>NC_067249.2:139026041-139668898 GCF_019359855.2 Lolium perenne
CTTGATTCCATCCAAGGGGTCGCCAGGACCGGCATCTATCATCATCCGTGTAGGAGGGGCCTCCGAGTCGGCCACGCTGCTGTCTCGTCGCTGAGATATTTCAGCGGTATTATCACGGGCGCTGTCATTTTAGTTCATTTATCTCCCGCTGCTGCTGAAGCTCCCGCTGCTGCTGGTCAAGTCGGTGTTGGAACTCGGCCATCCGGTCATTCTGCACCTCCAGCTGGCGTTGTTTAGCTCTCGCTCGGCTTCTATAAGTCTCCGTCGGCCGGAAACCCAAGCGACCACGGAACACTAGGGCCGAAGCCTCTTGTTCGTCCTCCCTTCTCAGGATTACCGAGGACAAGCGTCAAGAAGTCTTTCTCTCTATCGGGAGCAAACTTTAGTTTTCGCGCCTTGATTTCTGTCGTCACTTGAATCCATTTTTGCCTGGCTACCCTCACCCTTTTGTGACTGTCATCAAGGTTCCCTGTCTTGATGTCATTCTCACAGCCATGCGAGGAACCAATTTCGATCCCTTATGTCCCATCCTTCTCGCGTGGGTTCTGGAGTGATCCCGTTCAGCTCCATCTCAGCCTCTTGTGCATCCCACTTAGGCATGGCTCTTCCGTAGCCCCTCGCCCCGTATGATGGTGATATTTCTTCTCGCTTGCATTCTTCTTGTTTTTCGTGACAGGTTCACAGCCTCCTCGATTCTTTGTACCTCACAAATTCTTCCCAGTTATGCTCCTGCTTCGCTAGGTAGTTCTCGAATAATGGAGGCTTCTTGTCTTTCTTATAATTTTTCCATAACCGGTTCTTATACGCCCGGAAAAGTTCCCCCATCTTCTTAAGAGCCCATTTCTTCACTAGCGCTCGCTGCTTAGCATTCTCAGACTCCGATCCCAAATCTGGCAAAGTGAAATGTGCCATCAGGTCTCTGAAAAGTGTGTCCTTGTACCTATCGGCAACCTGATTTTCGGACACATTCTTCGTCTTGTTCCATTCTCTGACAGTGATCGGGACACGATCTCTAACCACAACTCCGCACTGATTTTTGAACTTCACTCCGACATTCTCGGGTACCACCGGTTGGCCTTCCGGTGATATAACTTCAATTGTGAAGTGGTCTTTCTTGGTCAACTTCTTTGCCGGGCCTCGTTTCTCTATCTTATCTTCGGAGGCCTAAGAGAATACATATAGAATTGCATTAATGCCTCTATACTAATGCCTCAATACATATGTACATATAGAATTCCATTAATACCTCGTCACCGGAGCCGTCGTCGGCTTCTCCGTCACCGGAGCCGTCGGCTTCTCCGTCACCGAGCTGCCGTCGGCTTCTCCATGACCGGAGCCGTCGGGTTCTCCATGACCGGAGCCGTCGGCTTCTCCATCACCGGAGCCGGCTCGGTCGGCTTGTACCATCGCGGATTATGTCCGCGAATATGTCTTCCTGTTCCAAGTCCCGTTCGAATTGATCCATTGTTTCTGCAAAAGATTTAAATCGATAAGTAAATGTTCAAACACAAACCAAACCCTAACCCTAATCAAACACAAACCAAACCCTAACCCTAATCGGCGACACGTGTTTGCGAGAGGGAGAGGGTGTCGGCGACGCGTGTTTGCGACAGGGAGAGGAGGTCGGCGACGCGTGTTTGTGAGAGGGAGAGGGTGTCGGCGACGCGTGTTTGCGAGAGAGAGAGAGAGAGGGTGTCGGCGTCGGTTGTTCGCGAGAAGGGAGAGAAGAGGGGAGTTGCGGCGTCGATGGTTTTCGCGAGAGGGAGAGGGGTGTCGGCTAGTGTTCGCGAGATGGAGAGGGGTGTCGGCGAGTGTTGTTCGCGAGAAGGGAGAGAAGAGGGGAGTTGCGGCGTCGATGGTTTTCGCGAGAGGGAGAGGGGTGTCGGCTAGTGTTCGCGAGATGGAGAGGGGTGTCGGCGAGTGTTGTTCGCGAGAGGGAGAGCGGTGTTCGCGAGAGTGTTTGCGTCGGTTTAATCTACGAAATTTGAACTAAGTAACTACGAAATTTGAATTAAGTAACTACGAAATTTGAATTAACTATCTACAAAAATTTAAACTAACTAACTAATACTAAATTTAATCTAAATACTAATACTAATACTAACTAACTAATACTAATTAAAACTAAATACTAATACTAATACTAACTAACTAATACTAATTAAAACTAAATACTAATACTAACTAAACTAAACTAACTAACTTAATTAAAAAACTTAATGAAAAAAGGCCGGGGCATGGGCGCCGGCCGGCACCAGCGGCCGCGCGGGGCGGCGGAGGGTGGCGGCTACCTGCTTCTCGAGGGTGGCGCAGAGGGGGCGGCGGCCGGGGTGTCCCAGAGGAGGCGGCGGCCGGAGGAGGCGGCGGCCGGAGGTGGCGCGCGCGGGAGATCTCGTCGAGGTGGCGCGCGCAGGCGGCCCACAGTGGCGGAGGTGGCGCAGAGGGCGGGGGCGGCGAAGAGGCGGCTCGAAGTGGCAGGCGGCGGCCGGAGGCGAGGAAGATGGCCGGCGGCGGCGGCGGTGGATTTCGGCAGCTCGACGGCGCGATTTCTGCTAAGGAAAATGGCCTCCGGTGTCGCGGGTGGGGCTCCGCCCGCGGCGGTAGATATTTATACCTAGGGCCTTTTGTCGCGGGTGGGGGCTTGACCCGCGACAAAAGACCCTTTTGTCGCGGGTCAAGCCCCCACCCGCGACAAAGAGAAGTCTTTATCGCGGGCCGTGGCTCGACCCGCGACAAAAGGTGGTGGGAGGGGGAGGCGGCCGATCCGCGTGAAGCGCATCCAACGGCTCCGGCCGTTTGAATCCAACGGCCTGGAGCCGTTGGACGCGGATCAGGCCTGCAACCGTTTTTGTTTTTCTGTTTTTTGTTTTTCTGTTTTTTGTTTTTCTGTTTTTTTTAAATAAAAACTATTATTTCAATAACTTTTAAATGGTAACTCAAAAAGAAAAGTGTTATATATGAAAATTGATCAGAAAAATCCAATGAACATGAATATGACATCCATAGAACTATTTGCATCTCGCATATATAAATGCTGACACGTGCCTCGCCCCGCCGACGCCGGCGTGCGACGTGTAGCCACCGCTGACACGTGGCTCACCCCGCCGGCCCGGCGTGCGACGTTTAGCCACCGCTGACACGTGGCTCACCCCGCCGACGCCGGCGTGCGACGTGTAGCCACCGCTGACACGTGGCTCACCCCGCCGACGCCGGCGTGCGACGTTTAGCCACCGCTGACACGTGGCTCACCCCGCCGACGCCGGCGTGCGACGTTTAGCCACCGCTGACACGTGCCTCGCCCCGCCGACGCCGGCGTGCGACGTGTAGCCACCGCTGACACGTGCCTCACCCCGCCGACGCCGGCGTGCGACGTGTAGCCACCGCTGACACGTGCCATGCCCCGCGTGCGCTATATAGAGCGACGAGTGCGGGCGCAACCACACGTCGCCACCGCCTCCGCTCATTCATCTCCGGGATGCCTCCATGTCGTCGAGGGGCGTCCGGTTTCCGTGGCGTTCGAGTGCATCCGAGCGGTAGGTTCACCGCCGAGATACGCGCCGGTGGCTTCCGCCTCACCCTCGGCACGTACAACACGCCGGAAGAGGCGGCGCGCGCTTACGACGCGGCGGCGTGGCGCTTTCGGCGGCCAGGGCACGACATGAACTTCCCGGATGTTGAATCGCTAGAGGAGGCGGAGTTCCTCGCGCCACCGCCGTGCCTCGTCACCGACGAGGACCGTCACCGGCATCGCCAGGTGCAGCGCCGGATCGCCATCGCCGAGCGCGACGAGCAGTTGATGCGCCAGTGGAGGGCGCGGTCCCCCGACGCGTTCTTTGCTAACCTTAGGGCACAACGCAGGTCCAACAGGCGCCACCGTCGGGCCGTCGCCGCCTTCGAGCTCGAGAACTCGAATACAACTTGGACCGAAAACGACCCTCGGTGGGATGACCTTTGGACGGAGACAACCTCCGACGACGAGTAGAGACTAGACTAGTAATTTATCTATTTTATTGTAATTTCAATAAAGTCGTTGTCGGTTCTATTAGTTTAAATTTAGTTTATAAAGTCGTTGTCGGTTGTTTTTGTTCAATAAAGTGGTTGACACGAAATTTATTACGACTGAACTGAAATTAAAGTACAGAGCTCAACTGAAAAATAAGATACATGGCCAGATTCGAATGTTGGAGCCATTCAATCATAGTCGTGCCTAGTCCTATACACGTCGCCACTGTAGTCATCAAAGTCGCCGACGTCATCGTCGCTAGCATCGGGGTCGCGGTTGTCGAACCTCGGCGGATGACCACGCGTGGGCTGGGATTGAGGGTAGCGCAGGCGGGGGCCACGACAGGCCAGGACGCTCTGGAGAGTCCGGCCGCGCCACCACATCCGACGGCCGGCCTCGTTGAAGTTCGAAGGAGGCGGGCCGTCCTCCTCGTACCTGGCAACCGCCCTCTCACGCCGATTGATGAAGAAGCTGTCCCAAGTCGGGCTGTAGTCGGGATGCCACTGGGGATTCCTCCGCTGCTCAGGCGTGAGCTCGAAATAGTAGTGGTTCGTGATGGCCATCTCGCGTGGCACACCTACAGGGATAGGAGGGACCGGTACGCCTCCGACGCTCAGCAACCAGCCGGTCGGGACGCGGTAGCCGGGCGGGCAGGGGTAGTTCGAGGCGCAAAGCGCCTCCGCCTCCCGGGGTGTTAGACATACACCTCCACCTTCACCACCAAGGAAAAAATGAGGTGGGGGGGGGTGGCTGGCTGCTTCTATATATAGGGCGGGGACATTTTGTCGCGGGCCGTATTACGACCCGCGACAAAAGGGGTGGCCACGTCGCTCCTACCCCTTTTGTCGCGGGTCGTAATACGGCCCGCGACAAAAGGCCGCGACAAAAGCCTCCGCGCGCTCCACATGGTTTCGGGGCGACGTGGCCAGGCCATTTGTCGCGGGTGCAGGCGCGCCCGCGACAAAAGGCTCCCACGGAAGCCCTGTTTTCCACTAGTGTGAGTTTCAGTTAGAGAGAGAGTGAAATCCAAAAAAAATGACCATGGGTGCAAGACTATCTTCCCCAAGCTCTTTCTTCACGGCATTCTACAGAAGCGAAGCCTAACTGACGAACCTCCCCTGCAAGAACCAAAATAGAACATGAGAACCTACAGAAACTCTTCCTGTAAGCTTTAGCAAACTACACTTGGGAGCCTCAATATTACGTGTTTGGGTTGGAATAAGTGATCTTTGGGCTAACAAATGTACATATGCTCAAGAATTAGTTTTGGCGCTTACCTTGACCCGAGGGCAACACTCGGTGCTCATCCTCCATATGCTTGGTACCGGGACTTATTGGAGGAGGGGAGTGCATTGGATCCTGCTAGCACTGCATTTTTTGTATGCCTCCCTCCCTGATAGCACCAGCAAAGAGTTCAATCTCTAGAATCTTAGCATGTATAACCAATGATTATACACTGAACAGTTAAATCCTCCTTTGCTTCAGCAACAAGCCTACTTATGAGACGTAAATAAGATGTTTCTACTGTTATAGAAGTATTATTATAGCTCACATAGTCATGAACATGCTAATATACTTTACGGCTGTGTAGAACATTTTGGCAAAAACAATAATTTGTATGAGCTCGCATGGTCATGAACATGCTAATATAATTTACGGCTGTGTAGAACATTTTGCCAAAAAACAATAATTTGTATGAAACAAAGCAAGTGTCATATGCAGTTGAGAGCACAAAATTCATTTAAATTTGACCAGCTTTTAGCAGATGCGATAAAAATGTAGAAAGCTACATTTGCCAATTGCTAACGAAATGTTTTTTGGGTACACAGAAGAGTTATCAGCCGATGAGCAAAAGAACACCATGCATCCTGTATATCAAACCAAAACATAAGCGATCTTTCAGCTAGAAAAAAATCATAATGGAAAAGGAAAATATAAAAATATATAATTTCCAAATAAAGACTACACATAGCTCGAGTCCGCAAATTCCTATAGTATCCATACACAGAATCCATCTTGTACATGAAACCACAGATGAATGTTATCTTACTGTCCTTCTCTTAAGAGGAAAAATATGAGGGCAATACATGTAGCAGAACATAATCCTCGAAACATCCATTTCAAAGACAAAATCTTACCTGCAAGAGAGCAGACTCACAAATCTAGCAGAGAAATAGAAGAAACCTTTGTGCAACAATCTTCAACAATATTACGACCTATAAAAAAACGTGAAGAGCAGAGAAACATCATCAAAATCGAATTGGTATAAAAAAGGAGTAGTTTAAGCATCAAGAGATCATGCAGAATAGGCTCCCAATATGTACAAACTGGAGGGAGCTCAGATTTGTAGAAAGGGGACAACATGCTACGTGTATACTATTTTTGAAATTGTCAGTTGAAATGTGCATATTCTGATGAATGTCTGGGTTTTTTGTGAGAACAGAAGAGGGAAGGAGAGACGTTATTCCAAAGGACCTAATAATAAGATGTGGATCAGTCAATGAAAGCAAGGGGCTGAGTTCATGGATCTGCAGATGCTTTCGATCTGTCAAATGAGGAATGGTTTTTCCAATATAAAGCCATAAAATATTAAGACAATTCAATTGCAGAAACAAATGAGGAAAAAACAACATCTAAAAAAAGTATCTGCCATTCAGGGGGGTGACATGTACTTATTTTTATGTGAGAAAGGAATCCAACAATATTGCGAGCAATTGAAAAGTAACGCAGAGATCAGAATCTAACACTGTTGTATTATACCTTTTAAGGAAAATATCTCAAGATGTATTTACCTAAATTATTTTTACCGTATACTCGCTCAAGTTCCTCCCCACTCCAAGTATCTTTTATACTGAATTTAAGTAACTCCATACTGGAATGTAAAGGATACACAATTGCCCTGAAATGGTACCCAGTTTCAGTCATGACTCATGAGTCATGAGTTCTATAATCAGTGACAACTATCAATCCTTGCAAGTAGCAAATCTATTTTGCTTGCGCTTAAACCAAAACAACATTGTAACATAAAAATAATTCTTAAACAAAGCACAAACAAATATCTCATCATGTATCCATTTGACCTTGTCCCAGTCTGTGCACATATGCGATTAGTTTGTAGTAGTAATAAACAAATCTCATCATGAAATCATTTTAAATGGACATAAATGTATGACTTGTAAAGCAAAAATAACCCTGGTATTGTCATGTGATTCTTAGTATTGTATCAAAGTGTTAAAATCCAAATGAAGCTAGGCACATTTAAGAAGCTTAGTATTGTATCAAACTGTTATTATTGTCATGTGATTCCTAGTATTTTAAATGGAACATGTGACCTGCATGCCATGATGATTAGGTAGGCACCACTTCTCGAAGATTTCTAACAAACCTGAGCACTTTTGATACCCAATTAAAAAGCTGAGTTCTTTTCCCCCTAAATCCAAGATTTTAAAATTAGGCACTTCTCTTCATAAACACATAATGGTGTCCATCTAAAAGCGAAGGAGGCTGAAGCACAAAACAAAGAAGTTATTTATTTTTAACACGTTATTATAGCAGAAAGTATTTGTATTCTGACCTAAAAGTATTGGAACAAAAATACATAATTAAAATTATTTATCTGCAACCCATGAATAAAGATCACCTCTGGTATTAATAAACAAAATTTTAACTTCATCAAGTGCAAAGGACCTGTTTTAGTTTTCGTGTGTGGCTTGGTACATGATTATATCAGTGCAAGGATAGATCACATCATACCATGTTATCTACAGAGGCAAAACTGGTAGGCACAGCAATAAGTCCAAGATACATGAAGAACAAAAGGTGAAGAACAGAAACAAAATTTTCATGTCATAAATGTAAATAAAGATGGAGATCTTATTAAGCATCATATTTCACGCATATAAAATCAGCTAGTTGAAAGGTATAGAACATAATTAATGTAATTGTCCATGTGTGTGAGTGCAAAGCTACTTTGCTTTCTAACAAAGCTATCAATGCTACTGCCAAACAGCATAAGTGCAAAATCAACTACAGGTTCATGGTTCTCACCTAAATTTTGACAACATCAATGGACCTCTTGTTTAGATGAGAAGCACACTTGAACCTGAGCTTGGCTTAAGCATATGAGCCTAATCCAATCTATAAATTTGCTGAATAGATAAAAGACAACTCAGTCAGTCCTCATACAGTTTTAGCAAGTAACTAAAATGACTTCTACCAAACGGGAAGTTGTAGATAACAACGGGTTACTAATTACTACAGCTGGATAATTACTTCGCCACACACACACACCACACATCATAACTAACTTTTGAACATAAGCATACATTATTGAACATCTAAAGAAACGTCCTCGTTGTGTGAAAAATCTTTCTGCAATATCCGGATCACATGTACAGAGCAAAACAACTCCATCTTCAGTGTGCATAAATTTGAGGAAAATGAGATCAATGACATCGAAGATTGACCCATTGTTATGTCAATAATTATGAACTTCTGCTGTATTTAATTTTAGCACCATTGCTGAGGTCAAACCAAGCACACACAATATGAACTAATGTCAGGAAAGCAAGCACACACAATAGAAATCTTACAGAAGTTTCAACTCGGCCTTGCCGCTGTGTAGACCTCCGTTTCTCTCATTTACTAAGCTGCTGAGAAAAAGGTAACCAAATATACACGCAACCATGTCGACATGAGGATGACCGTCCGGTTACCAAGACGGCGCTCCTCAAGGTGGAGTAGCAGCAAGAGAGGAACCTCAATACTGTTTGAATGCACTCACATCCATGTACCTGAGAAGTATGGCGATGGTGACAGCAGAGGATACGACGTCGCGCTCCTCTTGAACCTCCACCATTGCCAGCTCACATCAGCCTCGGTCTTCCAGTCTGTTAGCAAGCAAACCACTGACATAATCTGTAACAAAAAAATCTCCTTCTCAGACTGAACATTTCCAAAAAAAAAGGATTCAATCAGATGAAACATTCTAGGTGTAATTGCACACTCACTCCTCATACTTCTGCCCAAGTGCAAACGGGTAATCACAAGACAAAGCTACAACCAAATATCTGCAAAATCAACACCTTCACACACATCTCCGACCTATGATACAAACATCTGCATCAAATTAGTTCATCGGGAAGGAGGTGATCCAGTGAGAGAGAGAGAGAGAGAGAGAGAGAGAGAGAGAGAGAGAGGAGAAACCTGCAAGTCCCGGATGAAGAAGAAGCCATCTTCGCATCCTCCAAATCCTCATCGCTGCGGGCACATCCCTTCTTCCCCATCCCATCCTGTTCCTCATTGTCGAACACCTATAATGTTTCCCTCAAGGATTTTCGTCAAACACCTTCTAGGCAAAAACAAAGATAAGAAACTAAGGGGATTAAATGGAGAGAGAAAAGAGAGAGATCAAGATGAGGAGAACAAAATTACCCTGGCTCGTTGTCCTTGTTCATCAGCACGTGCTCCACCTTTAGATGCAGAGGATGAAGAGGCGAAGCAGCGGCGGAAAGCACGGACGTCCGTACGGCTGGCTAACAGGGAAGACAAAATGAGGTCCTTCACCTTCCATGGCTCACCCTCGTCCTCCAGAAAGGATGCACGGGATGGGAAGAAGGTGCTCACCTTGGCTCAGCCCCCACCGATGTGGTTTGGTTGAAACTTTTGCTCCTCTCGCTGAGCGCCCCTGGTGGAATCTCGTGCTCCTCCTGCTGAGCACTAGGGAGGAGGCAGGCCGGAGGAGAGAGGGGTGGTGGCGGCGGAAAATGGAGGCGAAGGACAGTGGCGGCGGCACGGGTACGAAGGGGATTGGGAGGAGCCACCAAGCAGGGGATTGGGGAGGAGCTAGCGCACGGGGATTCGCTGGGCGGCGGCTAGGGTTTTCACTGCTGGTGAGGGGGCTTTTATATGGGTTGGTGGAAAAAAACTACGGTTGAGATTCACTGCAAGGTAAAATCGGACGGCCCAAAATCGCTATTCGCTATGAAGCCCCCTATGGGAGGCATCATTTATACCTTTAGATGGAGAGTCCATTCAGTTAACTGCGCATCTGCACTTGTTCCCGGAACAATGGAAACACTTGTACTTTCAACACTTGATTCGAATTTGTGTTGTTCAACACCATACCCGCCTAACACCTGATCAGTGACACCCCCCCCAAGCAGTGTGGTGGCGCTGGTGGTCTGGTTCTTGGTGACCGCTGCATGCGGCTGGTAATGTTGTCACATCGTAGCGCAAAGGGGAGACCGGGGCGACCGGAGTCCATCCGTGCATGCTCCAAACTGGCTTCAATACCACCGACATGGCGGGGACACTACTACACGGTTAAGATTTGGAGGCACTTCAAATTTCCCCAATATGTAATCAAAGTACCCCTAATTACTTTTAGAGGCACTTTGAAAAATGCCCCTAATTGCTTTTAGAGGCACTATGTGACATGGAATTATAATGGTACTGGTGACCCTCCTCCCGTCCTCTAGCTCTCTGGCTCGTGGTGCAGACTGCGCATGGTGGCGGACAGCACCGGCATGTTACCAATGTAGGTTTCTTTGCTGCGACGACGGCGCGAAGTGTTTTTGAAAGACTCCTACCTCGTGTCGGATTTGGGTATTCGACGCGGCGTGGTTGTGTATTACCAAAACCGTCGTCATGCATGAATGATCTTCACACGATGTGCTTGGTTCCTACGCTACTCTTTTCCGACACCAACTGGGTGGCCTTCCCCTCTCCGGACTGCACCGGCATGGTACCCATGTTGGTTTCTTGCTGAGATGACGTCGCGATTTTTTTTGGTAGACTCCTAGCTTGTGTCGGACTCGGGCCTTCTACGCGGCGTAGTTGTCTTACCGAAACCGAAGCCATGGATCCATGATGTTTTCTGCTTGGTTCCTACGCTACCGTTTCCGAATCGTGAAGAAATCATCTCCTCCGCCGCCGATCCCTAACGCAGCAGCAGGAGCACCCATCCAGAAGAAGTCGACCGCGCCGATCCCGCGCAAGCCAGCCGCAGCGGCCATCATGAAGCCGATTCAGTTCGTTCCGCTGGGAGAACTTGCGCAGAGATGCACTGGCCCAAAGCGCCGAGACCCGATGCCGTTCGTCATGAAGATTTCCGGCGTCGCCAGCGGGGGAATCCAAAAGTCGCCCGCGCCAATCCTGCGCAAGCCAGCCGCAACAGCCATCGTGAAGACGCTCCTGCCGATGCCGCACAAGCCGGTCGAAGCGGCTACCAAGAAGTCCTCCGCGCAAGCCAGAGCGGCCAACAAAAACTTGTCCACGACGAGCTCTCGAACAACGCCACCACTTGTGACGCCGTCAGCCCACTTTGAGCCCATCCAGGAAGGAACGACGGTCTCCGTGCGGACGCCGATGGGGACGACGCCCAAGGGCCTGCGCCTTTTTAACTGTCTCAGCGCTGTCGTCGTTTCCGATGCAGAGGACGGCTACTTCGAGGTCATCTACAACGGCGACTTCCCGTTCGACGACCCCTTCCGCACCGTGCGTGTCTCCAGGAATCAGGTGAAGAAGATGCTGTCGTCGTCGCCCGCGTCGCGCCAGTGATCAGAAGGTAGCGGTCGCCGAATCGCCAGAAGCCGAGAGTCCCCGCTCGCACGTACTGGAGTAGATCGAGAAGGAGAAGCTGGCGGAGCCACTCCAAGGTCGTCTTGCCGCGTCGTAGCTCCTTGCAGTCAGGAATGTACCAAGGATTTAGAGACGAGATGTCTTCTTTGCAAGTTTTTTCTGGTCAGAGAAGACACTGAGATGTAACTAGAGTAGGATATAATTCTTATGTTCTATGTACGCGTAGTTCTTGGCTTCAGACTAATGTATAATCTATGTACTTTGATCATCGGATACATGGATTTTTTGAATGCAACTAACCAAAAGGTCGTGTGCCCTACAGCTCGGAACACGGCAAAGGTAATGTCGTTGCATAATCGACGATACTTCGGAGGAGGGATCCTCACGAGGGGGAGAAGACTTCACGCCCGGGTTATCTGAACCGGAGTGGAGGAAACTCCAGGCCAGGAGGCCACCACAACAACAACAACTTCAACCGCGCTCCGCCCAGAGCCCCCAACACCAACAACAACAACAACACCAACACTGCCCCGAGAACCGGAATCAACGTCATCCCTGTCGCAACCAAGGACAAGACAACCATCACTTGTTATGAGTGTGGAGTGGTGGGACACTACTCCAACGAGTGCCCCAAGAGGTTAGCCAAGAATGCCGCCAACACCGCTGCACCTGCTCAGCAGCAACGCCGCGTCTCCACCGGCAGAAAGTTCGCCCCCAACAACCCTAATAACCGCAACGGCCGTCTCTTCCACATGAAGGCCGAAGAAGCCCAGGAAGCACCAGATGTTGTACTGGGTATGTTTTCTGTCAACTCAGTACCTGCCAGAGTGTTGTTTGATTCTGGAGCATCGCATTCTTTTGTCACTGAAGACTTTGCATGCATCCATCAGTTTGAAGCATGTTATGATAGTTCAAATACCTGGGTCAACCACCAGAGCTAGAAAATTTTGCAAAGATGTACCCATCAGAATCCATGAAGTAGATTTTTATGCCAATCTGATTTTGCTGGGAACAAAAGGTTTGGAAGTCGTACTAGGAATGGACTGGATGTCAAAACACCATGGAATGATTGACTGTGCTAAGAAAGCTATCACCATGACTAGTAGCACCGGTATCCTAGTAGAGCATGTATCTGAAAGACTGCCCCGAAAGTTTACCTGCAACCAAAGTGTAGTCAAGCCAACTCTGGATCAAATCAGCGTCGTTTGTCGATACCCTGATGTGTTTCCGGATGATCTACCCGGTATGCCCCCTGATCGGGATATCGAGTTTATCATCGAGTTAATCCCCGGAACTGGACCTATAGCCCAGAGAGCCTATAGTATGAACCCAACAGAGCTTGTGGAGCTGAAGAAGCAAATTGATGATATGTTAGCCAAAGTTTTGATTCGACCTAGTGCATCACCCTGGAGATCACCAGTTTTGTTTGTGGACAAGAAGGATGGTGCCACTCGTTTATGTATGGATTACCGTAAGCTTAACGATGTCACCGTCAAGAACAAGTACCCCCCTACCCAAGATAGAAGACCTGTTCGATCAGTTGACCGGTGCCAAAGTGTTCTCTAAGATTGATCTTAGGACTGGTTATCATCAGCTGAAGATTTGCGCCACCGATATCCCCAAGACTGCCTTTACCACCAGATATGGGTTGTATGAGTACAACGTCATGTCATTTGGATTAACCAATGCCCCAGCTTATTTCATGAACCTCATGAATAAGATCTTCATGAACTTTTTGGATAAGTTTGTCGTTGTCTTCATCGACGACATCCTTATCTACTCCAAGTCCGAAGAGGAAGATGAACAACATTTGGAGACTGTCCTAGAAACCCTTAGACACCACCAGTTGTATGCCAAGTTCAGCAAATATGAGTTTTGGTTGAAGGAAGTATGATTCCTGCGACATATCTTGTCTGCAGGAGGAATTGCCGTAGATCCCGCCAAGATCAAAACTGTTATAGAATGGCAAGCTCCAACCACCCAGACCGAGGTCCGCGCTTTTCTTGAATTAGCCAGATATTACCGCAGATTTGTAGAAGGCTTTTCGAGCATCACTCGACCAATGACCCAACTGTTGAAGAAGGACAAGAAGTTTGAATGGACCGAGAAATGTGAAGAGAGTTTCCAGCAACTCAAGAGTAGATTGACCTCAGCCCCAATCCTGATCATGCCGGACATCACCAAGCCCTTTGACGTCTATTGCGATGCCTCCAAGATTGGTCTTGGATGTGTCTTGATGCAAGAAGGCAAAGTGATATCATACCTGTCAAGACAGCTGAAGCAACATGAGCAGAATTATCCAACCCACGACTTAGAGCTTGCAGCCGTAGTCTTAGCCCTGAAAGTTTCGCGTCATTACCTCATGGGTAATCGATGCGAGATCTACTCCGACCACAAGAGCCTGAAATATATCTTCACCCAGAAGGAGCTGAATATGAGGCAACGCAGATGGATAGAATTGATCAAGGATTACGACATGGAAATTCACTACCACCCCGGCAAGGCCAATGTGGTAGCGGATGCTTTGAGTCGACTGCCGTGTCAGTTGAACTCCATGATCGCAATCGAACAACCCATCCTGTTTCATGAGTTTGAACAGTTTAGACTGGAACTAGTTAGTGAAGGATTCCTAGCTAGCATAGAACTTCAACCCACCTTGATCAGCCAGATCAAGGAAACCCAGAAAGGAAACGCTAGCATCGACGGAATCAAGAACCAGATAGCTGCAGGGAAAGCACCCGGATTCACCGTAGATGAAGCCGGAGTTCTTTGGTACAAAGGACGCCTTTGTGTGCCAGCAGATTCTGAACTGAAGCAAGTCATCCGGAAGGAAGCCCATGACACCCTTTACTCAATTCACCCCGGAGGTACCAAGATGTGTCAAGACTTGAAGGAACAATTCTGGTGGCATGAAATTAAGAGAGAAATCGGAAGCTACATCGCCAAGTGTGATATCTGTCAGGGAGTCAAGGCGGAACATCAGCGACCCGCAGGACTGCTGCAACCACACTACAGATTCCAGAATGGAAGTGGGACTCGGTAGGAATGTAATTTATCACAGGTGTGCCCAAATCCAGCAAAGGAAACGATTCAATCTGGGTAGTTGTCGATAGACTGACCAAGGTAGCCCATTTCATCCCCGTCAAGACCACATACCAAGGCCCCAAGTTAGCTGAGTTGTACATCTCCAGAATAGTCGCCCTGCACGGAACCCCGAAGTCGATAGTGTCAGATAGAGGATCTCAGATTACCTCAAGATTCTGGCAGAAAGTGCACGAAGGACTAGGAACCCGGCTGAATTTCAGCACCGCCTATCATCTGCAGACCGATGGACAGACGGAGAGAGTCAACCAGATACTGGAGGACATGCTGAGAGCATGTGTACTGGAATATGGATCCAAGTGGGAAGACTGTCTGCCTTATGCAGAATTCTCTTACAACAACAGCTACCAAGCCAGCTTACAGATGGCCCTCTTTGAAGCCATGTACGGAAGAAAGTGCCGTACCCCTCTGAATTGGTCAGAAGTCGGAGAGAGCCAAGTCTTTGGACCAGATGTTCTTCGTGAAGCCGAAGAGAAAGTACACAAGATCCGCGAGTACCTCAAGACGGCGCAATCAAGACAGAAGAGCTACGCCGACAAGAGACGCCGAGAGATGACCTTCGAGATCGGAGATTTTGTCTATCTCAAAGTATCCCCCCTGAAAGGAATGCAGAGATTCCAGCTGAAAGGAAAGCTCGCACCCCGATATGTCGGACCCTTCAAAGTTCTGAGTCGCCGAGGAAAAGTATCTTACCAACTGGAGCTACCAGAAGAAATGTCGGCTGTGCACGACGTGTTTCACATCTCACTCCTTCAGAAGTGTCTAGAAGTCCCCGAGAAGACCGAAGTGTTCAAGAACATCGATCACCGATCGGTGGATATCAACAAGGACCTGACGTATCGCGAAGTGCCGATTCGCATACTAGAAGAAGCTTACAGAACCACCCGCACCCGAAGCATCAAGTTTCTGAAGATTCAGTGGAGCAACCATACCGAAGACGAAGCCACTTGGGAACGCGAAGACTATATGAAGAAGGAGTACCCATATCTCTTTAGTACCTAATTTTCTTTTAGATCTCGGGACGAGATCTTTTGTAAGGGGGAAGCGTTTGTAACATCCCAAATTTCAATAAAAGGAAGAAGAAGAATTCCCAAAGTCCAAAATTTAGAACCAACAAAAACTTTTATTTGCATATAGAGCTATGCATAGGACTTGTGCATTTTGTGTGATATGCCATGATGATTGTTATAGTGCTTATGTGATAAACCCTAAAACCCTAAAGTGATCAAGGGATGATCACAAATCAAATCAAATCAAATAAAAAGAGAAAGAAATCAAATAAGAAAAACCCTAAAATCCTCACATATGGTTTATACCATTTTTGCAAATCTTGACCCTAGACCAATTTGACCTTCACCATGAGTTGTAATATGTTACCACACACTTATTACAACTTTTGGAATCAAAGAAACACAAATCAAATCAAATCCAAACTCAAATTGTGATCACATAGAATAATGGTCAAATCTGCCATTTACAATCTGGTCACTACTTTGAGCCCCTGGATTTCAAGTTTTTCAAACCAAACAAATCCAATTCTTTGCACCTCATCCAAGAGCACATCAAGTGAACAACTTTTGTAAAGATTACCATATAAAATTCATCTTGGATCAAAATCTATGCTCATGCAAAGTTGAGACTTTTTAATAAGTGCAACAATCTCACCCTTTGCATTTTGGCATTTCTTTTATTTTTAAAATTCCACCACCACTTGTGATTGTCTCTGGTCATTTACAACTCTTCCAAACCAACCATTTTCAAATTTTGGAACCACATGACCTAAACCAATTTTGGCAAGAATTTGAATTTTCCAAATAGGATCAAATCCCAAAACACTATTTTAAATAGTGTTGGCCCACCCTACTTGTCCCACTCGACCCTACATGGTCCCCTGGTCCCCTATCTTTCTCTTACCTGCATAGCAACCCTAGGGCAAGCCCTAGCATGGCAAGGACATGGCCATGCCAGCCATGTTCCTCCATGTTCCCTCTCCTCTCTTCCCCTTCTTCCCCAACCACGGCCCTGCTGCCATTTAGCTCCACCTCACCTCCCTACTTCAGCCTATGCAAGCCCTGGTCGGAGAGGACGTCGCCACTCGCCGGAATGCACGCGCCCAGAACGGCCCAGGCATGCTGAGGATGTCGCACGTGCACGCCGTGGGCGCACACTGGACACGCGCCGCGCCACCACCTCGAGCACGCCCTGGACCACTTCTGGACGGGTTGAGCATCACCGCACGAGCACGGAGCCGCCAGACATGGAGACGACCGCGACCCGTGACCGCCGCCGCCAGAGACGGAGAAGAAACCCCGCCATGGACGCCGCCAGACATGGAAGCAATCCGACCATGTTAGGCATAGCCTACCCTACCTGTCGCCACCCAGAGGACCACCGTGACGCACTGAACACCGCCGCGCCCTCGCCTAGTTCGCTAGACCGCCGGAGACGTCGCGCCCTTGTCGAGTTCGCCGCAGCACCACGGTCACTTGCTCGCCTATAAAAGGAGACGCCCATTCGTCGATCTGAGCACACCAGCACCTTCCCCTCTTCTCCCTCGAGCTCCTCGACCACCTCACTGCTCCGATTACTCGACGTAGTTCGCCAATCACCACCTCACTGCCGCACGCCGCCGCGGAAGCTCGCCGCCGATTGGAGCCGCCCCAGGACGTGCCGCTGCTACCAGTCACCTCGCCGTCGTCCACCACTTCACCGAGCACACTGCCCACCGTCGCTGGAGCCACGGTGAGCCCTCCGACCCCCTAGCGCCGCCGTGCCAGTGAACCCTCTCTCGCCGGCGAGACGATGAACCTAGGCCGTTGGATCGCCATTTAATCCTACGCCTCAGAACACCCCGTACCGTTTCGGGTTGGCTGAGCCGCTGACAGGCAGGCCCCACCCTTTCAGGCAGCCCACGCGTCTGTGGACCGTGGTGGGCTGGGTAGGCTGTTAATTTTGAAAAATGGCCCAGTAGCTTTTTCCCGCTAGGCCCATTTGCTTCAAATTCGAATTTTCCAGTTTAGTTTAAATTCAACACTGACCCTGTTTTCAAAATTCGATAGATTCAAATTGGCTTGGCCAAATTTAGCAAACTTTATATTGTTGGAAAGCTAGAAAAAATACCTACAAAACTACACTGGTCTCACTGTGAGATTCTTTGTAGAAATAATGTGACAAAAAGAACAAGTCAGGGACTTTTGCACATTCAAACAATTCTTAAAAATCAACCAAAAAAGATATTAAGTTGATTTCAAATCTCATAGCTCACATTTCACTTACACTAATTGTTTCTGCAAAAATATGTCATGGTTACTTTGAGTGATCATGGCCTAGTTTAAATAAAGGACTATATGGCTAGTTTAGTCAAGTGATATTATCCAAAACTATTATGTAAATCATATGAAGTGTTTTACTTTATTTAAATCTTGTCCCCAGTACTTTCATATGAAGTTTGGACCCTGGTCAAAGTACTCTCACATGAAATACTTGGTGATATTAAATCATAATTAGTATTGTTAAATAGTATGAGGTATTCTACCTCATTTAAATCATTTTCCCAAATGATGATGATGAATGGTTGACTTAGGTCAACATGAATTCATGCATGATTATTTGAGGAAATTAAATCTTAAGAAGATTCAATGAGAGGAAATTATTTCCTCAAAGACTAAATGGAAACTATCATTTACATATGTAATGAGAGGAAATTATTTTTCCTAAAGAAAGAAAACCAAATACAATTAATATGTTATGTGTGTGATAGAATAGTTTGTGTGAAGCCATGTTGTTCTTAGTATAGCTCTTGAAATTGTTGAGTGATTGTATCTCGTATTCGAATTTAGACGCTAGTACCGGAGAATACCAGGAAGAGGAAGGTTTCTACCAAGAAGAGAAGGAGGAGAACCTTGATCACCACCAAGGCAAGCTAATATTCTTGCAAAGTGCAAAGCCCTTTGGGGCAAGGCACCATTAGTCTTACCTTATTTACAATAAGCCCCTCCCAAGTTTTTACCATACAAGTTTTTACTTGTTTTATAAATAAGTTACTTTTATAGTTAACTTTGGTCTAAGTTTAGAATGTTACCAGAGTAGTAAAGTTAGCCACATAAATGGCCAAGCAAGATAGCACCCCTCATGATTAGTGCTAGTGCTAATAACTAAAAGTGACTACTCTAGATGGGAACTTGTGATTTGAAATGAATTTGAAATCTTGGAATGATGAGTCATTCCATTGAATGATTTTTGAAGGTGAATATGACTTGATTGAGATGGTGAATTTTTGATTAAAACTGATATTGGTTTGGATGCGATACCTTTCCAATTTTTGAGTACCCCCACAATACCTGATTATGGGTAGGGCTTAACTGGAAATTTATACATCTTAGTATGGGTTCCCTCTAAACAAGCATCATAGGGGTTATGCCGAGGCTGCCTCCATTGTATGAGAAATGATGTGAAATGAGGTGAATTGTACGGCCAAGCCCTGTGCAGTTCCCAGGTTGACAGTTGGTCTTCACTGGGAGGCCAAGCTCATGGGGAGAGGTGCCTATACTAGGGTTTGTAAGTGAAAGGTTATGGTTGATGATCCGCGTACTGAGTTACGATGATTCGGGGTTATCCCGACGGATGAAATCAAATGTTGTGGCACAAGTGTGCAACCTCTGTAGAGTGTAAACCTATTCGAATAGCCGTGTCCACGGTTACGGATGGTTGGAAATGCCATACAGTTTCCGGTGTCAGATTCTTGAAAATGTTGGTGAAGTGAATGGTGAATGGTGACTTGTTTTTGAATCACAACTAAGTTGTGGGAATGACACTAATGTTCCCACTTGAGTTAGTTAGCACATAAAAGAGTCTTTATCAAATACTTGTGAACTAAAATTGGATTTATGCAAAATAAACTAGAGCTTAGCACACCCTTACTAGAATTGATAGCACTTACACTAGTATTAGTTTGCGAGTACTTAAAGTACTCACGGCTGTGTCCCTGGCTATTCAAATGGCCAGAGTATGAAGATGAACAGAACTACCAAGGAGATGACCAGCAGGACGCCTACGACAACTAGGAGTCTTTCGACGTCAAGCGTTGGCCTGTGGACTAGAGAGTCCCTTCTATTTACGCTTCCGCTATTAACTTGTGTTCGTTGATCAATAGATCAACTATTTGTGTAATACGGATCATGTGATCTGAATTTGTAAGACAATATGGTTTGTAATGAATGATGACTATGATATTCGACTATTATGCCTCGCAATAACAATATTCCTGGGATTGCGATGAATAACATAATAGGCATCTGGACTTAAAAATCCGGGTGTTGACAATGACTGGCTAATTACTAGCATACGAAGTTTCAAGCTGGCGACAAAGAAACTATCAAAACGTGCAATCACTTTTGGAGGGTGCCACTATGATCGAGCTGTGAGTGTTTTGTTCTGGTCCTTTAACATATAATAGTTGTCCTAGTTATCAATTTTTAATGCACTAACTTTGAATTTTTTTTTCTTTTCTTAGGTTTCATATCTTGATAGTGTCGAATTTGGATTAAATTCACTCCCCGATGAGTATCCACGAATACTTGTTTGGAAAGGTAACAGAATTAGGCAATACTCTGAGGTGGATAAAAATAGCAGCAACTCATTTGGGAAAAGGCCATTAAAGCGATTGGTTCCTGCTTCAGTTTACCAGTTCTCTAAATGTATTTTTATTTTTTTCTTTTTTCTGAAAATACCATGATAGTGTTCTATATCTTACACACTTATTTTCTTCAAGGTCGAAAGGTCATTTGGAAAGGATTCATGCAAGAAGTTCTCAAAAACTTTTAGTTCTCCTTTCAACCTCAATGGCAAGCTTAAGGCTTTGTTTTCATCTTTCCTTACTAACGAGGTAATGGTACTATTCTTTTTTTATAAATTGTTTACCCATTTATCCTCACTGGTACTAGTCTTTTTCATTATCCCTCTTTTTGTGTTTTAAAAGGTCATTGATGATATTGTACAAATCATACACACCAACAATATTGGCAAACCTAAAGATTTTGAAGCCTGGTCACATTCTTTAGTATGCGAGGTGCTTAGCTGTTTGCAAAATTCCCAGCATGCTCCTGAGCCTTCATGCAGCAACAATTCAATAGGTTAGCCTTTTTGCATCTTTTTTATGCTTTCCGAATTAATTTTTGAAAGAAATTTTGCTGCACAACCCTTTCTGTCACCTCTTTCTGTCTCATCGTCTTGATTTAATTTGTACAGGAAATCTTTTTCAATTTAAATTTCCTCACGAAATGCAAAACAATGGCACTGATAAGGCGACAGAAGTTCGCAATGAAGGTGTTAATTTTCACTTGTGCATGTTTTCTTTTATTTTTCTTTCTAGGTTCCACATAAATATATATTTTACATAGTTTTACATTAAATTTTGACTAGGGATTCAAGAACCAAACAAGCAACATAACATTTTTGAGACGGCAGACATCCCTGACTAAGATAGTGGTAAGTTTGTTACTCTCTTTTCTTTTGTGTTTTCCGCAAATGTGTTCTTTTCTTTCCCGCGCTCATGTGTGTTGCTTCATACTGACTTATATACTATTTTATTTTTTCGGTTAACAAAGGTACTATAAGTAAAGGGAAGCTTGCATCCGGTAAATACCAACATTTGGCGAAGCTATTATTGATACGTCTCCAACGTATCTATAATTTCTGATGTTCCATGCTAGTTTTATGACAATACCTACACGTTTTGCTCACACTTTATAATGATTTTATGCATTTTCCAGAACTAACCTATTAACAAGATGCCGAAGCGCCAGTTCCTGTTTTCTGCTGTTTTTGGTTTCAGAAATCTTACACAGGAAATATTCTCGAAATTGGACGAAACAAAAGGCCACGATCTTATATTTCACGGAAGGTTCCAGAAGTCCGACGGAGAGACGAAGGGGGGCCAAGGGGGCCCCACACCATACCTGGGCGCGGCCCACCTCTCTGCCGTGCCACCAGGTGGGGAGCCCACCTCGGGACTCCACCGACATCGCCCCTTCGCCTATATATGCTCTCAGATGTGAAAACCCTAAAACAACCGACAATATTCCACGAAGAGTTCCGTAGCCGCCGCCATCGCGAAGACAAGTTTCGGGGGACAGAAGTCTCTGTTCCGGCATGCCGCCGGGACGGGGAATTGCCCCCGGAGTCATCTCCATCGACACCACCGCCATCTTCATCGCTATTGCTGTCTCCCATGATGAGGAGGGAGTAGTTCTCCCCCGAGGCTGAGGGCTCTACCGGTAGCTATGTGGTTCATCTCTCTCTCCCATGGTGTGATCTTTATGTGATCATGAGCTTTGTATCACTATTAATCTATGTGCTACTCTAGTGATGTTATTAAAGTAGTCTATTCCTCCTCCATGATGTAAAGTTGACAGTGTGTGCATCATGTAGTACTTGGCATAGGTTATGATTGTAATCTCTTGTAGATTATGAAGTTGACTATTACTATGATAGTATTGATGCGATCTATTCCCCCTTTCATAGCTATTGTTGCCAGTGTGTATGCTATGTTAGTACTCGGTCTAAATTGCAACGGTCTATTATGCACTCTAGAGGTTACTTTAATATGAACTCTGGACGTTGTGGAGCTTGTTTACTCCGGCCTGAGGTGTGCTTTTGTAGCCCTACACAATGAATGGTGTTTGTTATCCAACAAGAGAGTGTAGAAAGTAGCATTTATTTATTCAGTTATGTGATCATTGTTGAGAGTGTCCACTAGTGAAAGTATGATCCCTATGCCTTGTTTCTAAGCATTGAAACACCGTTTCCAACAAGTTCTGCTACATGTTCGCTTGCTGCCATTTTTATTTCAGATTTCAATTACTACTTATAATCATCCATATTACTTGTATTTCACTATCTCTTCGCCAAACTAGTGCATCTATACATCTGACAAGTGTATTAGATGTGTTGTCGACACAAGAGACTTCTTGTATCTTAATTGCAGGGTTGCTTGAGAGGGATATCTTTGACCTCTACCTCCCTGAGTTTGATAAACCTTGGGTGATTCACTTAAGGGAAACTTTCTGCTGTTCTACAAACCGCTGCTATTGGAGGCCCAACACTGTCTACAGGAATAGAAGCGTGCGTAGACATCAAGCTATTTTCTGGCGCCGTTGCCGTGGAGGTAAGGTAAAAGGTATTCACATCCTCTGACTACTAAGCTATTTCCTAGCACTGTTGCCGGTGTGTAAGTGCTCGAAGCTATTTCCTTTAGATCCTGCAATTGCATCTTTTTGTTTCTTGTTTTTATTTTCACTAGTTAGGCTTAATGGAAAACAACAAAAAAATTAGAGATCTTTATGAAATTTATCTTGAGTTAGGACATGAGGTGTTTGAAGAGAAAATTAAAAAACCTATGGAACTTTATATGCATGCTAATGACAATGTTATTAGTATGAATGCTTTGAACACCATTGTTGCTAATGCTATGGAAAATTCTAAGCTTGGGGAAGCTGGTTTTGATGAGCATGATATTTTTAGTCCCCCAAGCATGGAGGAGAAAATTTACTTTGATGATACTTTGCCTCCTATTTATGATGATTATAATGATAGTGGTATTTTGGTGCCACCTACTATGGGGGACAAAGTTTATTATGATTATACTATGCCTCCTATATTTGATGATTATGGTGATGAGAATAATAATGATAGCTACTTTGTTGAATTTACTCCCACTATTACTAATAAAATTGATTATGCTTATGTGGAGAGTAATGATACTTTTATGCGTGTGAATAAGAATGCTTTATGTGATAGTTATATTGTTGAGTTTGTTCATGATGCTACTGAAAGTTATTATGAGAGAGGGAAATATGGTTATATGCATCTTAATAATATTAAGTTTCCCCTCTTTATGTTGAGAATCTTGAAGTTGCGCTTGTGCTTCCTTTCTATGCTTGTTGCATTATGCTTACATGACTTGTTTATTTACAAGATTCCTTTTCATAGAATGTGGGTTAGACTTAAAAGTGTTTCTTATTTTCTTTTGATGCTCTCTTTTGCTTCAACTCTTATTTCTTGCGAGAGCATCATTAAAATTACTGAGACCATCTTAATGGCTATAAAGAAAGCACTTCTTGGGAGATAACCCATGTTTTTATTTTTCTACTGTTTTGTTGTGTCCCGGAAGTTGTTACTACTGTAGCAACCTCTCCTTATCTTTATTTTATTGCATTGTTGTGCCAAGTAAAGTCTTTGATAGTAAGGTTGATACTAGATTTGGATTACTGCGCAGAAACAGATTTCTAGCTGTCACGAATTTGAGTAGATCTCTCTGTAGGAAACTCAGAAAAATCTGCGAAAAATCATGAGTAATCCTCAGATATGTACGCGAATTTCATTCATTATGAGATTCTTCATCTGAGCATGTTAAGTTCCTCGTAAAAATTCGTCTTTACGGACTATTCTGTTTTGACAGATTCTGACTTTTATTTCGCATTGCCTCCTTTACTGTGTTTGAGTGGATTTCTTTGCTCCATTAAATTTCAGTAGCTTTGGGTAATGTCCAGAAGTGTTAGAAATGATTGTGTTACCTCTGAATATATGAATTTTTGATTATGCACTAACCCTCTAATGATATTGTTTTGAGTTTGGTGTGGAGGAAGTTTTCAAGGGTCAAGAGAAGAGGATGATATAATGTGATCAAGAAGAGTGAAAAGTCTAAGCTTGGGGATGCCCCCGTGGTTCATCCCTGCATATTTCAAGAAGACTCAAGCATCTAAGCTTGGGGATACCCAAGGCATCCCCTTCTACATCAACAACTTATCAGGTCACCTCTAGTGAAACTATATTTTTATTCCGTCACATCTTATGTGCTTTACTTGGAGCGTCTGTGTGCTTTTATTTTCGTTTTGTTATTTTCATTCTCTGAATAAATTCGGATCCTAGCAATCCATGTGTGGGAGAGAGACACGCTCCGCTGTTTCATATGAACACTTGTGTTCTTCGTTTTACTTTTAATGTTCATGGCAAAAGTTAAAAGCTGCTGCATTTATTGCTATTTGGTTGGAAACAGAAAATGCTTCATGTGGTAATTGGTATATGTTCTTGAATAATTTGATACTTGGCAATTGTTTTGAGCTCTCAAATAGATCATGTTTAAGCTCTTGCATCATGTGGTTTAAACCTATTAGTGGAGAACTACTGTAGAGCTTGTTAAAATTTGGTTTGCATGATTGGTCTCTCTAAAGTCTAGATATTTTCAGGTAAAAGTGTTTGAACAACAAGGAAGACAGTGTAGAGTCTTATAATGCTTGCAATATGTTCTTATGTAAGTTTTTCTGTACCGGTTCATACTTGTGTTTGCTTCAAACAACCTTTCTAGCCAAAGCCTTGTACTGAGAGGGAATGCTTCTCGTGCATCCAAAACCTTGAGCCAAAAACTATGCCATTTGTATCCACCATACCTACCTACTATGTGGTATTTCTCTGCCATTCCAAAGTAAATTGCTTGCGTGCTACCTTTAAAATTTCATTCCTTGTCTTTGCAATACATAGCTCATGGGAAAGTAGCTTAAAAACTATTGTGGTAAAGAATAGTCGCTTATGTATCTTATTTCTTATAAGTTGCTTGTTGAGCGGTAACCATGTTTCTGGGGACACCATCAACTGTTACACTTTTGTTGAATATCATGTGAGTTGCTATGCATGTTCGTCTTGTCTGAAGTAAGGGTGATTTGCCATGAGTTGAATGGTTTGAGTATGCATATTGTTAGAGAAGAACATTGGGCCACCAACCAAAGCCATGTATCATAATGGAAGTTTCAGCTTGGACATTAATCCTCAAATCTCTTATGAGAATATTATATGTTGTTGAATGCTTAAGCATTAAAGAGGAGTCCATCATCTATTTTCTATGTTGTCCCGGTATGGATGTCCTCAAGTTGAGATCTATCAAAAATGAGAAATCAAATGCGATCTATCTCCTTGGACCTTTGTACAGGCGGCATAGAGGTACCCATTTGTGACACTTGGTTGAAACATATGTAATGCAATGATAATCCATGGAAATCCGAGCTAATTAGGACAAGGTGCGAGCACTCTTTGTATTCGATGCATGAGGCTTGCAACTTATAGGATGTCTTATGCATAACACATATGAATTATTACTACCGTTGACAAAATTGTTTCTATCACTACAAGAAAAGTTGCCATGGCCGACGAAGTTGAAGTCGCGCCGTGGTTGCTGGTGTACCATGGCCGACGATTTTGGGTCTGTCCGTTGTGCATGTCAAAACGTTTTTTTTCTAGTTTTTTAGGCCACCTAGCCCGACGAAACCGGCCAAAACGTTGCGTATGGTGGCCCGGGACGTGGTGCATCTCGAATTCTCGGGTTCGCCGGCCGAGTCAACGCAAATCCGCACCGCCGAGGGATGTAGGGCCCAGATGGCAGCCTCTCTGGCATTGTTTTTTTTCTCGATCGCGCCATCTCGTTCAACGCTCTCCGATCGAGCCGTTTACGATGCAGGATCATGGGTCCCGCATGTCATCCTCTATGAACCAAAATTCTTTCTATTCTTGGATTTTTTTGACACCCTGATTTCTGGCTACTTCCTTTTCTTTTGATCCCTTGCCGCCTTGGAAACGTTGAGACCGCTGCTGCTAATTGGGACCCGCATGTCATCCTCTATGAGCAATCAACTTTCTTTTCTTGGAGTTTTTTTTGGCACCTCAAATTTGGTCACTTGCCTTTTTCTTTCGATCCCCTGCCGCCTCTCAAACGGTGATACCGCTGCTGCTAAATGGGACCCACATGTCATCCTCTATGTACTATAAAACTTTCTTTTCTTGGATTTTTTTTGGCACCTCATATTTGGTCACTTACCTTTTTCTTTCGATCCCCTGCCGCCTCTCAAACGGTGAGACCGCTGCTGCTAAATGGGACCCGCATGTCATCCTCTATGTACTATAAAACTTTCTTTTCTAGGATTTTTTTTGGAACCTCATATTTGGTCACTTGCCTTTTTCTTTCGATCCCGTGCAGCCTCTCAAACGGTGAGACCGCTGCTGCTAAATGGGACCCGCATGTCATCCTCTATGTACTATAAAACTTTCTTTTCTAGGATTTTTTTTGGAACCTCATATTTGGTCACTTGCCTTTTTCTTTTGATCCCGTGCAGCCTCTCAAACGGTGATACCGCTGCTGCTAAATGGGACCCGCATGTCATCCTCTATGTACTATAAAACTTTCTTTTCTTGGATTTTTTTTGGAACCTCATATTTGGTCACTTGCCTTTTTCTTTCGATCCCGTGCAGCCTCTCAAACGGTGATACCGCTGCTGCTAAATGGGGCCCGCATGTCATCCTCTATGTACAATCAAGTTTCTTTTCTTGAATTATTTTTGGCTCCTGATATTTGGTCACTTGCATTTTTCTTTCGATCTCATGCCACGTTGAGGACCCTGCAGGCTCATGGGACCCGCATGTCATCCTTTATGTACTATAAAACTTTCTTTTCTTGGATTCTTTTTGGCACCTCATATTTGGTCACTTGCCTTTTTCGTTCGATCCCCTGCAGCTTCTCAAACGGTGATACCGCTGCTGCTAATTGGGACCCGCATGTCATCCTCTATGTACAATCAAGTTTCTTTTCTTGAATTATTTTTGGCTCCTGGTATTTGGTCACTTGCCTTTTTCTTTCGATCTCATGCCACGTTGAGGACCCTGCTGGCTCATGGGACCCGCATGTCATCCTCTATGTGCTATAAAAGTTTATTTTCTTGGGTTTTTTTTCACCCTCTGATTTTTGGCTATTTCCTTTTCCTTTTGATCCCCTGCCGCCTTGGAAACGTTGAGTAAGCTGCTGACTCATGGGACCCGCATGTCATCCTCTATGTACAATCAACTTTCTTTTTCTTTTGATCTCAAGCCGCATTTGAAACGTTGAGACCGCTGCTGCTAATTGGGACCCGCATGTCATCCTCTATGTACAATAAAGTTTTTTTCTTGGATTATCTTTGGCTCCTGATATTTTGTCACTTGCCTTTTTCTTTCGATCTCATGCCGCCTTTGAAACGTTGAGTAAGCTGCTGGCTCATGGGTCCCGCATGTCATCCTCTACGAACAATAAAAGTTTCCTTTCTTGGAGTTATTTTTGACCCCTAATTTCTGGCTATTTGCCTTTTTCTTTTGATCTCCTGCCCCCTTTGAAACGATGAGGACGCTGTTGGCAGGTCGGTCCCACATGTCATCCTCTGTGAACAATAAAAGTTTCCTTTGATGGATTTATTTTGAACCCCTAATTAATTTCTGGATATTTCCTTTTTTTCCTTTGATCCCCTGCCGCCTTGGAATCGTTGAGGATGCTGCTGCCTCATGGGTCCCGCATGTCATCCTCTCAGAACGGTAAATGTTTCTTTTATTGGATTTTGTTTACCAAATGATTTTTGGCTTATATTTTATTTCGATCTCCTGCCGCCTTTAAAACGTTGAGGACGCTGCTGGCTCACGGGTCCCACATGTCAGCCTCTATGAACAATAAACGCTGAGGATGCTGCTGCCTCATGGGTCCCGCATGTCATCCTCTTTGAACGAAATGTTTCTTTTCTTGGATTTTTTACCAACATATTTTTGGTTTATTTTTTCTTTCCATCCCCTGCCGCCTTTAAAACGTTGACGATCTTTCTTTGGCTCATGGGTCCCCGATGTCAGTCTCCCCGTACAAGAAACATGTGATATCTTGATTATTTTGCAGACAATAAACAGTGTATTGCGCTCTGAGCTATTTCAAACGGATAAATTAAATATTTATTTTTACATAAAGAAACTTATATGTTGAATCTCCTTGTTTTTTTGTTTTTGCAAAGCATAGGACTTTCCTGTTTTTTTAGAAAATTCCGAACTTTCCTGTTTTGGAGTGGGCTGAAATTGTTCCAGTCAAAAGGCCAAGCAGGATAGTTCGAAGGCCCAGATGTCCAGATGCAGCCCAATTGAAATCTTTCTTCTTCGATTTTTTTCACCCCCTGATTTCTGGCTACTTCATTTTTCTTTTGGTCCTGTGCCGCCTTGGAAACGTTGAGACCGCTGCTGCAAAATGGGACCCGCATGTCATCCTCTATGTACAATAAAATTTCTTTTCTTGGATTATTTTTGGCTCCTGATATTTGATCACTTCCTTTTTCTTTCGATCCCGTGCAGCCTCTCAAACGGTGATACCGCTGCTGCTAAATGGGACCCGCATGTCATCCTCTATGTACACTCAAGTTTCTTTTCTTGAATTATTTTTGGCTCCTGATATTTGGTCACTTGCCTTTTTCTTTCGATCTCATGCCACGTCTGAAACATTGAGGAACCTGCTGGCTCATGGGACCCGCATGTCATCCTCTATGTGCTATAAAAGTTTATTTTCTTGGGTTTTTTTTCACCCTCTGATTTTTGGCTATTTCCTTTTCCATTTGATCCCCTGCCGCCTTGGAAACGTTGAGTAAGCTGCTGACTCATGGGACCCGCATGTCATCCTCTATGTACAATCAACTTTCTTTTCTTTTGATCTCAAGCCGCATTTGAAACGTTGAGACCGCTGCTGCTAATTGGGACCCGCATGTCATCCTCTATGTACAATAAAGTTTCTTTTCTTGGATTATCTTTGGCTCCTGATATTTTGCCACTTGCCTTTTTCTTTCGATCTCATGCCGCCTTTGAAATGTTGAGTAAGCTGCTGGCTCATGGGTCCCGCATGTCATCCTCTACGAAAAATAAAATTTTCCTTTCTTGGAGTTATTTTTGACCCGTAATTTCTGCCTATTTGCCTTTTTCTTTTGATCTCCTTCCCCCTTTGAAACGATGAGGACGCTGTTGGCAGGTCGGTCCCACATGTCATCCTCTGTGAACAATAAAAGTTTCCTTTGATGGATTTATTTTGAACCCCTAATTACTTTCTGGATATTTCCTTTTTTTCCTTTGATCCCCTGCCGCCTTGGAATCGTTGAGGATGCTACTGCCTCATGGGTCCCGCATGTCATCCTCTCAGAACGGTAAATGTTTCTTTTATTGGATTTTGTTTACCAAATGATTTTTGGCTTATATTTTATTTCGATCTCCTGCCGCCTTTAAAACGTTGAGGACGCTGCTGGCTCACGGGTCCCACATGTCAGCCTCTATGAACAATAAATGCTGAGGATGCTGCTACCTCATGGGTCCCGCATGTCATCCTCTTTGAACGAAATGTTTCTTTTCTTGGATTTTTTACCAACATATTTTTGGTTTATTTTTTCTTTCCATCCCCTGCCGCCTTTAAAACGTTGACGACGCTGCTGGCTCATGGGTCCCCGATGTCAGTCTCCCCGTACAAGAAACATGTGATATCTTGATTATTTTGCAGACAATAAACAGTGTATTGCGCTCTGAGCTATTTCAAATGGATAAATTAAATCTTTATTTTTACATAAACAAACTTATATGTTGAATCTCCTTGTTTTTTTGTTTTTGCGAAGCATAGGTCTTTCCTGTTTTTTTAGAAAATTTCGAACTTTCCTTTTTTGGAGTGGGCTGAAATTGTACGAGTCAAAAGGCCGAGCAGGATAGTTCGAAGGCCCATATGTCCAGATGCAGCCCAATTGAGATCTTTCTTCTTCGATTTTTTTCACCCCCTGATTTCTGGCTACTTCATTTTTCTTTTGGTCCTGTGCCGCCTTGGAAACGTTGAGACATATCGATAATTTCTTATGTTCCATGCCACATTATTGATGTTATCTACATGTTTTATGCACACTTTATGTCATATTCGTGCATTTTCTGGAACTAACCTATTAACAAGATGCCGAAGTGCCAGTTCCTGTTTTCTGCTGTTTTTGGTTTCAGAAATCCTAGTAACGAAATATTCTCGGAATCGGACGAAATCAACGCCCAAGTTCCTATTTTCACCGGAAGCATCCAGAACACCCGGGAAGGACCAGAGGGGGGGCACTGGGCCCCCAGACCATAGGCCGGCGCGGCCCAGGCCCTGGCCGCGCCGCCCTATAGTGTCGTCGCCCCTTCAGCCCTCCTGCGCCGCCTCTTCGCCTATTTAAAGCCTCCGTCGCGAAAACCCTGATACGTTCGGCGAAAACCACAGAAACCTTCCAGAGCCGCCGCCATCGCGACGCCAAGATCTGGGGGACAGGAGTCTCTGTTCCGGCACGCTGCCGGAGCGGGGAAGTGCCCCCGGAAGGCTTCTCCATCGACACCGCTGCCATCTCCACCGCCATCTTCATCACCGCTGCTGCTCCCATGAGGAGGGAGTAGTTCTCCATCGAGGCTCGGGGCTGTACCGGTAGCTATGTGGTTCATCTCTCTCCCATTTACCTCAATACAATGATCTCATGAGCTGCTTTACATGATTGAGATTCATATGAGTTTGTATCACAATTTATCTATGTGCTACTCTAGCAAAGTTATTAAAGTAGTTCTATTCCTCCCGCACGTGTGTAAAGGTGACAGTGTGTGCACCGTGTTAGTACTTGGTTTATGCTATGATCATGATCTCTTGTAGATTGCGAAGTTAACTATTGCTATGATAATATTGATGTGATCTATTCCTCCTACATATGCATGAAGGTGACAGTGTGCATGCTATGTTAGTACTTGGTTTAGTCTATTGATCTATCTTACACTATAAGGTTACTTAAACATGAGCATTATTGTGGAGCTTGTTAACTCCGGCATTGAGGGTTCGTGTAATCCTACGCAATGTGTTCATCATCCAACAAAAGTGTAGAGTATGCATTTATCTATTCTGTTATGTGATCAATGTTGAGAGTGTCCACTAGTGAAAGTGTAATCCCTAGGCCTTGTTCCTAAATACTGCTATCGCTGCTTGTTTCTTTTTCTTTGCGTTACTACTGCTGCAATACTACCACCATCAACTACACGCCAGCAAGCTATTTTCTGGCACCGTTACTACTGCTCATATATATATTCATACCACCTGTATTTCACTATCTCTTCGCCGAACTAGTGCACCTATTTGGTGTGTTGGGGACACAAGAGACTTCTTGCTTTGTGGTTGCAGGGTTGCATGAGAGGGATATCTTTGACCTCTTCCTCCCTGAGTTCGATAAACCTTGGGTGATCCACTTAAGGGAAAACTTGCTGCTGTTCTACAAACCTCTGCTCTTGGAGGCCCAACACTGTCTACAGGAAAAGGAGGGGGAAGTAGACATCAAGCTATTTTCTGGCGCCGTTGCCGGGGAGGAAAGGTAAAAGGTACTCACACTCCGGACCTCCGCTACCAAGCTATTTTCCGCCATTGTAAGTACTCAAAGCTATTTCCTTTAGATCCTGCAATTGCATCTTTTTGTTTCTTGTTTACACTAGTTTGGCATAATGGACAAGAATGATCTTCTTATTCTATTTCCTGATTTAAAACATGGATTGTTTGATGCGAAAATTAAAAAACCTATGGAATCTTATTTGCATGCTGGTAGTAATATTAGTATGAACGCTTTGAACACCATTGTTGATAATAATATAGAAAGTTCTAAGCTTGGGGAAGCTGGTTTTCATGATCTTTTTAGTCCCCCAAGCATTGAGGAGAAAATTTTCTTTGATGATACTTTGCCTCCTATTTATGATGATTATAATGATATTGGTCTTTTAGTGCCGCCTACTATGGAAAGTAATTTTTATGATGATAATACTATGCCTCCTACACTTGATGAGAATAATGATGATAGCTACTTTGTTGAATTTGCTCCCACTATTACTAATAAAATTGATTATGCTTATGTAGAGAGTAATTATTTTATGCATGAGACTCATGATAAGAATGCTTTATGTGATAGTTATATTGTTGAGTTTGCTCATGTTGCTACTGAAAGTAATTATGAGAGAGGAAAATATGGTTGTAGAAATTTTCATGTTACTAAAACACCTCTCTATGTGCTGAAATTTTTGAAGCTATACTTGTTTTATCTTTCTATGCTTGGTGCATTATGCTTCTTGAACTTGTTTATTTACAAGATTCCTATGCATAGGAAGCATGTTAGACTTAAATGTGTTTTGTATTTGCCTCTTGATGCTCTCTTTTGCTTCAAATACTATTTCTTGCGAGTGCATCATTAAAACTGCTGAGCCCATCTTAATGGCTATAAAGAAAAGAACTTCTTGGGAGATAACCCATGTGTTATTTTGATACAGTACTTTGTTTTATATTTGTGTCTTGGAAGTTGTTTAATACTGTAGCAACCTCTCCTTATCTTAGTTTTGTGTTTTATTGTGCCAAGTTAAGCCGTTGATAGAAAAGTAAGTACTAGATTTGGATTACTGCGCAGTTCCAGATTTCTTTGCTGTCACGAATCTGGGTCCACCTCCCTGTAGGTAGCTCAGAAAATTAAGCCAATTTACGTGCATGATACTCAGATATGTACGCAACTTTCATTCAATTTGAGCATTTTCATTTGAGCAAGTCTGTTGCCATTTTAAAATTCATCAATACGAACTGTTCTGTTTTGACAGATTCTGCCTTTTATTTCGCATTGCCTCTTTTGCTATGTTGGATGAATTTCTTTGATCCACTAATGTCCAGTAGCATTATGCAATGTCCAGAAGTGTTAAGAATGATTGTGTCACCTCTGAATATGTTAATTTTTATTGTGCACTAACCCTCTAATGAGTTGTTTCGAGTTTGGTGTGGAGGAAGTTTTCAAGGATCAAGAGAGGAGTATGATGCAACATGATCAAGGAGAGTGAAAGCTCTAAGCTTGGGGATGCCCCGGTGGTTCACCCCTGCATATTCTAAGAAGATTCAAGCCTCTAAGCTTGGGGATGCCCAAGGCATCCCCTTCTTCATCGACAAAATTATCAGGTTCCTTCTCTTGAAACTATATTTTTATTCGGTCACATCTTATGTGCTTTACTTGGAGCGTCTGTTTGTTTTTGTTTTTGTTTGTGTTTGAATAAATTGGATTACATCATGCTTGTGTGGGAGAGAGACACGCTCCGCTGGTTCGTTTGAACACATGTGTTCTTAGCTCATAATATTCATGGTGAAGTTTCCTCTTCGTTAAATTGTTATATGGTTGAAATTGGAAAATGATACAGGTAGTAATTGCTATAAATGTCTTGGGTAATGTGATACTTGGCAATTTTTGTGCTCATGTTTAAGCTCTTGCATCATATACTTTGCACCCATTAATGAAGAAATACATAGAGCTTGCTAAAATTTGGTTTGCATATTTGGTTTCTCTAAGGTCTAGATAATTTCTAGTATTGAGTTTGAACAACAAGGAAGACGGTGTAGAGTCTTATAATGTTTTCAATATGTCTTTTATGTGAGTTTTGCTGCACCGGTTCATCCTTGTGTTTGTTTCAAATAAGCCTTGCTAGCCTAAACCTTGTATCGAGAGGGAATACTTCTCATGCATCCAAAATACTTGAGCCAACCACTATGCCATTTGTGTCCACCATACCTACCTACTACATGGTATTTTCTGTCATTCCAAAGTAAATTGCTTGAGTGCTACCTTTAAAATTCCATCATTCACCTTTGCAATATATAGCTCATGGGACAAATAGCTTAAAAACTATTGTGGTATTGAATATGTAATTATGCACTTTATCTCTTATTAAGTTGCTTGTTGTGCGATAACCATGTTTACTGGGGACGCCATCAACTACTCTTTGTTGAATTTCATGTGAGTTGCTATGCATGTCCGTCTTGTCTGAAGTAAGAGAGATCTACCACCTTATGGTTAAGCATGCATATTGTTAGAGAAGAACATTGGGCCGCTAACTAAAGCCATGATCCATGGTGGAAGTTTCAGTTTTGGACATATATCCTCAATCTCAAATGAGAAAATTATTAATTGTTGTTACATGCTTATGCATAAAAGAGGAGTCCATTATCTGTTGTCTATGTTGTCCCGGTATGGATGTCTAAGTTGAAGAATAATCAATAGCGAGAAATCCAATGCGAGCTTTCTCCTTAGACCTTCGTACAGGCGGCATAGAGGTACCCCTTTGTGACATTTGGTCAAAACATGTGCATTGTGATGATCCGGTAGTCCAAGCTAATTAGGACAAGGTGCGGGCACTATTAGTACACTATGCATGAGGCTTGCAACTTATAAGATATAATTTACATGATACATATGCTTTATTACTACCGTTGACAAAATTGTTTCATGTTTTCAAAATCAAAGCTCTAGCACAAATATAGCAATCGATGCTTTTCCTCTATGGAGGACAATTCTTTTACTTTCAATGTTGAGTCAGTTCACCTATTTCTCTCCACCTCAAGAAGCAAACACTTGTGTGAACTGTGCATTGATTCCTACATATTTGCTTATTGCACTTATTATATTACTCTATGTTGACAATATCCATGAGATATACATGTTACAAGTTGAAAGCAACCGCTGAAACTTAATCTTCTTTTGTGTTGCTTCAATGCCTTTACTTTGAATTATTGCTTTATGAGTTAACTCTTATGCAAGACTTATTGATGCTTGTCTTGAAGTGCTATTCATGAAAAGTCTTTGCTATATGATTCAATTGTTTACTCATGTCATATACATTGTTTTGATCGCTGCATTCACTACATATGCTTTACAAATAGTATGATCAAGATTATGATGGCATGTCACTCCAGAAATTATCTGTGTTATCGTTTTACCTGCTCGGGACGAGTAGAACTAAGCTTGGGGATGCTGATACGTCTCCGACGTATCGATAATTTCTTATGTTCCATGCCACATTATTGATGTTATCTACATGTTTTATGCACACTTTATGTCATATTCGTGCATTTTCTGGAACTAACCTATTAACAAGATGCCGAAGTGCAGTTCTGTTTTCTGCTGTTTTTGGTTTCAGAAATCCTAGTAACGAAATATTCTCAGAATCGGACGAAATCAACGCCCAAGTTCCTATTTTCACCGGAAGCATCCAGAACACCCGGGAAGGACCAGAGGGGGGGCACTGGGCCCCCAGACCATAGGCCGGCGCGGCCCAGGCCCTGGCCGCGCCGCCCTATAGTGTCGTCGCCCCTTCAGCCCTCCTGCGCCGCCTCTTCGCCTATTTAAAGCCTCCGTCGCGAAAACCCTGATACGTTCGGCGAAAACCACAGAAACCTTCCAGAGCCGCCGCCATCGCGACGCCAAGATCTGGGGGACAGGAGTCTCTGTTCCGGCACGCTGCCGGAGCGGGGAAGTGCCCCCGGAAGGCTTCTCCATCGACACCGCTGCCATCTCCACCGCCATCTTCATCACCGCTGCTGCTCCCATGAGGAGGGAGTAGTTCTCCATCGAGGCTCGGGGTTGTACCGGTAGCTATGTGGTTCATCTCTCTCCCATTTACCTCAATACAATGATCTCATGAGCTGCTTTACATGATTGAGATTCATATGAGTTTGTATCACAATTTATCTATGTGCTACTCTAGCAAAGTTATTAAAGTAGTTCTATTCCTCCTGCACGTGTGTAAAGGTGACAGTGTGTGCACCGTGTTAGTACTTGGTTTATGCTATGATCATGATCTCTTGTAGATTGCGAAGTTAACTATTGCTATGATAATATTGATGTGATCTATTCCTCCTACATATGCATGAAGGTGACAGTGTGCATGCTATGTTAGTACTTGGTTTAGTCTATTGATCTATCTTACACTATAAGGTTACTTAAACATGAGCATTATTGTGGAGCTTGTTAACTCCGGCATTGAGGGTTCGTGTAATCCTACGCAATGTGTTCATCATCCAACAAAAGTGTAGAGTATGCATTTATCTATTCTGTTATGTGATCAATGTTGAGAGTGTCCACTAGTGAAAGTGTAATCCCTAGGCCTTGTTCCTAAATACTGCTATCGCTGCTTGTTTACTGTTTACTGCGTTACTACTGCTGCAATACTACCACCATCAACTACACGCCAGCAAGCTATTTTCTGGCACCGTTACTACTGCTCATATATATATTCATACCACCTGTATTTCACTATCTCTTCGCCGAACTAGTGCACCTATTTGGTGTGTTGGGGACACAAGAGACTTCTTGCTTTGTGGTTGCAGGGTTGCATGAGAGGGATATCTTTGACCTCTTCCTCCCTGAGTTCGATAAACCTTGGGTGATCCACTTAAGGGAAAACTTGCTGCTGTTCTACAAACCTCTGCTCTTGGAGGCCCAACACTATCTACAGGAAAAGGAGGGGGAAGTAGACATCAGTCAGTTGCACGTAACGTTAAAAATCGGCAATTATAATGAATAAACCTGTAATCTTCACTTAAAATGCATTAAGGAGCATCAAATTTGACAAATCAAACCATGTCTTACTGAAAATTGACATGTCTTTCTCATGCAGAAATTAAAATTATCTATGCATGTGCGTTTATACAGGTTAAGTTTTGCACGTATTATTTTTTGTACTAACTTTTCTGACTACCTTCAAAGCTCCAATCCTTCTTCATCATCTTTGTTGTACCGCACTGATGCAAGTGAATGTGAGCTGCTCGCCAGACGCGACTTTGTGTCCGATATGTGTACATGTACTATGCCTTCTCCATCTAGTGCTAGTTACGCCGCTGTGCTAATTAATTCTATCCCAGTGTCTACATCCAGCACAAACCTCTGTCATTGCAGCTGTGACTCACCTCGACCATTGGAGCCCAATCACAAGAGCGAGCTCGATCAGTCGTCTCAACCAGAGAGGCATGTGTCTCATGGTTAGCTATCTACAACTTGCTGTCTTACTAAAACCGTGCCTATCATAGAGATCACCTCGCTGGTGTAGCAATGGCTGCAAGTAGCTGCTATGGGGATAAGGAAGAAAAGATTTAAAAAATGGGGTGGGGCCAACAAGTAGGAAATCTATCTATAGCTTTGTGGATGTTTCTGGAATTGGGTAGAAAATAGTAGATAACACTGTAGCAGCGAATCCCAGAGACCAAGGCTGTTGGATGATGTCTAATGAATGGCAGAACTGTGTTCAAGAAAAAAACGGCAGAACAAAATAGGCGAAATTAGCTTAAATTTTGATAATAAATCTTGGGCATTTTCCCTCGAACATGATGTACTACTACTACTGTACTCAACTTTGGGTAGTCTCTGGACTAGTCTCCCTCGTCCACCAATTATTATTATTATATTATATATACTATTGCGGAAAGTTGAGGGGAGTCCCTAGTCCCGAGCACTTAGCACACTTCCCCTGGCCTCATCCCAGAGATCTCACACCAACCACATCACCGTCGACTAGCCGCCAGACTACACCCCTCCGAAGAATCCCCAATGGCGGTGACGCCCCTACTAGAGCGCTCCTCACACGAGCGCATCATCGAGTCTGGCCCACATGTCTTCCGTGCCTGCCGTGTGTCGGCAAGCACGACCAACTTCTCTGTCGGCGAGCCGCCGGCCGTGGGCGAGGGCGAGGCGTCCCCGTACACTATGACAGTGCACATCTTCTTCTCGAGGACGTACGAGCTCAGGAGGATGGCCGGCCCCCTCCCTGCCCCACTGGATGAGGACGATATCGCCACTACACCCTGCGAAGAGGTGGTGCTGGATCTTGGCTTGCCTCCGAGGGAGCTGCGTAGTGGGGGCTATGTCGTGCGAACTATGCGCGAGATTCTTGCCCGTGTATGGCTGCTCAAGAACCTGAACCTCACGGAGGAGTGGGACATCATCATGCCTTACGATGTTATGCACCTGATGTGGCAGCAGGCGTGTCGTCGGGTCGGTGGCCTCCACTTCGACCTCGCCCTTAGGGTGGACCACCGGCTCATCGTCAACTTGCCGGCGCTACAAGACAGTTGGGTCCTAGTTGCACCGGAGGACGGCCACTGCAGCATATGCATGCAGGGGCAGTCGCGGCGCACAACGGTGCGTCTCCGGGGATGCAAACACCCGTTCCATAGGAAGTGCATCTTCTCCTGGTTTGTAACGAACGCCAGCTGCCCTATCTAGCGCGATAAAGTGCTGACCCATCTTATTTTCGATTTGTAGCATAGTATGAATAAAAACCCTGTATGATAGGGATGCCATGCCAACTTGAATCCTATGTCAAGAGAAATTCTATTTGATTGTGGTTATAAGATATTTTGCATTAGTTTGATCTATTATCATTCTATTTTCCTATGGGATATGACCCTATGAATCAAACAGCCTGGGATTACTTCCACACAATTAAGTTTGACCAACTTTTAGTAGGACAACAAACATAAATAATTAGTCATCATGGGATTACAATCCAACAGATAATTGTCTTCAGGACTCATACATTTTCCAAATAGAAAAATCAAAACAAATCATGGTTCTTCATCTCACAGCATGATACAGAGACAAGAGTCTAATCATCATCATCATCATCATCATCATCATCATCATCATCATCATCATCATCACCTCCGTCTTCATTCTGATATTCGTGCATGGTCTCATCCTGCTCGTCGTGTCCATTCTCCTCCTGAGATTCACCAGGTAGCTTCAGTTTATCCATCTCTTTGTCGACTATACTAACCTCAACAGTGAAATCTACTTCTCCATCATGTGCAGGGATACCTGTATCCAACGAGGTTTCATCAATGTCAGCAACTTTAGTTTGCCTAGAACCAGCGAAATCATCTTGCTGGGCACAAAATTATTGGATCCGCATTCTCATCGAAATCATATATGTTCCTTGCCACAAACTTTTGCACATACTGCCATCCTTTTCTAGATTTTTCTTCCAAGAAAAGTACCTTGGCCGCTTGAGGTACCAAAATATAAGGATCATCCTTGTACCACTGAGCAGTAGTATTGACTGATATGAAATACCCATCATTTCTGGCACCTTTGCCCTTGTTTGGATCTTGGTTGTACCAGTAACACTTAAATAGAACCACAGATCGGACAGTAACCTTATCACTATAGAACAACTATATAACCTCTTCTATGTGACCATAATGGTCAAATGACTCTGATCTCTTCTTTCTGGTTGTCAAGTGATCTCCACTGGTTGTGATGCCACTATTTCGTGTCTTCAAATGTTGTTCACGCTCATAGGAGCTGTAATGGACACCATTGGCATTGCAAGCTGCAGCTATACCAACACCCTCTTATCTGGACCACGTGATAGGACAAGGAGATCAGCACTAACAGCGCCTCGATTCTCCGCATGGAGTTTCGAGATCTACGATTACAGAATAGACAAGAGGTCATCTCATGTGAAAACACATAGACAAGTCAGAGTGCAATTGAACATCTTACATGTTTCTCAAACCAGTCCTGAAACCCACTCCCACGTGCCGATAGCTTTCCATTCGTTTCCATGTACAACCTGCAAAACATAGCCAAGTCAGCTGAATATATTTCATTTTGATACAAGTTCATAGTATATGCGAGGAACTGAGGATTTCGTGTGCATAGTACTCACTTAACATATTCATCAGCCTCTGCAGCATTATTCAGCACATACCAAGACAGCTGTTCAAATTCAGACTACTCTAATGTTTTTTCGGTCCTCTTTCCTATTAGCTCAACACCATGATTAAAAACAGATCCTCCAACTTCCAAAATTCTGCGACCCCGGTTGAATCTGGTCTCAATATCAGGAATATATCTTGATGCAAATGTATATGCTTCAGCAGCAATATACGCCACTGCAATGCAAGCCTCCGGTCTAGCTTTATTCCTAACTGTATTCTTGAAAGTGCACAGTCGACGTTCTATAGGGTACATCCATCCATACTGTAGCGGACCTCTTAAAAGTGCCTCATCAGGTAGATGAACAGCCAAATGCACCATCACATCAAAGAACGCTGGAGGATATATCAGCTCCAGCTTGCACAGGATTACTGCTATGTCCACCTTAAGACGTTTTACAACAGCTCTGCTTAGAGTTTTACTACATATTTCCCTAAAGAACCTTCCCAACTCTGCAATCACGTTGTACATATTTGGCTTCACTAAATCTTTAATGCCAATAGCTAAAAGCCTTTGCAGGAGGATGTGACAATCGTGAGTTTTCAACCCTTGGAGCTTGTTTTCTTCAGCATTGAGACAATTTGCAATGTTGGAAGCAAATCCGAACGGGAACATCACAGCTCGGAGGTACTCACAAAATAATCTCCTTTTAGGCATCGGCAATGTGAATTCCGCGCCTCGAAACTTATAATGTTTTTCCTTGCCTTTGTTCACTTTGTCATTACGATCCAGTTGCAAGTGCCTGTTAACATTCAATGTTGCACAATCAATCCTAGCATTTGAGCTATCTTTTGTCTTGGATGGAATGTTGAGTAATGTGCCGACAATGCTGTCACATATATTTTTCTCCATGTGCATGATATCAATATTATGCCGAAGCTTCTTACCAGCCCAATACGGCAAGTCCCAAAGAGTGGCCCTGCGCTTATAAAATATTCTCGGTCTATCATTTTCCATTTCCTTCCTCTTGGTACATGCTGCTATTTCACCTCCCATCTTCCTTTTGGTAGCTGCTAGACTCAGTTCATCTCCTCTCTACTTCCTTTTTCTACCTGCTACTACTGCTGCTGCATCTTCTGTATTCTTCTCTGCTGTACCTACTGTGGCGGCTGGTGGTTTTCCTGGTTTAACATTTCTGACCGCTTCTAGGTGCGCCTCCAACTCGTGACTCGTAAAGTGCTGCGGTTTAGTCTTTGCACAGGCCTGATCACCAATAAATTGAAATTTTTTATTATTTTTTCGGAAACTGTGACCTATTGGAAGGAAACGGCAATGGCCCATATAGCATATCTTGTTTATTATCCCCACTGCCAGCTGATCTGTATCACAGTGAACACATGCATTATAACCTGATGTTACTCTGCCTGACATAGTGCCCAAAGCTGGATAATCATGGGTGCAATACGACAAGACGGCACGTAATAGAAAATTTTGTTCTTTAGGTTGACACACATCCCGTGTAGGGACACCCTTCCATAATGTTTGCAAGTCTCTAATAAGAGGCTGCATCAACGCATCAAAATCCTTCCCAGGAGATTTGGGACCTGGGATGAGTAAGGCCATCATACAGTTCGACTGATCGGTGCATGTCCAGGGAGCCTAGTTGTATGGTGTAACTAGTACTGGCCACATGCTATACTTGTTGCTCATGTTGCCAAATGGGTGGAATCCATCTGTAGCAAGGCCAAGTCTCAGGTTCCTTGGATCTGCAGCAAAATCTGGATGATCCAGGTCGAATTGCTTCCATTCATCGCCATCAGCAGGATGCCTCAGTAAATCAGGGTCGGGCGTGAGAATCTCTTTGTGCCATCTTGTTTCCCGAGATGTTTGTTTTGAAGCAAACAACCTCTGCAATCTTTGTACAAGTGGAAAGTATCTCAGAACCTTCCAAGGAATCTTTTTCTTACCACCAGCTCCATCATGTTTCCATCTTGATTCCTTACATACTGGACATTCATCGAGGTCATTATACTCCATCCAAAACAGTGCACAGTTATTTTTGCAAAAATCAATCTTCTCATATCCAAGTCCCAGTACCTTGATGTACTGCTTCACCTCATAAAAGGATTTTGGCAGTCCAGCCCCAGGGAGTGCATCGCTGTATGTCTTCGCAACTGCATTGAAGGCTTTATTGGTTATCCCCTGGTATGACTTGTCATGAAGTAATTTCACAATTAATTCGAATCTTGACACAACAGAACCAGGGGCCACTAAGCGCTTAGCATCTTCTATCAGGTCATGGAAAAGAGGCTTTTTGTGATAACCATGGGGCTGTTGGCTTGCATATGGATACAGATCCCGTAACAAATTAGCAGTAGCCTCATCCTGGACGATATCTTCAGGCTGATAACCATCAGAATAAAGAGGATCAATAATCTCAGGCTGATCATAGTGTTCACCATGGTTAATCCACCTGATATATGTCTGGTCCATCCCATAAACGAATAAATGATCTGAGACTACATGTTGAGGCTTGGACCCAATATTCAAACATACGCGGCATGGACAAATCACTTCCTTTGTTGTGTCGCCGTCAGTAAAATCACTAACTTGCTTCATGAAGTCTTCAATACCACTCAAATATGTTGGTGTGTTTAATGAGTGAAATAATATCCAAGTTCTGTCCATCTGTTGAGGGAATAGATGGTCAAAGAAGCGATAAGCTATTTCAACAAACAGGTCACCTACGAATGTAAGCAAACATACCTGAGCAAACAGGTCGAATATAAAACTATAAATGCTACATTATTTGAGCCGATTTCAGCAAACGAACTGAGTGCAAAACTACGGCTACCTAGCGAACAGATTTTATTTTAGGCTGACCAGTGGGTTTCCCCACTTTGTATTTTTTCTTTTTATTAATAAAAAGAGGGAAATATGTACAAAAATTGCTGGAGAGCAGCAACTAAAAGGATCATAGATCCCAAACAGCAAAATATATATAAAATGTTCTACCCATGATATGATTTCCTCTTTGCCTTATGAACAAGGAGAGCAATTTCATCCTTGAATCTCTTGTGCCATCTGTAAATGCTTGGGGGGGGGACAGATATATCGAAAGCAATACAATACCAACACATTCTTTCTTCTTTTTTGCCGTAATTCCGCCGATCTATTAGCAGTGCAAAGAAGTCAAAAGTAATAAGATTACAAACAGGTCCATAGACCACCAAGGCCGTACCTGAGAATACGGAGGGCCTGAGCAAAACAAGAAATAGAGGACCTCAACATGATCATTGGCAACTAAAATGATTTTATATATACTACTCACTCCATTTCAATAAACAATGCACCCTTGTTTTTCATTTTTTATCTTCAAAAAAATATTAATCTATATCTCTCTATTTAAAAATGATGTTTCAATTTTATGTAGATATACATGTATTTAGATGAGTTTAGTTTGCAGATACATGCAAGTTTTGATGAAGTTGAAACATATTTTTCAGGATGAAGTATATAAAAAAATTTGATATAAAACTGGTATCATTAGAAAGTATTTTCCATCACGGTTCTAACAATGCTGCTTATGTATTATATGATCGTGATATTGTTGTCATATTTATTTGGTCAAGGTTCACATTGAAATGTGGTAAAATAAATTAAAAGAAGTGCATCGTGTGAAAAAGCAATCTAAGAATTCAAAAGTGCTAATTGTTAGTCGAAACATGACATCTTTCAAAAATGAATCTTCAATTAGTACTTCATAAAAATCACTGAGACAAAATATTAATATTCATTGGAAGACTAACTGAATTAGCTGCACTCGCGATGAAAGAGAAAGAGAAGATACGGGTAAGAGCAAGTACAATAAGGTACAGTCTTTTGTTTGTTTGTTTGGGTTGCTCATCAAGCTTATCGCTCGATACAATAAGTTACAGTCAGCGGGAGTGGTGTTTTGGAACATGGGTGCATAGTGGGTGGTATCATGGAGTACTATAATAGGTATGCTATATCTATACTCCTATATAGTGTAGCAATTTTGATAGTTTGAATCCAAGCATCATAATGCAATCTCTACTGTTGATTGTGCACCATCGGACGGTCTAAAACATTGGGATTCACAGCTACAGTAGCACCCATCATTCTCTACGTCATTCTGGAAACATCTATATATTTGTTCTAGCCAATTCACGCTCCCTCCATACTCGACGTTGCTGGTCACGGCCCGACAACAAAACTCACGGACGCCTATGCTCTCCATAGATCAGTCAGAGTTGAATGCGATGCATGCGAATGGTAGTCACGCTCAAACTTCAGTCAGAATCGAAAGTGTGGTGAGTAGGTCGGTAGCACTGCACGGACATGCAGTTGCATAAGTGCTGGTACGTTCCCTATAGGTGGCACTGGGCATGAATGGGAGGATAAATTATTGAAGATCTGAATTTTGACAGCTAAAAAGAAATAAGTACAAAACCTAAGACATGCAAAATTCAATAGTATATTCAAGAGCACATACATGGCAGAAAATTGCAATTCTGCATGAGAAATACAATTCAATGTTAGTAATACATAGTTTTCCCACATTTTACGCTATGCAAGCTATTTTGAGTTGAAATTGTAATGACTGATTTTTAACGTGCAAAGCACATGAAGCTGACTAGTTTATTATAGTGGAGTATTGAAAATGGCATAGAAGGGGATATTGCGAATTGAGAGTGGCATAAACACAACTTCAGTTTTTGTAATGGCATAAACACAACTTGTGAATTGAGGAGTGGCATAGAACCAATTAACCGTTGTTTCAATAACAGCCATCAAAAGCCGATCGAACGCACGAGGATGGATCCAAAATTTACCCATTTTTAGTTTCACAGGAAAATTTTAAACTTAAAATTCGTACTGCCTAGAAGTATTTGAAACAAAAATCCAGTAAATCTTATATGTTGGGTTATGCATTCTGGGGGAGTTTCATCAGATTCAGCCATATTGTTTATCAATAAACCTCATTTTATGTTTTACAACCAACTTTAAACTTAAAATTCAAACTGTCCAGAAAAAAGAACAACATTCCAGTAAATCTTATACTATATTTCTTCTGCATTCTGGGAAAGATTGGTCGGATTCAAAAAAATAGTTTGGGAATAAACATTGTTTTAGTCTGGACACGACTTATTGTAGAGTGATTTTTGGTTGGATACATTCATGTGCGTTCGATTGGCTTTGGATGGTTATAATTGAACCAAAGTCAACGCTGGACTTCTGACCTGAACGTCACTGGAGCTGCGTCAAAAGTCCAGCCATGACTTTGTCTCAATAACAGCCATCAAAAGCCGATCGAACGCACAGGAATGGATCCAACCAAAAATCACTCAACCGCTGGAATTTTGACCTGAAAGTCACTGAAGCTGTGTCCATACTTGCCCAACAGGTTGCGTATGAATGTAAACCAACATATCTGAGCAAACAGGTCGAATATAAAACTATATAACTAAATGCCACGTTATTCTTTATCGAAAAAAATGCCACGTTATTTGAGCCGATTTCAGCAAACCAACCGAGGTCTATTTTTTAGGCTGGACAGTGGTTTCCTCGCTGTGTATTTTTCACTGTAATAAAAAAGAGGGAAAAGGTTACTGGAGAGCAGCAACTAAAAGGATCATAGATCCCAAACAGCAAAATCTAGCTAAAAAAGTTCTACCCATGATGATAAGCCATGATATGATTTCCTCTTTGCCTTACAAACAAGGAGAGCCATTTCATCCTTGAATCTCTTGCGTCTTCTGTAAATGCTTGGGGGCAAACAGATCAATCGAAAGAAATATAATACCAACAAATTTTTTCTTCTTTTTGGCCGTAAATCCACCGATGTATTAGCAATGCAAAGAACCCAGAAGTAATAAGATTACAAACAGGTCCATAGAGGACTGGCACCAAGCAACGACTACAGACATTGGGCAATGGTGAGCAAGATAAAGGTGTACGGTTTAATGAATTCGAGCAAATAGGTAAAGCGGAAAACAATGTCTGCCTATGTTTATGTTATCTTTTTTTGAGATCCCGGTGGGGTTAAGAAAAAGGCTAGACTATTATAGATCGCGTTTCTTTTGGCAGAGTGATGGTCATAAGCGTAAGTATAGGTTATCGAGGTGGGATATCTTGTGTCGCCCTAAAGAGCAGGGAGGGTTGGGAATTGAAGTATTGGAACTAAAGAATAAGAGTCTAATTAGTAAATGGTTGTTTGAACTTTTGAATGGAGACGGGTTGTGGCAGGAATTGCTTCGTAACAAATATATTCAATCTAAAACATTATCTCAAGTAAAAGCAAAGCCACTTGATTCTCCTTTTTGGAAAGGTTTGATGAAAGTGAAAGATGATTTTCTTAAGCGTGGATCTTTCAAAATTGGCGATGGAAAGAATACTAGTTTCTGGGAAGATAAGTGGTTGGGGAACGCACCTTTGTCACAGCAATACCCATCTCTTTTTAACATTGCTGAAAGAAAACATGTCTCAGTTGCGCATGTTTTAGAGAATAACCCTCTTCAGATTTCATTTAGAAGGATTCTAACACCCAACAAGTGGGTTCTCTGGTTAGAATTAGTGGAACGCGTCTTATGCATGTTCGGTTGTCTAATGAAAAGGATTCCTTTGTTTGGGCTCTAAATAGTTCAGGCAATTTTACTGTAAAGTCATACTATCTTGATTTGTTACAAGATAAAAGGAACTTCTTAAGGAAATATATTTGGAAAATGAAGGTACCGCTGAAGATTAAGATCTTTATGTGGTTTCTCTATCGGAGAGTTATTTTAACCAAAGATAACCTTGCAAAAAGAAATTGGCAAGGATGCAAGAAATGTGTTTTCTGTGATAAGGATGAATCTATTCAACATTTGTTTATTGACTGCCCTCTAGCTAAGGTTGTTTGGCGCATAGTATATATGACTTTCGGTTTATACCCACCTGTGAATATCACTCATCTTTTTGGTACTTGGCTTAGTGGTATTGCAAAGAAAGATGTACTGCAGATTCGTGTGGGTGTATGCGCTTTGACTTGGGCTATATGGAATGTGCATAATGAAGTGGTTTTTAACAAGCCGAAACCTCAACCTTTCTTGCAGGTAATTCCTTTGGCTATTCATTGGATCCGTACGTGGTCTTATCTCCAACCAGAGGATCATCGGGCTGCCATGGAGTCTGGGTGCAACCGACTGCAGATGGTCGCACGGGATTTTTACAACCAGTGTGGCTGGCGACATCAGCTTAGATTAAATCTTTGATGTTTTCTTGGAGACAACTTCTTTGTTTATTTAGATGGTTGATTTTAGTCTCGATTTTAGTCGATGAGTGAGATGTAATAAACTGTAAACGCTGGAGTCTCTTTTAATAAGGTAGTAAAGTAGCCATATGCATCATTTTGATGCAGAGGCTGGGGTATTATCCCCATTTCGAGAAAAAATAAAAAAAAACACATCGAGAGGAAAACAATATCAACCGATCGATTCGAACGAACTAACGAACTTATAAGGGCTGGGCGACGGCGACTGACTTCGATTGAGCTATAATGAATCGTACTTGCCCAGGCCTGAAGATAGCATGCATACCGTGAGGATCTACAAGCTGAACGCGCCTGCCGGTGCGGCTGGAGAAGAACAGCGCCACCAGCAGTCGCCGGCTGACGCGGCTGATAGACAGCGTGGGGAAGTTTTGGTGCGCGGCCTGGTTCACCGAGGGTGTGTCTAGAGAAGAACAGGGCGCCGAAGGAGGTGTCTAGAGAAGAACAAGGTGGGCTGGGTGCTGGGTTAAAGGCGAGCGTTCGAAATATTGGGCGCGCGTTCGAAAGTTTAGGTGCGCGAGGGAGGTGTCTGCTGGTGAAAATTTTCCCGTCCTCTACTTCTTCTTTTTCTTTTCTTTTGAGAACACAGTACAACGCAGACGCTCACAAACACGCACGTACAAACACCCCTATGAACGCACGCACGCACACCCTACCCCTATGAGCACCTCCGAGGGACTGAGCCGGCATATCTTGAGGTTGACGAAGTCACCACTGGCGCCTCCTCTTCTTTTTTGGGCTAATCTATTTATCTATAATATCTATCTATACCTCTATCTATCTACATGCTTTTTAATTTTTTCTATTCTATACATGAGTTTTTGAATTTGAAATTTTTCACTCTGTCAGCCTTCCCGGCCAATGCTCATTTGTAGCTTAAATGTGCTATCTACCGCTCATCATACAAGGACTCTTCAGATCTAACGGCTGTGAATGCACGGATTCGTCACCCATGCTTCCCCTTGGACTGGCGATGCTGAAAGAAAGCCTGAAACACTGGAACCCTCTAGATACTTCGGGGTACCTCACTGCTCCACATTATTAAACAGGCCTTTTCCGACATGGGAAGTCAAAAGTTGGGGGCTCCATCCAGTACATATGAATGCTCGCTAGCTGCATGGTCTAGAAGCAGACTAGAGTAAATCATCAATTCATCAAATCAATTGGTGTATATTTTTTTTAGGAGCTAAGACGCCGGCATGAACCATTTTCAAGCGTTTAAATTCCTCCTACCTGAAAAATGATTCTTTAGATTGACATCAACAAGAGAACTCTTTTAGAAAGAGTGAGAGAAAGGGAGATATGATTGCATACACTATTCTTAGAAGGGAAATCATGTACTTGTTCATGGAGAGATACAAGTATATCGACTATCTACACTACAATTTTGAAATAAAAGAAACAAAATTGCAAATGTCTATTCTAACTAGATATGTTGATATTTCTAAATAGTACCAAAGCAATACTTATTCTAAGCTGGGCACTCAACTTCTGAAATGCGCGAGTATTCGTAGGTCGATTTTTTTCGTTTTTATTATTATTACTAGGCAGCACATGTGTTTGCCCGTCCAGTGAAACTCTTTCATTTCATTTTTCTTTTCCGCAAGGTTGGGAGTCGGAGGAAGAGGGATCACACGAGAGGAGACGAAGGGAGAGCAGTCACGGGGCCCCACTTATTTATGGTGTCTACATTTTTTCGGGTGATGCTGACTGTTGTGCAGGGTTGTCAGTGTGCAGGGGGTGCCCCAATTATCCAATTGTTGGATAATTGGAGAGATGGAGAGAGAGAGAGAGAGTCTTGATGCCTCTCTCTTGACAAAGAAGATGGCTGGGAGTTTTCCTACCTAGCGTACGTGACTTGTGCTCAGTGAAGTGTGGGACCTCACGCATGGGAACCACACGTAAGTGACAGACTTGTTGCTCTAATAACTCGGGTGATTATTATATTGTATTAGTACATAGTTTCCTATGGATCCTTCTTAGTCACTCCAAAATGAAGCTTTTGGGAGGTTTTTGAAATTTCCATGTTTGAAACCAAAACGACTTCTCTTCATGCATGCTTGACTTCATAAGACAGAGTTTAGCTAGGGGTATGGGGTAGATACATGATTTTCTTGGTTTGAATATGTCTAGACCTTGTTTATCAACTTAATTGAATGCTTACTATATGACATAAGAAGACTATGTGCCTTGTTTTTTCATTTTTTTAATTTTTTTCTAAAATTTGTATACCCATTTGAATCTTGGTCAAATTCTAGGTTTCACCAAGATTTGAATAAGTTTAAAACATGAATATGAAAATGTAAGCATGTATGCTTCTTAGTCACTCCAAAATGAAGCTCTTGGGAGGGTTTTTGAAATTTCCATGTTCGAAACCAAAAACCACATATCTTCATGCTTGACTTCGTGAAACAGAGTTTAGGGTTAGGGGGAAGATACATGATTTTTCTTATTTGAATATGTCTAGACCTTGTTTATCATCTTAATTGAATGCTTACTATATGACATAAGAAGACCTTGGTTTTTCATTTATTGTTTTTGAATTTTTATGCCCATTTGAATCTTGGTCAAATCCTAGGTTTAACCAAGATTTAAACAAGTTTAAGATATGAAAATGAAAAGGGAAGCCTGCATCCTTCTTAGTCACTCTAAAATGAATTTTTTAAGAGGTTTTTGAAATTTCCATGTTTAATTTGAAACCCAAAACCACTTCTCTTCATGATTGACTTCATCAGACAGAGTTTAGGGTTAGGGGTAGATACGTACATACATGATTTTTCTGGTTTGAATATGTCTAGACATTTTGTTTATCAACTTTAATGCTTTACTATATGATCGACATAAGAATGCTATGTGCTTTGGTTTTTCATTCTTTTGATTTTTTATGAATTTTTATGCCCATTTGAATCTTGGTCAAATCCTAGGTTTGACAATGATTTAAACAAGTTTAAACATGAATATGAAAATTAAGCATCTATCCTTCTTAAGTCACTCCAAAATGTAACTCTTGGGAGGGTTTTTGAAATTTCCATGTTTGAAACCAAAAACCACTTCTCTTCATGCATGCTTGACTTCATAAGACAGAGTTTAGGGTTAGGGGTAGATATATACATGATTTTCTAGTCTGAATATGTCTAGACCTTGTTTATCAACTTGAATGCTTACTATATATATGACATAAGAATACTATGTCCTTTGTTTTTTCATTCTTTTGATTTTTTCCTGAAATTTTATGCCCATTTGAATCTTTTGGTCAAATCCTAGGTTTGACCAAGATTTAAACAAGTTTAAAACATGAAAATGAAAAGGGAAGCCTGCATCCTTCTTAGTCACTCTAAAATGATTTTTGAGAGGTTTTTGAAATTTCCATGTTTAATTTGAAACCCAAAACCACTTCTCTTCATGATTGACTTCATAAGACCGAGTTTAGGGTTAGGGGTAGATACGTACATACATGATTTTTTCTGGTTTGAATATGTCTAGACATTTTGTTTATCAACTTTAATGCTTTACTATATGATCGACATAAGAATGCTATGTGCTTTGGTTTTTCATTCTTTTGATTTTTTATGAATTTTTATGCCCATTTGAATCTTGGTCAAATCCTAGGTTTGACAATGATTTAAACAAGTTTAAAACATGAATATGAAAATTAAGCATCTATCCTTCTTAAGTCACTCAAAGATGTAACTCTTGGGAGGGTTTTTGAAATTTCCATGTTTGAAACCAAAAACCACTTCTCTTCATGCATGCTTGACTTCATAAGACAGAGTTTAGGGTTAGGGGTAGATATATACATGATTTTCTAGTCTGAATATGTCTAGACCTTGTTTATCAACTTGAATGCTTACTATATATATGACATAAGAATGCTATGTCCTTTGTTTTTTCATTCTTTTGATTTTTTCCTGAAATTTTATGCCCATTTGAATCTTTTGGTCAAATCCTAGGTTTGACCAAGATTTAAACAAGTTTAAAACATGAAAATGAAAAGGGAAGCCTGCATCCTTCTTAGTCACTCTAAAATTAACTTAATTGAGAATGCTTACTATATGACATAAGAAGACTATGTGTGCCTTGGTTTTTCATTTTTTCATTTTTTTTTAAATTCTTATGCCCATTTGAATCTTGGCCAAATCCTAGGTTTGACCATGGTTTAAACAAATTTAAATCACGAATATGAAAATTAAGAATCTATCCTTCTTATTAGTCACTCCAAAATGTAAATCTTGGGAGGGTTCTTGAAATTTGCATGTTTGAAACCAAAAACCACTTCTCTTCTTGCATGCTTGACTTCATAAGACAGAGTTTAGGGTTAGGGGTAGATATATACATGATTTTCTAGTTTGAATATGTCTAGACCTTGTTTATCAACTTGAATGCTTACTATATATATGACATAAGAATGCTATGTCCTTTGTTTTTTCATTCTTTTGATTTTTCCTGAAATTTTATGCCCATTTGAATCTTTTGGTCAAATCCTAGGTTTGACCAAGATTTAAACAAGTTTAAAACATGAAAATGAAAAGGGAAGCCTGCATCCTTCTTAGTCACTCTAAAATGAATTTTTAAGAGGATTTTGAAATTTCCATGTTTAATTTGAAACCCAAAACCACTTCTCTTCATGATTGACTTCATAAGACAGAGTTTAGGGTTAGGGGTAGATACGTACATTTCATGATTTTTTCTGGTTTGAATATGTCTAGACATTTTGTTTATCAACTTTAATGCTTTACTATATGATCGACATAAGAATGCTATGTGCTTTGGTTTTTCATTCTTTTGATTTTTTATGAATTTTTATGCCCATTTAAATCTTGGTCAAATCTTAGGTTTGACAATGATTTAAACAAGTTTAAAACATGAATATGAAAATTAAGCATCTATCCTTCTTAAGTGACTCCAAGATGTAACTTTCGGGAGGGTTTTTGAAATTTCCATGTTTGAAACCAAAAACCACTTCTCTTCATGCATGCTTGACTTCATAAGACAGAGTTTAGGGTTAGGGGTAGATATATACATGATTTTCTAGTCTGAATATGTCTAGACCTTGTTTATCAACTTGAATGCTTACTATATATATGGCATAAGAATGCTATGTCCTTTGTTTTTTCATTCTTTTGATTTTTTCCTGAAATTTTATGCCCATTTGAATCTTTTGGTCAAATCCTAGGTTTGACCAAGATTTAAACAAGTTTAAAACATGAAAATGAAAAGGGAAGCCTGCATCCTTCTTAGTCACTCTAAAATTAACTTAATTGAGAATGCTTACTATATGACATAAGAAGACTATGTGTGCCTTGGTTTTTCATTTTTTGATTTTTTTTAAATTCTTATGCCCATTTGAATCTTGGCCAAATCCTAAGTTTGACCATGGCTTAAACAAATTTAAATCACGAATATGAAAATTAAGCATCTATCCTTCTTCTTAGTCACTCCAAAATGTAAATCTTGGGAGGGTTCTTGAAATTTGCATGTTTGAAACCAAAAACCACTTCTCTTCATGCATGCTTGACTTCATAAGACAGAGTTTAGGGTTAGGGGTAGATATATACATGATTTTCTAGTTTGAATATGTCTAGACCTTGTTTATCAACTTGAATGCTTACTATATATATGACATAAGAATGCTATGTCCTTTGTTTTTTCATTCTTTTGATTTTTTCCTGAAATTTTATGCCCATTTGAATCTTTTGGTCAAATCCTAGGTTTGACCAAGATTTAAACAAATTTAAAACATGAAAATGAAAAGGGAAGCCTGCATCCTTCTTAGTCAATCTAAAATGAATTTTTTAAGAGGTTTTTGAAATTTCCATGTTTAATTTGAAACCCAAAACCACTTCTCTTCATGATTGACTTCATAAGACAGAGTTTAGGGGTAGGGGTAGATACGTACATACATGATTTTTTCTGGTTTGAATATGTCTAGACATTTTGTTTATCAACTTTAATGCTTTACTATATGATCGACATAAGAATGCTATGTGCTTTGGTTTTTCATTCTTTTGATTTTTTATGAATTTTTATGCCCATTTGAATCTTGGTCAAATCCTAGGTTTGACAATGATTTAAACAAGTTTAAAACATAAATATGAAAATTAAGCATCTATCCTTCTTAAGTCACTCCAAAATGTAACTCTTGGGAGGGTTTTTGAAATTTCCATGTTTGAAACCAAAAACCACTTCTGCATGCTTGACTTCATAAGACAGAGTTTATGGTTAGGGGTAGATATATACATGATTTTCTAGTCTGAATATGTCTAGACCTTGTTTATCAACTTGAATGCTTACTATATATATGACACAAGAATGCTATGTCCTTTGTTTTTTCATTCTTTTGATTTTTCCCGAAATTTTATGCCCATTTGAATCTTTTGGTCAAATCCTAGGTTTGACCAAGATTTAAACATGTTTAAAACATGAAAATGAAAAGGGAAGCCTACATCCTTCTTAGTCACTCTAAAATTAACTTAATTGAGAATGCTTACTATATGACATAAGAAGACTATGTGCCTTGTTTTTTCATTTTTTTAATTTTTTTCTAAAATTTGTATACCCATTTGAATCTTGGTCAAATTCTAGGTTTCACCAAGATTTGAATAAGTTTAAAACATGAATATGAAAATGTAAGCATGTATGCTTCTTAGTCACTCCAAAATGAAGCTCTTGGGAGGGTTTTTGAAATTTCCATGTTCGAAACCAAAAACCACATATCTTCATGCTTGACTTCGTGAAACAGAGTTTAGGGTTAGGGGGCAGATACATGATTTTTCTTATTTGAATATGTCTAGACCTTGTTTATCATCTTAATTGAATGCTTACTATATGACATAAGAAGACCTTGGTTTTTCATTTATTGTTTTTGAATTTTTATGCCCATTTGAATCTTGGTCAAATCCTAGGTTTAACCAAGATTTAAACAAGTTTAAGATATGAAAATGAAAAGGGAAGCCTGCATCCTTCTTAGTCACTCTAAAATGAATTTTTTAAGAGGTTTTTGAAATTTCCATGTTTAATTTGAAACCCAAAACCACTTCTCTTCATGATTGACTTCATCAGACAGAGTTTAGGGTTAGGGGTAGATACGTACATACATGATTTTTCTGGTTTGAATATGTCTAGACATTTTGTTTATCAACTTTAATGCTTTACTATATGATCGACATAAGAATGCTATGTGCTTTGGTTTTTCATTCTTTTGATTTTTTATGAATTTTTATGCCCATTTGAATCTTGGTCAAATCCTAGGTTTGACAATGATTTAAACAAGTTTAAACATGAATATGAAAATTAAGCATCTATCCTTCTTAAGTCACTCCAAAATGTAACTCTTGGGAGGGTTTTTGAAATTTCCATGTTTGAAACCAAAAACCACTTCTCTTCATGCATGCTTGACTTCATAAGACAGAGTTTAGGGTTAGGGGTAGATATATACATGATTTTCTAGTCTGAATATGTCTAGACCTTGTTTATCAACTTGAATGCTTACTATATATATGACATAAGAATACTATGTCCTTTGTTTTTTCATTCTTTTGATTTTTTCCTGAAATTTTATGCCCATTTGAATCTTTTGGTCAAATCCTAGGTTTGACCAAGATTTAAACAAGTTTAAAACATGAAAATGAAAAGGGAAGCCTGCATCCTTCTTAGTCACTCTAAAATGATTTTTTGAGAGGTTTTTGAAATTTCCATGTTTAATTTGAAACCCAAAACCACTTCTCTTCATGATTGACTTCATAAGACCGAGTTTAGGGTTAGGGGTAGATACGTACATACATGATTTTTTCTGGTTTGAATATGTCTAGACATTTTGTTTATCAACTTTAATGCTTTACTATATGATCGACATAAGAATGCTATGTGCTTTGGTTTTTCATTCTTTTGATTTTTTATGAATTTTTATGCCCATTTGAATCTTGGTCAAATCCTAGGTTTGACAATGATTTAAACAAGTTTAAAACATGAATATGAAAATTAAGCATCTATCCTTCTTAAGTCACTCAAAGATGTAACTCTTGGGAGGGTTTTTGAAATTTCCATGTTTGAAACCAAAAACCACTTCTCTTCATGCATGCTTGACTTCATAAGACAGAGTTTAGGGTTAGGGGTAGATATATACATGATTTTCTAGTCTGAATATGTCTAGACCTTGTTTATCAACTTGAATGCTTACTATATATATGACATAAGAATGCTATGTCCTTTGTTTTTTCATTCTTTTGATTTTTTCCTGAAATTTTATGCCCATTTGAATCTTTTGGTCAAATCCTAGGTTTGACCAAGATTTAAACAAGTTTAAAACATGAAAATGAAAAGGGAAGCCTGCATCCTTCTTAGTCACTCTAAAATTAACTTAATTGAGAATGCTTACTATATGACATAAGAAGACTATGTGTGCCTTGGTTTTTCATTTTTTCATTTTTTTTTAAATTCTTATGCCCATTTGAATCTTGGCCAAATCCTAGGTTTGACCATGGTTTAAACAAATTTAAATCACGAATATGAAAATTAAGCATCTATCCTTCTTATTAGTCACTCCAAAATGTAAATCTTGGGAGGGTTCTTGAAATTTGCATGTTTGAAACCAAAAACCACTTCTCTTCTTGCATGCTTGACTTCATAAGATAGAGTTTAGGGTTAGGGGTAGATATATACATGATTTTCTAGTTTGAATATGTCTAGACCTTGTTTATCAACTTGAATGCTTACTATATATATGACATAAGAATGCTATGTCCTTTGTTTTTTCATTCTTTTGATTTTTCCTGAAATTTTATGCCCATTTGAATCTTTTGGTCAAATCCTAGGTTTGACCAAGATTTAAACAAGTTTAAAACATGAAAATGAAAAGGGAAGCCTGCATCCTTCTTAGTCACTCTAAAATGAATTTTTAAGAGGATTTTGAAATTTCCATGTTTAATTTGAAACCCAAAACCACTTCTCTTCATGATTGACTTCATAAGACAGAGTTTAGGGTTAGGGGTAGATACGTACATTTCATGATTTTTTCTGGTTTGAATATGTCTAGACATTTTGTTTATCAACTTTAATGCTTTACTATATGATCGACATAAGAATGCTATGTGCTTTGGTTTTTCATTCTTTTGATTTTTTATGAATTTTTATGCCCATTTAAATCTTGGTCAAATCTTAGGTTTGACAATGATTTAAACAAGTTTAAAACATGAATATGAAAATTAAGCATCTATCCTTCTTAAGTGACTCCAAGATGTAACTTTCGGGAGGGTTTTTGAAATTTCCATGTTTGAAACCAAAAACCACTTCTCTTCATGCATGCTTGACTTCATAAGACAGAGTTTAGGGTTAGGGGTAGATATATACATGATTTTCTAGTCTGAATATGTCTAGACCTTGTTTATCAACTTGAATGCTTACTATATATATGGCATAAGAATGCTATGTCCTTTGTTTTTTCATTCTTTTGATTTTTTCCTGAAATTTTATGCCCATTTGAATCTTTTGGTCAAATCCTAGGTTTGACCAAGATTTAAACAAGTTTAAAACATGAAAATGAAAAGGGAAGCCTGCATCCTTCTTAGTCACTCTAAAATTAACTTAATTGAGAATGCTTACTATATGACATAAGAAGACTATGTGTGCCTTGGTTTTTCATTTTTTGATTTTTTTTTAAATTCTTATGCCCATTTGAATCTTGGCCAAATCCTAAGTTTGACCATGGCTTAAACAAATTTAAATCACGAATATGAAAATTAAGCATCTATCCTTCTTCTTAGTCACTCCAAAATGTAAATCTTGGGAGGGTTCTTGAAATTTGCATGTTTGAAACCAAAAACCACTTCTCTTCATGCATGCTTGACTTCATAAGACAGAGTTTAGGGTTAGGGGTAGATATATACATGATTTTCTAGTTTGAATATGTCTAGACCTTGTTTATCAACTTGAATGCTTACTATATATATGACATAAGAATGCTATGTCCTTTGTTTTTTCATTCTTTTGATTTTTTCCTGAAATTTTATGCCCATTTGAATCTTTTGGTCAAATCCTAGGTTTGACCAAGATTTAAACAAATTTAAAACATGAAAATGAAAAGGGAAGCCTGCATCCTTCTTAGTCAATCTAAAATGAATTTTTTAAGAGGTTTTTGAAATTTCCATGTTTAATTTGAAACCCAAAACCACTTCTCTTCATGATTGACTTCATAAGACAGAGTTTAGGGGTAGGGGTAGATACGTACATACATGATTTTTTCTGGTTTGAATATGTCTAGACATTTTGTTTATCAACTTTAATGCTTTACTATATGATCGACATAAGAATGCTATGTGCTTTGGTTTTTCATTCTTTTGATTTTTTATGAATTTTTATGCCCATTTGAATCTTGGTCAAATCCTAGGTTTGACAATGATTTAAACAAGTTTAAAACATAAATATGAAAATTAAGCATCTATCCTTCTTAAGTCACTCCAAAATGTAACTCTTGGGAGGGTTTTTGAAATTTCCATGTTTGAAACCAAAAACCACTTCTGCATGCTTGACTTCATAAGACAGAGTTTATGGTTAGGGGTAGATATATACATGATTTTCTAGTCTGAATATGTCTAGACCTTGTTTATCAACTTGAATGCTTACTATATATATGACACAAGAATGCTATGTCCTTTGTTTTTTCATTCTTTTGATTTTTCCCGAAATTTTATGCCCATTTGAATCTTTTGGTCAAATCCTAGGTTTGACCAAGATTTAAACATGTTTAAAACATGAAAATGAAAAGGGAAGCCTACATCCTTCTTAGTCACTCTAAAATTAACTTAATTGAGAATGCTTACTATATGACATAAGAAGACTATGTGTGCCTTGGTTTTTCATTTTTTGATTTTTTTTAAATTCTTATGCCCATTTGAATCTTGGCCAAATCCTAGGTTTGACCATGGTTTAAACAAATTTAAATCACGAATATGAAAATTAAGCATCTATCCTTCTTATTAGTCACTCCAAAATGTAAATCTTGGGAGGGTTCTTGAAATTTGCATGTTTGAAACCAAAAACCACTTCTCTTCTTGCATGCTTGACTTCATAAGACAGAGTTTAGGGTTAGGGGTAGATATATACATGATTTTCTAGTTTGAATATGTCTAGACCTTGTTTATCAACTTGAATGCTTACTATATATATGACATAAGAATGCTATGTCCTTTGTTTTTTCATTCTTTTGATTTTTCCTGAAATTTTATGCCCATTTGAATCTTTTGGTCAAATCCTAGGTTTGACCAAGATTTAAACAAGTTTAAAACATGAAAATGAAAAGGGAAGCCTGCATCCTTCTTAGTCACTCTAAAATGAATTTTTAAGAGGATTTTGAAATTTCCATGTTTAATTTGAAACCCAAAACCACTTCTCTTCATGATTGACTTCATAAGACAGAGTTTAGGGTTAGGGGTAGATACGTACATTTCATGATTTTTTCTGGTTTGAATATGTCTAGACATTTTGTTTATCAACTTTAATGCTTTACTATATGATCGACATAAGAATGCTATGTGCTTTGGTTTTTCATTCTTTTGATTTTTTATGAATTTTTTGCCCATTTAAATCTTGGTCAAATCTTAGGTTTGACAATGATTTAAACAAGTTTAAAACATGAATATGAAAATTAAGCATCTATCCTTCTTAAGTGACTCCAAGATGTAACTTTCGGGAGGGTTTTTGAAATTTCCATGTTTGAAACCAAAAACCACTTCTATTCATGCATGCTTGACTTCATAAGACAGAGTTTAGGGTTAGGGGTAGATATATACATGATTTTCTAGTCTGAATATGTCTAGACCTTGTTTATCAACTTGAATGCTTACTATATATATGGCATAAGAATGCTATGTCCTTTGTTTTTTCATTCTTTTGATTTTTTCCTGAAATTTTATGCCCATTTGAATCTTTTGGTCAAATCCTAGGTTTGACCAAGATTTAAACAAGTTTAAAACATGAAAATGAAAAGGGAAGCCTGCATCCTTCTTAGTCACTCTAAAATTAACTTAATTGAGAATGCTTACTATATGACATAAGAAGACTATGTGTGCCTTGGTTTTTCATTTTTTGATTTTTTTTTAAATTCTTATGCCCATTTGAATCTTGGCCAAATCCTAAGTTTGACCATGGCTTAAACAAATTTAAATCACGAATATGAAAATTAAGCATCTATCCTTCTTCTTAGTCACTCCAAAATGTAAATCTTGGGAGGGTTCTTGAAATTTGCATGTTTGAAACCAAAAACCACTTCTCTTCATGCATGCTTGACTTCATAAGACAGAGTTTAGGGTTAGGGGTAGATATATACATGATTTTCTAGTTTGAATATGTCTAGACCTTGTTTATCAACTTGAATGCTTACTATATATATGACATAAGAATGCTATGTCCTTTGTTTTTTCATTCTTTTGATTTTTTCCTGAAATTTTATGCCCATTTGAATCTTTTGGTCAAATCCTAGGTTTGACCAAGATTTAAACAAATTTAAAACATGAAAATGAAAAGGGAAGCCTGCATCCTTCTTAGTCAATCTAAAATGAATTTTTTAAGAGGTTTTTGAAATTTCCATGTTTAATTTGAAACCCAAAACCACTTCTCTTCATGATTGACTTCATAAGACAGAGTTTAGGGGTAGGGGTAGATACGTACATACATGATTTTTTCTGGTTTGAATATGTCTAGACATTTTGTTTATCAACTTTAATGCTTTACTATATGATCGACATAAGAATGCTATGTGCTTTGGTTTTTCATTCTTTTGATTTTTTATGAATTTTTATGCCCATTTGAATCTTGGTCAAATCCTAGGTTTGACAATGATTTAAACAAGTTTAAAACATAAATATGAAAATTAAGCATCTATCCTTCTTAAGTCACTCCAAAATGTAACTCTTGGGAGGGTTTTTGAAATTTCCATGTTTGAAACCAAAAACCACTTCTGCATGCTTGACTTCATAAGACAGAGTTTATGGTTAGGGGTAGATATATACATGATTTTCTAGTCTGAATATGTCTAGACCTTGTTTATCAACTTGAATGCTTACTATATATATGACACAAGAATGCTATGTCCTTTGTTTTTTCATTCTTTTGATTTTTCCCGAAATTTTATGCCCATTTGAATCTTTTGGTCAAATCCTAGGTTTGACCAAGATTTAAACATGTTTAAAACATGAAAATGAAAAGGGAAGCCTACATCCTTCTTAGTCACTCTAAAATTAACTTAATTGAGAATGCTTACTATATGACATAAGAAGACTATGTGTGCCTTGGTTTTTCATTTTTTGATTTTTTTTAAATTCTTATGCCCATTTGAATCTTGGCCAAATCCTAGGTTTGACCATGGTTTAAACAAATTTAAATCACGAATATGAAAATTAAGCATCTATCCTTCTTATTAGTCACTCCAAAATGTAAATCTTGGCAGGGTTCTTGAAATTTGCATGTTTGAAACCAAAAACCACTTCTCTTCATGCATGCTTGACTTCATAAGACAGAGTTTATGGTTAGGGGTAGATATATACATGATTTTCTAGTTTGAATATGTCTAGACCTTGTTTATCAACTTGAATGCTTACTATATATATGACATAAGAATGCTATGTCCTTTGTTTTTTCATTCTTTTGATTTTTTCCTGAAATTTTATGCCCATTTGAATCTTTTGGTCAAATCCTAGGTTTGATCAAGATTTAAACAAGTTTAAAACATGAAAATGAAAAGGGAAGCCTGCATCCTTCTTAGTCACTCTAAAATGAATTTTTAAGAGGATTTTGAAATTTCCATGTTTAATTTGAAACCCAAAACCACTTCTATTCATGATTGACTTCATAAGACAGAGTTTAGGGTTAGGGGTAGATACGTACATTTCATGATTTTTTCTGGTTTGAATATGTCTAGACATTTTGTTTATCAACTTTAATGCTTTACTATATGATCGACATAAGAATGCTATGTGCTTTGATTTTCATTCTTTTGATTTTTTATGAATTTTTATGCCCATTTGAATCTTGGTCAAATCCTAGGTTTGACAATGATTTAAACAAGTTTAAAACATGAATATGAAAATTAAGCATCTATCCTTCTTAAGTGACTCCAAGATGTAACTCTCGGGAGGGTTTTTGAAATTTCCATGTTTGAAACCAAAAACCACTTCTCTTCATGCATGCTTGACTTCATAAGACAGAGTTTAGGGTTAGGGGTAGATATATACATGATTTTCTAGTCTGAATATGTCTAGACCTTGTTTATCAACTTGAATGCTTACTATATATATGACATAAGAATGCTATGTCCTTTGTTTTTTCATTCTTTTGATTTTTTCCTGAAATTTTATGCCCATTTGAATCTTTTGGTCAAATCCTAGGTTTGACCAAGATTTAAACAAGTTTAAAACATGAAAATGAAAAGGGAAGCCTGCATCCTTCTTAGTCACTCTAAAATTAACTTAATTGAGAATGCTTACTATATGACATAAGAAGACTATTTGTGCCTTGGTTTTTCATTTTTTGATTTTTTTTTAAAATCTTATGCCCATTTGAATCTTGGCCAAATCCTAAGTTTGACCATGGCTTAAACAAATTTAAATCACGAATATGAAAATTAAGCATCTATCCTTCTTCTTAGTCACTCCAAAATGTAAATCTTGGGAGGGTTCTTGAAATTTGCATGTTTGAAACCAAAAACCACTTCTCTTCATGCATGCTTGACTTCATAAGACAGAGTTTAGGGTTAGGGGTAGATATATACATGATTTTCTAGTTTGAATATGTCTAGACCTTGTTTATCAACTTGAATGCTTACTATATATATGACATAAGAATGCTATGTCCTTTGTTTTTTCATTCTTTTGATTTTTTCCTGAAATTTTATGCCCATTTGAATCTTTTGGTCAAATCCTAGGTTTGACCAAGATTTAAACAAATTTAAAACATGAAAATGAAAAGGGAAGCCTGCATCCTTCTTAGTCAATCTAAAATGAATTTTTTAAGAGGTTTTTGAAATTTCCATGTTTAATTTGAAACCCAAAACCAATTCTCTTCGTGATTGACTTCATAAGACAGAGTTTAGGGGTAGGGGTAGATACGTACATACATGATTTTTTCTGGTTTGAATATGTCTAGACATTTTGTTTATCAACTTTAATGCTTTACTATATGATCAACATAAGAATGCTATGTGCTTTGGTTTTTCATTCTTTTGATTTTTTATGAATTTTTATGCCCATTTGAATCTTGGTCAAATCCTAGGTTTGACAATGATTTAAACAAGTTTAAAACATGAATATGAAAATTAAGCATCTATCCTTCTTAAGTCACTCCAAAATGTAACTCTTGGTAGGGTTTTTGAAATTTCCATGTTTGAAACCAAAAACCACTTCTGCATGCTTGACTTCATAAGACAGAGTTTAGGGTTAGGGGTAGATATATACATGATTTTCTAGTCTGAATATGTATAGACCTTGTTTATCAACTTGAATGCTTACTATATATATGACATAAGAATGCTATGTCCTTTGTTTTTTCATTCTTTTAATTTTTTCCTGAAATTTTATGCCCATTTGAATCTTTTGGTCAAATCCTAGGTTTGACCAAGATTTAAACAAATTTAAAACATGAAAATGAAAAGGGAAGCCTGCATCCTTCTTAGTCAATCTAAAATGAATTTTTTAAGAGGTTTTTGAAATTTCCATGTTTAATTTGAAACCCAAAACCACTTCTCTTCATGATTGACTTCATAAGACAGAGTTTAGGGGTAGGGGTAGATACGTACATACATGATTTTTTCTGGTTTGAATATGTCTAGACATTTTGTTTATCAACTTTAATGCTTTACTATATGATCGACATAAGAATGCTATGTGCTTTGGTTTTTCATTCTTTTGATTTTTTATGAATTTTTATGCCCATTTGAATCTTGGTCAAATCCTAGGTTTGACAATGATTTAAACAAGTTTAAAACATAAATATGAAAATTAAGCATCTATCCTTCTTAAGTCACTCCAAAATGTAACTCTTGGGAGGGTTTTTGAAATTTCCATGTTTGAAACCAAAAACCACTTCTGCATGCTTGACTTCATAAGACAGAGTTTATGGTTAGGGGTAGATATATACATGATTTTCTAGTCTGAATATGTCTAGACCTTGTTTATCAACTTGAATGCTTACTATATATATGACATAAGAATGCTATGTCCTTTGTTTTTTCATTCTTTTGATTTTTCCCGAAATTTTATGCCCATTTGAATCTTTTGGTCAAATCCTAGGTTTGACCAAGATTTAAACATGTTTAAAACATGAAAATGAAAAGGGAAGCCTACATCCTTCTTAGTCACTCTAAAATTAACTTAATTGAGAATGCTTACTATATGACATAAGAAGACTATGTGTGCCTTGGTTTTTCATTTTTTGATTTTTTTTAAATTCTTATGCCCATTTGAATCTTGGCCAAATCCTAGGTTTGACCATGGTTTAAACAAATTTAAATCACGAATATGAAAATTAAGCATCTATCCTTCTTATTAGTCACTCCAAAATGTAAATCTTGGGAGGGTTCTTGAAATTTGCATGTTTGAAACCAAAAACCACTTCTCTTCATGCATGCTTGACTTCATAAGATAGAGTTTATGGTTAGGGGTAGATATATACATGATTTTCTAGTTTGAATATGTCTAGACCTTGTTTATCAACTTGAATGCTTACTATATATATGACATAAGAATGCTATGTCCTTTGTTTTTTCATTCTTTTGATTTTTTCCTGAAATTTTATGCCCATTCGAATCTTTTGGTCAAATCCTAGGTTTGATCAAGATTTAAACAAGTTTAAAACATGAAAATGAAAAGGGAAGCCTGCATCCTTCTTAGTCACTCTAAAATGAATTTTTAAGAGGATTTTGAAATTTCCATGTTTAATTTGAAACCCAAAACCACTTCTATTCATGATTGACTTCATAAGACAGAGTTTAGGGTTAGGGGTAGATACGTACATTTCATGATTTTTTCTGGTTTGAATATGTCTAGACATTTTGTTTATCAACTTTAATGCTTTACTATATGATCGACATAAGAATGCTATGTGCTTTGATTTTCATTCTTTTGATTTTTTATGAATTTTTATGCCCATTTGAATCTTGGTCAAATCCTAGGTTTGACAATGATTTAAACAAGTTTAAAACATGAATATGAAAATTAAGCATCTATCCTTCTTAAGTGACTCCAAGATGTAACTCTCGGGAGGGTTTTTGAAATTTCCATGTTTGAAACCAAAAACCACTTCTCTTCATGCATGCTTGACTTCATAAGACAGAGTTTAGGGTTAGGGGTAGATATATACATGATTTTCTAGTCTGAATATGTCTAGACCTTGTTTATCAACTTGAATGCTTACTATATATATGACATAAGAATGCTATGTCCTTTGTTTTTTCATTCTTTTGATTTTTTCCTAAAATTTTATGCCCATTTGAATCTTTTGGTCAAATCCTAGGTTTGACCAAGATTTAAACAAGTTTAAAACATGAAAATGAAAAGGGAAGCCTGCATCCTTCTTAGTCACTCTAAAATTAACTTAATTGAGAATGCTTACTATATGACATAAGAAGACTATTTGTGCCTTGGATTTTCATTTTTTGATTTTTTTTTTAAATCTTATGCCCATTTGAATCTTGGCCAAATCCTAAGTTTGACCATGGCTTAAACAAATTTAAATCACGAATATGAAAATTAAGCATCTATCCTTCTTCTTAGTCACTCCAAAATGTAAATCTTGGGAGGGTTCTTGAAATTTGCATGTTTGAAACCAAAAACCACTTCTCTTCATGCATGCTTGACTTCATAAGACAGAGTTTAGGGTTAGGGGTAGATATATACATGATTTTCTAGTTTGAATATGTCTAGACCTTGTTTATCAACTTGAATGCTTACTATATATATGACATAAGAATTCTATGTCCTTTGTTTTTTCATTCTTTTGATTTTTTCCTGAAATTTTATGCCCATTTGAATCTTTTGGTCAAATCCTAGGTTTGACCAAGATTTAAACAAATTTAAAACATGAAAATGAAAAGGGAAGCCTGCATCCTTCTTAGTCAATCTAAAATGAATTTTTTAAGAGGTTTTTGAAATTTCCATGTTTAATTTGAAACCCAAAACCAATTCTCTTCGTGATTGACTTCATAAGACAGAGTTTAGGGGTAGGGGTAGATACGTACATACATGATTTTTTCTGGTTTGAATATGTCTAGACATTTTGTTTATCAACTTTAATGCTTTACTATATGATCAACATAAGAATGCTATGTGCTTTGGTTTTTCATTCTTTTGATTTTTTATGAATTTTTATGCCCATTTGAATCTTGGTCAAATCCTAGGTTTGACAATGATTTAAACAAGTTTAAAACATGAATATGAAAATTAAGCATCTATCCTTCTTAAGTCACTCCAAAATGTAACTCTTGGTAGGGTTTTTGAAATTTCCATGTTTGAAACCAAAAACCACTTCTGCATGCTTGACTTCATAAGACAGAGTTTAGGGTTAGGGGTAGATATATACATGATTTTCTAGTCTGAATATGTATAGACCTTGTTTATCAACTTGAATGCTTACTATATATATGACATAAGAATGCTATGTCCTTTGTTTTTTCATTCTTTTGATTTTTTCCTGAAATTTTATGCCCATTTGAATCTTTTGGTCAAATCCTAGGTTTGACCAAGATTTAAACAAATTTAAAACATGAAAATGAAAAGGGAAGCCTGCATCCTTCTTAGTCAATCTAAAATGAACTTAATTGAGAATGCTTACTATATAACATAAGAAGACTATGTGTGCCTTGGTTTTTCATTTTTTTGATTTTTTTTAATTCTTATGCCCATTTGAATCTTGGCCAAATCCTAGGTTTGACCATGGTTTAAACAAATTTAAATCACGAATATGAAAATTAAGCATCTATCCTTCTTATTAGTCACTCCAAAATGTAAATCTTGGGAGGGTTCTTGAAATTTGCATGTTTGAAACCAAAAACTACTTCTCTTCATGCATGCTTGACTTCATAAGACAGAGTTTAGGGTTACGGGTAGATATATGCATGATTTTCTAGTTTGAATATGTCTAGACCTTGTTTATCAACTTGAATGCTTACTATATATATGACATAAGAATGTTGTGTCCTTTGTTTTTTCATTCTTTTGATTTTTTCCTGAAATTTTATGCCCATTTGAATCTTTTGGTCAAATCCTAGTTTTGACCAAGATTTAAACAAGTTTAAAACATGAAAATGAAAAGGGAAGCATGCATCCTTCTTAGTCACTCTAAAATGAACTTAATTGAGAATGCTTACTATATGACATAAGAAGACTATGTGTGCCTTGGTTTTTCATTTTTTGATTTTTTTTAAATTCTTATGCCCATTTGAATCTTGGCCAAATCCTAGGTTTGACCATGGTTTAAACAAATTTAAATCACGAATATAAAAATTAAGCATCTATCCTTCTTATTAGTCACTCCAAAATGTAAATCTTGGGAGGGTTCTTGAAATTTGCATGTTTGAAACCAAAAACCACTTCTCTTCATGCATGCTTGACTTCATAAGACATAGTTCAGGGTTAGGGGTAGATATACACATGATTTTCTAGTTTGAATATGTCTAGACCTTGTTTATCAACTTGAATGCTTACTATATATATGACATAAGAATGGTATGTCCTTTGTTTTTTCATTCTTTTGATTTTTTCCTGAAATTTTATGCCCATTTGAATCTTTTGGTCAAATCCTAGGTTTGACCAAGATTTAAACAAGTTTAAAACATGAAAATGAAAAGGGAAGCATGCATCCTTCTTAGTCACTCTAAAATCAACTTAATTGAGAATGCTTACTATATGACATAAGACTATATGTGCCTTGGTTTTTCATTTTTTTGATTTTTTTTAATTCTTATGCCCATTTGAATCTTGGCCAAATCCTAGGTTTGACCATGGTTTAAACAAATTTAAATCACGAATATAAAAATTAAGCATCTATCCTTCTTAGTCACTCCAAAATGTAAATCTTGGGAGGGTTCTTGAAATTTGCATGTTTGAAACCAAAAACCACTTCTCTTCATGCATGCTTGACTTCATAAGACAGAGTTTAGGGTTAGGGGTAGATATACACATGATTTTCTAGTTTGAATATGTCTAGCCCTTGTTTATCAACTTGAATGCTTACTATATATATGACATAAGAATGGTATGTCCTTTGTTTTTTCATTCTTTTGATTTTTTCCTGAAATTTTATGCCCATTTGAATCTTTTGGTCAAATCCTAGGTTTGACCAAGATTTAAACAAGTTTAAAACATGAAAATGAAAAGGGAAGCCTGCATCCTTCTTAGTCACTCTAAAATCAACTTAATTGAGAATGCTTACTATATGACATAAGAAGACTATATGTGCCTTGGTTTTTCAATTTTTTGATTTTTTTTTAATTCTTATGCCCATTTGAATCTTGTCCAAATCCTAGGTTTGACCATGGTTTAAACAAATTTAAATCACGAATATGAAAATTAAGCATCTATACTTCTTATTAGTCACTCCAAAATGTAAATCTTGGGAGGGTTCTTGAAATTTGCATGTTTGAAACCAAAAACCACTTCTCTTCATGCATGCTTGACTTCATAAGACAGAGTTTAGGGTTAGGGGTAGATATACACATGATTTTCTAGTTTGAATACATCTAGACCTTGTTTATCAACTTGAATGCTTACTATATATATGACATAAGAATGCTATGTCCTTTGTTTTTTCATTCTTTTGATTTTTTCCTGAAATTTTATGCCCATTTGAATCTTTTGGTCAAATCCTAGGTTTGACCAAGATTTAAACAAGTTTAAAACATGAAAATGAAAAGGGAAGCCTGCATCCTTCTTAGTCACTCTAAAATTAACTTAATTGAGAATGCTTACTATATGACATAAGAAGACTATGTGTGCCTTGGTTTTTCATTTTTTTGATTTTTTTTTAATTCTTATGCCCATTTGAATCTTGGCCAAATCCTAGGTTTGACCATGGTTTAAACAAATTTAAATCACGAATATGAAAATTAAGCATCTATACTTCTTATTAATCACTCCAAAATGTAAATCTTGAGAGGGTTCTTGAAATTTGCATGTTTGAAACCAAAAACCACTTCTCTTCATGCATGCTTGACTTCATAAGACAGAGTTTAGGGTTAGGGGTAGATATACACATGATTTTCTAATCTAAATATGTCTAGACCTTGTTTATCAACTTGAATGCTTACTATATATATGACATAAGAATGGTATGTACTTTGTTTTTTCATTCTTTTGATTTTTTCCCGAAATTTTATGCCCATTTGAATCTTTTGGTCAAATCCTAGGTTTGACCAAGATTTAAAAAAGTTTAAAACATGAAAATGAAAAGGGAAGCATGCATCCTTCTTAGTCACTCTAAAATTAACTTAATTGAGAATGCTTACTATATGACATAAGAAGACTATGTGTGCCTTGGTTTTTCATTTTTTGATTTTTTTTAAATTCTTATTCCCATTTGAATCTTGGCCAAATCCTAGGTTTGACCATGGTTTAAACAAATTTAAATCACGAATATGAAAATTAAGCATCTATCCTTCTTATTAGTCACTCCAAAATGTAAATCTTGGGAGGGTTCTTGAAATTTGCATGTTTGAAACCAAAAACCACTTCTCTTCATGCATGCTTGACTTCATAAGACAGAGTTTAGGGTTAGGGGTAGATATACACATGATTTTCTAGTTTGAATATGTCTAGACCTTGTTTATCAACTTGAATGCTTACTATATATATGACATAAGAATGGTATGTCCTTTGTTTTTTCATTCTTTTGATTTTTTCCTGAAATTTTATGCCCATTTGAATCTTTTGGTCAAATCCTAGGTTTGACCAAGATTTAAACAAGTTTAAAACATGAAAATGAAAAGGGAAGCCTGCATCCTTCTTAGTCACTCTAAAATCAACTTAATTGAGAATGCTTACTATATGACATAAGAAGACTATGCGTGCATTGCTTTTTCATTTTTTCATTTTTTTAAATTCTTATGCCCATTTGAATCTTGGTCAAATCCTAGGTTTGACCATGGTTTTAACAAATTTAAATCATGAATATAAAAATTAAGCATCTATCCTTCTTAATTAGTCACTCCAAAATGTAAATCTTGGGAGGGTTCTTGAAATTTGCATGTTTGAAACCAAAAACCACTTCTCTTCATGCATGCTTGACTTCATAAGACAGAGTTTAGGGTTAGGGGTAGATATACACATGATTTTCTAGTTTGAATATGTCTAGACCTTGTTTATCAACTTGAATGCTTACTATATATATGACATAAGAATGGTATGTCCTTTGTTTTTTCATTCTTTTGATTTTTTCCTGAAATTTTATGCCCATTTGAATCTTTTGGTCAAATCCTAGGTTTGACCAAGATTTAAACAAGTTTAAAACATGAAAATGAAAAGGGAAGCATGCATCCTTCTTAGTCACTCTAAAATCAACTTAATTGAGAATGCTTACTATATGACATAAGACTATATGTGCCTTGGTTTTTCATTTTTTTGATTTTTTTTTAATTCTTATGCCCATTTGAATCTTGTCCAAATCCTAGGTTTGACCATGGTTTAAACAAATTTAAATCACGAATATAAAAATTAAGCATCTATCCTTCTTAGTCACTCCAAAATGTAAATCTTGGGAGGGTTCTTGAAATTTGCATGTTTGAAACCAAAAACCACTTCTCTTCATGCATGCTTGACTTCATAAGACAGAGTTTAGGGTTAGGGGTAGATATACACATGATTTTCTAGTTTGAATATGTCTAGACCTTGTTTATCAACTTGAATGCTTACTATATATATGACATAAGAATGGTATGTCCTTTGTTTTTTCATTCTTTTGATTTTTTCCTGAAATTTTATGCCCATTTGAATCTTTTGGTCAAATCCTAGGTTTGACCAAGATTTAAACAAGTTTAAAACATGAAAATGAAAAGGGAAGCCTGCATCCTTCTTAGTCACTCTAAAATCAACTTAATTGAGAATGCTTACTATATGACATAAGAAGACTATGTGTGCCTTGGTTTTTCATTTTTTGATTTTTTTCTAATTCTTATGCCCATTTGAATCTTGGCCAAATCCTAGGTTTGACCATGGTTTAAACAAATTTAAATCACGAATATAAAAATTAAGCATCTATCCTTCTTATTAGTAACTCCAAAATGTAAATCTTGGGAGGGTTCTTGAAATTTGCATGTTTGAAACCAAAAACCACTTCTCTTCATGCATGCTTGACTTCATAAGATAGAGTTTAGGGTTAGGGGTAGATATACACATGATTTTCTAGTTTGAATATGTCTAGACCTTGTTTATCAACTTGAATGCTTACTATATATATGACATAAGAATGGTATGTCCTTTGTTTTTTCATTCTTTTGATTTTTTCCTGAAATTTTATGCCCATTTGAATCTTTTGGTCAAATCCTAGGTTTGACCAAGATTTAAACAAGTTTAAAACATGAAAATGAAAAGGGAAGCATGCATCCTTCTTAGTCACTCTAAAATCAACTTAATTGAGAATGCTTACTATATGCCATAAGACTATATGTGCCTTGGTTTTTCATTTTTTTGATTTTTTTAAATTCTTATGCCCATTTGAATCTTGGCCAAATCCTAGGTTTGACCATGGTTTAAACAAATTTAAATCACGAATATAAAAATTAAGCATATATCCTTCTTAGTCACTCCAAAATGTAAATCTTGGGAGGGTTCTTGAAATTTGCATGTTTGAAACCAAAAACCACTTCTCTTCATGCATGCTTGACTTCATAAGACAGAGTTTAGGGTTAGGTGTAGATATACACATGATTTTCTAGTTTGAATATGTCTAGACCTTGTTTATCAACTTGAATGCTTACTATATATATGACATAAGAATGGTATGTCCTTTGTTTTTTCATTCTTTTGATTTTTTCCTGAAATTTTATGCCCATTTGAATCTTTTGGTCAAATCCTAGGTTTGACCAAGATTTAAACAAGTTTAAAACATGAAAATGAAAAGGGAAGCCTGCATCCTTCTTAGTCACTCTAAAATCAACTTAATTGACAATGCTTACTATATGACATAAGAAGACTATATGTGCCTTGGTTTTTCATTTTTTGATTTTTTTTAATTCTTATGCCCATTTGAATCTTGGCCAAATCCTAGGTTTGACCATGGTTTAAACAAATTTAAATCACGAATATAAAAATTAAGCATCTATCCTTCTTAGTCACTCCAAAATGTAAATCTTGGGAGGGTTCTTGAAATTTGCATGTTTGAAACCAAAAACCACTTCTCTTCATGCATGCTTGACTTCATAAGACAGAGTTTAGGGTTAGGGGTAGATATACACATGATTTTCTAGTTTGAATATGTCTAGACCTTGTTTATCAACTTGAATGCTTACTATATATATGACATAAGAATGCTATGTCCTTTGTTTTTTCATTCTTTTGATTTTTTCCTGAAATTTTATGCCCATTTGAATCTTTTGGTCAAATCCTAGGTTTGACCAAGATTTAAACAAGTTTAAAACATGAAAATGAAAAGGGAAGCCTGCATCCTTCTTAGTCACTCTAAAATTAACTTAATTGAGAATGCTTACTATATGACTTAAGAAGACTATGTGTGCCTTGGTTTTTCATTTTTTGATTTTTTTTAAATTCTTATGCCCATTTGAATCTTGGCCAAATCCTAGGTTTGACCATGGTTTAAACAAATTTAAATCACGAATATGAAAATTAAGCATCTATACTTCTTATTAGTCACTCCAAAATGTAAATCTTGGGAGGGTTCTTGAAATTTGCATGTTTGAAACCAAAAACCACTTCTCTTCATGCATGCTTGACTTCATAAGACAGAGTTTAGGGTTAGGGGTAGATATACACATGATTTTCTACTCTGAATATGTCTAGACCTTGTTTATCAACTTGAATGCTTACTATATATATGACATAAGAATGGTATGTCCTTTTTTTTTCATTCTTTTGATTTTTTCCTGAAATTTTATGCCCATTTGAATCTTTTGGTCAAATCCTAGGTTTGACCAAGATTTAAACAAGTTTAAAACATGAAAATGAAAAGGGAAGCCTGCATCCTTCTTAGTCACTCTAAAATTAACTTAATTGAGAATGCTTACTATATGACATAAGAAGACTATGTGTGCCTTGGTTTTTCATTTTTTGATTTTTTTTAAATTCTTATTCCCATTTGAATCTTGGCCAAATCCTAGGTTTGACCATGGTTTAATCAAATTTAAATCACGAATATAAAAATTAAGCATCTATCCTTCTTATTAGTCACTCCAAAATGTAAATCTTGGGAGGGTTCTTGAAATTTGCATGTTTGAAACCAAAAACCACTTCTCTTCATGCATGCTTGACTTCATAAGACAGAGTTTAGGGTTAGGGGTAGATATACACATGATTTTCTAGTTTGAATATGTCTAGACCTTGTTTATCAACTTGAATGCTTACTATATATATGACATAAGAATGGTATGTCCTTTGTTTTTTCATTCTTTTGATTTTTTCCTGAAATTTTATGCCCATTTGAATCTTTTGGTCAAATCCTAGGTTTGACCAAGATTTAAACAAGTTTAAAACATGAAAATGAAAAGGGAAGCATGCATCCTTCTTAGTCACTCTAAAATCAACTTAATTGAGAATGCTTACTATATGACATAAGACTATATGTGCCTTGGTTTTTCATTTTTTTGATTTTTTTTAATTCTTATGCCCATTTGAATCTTGGCCAAATCCTAGGTTTGACCATGGTTTAAGCAAATTTAAATCACGAATATAAAAATTAAGCATCTATCCTTCTTAGTCACTCCAAAATGTAAATCTTGGGAGGGTTCTTGAAATTTGCATGTTTGAAACCAAAAACCACTTCTCTTCATGCGTGCTTGACTTCATAAGACAGAGTTTAGGGTTAGGGGTAGATATATGATGACCCACAAGTATAGGGGATCGCAACAGTCTTCGAGGGAAGTAAAACCCAATTTATTGATTCGACACAAGGGGAGACAAAGAACACTTGGAAGCCTTAACAGCGGAGTTGTCAATTCAGCTGCACCTGGAAACAGACTTGCTCGCAAGAGTTTATCAGTAGTAACAGTTTTATAGCAGTAGCAGTAGTGAAATAACAGCAGCAGAGTAACAAAGACAGCAGTAGTGATTTTAGTAAACAGCAGGATTAAAATACTGTAGGCACGGGGACGGATGACGGGCGTTGCATGGATGAGAGAAACTCATGTAACAATCATAGCAGGGCATTTGCAGATAATAATAAAACGGTGTCCAAGTACAAAGCAATCAATAGGCATGTGTTCCATATATAGTCGTGCGTGCTCGCAATGAGAAACTTGCACAACATCTTTTGTCTTACCAGCCGGTGGCAGCCGGGCCTCAAGGGAAACTACTGGATATTAAGGTACTCCTTTTAATAGAGTACCGGAGCAAAGCATTAACACTCCGTGAACACATGTGATCCTCACATCGCTACCATTCCCTCCGGTTGTCCCAATTCTTGTCACTTCGGGGCCATTGGTTCCGGACAGCGACATGTGTATACAACTTATAGGTAAGACCATAAACAATGATTATCTAGATGAAACAATAACATGTTCAGATCTGAGATCATGGCACTCGGGCCCTAGTGACAAGCATTAAGCATAACAAGTTGCAACAATATCATCAAAGTACCAATTACGGACACTAGGCACTATGCCCTAACAATCTTATGCTATTACATGACCAATCTCATCCAATCCCTACCATCCCCTTCGGCCTACAGCGGGGGAATTACTCACACATGGATGGGGGAAACATGGCTGGTTGATGTAGAGGCGTTGGCGGTGATGGCGGCGATGATCTCCTCCAATTCCCCGTCCCGGCGGAGTGCCAGAACGGAGACTTCTGGCTCCCGCGACGGAGTTTCGCGATGTGGCGGCGTTCTGGAGGATTTCTGGCGACTTCGACTTCTCCCCGTGCGTTTTTAGGTCGAGGCCGATAAATAGTCCGAAGGAGGGCGTCGGAGGCCGGCCAAGGGGGCCACACCACATGGCCGCGCGGGCCCCCCCTGGGCCGCGCCGCCCTATGGTGTGGGGCCCTCGGGCCTCCACCTTACTTGACCTTCTGGCTCCGTCATTATTCTGGGAAAATAGGGCCTTCTGCATAAATTCCGAGGATTTTCCCGAAAGTTGGATTTCTGCACAAAAACGAGACACTAGAACAGTTCTGCTGAAAACAGCGTTAGTCTGTGTTAGTTGTATCCAAAATACACAAATTAGAGGCAAAACAATAGCAAAAGTGTTCGAGAAAGTAGATACGTTTTGGACGTATCAACTCCCCCCAAGCTTAGCTTATTGCTTGTCCTCAAGCAATTCAGTTAACAACTGAGCGATAAAAGAACTTTCACGAACACATTTGCTCATATGATGTATATATTCTCATGCTATGGCTAATACTTAAGCAGTTCATAATGAGATACATGCAAATAAGATCATCTAACAGCTATGTCAATCATGGAGAGGTACCAACAATTAATAATAAGCATCATGAATCATGTATATAAGCAGGATCGCAATGTTCATAAGAGAGCATGATAAAGTGGTATCTCGCTTGCCTGTATTTGATTGGCAAAACATAAATGCCTGGGCACCTCTGAAGTTCATAGAAAGACTAGAAGTAGTGATTGTCAAAGATAAAAGCATCAAAGTTATACCACAATCAATCATATTTTGAGACAAGCATATTATACTAAGAATGACAGTTGTGCTCTCAAGATAGTGCTCAAAGAAATAATGGAGACACAACATAAAAGTAAAAGATTGACCCTTCGCAGAGGGAAGCAGGGATTAACATGCGCTAGAGCTTTTCATTTTTGAAATCAGGAGTAAAATTATTTTGAGAGGTGTTTGTTGTTGTCAACGAATGGTAATGGGTACACTAACTACCTCGCCAACCGGACTTCCAAGAGCGGCTCCCATGAATTATTTGCATATTTATTTGGCACTCCTTCCAACCTTTCTTACACAAACCATGGCTAACCGAATCCTCGGGTGCCTGCCAACAATCTCATACCATGAAGGAGTGCCTTTTTATTTTATTTTTATTATGATGATGACACTCCCCCCAACCTTTGCTTACACAAGCCATGGCTAACCGAATCCTTCGGGTGCCGTCCAACAATCACAAACCATGGAGGAGTGTCTATTTAAGTTAATTAATTCGGGACTGGGAATCCCATTGCCAGCTCTTTTTGCAAAATTATTGGATAAGCGGATGTGCCACTAGTCCATATGAGAGTCCGTCAAAAGTAAATGACAAGGTTGAAAGCTAAACACCACATACTTCCTCATGAGCTATGAAACATAAACACAAATTGAGAAGCATTTTGAAGGTTTTAAAGGTAGCGCATGAGAATTTACTTGGAATGGTTTGAAATGCCATGCATAGGTATTTATGGTGGACTCTCTGGAATAACTTGGTTTTCATGTGTTTGGAAGCACGAGCAGCGTTCCCGCTCAGTACAAGTGAAGGCTAGCAATAGACTAGGGAGCGACAAATCAAGAGAGCAGTAACTGTCATAATCATGCTTGCGGCAAAATAAATTAACGGAGGCATAAAAGTGATACAAGAATTTTGAAGCAATATAAATCATCGAGGCTTAATTGACTTTTTGTTCAGTCATATGCATGCGTGAGCATGTGCCAAGTCGATATAAATGAATTATTCAGAGGAGGATACCACAATGCCATACTTACTTATGAATAAAACAATGCAAGCAAACATCCATGACATGCTACTCATATTAATAGATTGGAGCTAAACATGAGAGATCATAAACTATTAGACTTTCTCAAATAACATATACTTCACATGAACCAACTAAGCATGCTCACATGGATGAGTATATGTACAAAAATGAAAACAAATAGAGTTCATACCAGCCTCTCACCACAATCCAATTGTCGTAGATCGTCATTATTGCCTTTTCACTTGTGCAGCTTGGATAATATGAAATGAAAACCACGCTCCAGCCACCGAAGACCATTGAACTCATAATGAACTTTACAAACCAAAGAAGAACAACAAATATTTTTGGTGTTTTCGAATTGCAAACAAGAACAAAAGGAAACAAGCAAACAAAGCAAAATCTTTTTGGGTTTTCTTATAGCAAATTGGCAATAGCAAATAAAGCAAAACAAATGCAAGAAACCAAAGCAAACAAATGGTGAAGAGAAACAACAGAAATATTTTTGGTCTTTTTGTGTTTTGGAAAGGAAACAAAGCAAGAACAAGAAATAGCAAACTAAAAGAAACACAGAAAAGCAGGATGACAGAAATCTGCCAAAACCTGACAGCAGTACAGAAATCGATTTTTCCAAAAATCTTATGTTGCTCAGCTCGAAAAGTGTTCAACTAATGAAAGTTAGATAACAACCTGGGGAACCTGCACAAAAATTGGCAGCTCAAAATAACGCTCTGGCTGTGCGCACGAATTTTTCTAGTAACAGTCCAGAATCTGTTTTCAGGCAGCACTTCCCCAAATATCATCTTCCTCTCATTAGAAAACCACTCAAACGAACAAAACAAATATGTACAAGTATCCAGAAATCATAATATGCAAAGAATGAGTGATGCCGGTATACCTCCCCCCAAGCTTAGGCTTTTGGCCTAAGTGGAGTTCAACCCCAACGAGGATCGTTGTTCCTCGCCGGTGGGTAATTCATGGAGTAGTCATAGTAAAGTTCCTGTGCAGAAGAAAAGCGTGGAGGCTCCACATGTCCAACATGTTGATGCGAGGAACTTGCTGCATCGGATGATGAGTCGAGGTGCTCCTCGACCTCCGTGTCGTCTCTTGCATGTTGACCTCCTCTCTCTATGTGTGCATCCAGTGCACCTTCTGTGACCGACCAATCTCCCCTGGAATCAAGGTTAGACAGAACAGGCGCAGGCAATCTTAGTAATTTCTCAGTTTTCTTAGTTATTCTCCAGACTTTCTTATAAAATGTCATCTTGTAAAACAGGTTACCCAAGTTGGAGGAATCAGAAACGAATTCATGTTTAACCATAGAGGCTATGTCAAGTTTTTCTATGGGGAATGGAATATCAAAATGATGAGGTTCTACATTATGAAAAGCTAGTAAACGAGAGGCGATGAGACCTCCACAAATTCCACCTTTCTCACGGTTAGTAGCAAGTCTATAAGCTATCAATGCCCCCAAATTATAAGTCCTACTACTTTGCAGTGTCGCAGCTAGAAAAGCTAAATCCGGGATAGAAAGTTTACCACCAATCTTTTTAGCAAGAACGCATTTAGTAATAAAATAGGCAAAGTAGCGGATAGCCGGGAGCTAAATGCTAGTGATTTTACCACTATCCTCTGAGAAACTCCTTCCATAGCAAATCATCTTGAAGAGGTCTAAGAGTTCTTGCGGCGATCCCCTTATCTTCTCGCATGATCCCTATTGCGGTACTCTAATTGCTGCACAAAAATCACTGAATGGCAAGTTGACAGCTTTATTGTAAATTTTATACTGGACCATGGGGTTAGATCGTGACCAATTGAACTTAAAGTCCTGCACAAAAGACATAGTTAATTTTGCATATTGTCTTGGCTCTCCTTCAACAAAGTCACTCCGCCCTGCACGAGATATTAGACTTTGAACATCTTCAAATATCCCCGCGCTTCTCATGAAATCCGCGCACGGGTAGTAAGAGGGGTATACTCCCTCTTCACGGTTCACCCTCATAACTTGTTGGACTTCCAATTCTTGTTGGTTCAATTGATATCTATTCCACTCCATTTTCTGAAATTTCAACAAACAATATAAAAATTTGATTTGGTGACATATAATTGAGGAAAACTACCATAGGAACTTGCTAGAGTACTAATCATGCATCAAAACTAGTTTCTACCACTTAGAACAAGCATGCAAGCTCACTAAACATGTTACCTACAGCAGCAAAATATTCAAGATATACTCAACCAAACAAAATTCTACTTGGATGGGTGGAGGAGTCACATACCAAGGAGCAAATGTGCCAAATTTCAGCAAGAAATCTGGGCTGAGCAAAGAGATCGAGAAATCTGGAGCTCTGGAGCAAAAACGCGAGTGAGAGGAACCTGGTACGAGTTTTTTAGGGAGAGAGAAGGTGCTGGGAGAAAGAGATGGCAAAGTGGGGCAAGGAGGGGCCCACACCACAGGGTGGCGCGCCCCCCTCCTTGGCCGCACCGGCCTGTGGTGTGGCACCCTCTGGTGCCCCACAGGTCATCCTCTGGTGCTCCCAGGTGCCTCGTCGAAAAATAGGACCAACGGTATAATTTTTGTGAATTTTTGAAAACTTTGAAAAATGCACATTTCTGGGTATTTAATTTATTATTACTGACCAGGAAAAATTTTGAAATCTCTAAATAACTAAGGAACCTTGCAAATTAAAAATGCTACAGCAACTAGAGCAAGTGGAGGAAGAAAGAGATGTTGTTTACCGCCTCTATGCATATAAAAAGTATTTGTTAACAAGGTTGATCAAGTCTTGCCACCAAATAAATTTTACATAGCATAAGAAGAAATAAACCTCAAATCAATCATGTTACCTTGAATTGTATTGATATGGATCCAATCACGAGAGTTTGATATTCTTCTTTAGGCTCATATATAGGACAATCAATAGTTCCCACTTTGATAGTTCTCACATTAGAAATAGTATTAACTCCACACGCTTTCTCAATCCTCTTGGGAAAATAAATGGTATGCTCCCTATCATCAACATTGAAAGTAACCTTTCCTTTATTGCAATCAATAACAGCCCCTGCGGTGTTAAGAAAAGGTCTCCCAAGAATAATAGACATATTATCATCTTCAGGCATTTCCAACACAACAAAATCAGTTAATATCAAGCAGTTAGTAGTAACTTGAACAGGAACATCCTCACATATACCAACAGGAATAGCAGTAGATTTATCAGCCATTTGCAAAGATATATCAGTAGGTATCAACTTATCTAAGTAAAGTCTCTTATAAAGAGAAAAAGGCATAACACTAACACCGGCTCCCAAGTCACATAGAGCAGTTTTAACATAATTATTCTTAATAGAACAAGGAATAGTAGGTATACCTGGATCGCCCAACTTCTTTGGCACTTTGCCATTGAAAGAGTAATTAGCAAGCATAGTGGAAATTTCCTCATTGGGGATTTTCCTTTTGTTAGTAACAATATCTTTCATATACTTTGAATAAGGTGGCAATTTAATAGCATCAGTCAAAGGGATTTGCAAGAATAAAGGTTTCATCCAATCACAAAATTTATTATAGTGTTCTTCTTCCTTTGATTTTAGTTTCTTAGCAGGAAAAGGCATTTGCTTTTGCACCCAAGGTTCTCTTTCATTACCATGTTTCTCAGCAATAAAATCTTCTTTAGTGTACTTTTTATTTTTAGCATGTTTTTCAGGTTCTTCTTCAACCTCTTCTTTATCAGAATCATCCTTCTTATCATTATCTTTATCATGTTCATTACCACTTTCAGTTTCAGCATCAGAAATAGAAATACTATTAGGATCATTAGCAGATTCAGGGGATTCTACAACATTTTTATGTTTCTTCTTCTTTTTCTTCTTAGAATGAGCACTAGGTTCAATGCGTTGAGAATCTTGTTCAATTCTTTTGGGATGCCCTTCAGGATATAGAGGATCCTGGGTAGAGACACCACCTCTAGTTGTTACTTCATAAGCATGTTTCTCTTTAGAATTATTCCCTAACAAGTCATTTTGCACTTTAGTGAGTTGATCAATTTGAGTTTGAATCATATGAAAATGTTTAACAAGCATCTTAACATCATTGGAGGTTCTTTCTACAATATCATGCAATTCACTAATAGCTCGAGAATTTTCCATTAAATGATTCTCTACTCTCATATTAAAATTTTCTTGTTTAACAATATAATTATCAAACTCATCTAAGCATTGTGCAGGGGGTTTCGAATACGGAATATCTTCCCTAGTAAAGCGTTGAAGGGAGTTTACCTCAATCATGGATGAAGGGGGAATTATCTCACATATATCTTCTATGGGGGGAAGATTCTTCACATCTTCAGATTTAATACCTTTCTCCTTGAGAGACTTCTTGGCTTCCCTCATATCTTCATCATTCAATTTAATTAAACCCCTCTTCTTCAATATTGGCGTTGGAGTTGGTTCAGGCGTAGTCCAATCATCATGATTCCGGCCTATTTTAGCCAATAATTCTTCAGCGTCGTCTGGAGTTCTTTTCCTGAAAACACAACCAGCACAACTATCCAGGTATGCCCTAGACTCAATGGTTAGTCCTCTATAAAATATATCAAGTAAATCATGCTTTTCCAAATCATGATCAGGCCGAGCTCTAATAAGAGAGCAAAATCTCGCCCAAGCCTCAGGCAATTTCTCTCCATCTTCCTGGTTAAAATTATAAATTCTCTGCAAAGCAATATGTTGAGCACTAGCAGGAAAGTATTTACGAAAGAAAACATCAAGCAATTCTTTTGGACTTTTAATTGAATTAGGCGGCAGACTATTATACCAAGTTTTAGCGTCATCCTTTAATGAGAATGGAAAGATTTTAGCAACAAAGTAAGTACGCATCTTGACATCATCAGAAAACAAGCTACTTAGAGTAGATAACTCAATCATGTGTTCAACAGCACTCTCTTTTTAGTACCACAAAAGGGTGTTTTCTCAACAATAGCTATATGAGATAGATCAAGAGAAAAATCATAATCTTTATCCTTAATGTTTATAGGAGATGTGGCAAACTTAGGATCAGGAGACGGTTTATATCTAACAGCATGTTCTGCAAGTAACTTTTTAATTTTTCTTGCATCAGTAGTAGCATTGCATTTTTCAATAAAATCATCATTAAGCTCCACATAATCTTCATCAGGATCATCACTAAAATAATCAAGTTCAGGTGAATTAACAGGTGTAGTAGCATTAGGAGTTTCAGTATTTTCAATTTGTCTAGACCTAGCAATCGTAGCATCTAGAAAGGATCCCAATGAACCACTATCATCAAGCACAGCAGAAATATTATCAATATCATGAGAGTTTTCAGATTCAGCAGAAGTACCCGCATGTGAAGCATGTGGCGGTGAAACAAGTTTATCAATCACAGATGGTGAATCAAGTGTAGCGGAGGTATTCAGAATTGTACCTTTTCTTGTAGTGGATGGTAATATGGCGACCTTAGTATCGCGAGGTTTACCCATGATGGAGAATTTGCAGCGAACAATATTAATCCAAGTGAACTTCCAAATAAAGCTATGCTCCCCGGCAACGGCGCCAGAAAATAGTCTTGATGACCCACAAGTATAGGGGATCGCAACAGTCTTCGAGGGAAGTAAAACCCAATTTATTGATTCGACACAAGGGGAGACAAAGAACACTTGGAAGCCTTAACAGCGGAGTTGTCAATTCAGCTGCACCTGGAAACAGACTTGCTCGCAAGAGTTTATCAGTAGTAACAGTTTTATAGCAGTAGCAGTAGTGAAATAACGGCAGAGTAACAAAGACAGCAGTAGTGATTTTAGTAAACAGCAGGATTAAAATACTGTAGGCACGGGGACGGATGATGGGCGTTGCATGGATGAGAGAAACTCATGTAACAATCATAGCAGGGCATTTGCAGATAATAATAAAACGGTGTCCAAGTACAAAGCAATCAATAGGCATGTGTTCCATATATAGTCGTGCGTGCTCGCAATGAGAAACTTGCACAACATCTTTTGTCCTACCAGCCGGTGGCAGCCGGGCCTCAAGGGAAACTACTGGATATTAAGGTACTCCTTTTAATAGAGTACCGGAGCAAAGCATTAACACTCCGTGAACACATGTGATCCTCACATCGCTACCATTCCCTCCGGTTGTCCCAATTCTTGTCACTTCGGGGCCATTGGTTCCGGACAGCGACATGTGTATACAACTTATAGGTAAGACCATAAACAATGATTATCTAGATGAAACAATAACATGTTCAGATCTGAGATCATGGCACTCGGGCCATAGTGACAAGCATTAAGCATAACAAGTTGCAACAATATCATCAAAGTACCAATTACGGACACTAGGCACTATGCCCTAACAATCTTATGCTATTACATGACCAATCTCATCCAATCCCTACCATCCCCTTCGGCCTACAGCGGGGGAATTACTCACACATGGATGGGGGAAACATGGCTGGTTGATGTAGAGGCGTTGGCGGTGATGGCGGCGATGATCTCCTCCAATTCCCCGTCCCGGCGGAGTGCCAGAACGGAGACTTCTGGCTCCCGCGACGGAGTTTCGCGATGTGGCGGCGTTCTGGAGGGTTTCTGGCGACTTCGACTTCTCCCCGTGCGTTTTTAGGTCAAGGCCGATAAATAGTCCGAAGGAGGGCGTCGGAGGCCGGCCGAGGGGGCCACACCACATGGCCGCGCGGGCCCCCCTGGGCCACGCCGCCCTATGGTGTGGGGCCCTCGGGCCTCCACCTTACTTGACCTTCTGGCTCCGTCATTATTCTGGGAAAATAGGGCCTTCTGCATAAATTCCGAGGATTTTCACGAAAGTTGGATTTCTGCACAAAAACGAGACACCAGAACAGTTCTGCTGAAAACAGCGTTAGTCCGTGTTAGTTGTATCCAAAATACACAAATTAGAGGCAAAACAATAGCAAAAGTGTTCGGGAAAGTAGATACGTTTTGGACGTATCAATATACACATGATTTTCTAGTTTGAATATGTCTAGACCTTGTTTATCAACTTGAATGCTTACTATATATATGACATAAGAATGGTATGTCCTTTGTTTTTTCATTCTTTTGATTTTTTCCTGAAATTTTATGCCCATTTGAATCTTTTGGTCAAATCCTAGGTTTGACCAAGATTTAAACAAGTTTAAAACATGAAAATGAAAAGGGAAGCCTGCATCCTTCTTATTCACTCTAAAATCAACTTAATTGAGAATGCTTACTATATGACATAAGAAGACTATATGTGCCTTGGTTTTTCATTTTTTGATTTTTTTAATTCTTATGCCCATTTGAATCTGGGCCAAATCCTAGGTTTGACCATGGTTTAAACAAATTTAAATCACGAATATAAAAATTAAGCATCTATCCTTCTTAGTCACTCCAAAATGTAAATCTTGGGAGGGTTCTTGAAATTTGCATGTTTGAAACCAAAAACCACTTCTCTTCATGCATGCTTGACTTCATAAGACAGAGTTTAGGGTTAGGGGTAGATATACACATGATTTTCTAGTTTGAATATGTCTAGACCTTGTTTATCAACTTGAATGCTTACTATATATATGACATAAGAATGCTATGTCCTTTGTTTTTTCATTCTTTTGATTTTTTCCTGAAATTTTATGCCCATTTGAATCTTTTGGTCAAATCCTAGGTTTGACCAAGAGTTAAACAAGTTTAAAACATGAAAATGAAAAGGGAAGCCTGCATCCTTCTTAGTCACTCTAAAATTAACTTAATTGAGAATGCTTACTATATGACATAAGAAGACTATGTGTGCCTTGGTTTTTCATTTTTTGATTTTTTTAAATTCTTATGCCCATTTGAATCTTGGCCAAATCCTAGGTTTGACCATGGTTTAAACAAATTTAAATCACGAATATGAAAATTAAGCATCTATACTTCTTATTAGTCACTCCAAAATGTAAATCTTGGGAGGGTTCTTGAAATTTGCATGTTTGAAACCAAAAACCACTTCTCTTCATGCATGCCTGACTTCATAAGACAGAGTTTAGGGTTAGGGGTAGATATACACATGATTTTCTAATCTGAATATGTCTAGACCTTGTTTATCAACTTGAATGCTTACTATATATATGACATAAGAATGGTATGTCCTTTGTTTTTTCATTCTTTTGATTTTTTCCTGAAATTTCATGCCCATTTGAATCTTTTGGTCAAATCCTAGGTTTGACCAAGATTTAAACAAGTTTAAAACATGAAAATGAAAAGGGAAGCCTGCATCCTTCTTAGTCACTCTAAAATTAACTTAATTGAGAATGCTTACTATATGACATAAGAAGACTATGTGTGCCTTGGTTTTTCATTTTTTGATTTTTTTTAAATTCTTATGCCCATTTGAATCTTGGCCAAATCCTAGGTTTGACCATGGTTTAAACAAATTTAAATCACGAATATAAAAATTAAGCATCTATCCTTCTTATTAGTCACTCCAAAATGTAAATCTTGGGAGGGTTCTTGAAATTTGCATGTTTGAAACCAAAAACCACTTCTCTTCATGCATGCTTGACTTCATAAGATAGAGTTTAGGGTTAGGGGTAGATATATACATGATTTTCTAGTTTGAATATGTCTAGACCTTGTTTATCAACTTGAATGCTTACTATATATATGACATAAGAATGCTATGTCCTTTGTTTTTTCATTCTTTTGATTTTTTCCTGAAATTTTATGCCCATTTGAATCTTGTCAAATCCTAGGTTTGACCAAGATAATTTAAACAAGTTTAAAACATGAAAATGAAAAGGGAAGCTTGTATCCTTCTTAGTCACTCTAAAATGAAGTTTTGGGAGGTTTTTGAAATTTCCATGTTTGAAACCCAAAACCACTTCTCTTCATGCTTGACTTCATAAACATGAAAATGAAGACTTTTGCTAACGGAGGGAGTAAGCACTCTTGCTATCAGAAGTACCAAACGATGCATACCAAAATGATTTTTTAGAGGAATACTAGTTCGGATTATATAATTTTATATTAGCAGGCTAAATCGAACCCCGTAGTTGGATTTTCAGAAATTGATCCGTAGTACTGGGCAAAACCCTAGTTTAGCTTATTTAATAATAGATTCGTAGGTCGATTTTTTTATGTTATTATTATTATTACTAGGCAGCACATGTGTTTGCCCGTCCAGTGAAACTCTTTCATTTCTTTTTTCTTTTCCGCAAGGTCGGGAGTCGGAGGAAGAGGGATCACACGGGAGGAGACGAAGGGAGAGCAGTCACGGGGCCCCACTTATTTATGGTGTCTAGATTTTTTCGGGTGATGCTGACTGTTGTGCAGGGTTGTCCGTGCGCAGGGGGTGCGAGCGAGCGAGGCCGAGAATGAGAGAGAGATTTTTTTTAGAGGGACAACCGAACGATCCTGAAGGACCCAGATTTTCCAATACGCATCAGAGCACAGTTTACAGCAGGACACAAAATAAACAGGAAATTACGTCTAAATCCCTAAGATTTACATGGTAGACCCCAGGCTGAAGGCAAGAAATGCGATCGGGTCCTTAACAGCCACCGTCCGGATTGATCCTCGTCGGAGCCGGGCACGAACAACTTGGCGCGACCAAATCGGCATGGCTACAGAGCCTGCACACCATGGCCTCCGAGCTGAGCTAGAAACGCCCTGCCAAAACCGGCAGCCAACGGAGGTGGATAATTGGAGAGATGGAGAGAGAGAGAGAGTCTTGATGCCTCTCTCTTGACAAAGAAGATTGCTGGGAGTTTGCCTACCTAGCGTACGTGACTTGTGCTCACTGAAGTGTGGGACCTCACGCATGGGAACCACACGTAAGTGACAGACTTGTTGCTCTGATAACTCGGGTGATTATTATATTGTATTAGTACATAGTTTCCTATGGATCCTTCTTAGTCACTCCAAAATGAAGCTTTTGGGAGGTTTTTGAAATTTCCATGTTTGAAACCAAAAACGACTTCTCTTCATGCACGCTTGACTTCATAAGACAAAGTTTAGCTAGGGGTATGGGGTAGATACATGATTTTCCAGGTTTGAATATGTCTAGACCTTGTTTATCAACTTAATTGAATGCTTACTATATGACATACGAAGACCATGTGTCTTGTTTTTCCATTTTTTTGAATTTTTTTCTAAAATTTGTATACCCATTTGAATCTTGGTCAAATCCTAGGTTTCACCAAGATTTGAATAAGTTTAAAACATGAATATGAAAATGTAAGCATGTATGCTTCTTAGTCACTCCAAAATGAAGCTCTTGGGAGGGTTTTTGAAATTTCCATGTTCGAAACCAAAAACCACATATCTTCATGCTTGACTTCGTGAAACAGAGTTTAGGGTTAGGGGGAAGATACATGATTTTTCTTGTTTGGATATGTCTAGACCTTGTTTATCAACTTAATTGAATGCTTACTATATGACATAAGAAGACCTTGGTTTTTCATTTATTTTTTTTGAATTTTTATGCCCATTTGAATCTTAGTCAAATCCTAGGTTTAACCAAGATTTAAACAAGTTTAAGACATGAAAATGAAAAGGGAAGCCTGCATCCTTCTTAGTCACTCTAAAATGAATTTTTTAAGAGGTTTTTGAAATTTCCATGTTTAATTTGAAACCCAAAACCACTTCTCTTCATGATTGACTTCATAAGACAGAGTTTAGGGTTAGGGGTAGATACGTACATACATGATTTTTTCTGGTTTGAATATGTCTAGACATTTTGTTTATCAACTTTAATGCTTTACTATATGATCGACATAAGAATGCTATGTGCTTTGGTTTTTCATTCTTTTGATTTTTTTATGAATTTTTATGCCCATTTGAATCTTGGTCAAATCCTAGGTTTGACAATGATTTAAACAAGTTTAAAACATGAATATGAAAATTAAGCATCTATCCTTCTTAAGTCACTCCAAAATGTAACTCTTGGGAGGGTTTTTGAAATTTCCATGTTTGAAACCAAAAACCACTTCTCTTCATGCATGCTTGACTTCATAAGACAGAGTTTAGGGTTAGGGGTAGATATATACATGATTTTCTAGTCTGAATATGTCTAGACCTTGTTTATCAACTTGAATGCTTACTATATATATGACATAAGAATGCTATGTCCTTTGTTTTTCATTCTTTTGATTTTTTCCTGAATTTTTTTGCCCATTTGAATCTTTTGGTCAAATCCTAGGTTTGACCAAGATTTAAACAAGTTTAAAACATGAAAATGAAAAGGGAAGCCTGCATCCTTCTTAGTCACTCTAAAATTAACTTAATTGAGAATGCTTACTATATGACATAAGAAGACTATGTGTGCCTTGGTTTTTCATTTTTTGATTTTTTTTTAAATTCTTATGCCCATTTGAATCTTGGCCAAATCCTAGGTTTGACCATGGTTTAAACAAATTTAAATCACGAATATGAAAATTAAGCATCTATCCTTCTTATTAGTCACTCCAAAATGTAACTCTTGGGAGGGTTCTTGAAATTTCCATGTTTGCAACCAAAAACCACTTCTCTTCATGCATGCTTGACTTCATAAGACAGAGTTTAGGGTTAGGGGTAGATATATACATGATTTTCTAGTCTGAATATGTCTAGACCTTGTTTATCAACTTGAATGCTTACTATATATATGACATAAGAATGCTATGTCCTTTGTTTTTTCATTCTTTTGATTTTTTCCTGAAATTTTATGCCCATTTGAATCTTTTGGTCAAATCCTAGGTTTGACCAAGATTTAAACAAGTTTAAAACATGAAAATGAAAAGGGAAGCCTGCATCCTTCTTAGTCACTCTAAAATTAACTTAATTGAGAATGCTTACTATATGACATAAGAAGACTATATGTGCCTTGGTTTTTCATTTTTTGATTTTTTTTAATTCTTATGCCCATTTGAATCTTGGCCAAATCCTAGGTTTGACCATGGTTTAAACAAATTTAAATCACGAATATAAAAATTAAGCATCTATCCTTCTTAGTCACTCCAAAATGTAAATCTTGGGAGGGTTCTTGAAATTTGCATGTTTGAAACCAAAAACCACTTCTCTTCATGCATGCTTGACTTCATAAGACAGAGTTTAGGGTTAGGGGTAGATATACACATGATTTTCTAGTTTGAATATGTCTAGACCTTGTTTATCAACTTGAATGCTTACTATATATATGACATAAGAATGGTATGTCCTTTGTTTTTTCATTCTTTTGATTTTTTCCTGAAATTTTATGCCCATTTGAATCGTTTGGTCAAATCCTAGGTTTGACCAAGATTTAAACAAGTTTAAAACATGAAAATGAAAAGGGAAGCCTGCATCCTTCTTAGTCACTCTAAAATCAACTTAATTGAGAATGCTTACTATATGACATAAGAAGACTATATGTGCCTTTGTTTTTCATTTTTTGATTTTTTTTAATTCTTATGCCCATTTGAATCTTGGCCAAATCCTAGGTTTGACCATGGTTTAAACAAATTTAAATCACGAATATGAAAATTAAGCATCTATCCTTCTTATTAGTCACTCCAAAATGTAAATCTTGGGAGGGTTCTTGAAATTTGCATGTTTGAAACCAAAAACCACTTCTCTTCATGCATGCTTGACTTCATAAGACAGAGTTTAGGGTTAGGGGTAGATATATACATGATTTTCCAGTTTGAATATGTCTAGACCTTGTTTATCAACTTGAATGCTTACTATATATATGACATAAGAATGCTATGTCCTTTGTTTTTTCATTCTTTTGATTTTTTCCTGAAATTTTATGCCCATTTGAATCTTTTGGTCAAATCCTAGGTTTGACCAAGATTTAAACAAGTTTAAAACATGAAAATGAAAAGGGAAGCCTGCATCCTTCTTAGTCACTCTAAAATCAACTTAATTGAGAATGCTTACTATATGACATAAGAAGACTATGCGTGCATTGCTTTTTCATTTTTTCATTTTTTTAAATTCTTATGCCCATTTGAATCTTGGTCAAATCCTAGGTTTGACCATGGTTTTAACAAATTTAAATCATGAATATAAAAATTAAGCATCTATCCTTCTTAATTAGTCACTCCAAAATGTAACTGTTGGGAGGGTTTTTGAAATTTGCATGTTTGAAACCAAAAACCACTTCTCTTCATGCATGCTTGACTTCATAAGACAGAGTTTAGGGTTAGGGTTAGCTAGATACATGATTTTTTTTTGGTTTGATAATGTATAGACCTTGTTTATCAACTTCATTGAATGCTTACTATATGACATAAGAATAATATGTGCACTGGTTTTTCATTTTATCGATTACTTTTTAAATTTTTATCCCCATTTGTTGAATCTTGGTCAAATCCTAGGTTTGACCAAGATTTAAACAAGTTTAAAACATGAATATGAAAAAGTAAACCTGTATCGATCCTTCTTAGTCACTCCAAAATGAAGCTCGTGGGAGGTTTTTGAAATTTCCATTATTTTTCTTGTTTGAATATGTCTAGACCTTGTTTATCAACTTGAATGCTTACTATATGACATACAAAGACTATGTGCTTTGGTTTATGATTTTGTTGTTGAATTTTTATGCCCATTTAAATCTTGGTGAAATCCTAGGTTTGACCATGACTTAAACAAGTTTAAAACATGAATATGAAAAAGTAAGCATGTATCCTTCTTAGTCACTCTAAAATGAAGCTCTTAATTAGTAGGGTTTTTGAAATTTCCATGTTTGAAACCAAAAACAACTTATCTTCACCATGCATGCTTGACTTCATAAGACGGAGTTTAGGGTTAGAGGTAGATACATGATTTTTCAGGTTTAATATGTGTAGACCTTGTTTATCCATTTAATTGAATGCTTATTATATGACATATATAAGATGACCTTGGTTTTTCATTTTTTTTTTTGAATTTTTATGCCCATTTGAATCTTGGTCAAATCCTAGGTTTGACCAAGATTTGAACAAGTTTTAAACATGAATATGAAAAGGTAAGCATGTATGCTTCTTAGTCACTCCAAAATGAAGCTCTTGGGAGGGTTTTTGAAATTTCCATGTTTGAAACCAAAAACCACATCTCTTCATTCTTGACTTCATAAGACAGAGTTTAGGGTTAGGGGTAGCCACATACATGATTTTTCTGGTTTGAATATGTCTAGACCTTGTTTATCAACTTAATTGTATGCTTATTATATGACATAAGAAGACTATGTGCATTGGTTTTTCATTTTATTGCTTTTTTTGAATTTTATCCCATTTGTTGAATCTTGGTCAAATCCTAGGTTTGACCAAGATTTAAACAAGTTTAAAACATGAATATGAAAAGTAACATGCATCGATCCTTCTTAGTCACTCCAAAATGAAGCTCGCAGGAGGTTTTTGAAATTTCCATGATTTTTCTGGTTTGAGTATGTCTAGACCTTGTTTATCAACTTGAATGCTTACTATATGACATACACAGACTATGTGCTTTGGTTTTTGATTTTTTTTTTTGAATTTTTATGCCCATTTGAATCTTGGTCAAATCCTAGGTTTGACCATGACTTAAACAAGTTTAAAACATGAATATGACAAAGTAAGCATGTATCCTTCTTAGTCACTCCAAAATGAAGCTCTTGGGAGGGTTTTTGAAATTTCCATGTTTGAAACCAAAAACCACTTCTCTTCACCATTCATGCTTGACTTCATAAGACAGAGTTTAGGGTTAGGGGGTAGATACATGAATTTTCAGGTTTAATATGTCTAGACCTTGTTTATCAACTTAATTAAATGCTTACGATATGACATAAGAAGACCTTGGTTTTTCATTGTTTTTTTTGAATTTTTATGCCCATTTGAATCTTGGTCAAATCCTAGGGTTGACCAAGATTTGAACAAGCTTAAAACATGAATATGAAAAAGTAAGCATGTATGCTTCTTAGTCACTCCAAAATGAAGCTCTTGGGAGGGTTTTCGAAATTTCCATGTTTGAAACCAAAAACCACATCTCTTCATGCTTGACTTCATATGACAGAGTTCAGGTTTACCGGGAGATACATGATTTTTCTGGTTTGAATATGTCTAGACCTTGTTTATCTACTTAATTGAATGCTTACTATATGACATAAGAAGACTATGTGCCTTGGTTTTTCATTTATTTCGATTTATTTTGATTTATTTTGAATTTTATGCCCATTTTTGTGCCCATTTAAACAAGTTTAAATCATGAATATGAATAATTAGTCACTCCAAAATGTAGCTCTTGGGAGGGTTTTTGAAATTTCCATGTTTGAAACCAAAAACCACTTCTCTTCATGCATGCTTGACTTCATAAGACAGAGTTTAGGGTTTGGGGTAGACAGCACGCGCCGACGCGTGGACGCAATTTATTCTCTGTCCCCCTGACATGCACTTGCCACTATCTTCAACAGTGTGACACGAGCAGTGAAGCTTTTATTGGAGCCCAGCGGAGAGGGCCTCCATTTCTCGAGCGGTAGCGAGGTGACATGCACCCCGTGTGACATGCGGCCTAAATCCAAATTGAAACATTGCGAAAAAATCTGAAATAAATCATGCACGTTCACAGCACATATTAAGATAACCCCTAAAAATTTCAGATCAAAATTCGAAATATACATCAAGAAACAAAAAAGAGAAACTCAGATGTGAATAGTCTACATAGAAACTCAGATTTGAATTCGGGAACTATTCATGACAGATTTCTCTTTTTTTTCTCGATGTATGTTTCGAATTTTGATCTGAAATTTTTAGGGGTTATTTTAATATGTGCTGTGAACATGCATGATTTTTTCCAGATTTGTTCGCAATGTTTAAATTTGAATTTAAACCGCATGTCACACGGTGACATGCAATAGGTGCATGTCACCTGATCTGCTGATATTTGGGGCTAAAAAGAAGATTTTTTTTCTCCATCAAGTCAATGAAAAAAATACCCCTTTTTTCACCTTGCGCGACATGAGGAGCAGTTCGACCGGGGGGAGTACTGTTATTGGGTCTGGTCGTCGCCCTCCTCCTCCCCACCTCATTTCCTCCACTGTTTCACATATTTTAGCTTCTATTTATGCGGTGCCGTGGAGGTGGGGGTCTGGTCGTCACCCTCCTCCTCCCCACCTCATTTCCTCCACTGTCTCGCAACTCCTTGATCTACTACTCCTATCCATATACATGCCACTCAAATGGATGTATTTGTAGATACATCCATTTTAGTGGCAGTTAATATGGACCGGAGGAAGTACAAATAATATGAGGCATGTTTTGGAGTTGGCCCTGTTTAGTAGAGTTTACATTGAAGAGTTTACATCTTTCTACCACCATTATTTTTGATTTAGCTTGTCTTTTGTGCCCACCATTTTATCGAGCAGGGTTAATGCAAGATCCATAGAAAACTAGCTTGTCACATTTTTTTGGCGGAGTGCATCGTCTCATGGCGAGCTAGCGACTTTGCCTACTTGAGTTTTTTTGTTGAACTACATTTTTTGGATTTTCCCATTTTATTTGTGCACAAGCTATGAGCCGCCCGCAATTCAGCACCATATATTGGCGGGATTTTCTAGTTCAATTGTTTTGTACTAGGATATTAGCAGGATGCTATCTTCTAGGGCTTTCATTTCCCCTATATCCAGCCACACCCACGGACAAGCAAGGGCCTCTCTCCCTACCTCGCTCCTAGTCCGTCTCGCACCCTCTCAGTCCTCCATCCGTAGCCGACATCCACCGTGCCGGAGCCAGCTCAGCGACGCCGTCAACCACACTCCATCCGCTTCGTCGGATCTGCTTCCCCGACTCACTGGTTCATCGTACCGGCCAGTGAGATCGGTACACAAAGCGCCACCATGATCCACCGAACCAAACCGAACGGCCAACGCGCCACCTCCCCAGTCGACCAAGGTTGAACACTTTGTCCGGCAGCTTTTGTTATGTATTTGATTTCCGAGACTAGTTTATTGCTTGCTTCCACTGCTTGTTATTAGCATCTGTTTTTTTTTGTAATGCCTGCTAGATATTCCACTCGAGAATGCCTACGAAGAATCTCGGAGGCAAAATATCTTGCAGAATAAGATAATTGCAGCCTCGATCGGCATACTGTGGAATGGGACAAAATCACCGCACCCCAAGTCGTTGCCGAGATTTTTCACCCGTGTGATGTGCCGCCAAAAGGACGATCCCGTGGGGCTGCTGCTGAAGAAGGTATTTAGCCGCACTGCTCAAATTTCATATGTGTTGTTTGCTGATTGATTTGATGAACTTTGATTTGCAGCAGCTAGCCACTGCTCATGTTCCTAACAAAGACAGTGAGCGCGCCAGTGATGCAGACATTGGTAGAAAGGAGGCGGGATTTGGTCCTATTGTTCTAGCAAGCAATCATTTGAGGGGCCACCTAGGATCAGCACATCTGGATCCTCCTGAGCTCAACATTAAGGAGGTAATTTTATAATAGTGTTTTAAACATGACATAATCTAATGTACTGAAAGAGATCAAACTGTCAACAGGAGTGGAGTGGTATAGATGGTAGAGATATAGATATAGATTTCAGATTTCCTAATTTTTTCTTCAAAATAGGGTCGCCCCGGCCTCTGCATCCAAATGATGCACCCACCCTTTTATTGCAATGTTTTAGACTCCATTTAAGGTTTAGAAACTCATGGGTTGCTCAAAGTGGTGACATGAATCAACCAACATATTTCCTTTTAATCTGCTGATTGATTTAATGCATGGCAAATCGCAGAAGCAAGTGACTGCTCATGTCCCTGCCAAGCAGCATTGTAGCACAAATGTCCAGAGTTCCAGTGATGCAAACGTTTGTAGGAACAAAACAAGGATGTGGCAGGGAAGCTAAGATTAGGCGTCTTCAAAAGGACTTGGATGTGGCCACTTGGCGGAACAAAGAAATGAACCGAGGATGGAATTCTACAATTCAAGATGGCCTACATGCTGTTGCTGATCTGCAGAAGCTAGTGGCTGGCAACTTGGTTACCGCTTTGGTTGATGCAGATGTCCATGAGATCAACTCAGCGATCTTGGAACAGGTGAAAGCACGAGCAGAAACTCTGCACTCATCTTTGCAGGTAGATGATTTTCAAAGGGTGATGCAAGAGCCGCTATATGAATAGATTGTTGTTTCAGTTGATGATGTCCCTGGTTCCTTTGTTTACTTATGTGCTGGTAGTACTTAGGGGAACTAGCTTGTACAAGTAATTATTTTCCGATAAAGTTGTACAAGTAAATGGCACATGCTTCGCATGTCTGACCAATTAAGTTAAAAAGCTTCACAAAATCCTGCTATCATGTAGGCGGGCTTGCATTGGCTTTCAACCCAAGTGACTGTTGACTGCAATCTGTAATATGTACCCCTCTGTTGCACTTAATGGTATCCAAGCCCTTGGGCCCCCCTCCTTTATTAAAAAAAGATCGAATTCTTATTGCATCGAAGTTGTTTCACTAAAAAAAAGAGCTCTCACGTGCAAGGCACGTGCAATTTACTAGTATATACTACTACTAGTAGAGATGTTACACCTAGACATTAGAGATTTGTTTGTTTTAAAGATATTTTTAATTTTGTACAAGATGGAAAATATAACTTTAGCAAATTCCTAGTATTTTTCATGGTCGATGTAAAAAAAGTATTTTTCATGGTTGATGTAAAAAAAACAAGTTTTTTTCATGGTCGATGTAAAAAAAAAGAGAAAACATGTCTCATAAAAAGCCTTATGGTTAGCACAATTTTTTTACGGAGTAACTCTTTTTTACATAGCCAAAATTACTATTCGATTTTCCATTGAAATATTTTATGTGTATATAGCAAGCGAAGAAGTACACATGCATTTTTCATTTTATTCTTTCTTGACATTTCAAAATGTATAGAAGATGAATTTCGAAATAAAGAGATCATATGCACCCAAGAACCAACAACATATCCCCTTGACCCCGAACCTACTCAGGGCCCTTTTGTTGTGGCTTTTTTTTTGGCTTTTTGGCTTTTGGATTTTGGAAGCCATAAACAAAGATCCTATTCTTTTGGCTTCTAAATAGGTGCTTTTTTTGGCTTTTGCCAAAGCCAAAAAGCCAAAAAAAGCCACAACAAAAGGGCCCTCAGCTTCAGACCTGGGATTTCGTAGACTAGGGTTCCACAGTTTTCCACCAACCAGTAATAATTTCAACTCTGCCCCAAAATTCCCGCCGAAATCCCCCCCGCTTCCTAAATTCAAAGCGATGTGAAATAAGTACAGTGCCGATCTTATCCCCCCGGACCGCTCAATTTAGACCTATCACCGGCGGCGCCGAACCCCGCATCTCTCTCTCACGCTTCCACCTTGCATGACCCACCGGATCATCTCACACGCCGGCGCCGGCGCCGGCCCACTGTCCCATTCCCACACCAGCACTACTGCCTTCTCATCGGCCACCGTAGTGACCGACGACGTTCCACCGTCTCCCTTGCTTTTTAGCAAGCCAGAGTAGCTTCCACCTCCCCCCACCCCCACCGACGACCACTGTACCATACGAGCTCCTCCGTAGCCGACTTCCACCGCCGCCTTGTCAGCGACATTCACCATCGCCGGGTTCTCGTATCTTAATCCCCGACTCCTTCCGTCCACCGGACTGGAGAGATGGGTACACAAAGCGTCTCCATTGTCCACGGCAGGAAAACAAAGCGTACACGCGCACACTCCCAAGAAGGTTGATATGGCCGCTTTCCTTATGCAGGTGATTTCGAAAAGTATTTTTTTGCTTACTTGCACCGCCATCTCATTAGCATTTTTTTTGTAATGCATGCTAGATATTATTGCACTACAGAATGAATTAAAAGAGAAACGGAGACGGAAGATATGTAGCAGATTTGCAAGCCGTGTGGGCACAAACATCTGTAACGCTATTGCCTCTAGTGCAAACCTGAACAAAATCGGAGAAGAACCCTTTCCCCTCCCCAAAGATAAAGAACAATGTTATGATTCACAATTTGATCCTGCTGAGCCTCTTGGAGAGCTGACTCAGGAAGATGCCTTGTGATGAGGTCTAAGATCCCGGGAGTGGCCCGATCTTGCGGATTGACCCCAAAAACCAAAGGGAGAGGTGGGAGAACGCGAGGAACACAAAGAACACGACGAACACCGAGACTCACGCACGCACACCAACCTGATACACCCGATGCTTACCTCCGTGGCTCGATGGACCACGCCAATAGAATCTCCGAGGAAGAGGCACGTGGCAGAATTCCCGGAGAGAGATTGGGGTTGGAGAGGAAGAGCTTGGTGAGGGAGAGAGAGTAACTTGTACTAGAATCTCACTCAACAAGATCAAAGTCAACAACCAAGGTGCCTTGATTACAGAGGGATGATACCCAAGGGAGACTAAGCTCAAAGGTAGGTTTGAGTTCAAAACAAGTCTGAAGAGTTAAGGAGGGGTCCAGGCTACTTATATAGGCACACATGGCCAACAAGGGCGGATAGGTACGCGAAGGGATAAGTTAAGGCAGTTTGGTGGGGCATTCCCGTCAGATCCGGTTTGGGTCCGGTCTGACCGGGCCAGTGACCGGGCTGTCCGGTCATGGATCCGGTTGACCGGGCGCAAACCGGGTTTCTGCGAAGAATCCGGTCCTGGGTCCGGTCGTCGTCCGGTACGAGGGGGCTGGGCCGGTTTGCGCCCGGTTGACCGGGCCTGTGACCGGGGCGTCCGGTTGCTGGTCCGGTCTGACCGGGCCTGTGACCGGCCAGCCTCCGTCTCTTCCTTGGAGCGCTTCGAGCGATGTCGGCTTCGACTTCATGATCATCTCCATATCCAGCTGCTTCTCTCCCTCCCTTGACCTTGGCGTCTCCTCCTCTCCGGGGTCTTGACGCGCCTTGTACCTAATGACACATAGCACGTCGACATGAGGTAGCAATCCATCCAAAGGGGTACCAAGATCAAGGGTGGTGAGGAGCGAGTTCACCTCATCATGTAGAGCTTTGACTCAGGCTCGTGTCATCGGTCCACTTGGGGGACTTGTTGGTCTTGGTGTAGCGACGTCGGTGACCGGGGCTACATCATCTCCCCCCCCCCTTGGGAAAGAGTCGTCCTCGACTCTTGCACCTCCTCATCTCCATGATAGGGTGACAAGTCCGAGACGTTGAACGTGTTGCTCACCAAGTACTTGGATGTCGGTATGTCGATGACGTAAGCATTATTGTTGATGCGTTTGAGGACCTTGAAGGGGCCATCTCCTCTTGGCTTGAGCTTGGAGTTGCGCTCATGAGGGAACCGTTCCTTCCGGAGGTGGATCCAAACGAGGTCTCCTTCTTCGAATATTCTTACCTTCTTCTTGGCGTTGATGCGGTTGGCTTGACGAAGAACATGTTCTTGTATGGTTGCCCTTGTCTCTTCATGTAGTTTCTTGACGGCGGTGGTGCGCTTGTCGAAGTCCATGTTGATGCACTCGTGGAGGGGAAGCGGAAGTATGTCGAGTGCCGTGTAAGGTTCGAAGCCATAGACGACCATGAAGGGGCTCCTTGACGTAGTCTTGTGCTTGGCGCGGTTGTAGGCGAACTCGGCGTGAGGAAGGCACTCCTCCCATGACTTCAAGTTCTTCTTCACGAGGATGCGTAGGAGGGTGGAGAGGCTTCGATTAACCACTTCCGTTTGGCCATCCGTTTGCGGGTGCGATGATGATGAGAACAAGAGCTTCACTCCAAACTTCGCCATGAGCGACTTCCAAAGATAACTCATGAACTTGACGTCTCGATCTGACACAATGCTTTGCGGTACTCCATGTAGGCGAACAATTTCCCTGAAAAACAATGAAGCAATGTGTGAAGCATCGTCGCTCTTATGGCAAGGTATGAAATGAGCCATCTTAGAGAATCTATCCACTACGACAAATATGGAATCATGACCATGCTTAGTGCGAGGCAAGCCTAGAACGAAATCCATGCTAATATCGGTCCATGGTGCATAAGGAATAGGCAATGGGGTGTAAAGACCATAAGGGTTGGAGGTAGACTTAGCTTGTAAGCATGTTGTGCACCGGCGGCAAAGGCGCTCCACATCTCGCTTCATCTTTGGCCAATAGTAGTGGGTTGAGAGCATGGCATATGTCTTGTCACGTCCAAAGTGACCCATAAGACCTCCTCCATGTGACTCTTGCAAAAGCAATTTTCGAAGCGAAGACTCGGGAATGCAAATCTTGTTAGCTTTGAACAAGTAGCCATCATGCAAATAGAAATCATCCACTCCTCGCTCAATGGAGCACTTCTCAAAAATTGGAGCAAAGAAAGAATCGGAAGGATAGAGTTCTTTGATCTCTTCAAGTCCCAAAACATGGACATCCAAACGAGTAAGCAAAAGGGTGTTTTTGCGGGAAAGAGCATCCGCCACAAAATTGTCCTTGCCCTTCTTGTATTTGATCACATATGGGAAGGACTCAATGAACTCGACCCATTTTGCATGTCTTTTGTTCAAGTTGTGTTGGCTTTTCAAATATTTCAAGGACTCATGGTCGGAATGAATGATAAACTCTTTTGGCCAAAGATAGTGTTGCCAAACTTCAAGAACACGAACCAAAGCGTAGAGCTCCTTGTCATATATAGGATAGTTGAGGCGTGCGCCATCTAACTTCTCACTATAGTATGCCACGGGTTTTCCCTCTTGCATAAGAACACCACCAATACCAAGCCCACTTGCATCACACTCAATCTCAAAAGTTTTGGCAAAATTTGGAAGAACAAGAAGGGGAGCTTCGGTAAGGCGTTTCTTCAACTCATCAAAAGCATTTTGTTGGGCCTTGCCCCAAACAAACGGAACATTCTTCTTGGTAAGCTCATTCAAAGGGCAAGCAATGGTGCTAAAATCTTTCACAAAGCGGCGGTAAAAACCGGCAAGTCCATGAAAACTTCGGACTTGGCCAACATTTGTAGGGGTAGGCCAATTATGGATGGCCTCCACCTTGGAAGAATCAACTTCAATCCCATTAGCGGAAACCACAAAGCCAAGGAAAACCAATTTGTTTTGAGCAAAGGTGCACTTGGGGAGGTTAGCATAAAGCTTTTCATGACGCAAGATGCACAAGACCTCTCTCACATGTTGCACATGGTCCTCGAGACTTTTGCTATAGATGAGAATATCATCGAAATAGACAACCACACTCTTGCCAATGAGAGGACGCAAGATGTGATTCATGAGGCGCATGAAAGTAGATGGAGCATTGGAAAGACCGAAAGGCATAACGAGCCATTCATAGAGACCGAGTTTGGTCTTGAATGCCGTTTTCCATTCATCACCAATGGCCATGCGGATTTGATGGTAACCACGACGCAAATCGACCTTAGAGAAAATCGTGGCACCACTAAGTTCATCAAGCATGTCATCTAAACGTGGAATGGGATGGCGGTAACGGACGGTAATGGCATTGATGGGGTGACAATCCATACACATCCGTTGCGTCTCATCCGGTTTAGGCACAAGAATCACGGGAACCGCACAAGGGCTAAGGCTTTCGCGGACGTACCCTTTGGCGAGGAGATCTTGTATTTGGCGTTGTATTTCCTTTGTTTCTTCGGGGTTGGTGCGGTAGGCGGCACGGTTTGGAAGCGGAGCGCCGGGTATGAGGTCAATGCGGTGTTCTATGTCTCGGAGTGGTGGTAGTCCATGAGGGAGCTCGTCGGGGAAGACGTCTTGAAATTCCTGCAAAAGAGACAACAAAGACGGAGGAATGTTGGTTAAGTCGTTAGTCGCCGACGAGGGTCCCTTGCATATGAGCACATAGTGCAATATGGTGGATGGGTTCTCTTGGAGCTCTCTCCACTCACTCTTGGTGGCTAGAAGGACACTCTTGGACTCACTTATGTATGGCTTGTGGCGCTCACTATCTTTGTGGTGGGTCGCTCCCTCTCCTCTCATCTCACTATGGTGGGTGCGGAGTTGTGCCCTCGCTAAAGCCTTCGCATTATCCGCGATGATTTGGCTAGGAGTCATCGGCCGCAACTCGAACTTCTTGTCGTTGACCTTGAAGGTGTATGTGTTGGAGAGTCCATCATGTATAGCCTTCTTGTCATATTGCCAAGGGCGGCCAAGCAACATGTGGCACACCGTCATGGGTACCACGTCACACTCGATAGTGTCCTCATACGGGCCGATCTTGAAGTTGACGGTGACGGTATGTTGTATCTTGACGTTGCCCTTGTCACTCAACCATTGGATATGGTAAGGGTGAGGATGCTTGCGGAGAGTGAGGTTGAGCTTCTCACACAACTCGGTGCTTGCAAGGTTATGGCAACTTCCACCATCTATGATGACCTTGATCGACTTGCCACCAATTCCGGCATGGGTTTGGAAGATGTTACACCGTTGTTCTTCCATAGCATGAGGTTGTGTGGTTAGCACCCTTGTGACCACAAGTGAGGGACTTGGGTCATGCTCACATAAGAGAGGATCTTCGCCACTTTCTTGCTCATAAGCTTCTTCACTTTCCACGGCGGCTTGCACAAGGGCTTCATATTCATCCTCATCAAGCGTCTCGATGTCACCATTCTCCATAGTGATCATAACCTTGGTGTTCTTGCACTCAAACGATTTGTGACCTTGGGTGCCACACTTGAAGCAAGTGACACTAGAGGGTCCCGTGGATGCCTTAGAGGAGGCGGTGGAGGAGACCGTTTGCTTCATGCGACTTTGGATAGTCGGTTTCTTGGATGGTGTAGAGGATGCGTCGGCCTTTGGCACTTGTAGCATGAGGAGTTGATGTAGTAGGAGGAGTTGATGTAGCGAGCTTGGAGGAGAAATAGGTCTTGGCCTTGGAGTACTTGATGTCCTCAATCACTTGGCACTCGGCCTTCGATGCTTGGTGGACCAACTCAACCATGTTGGAGTAGGGTTGGAACTCGACGATCCTCTTGATGGGGTAAGTGAGGCCATTGAAGAAGCGAGCAATGGTTTGTTCCTCGGACTCTTGGATGTTGGCTCGCATCATAGTGAGCTCCATCTCCTTGTAGAACTCCTCAACGGTCTTGGTTCCTTGCTTCAACTTTTGGAGCTTGTTGAAGAGGTCGGTCATGTAGTGCGTGGGGACAAAGCGAGCATGCATCTCTTTCTTCATTTCTTCCCAAGTGTCAATAGGAGGTTCACCCTTCTCTTCTCGAAGAGTGAGGACTTGCTCCCACCAAGTGTTGGCGTAGTCTTCAAACTCAAGAGACGCCATAGCCACCTTCTTGGCACCGGAGTAGTTGTGGATGCGGAATATCTTGTCAACCTTGAGTGCCCATGAGAGGTAGGCCTCGGCATCTTCTTCTCCCTTGAACTTTGGCATGGTGAACTTGAGCCTTCCGAACATGTTCTCTTCATCCTCCAAGGTTCTTCTACGAGGAGGGGCGCCTTCATCTCTTGCGGCTAGAGGAGGAATAGGAGGTCTTCTACGGCCAACCATAGCATTGGGTTGGCGTTGGAGGTGCACACTTGCTTCACTTGGTTCACGGTGAGGATGTGGTTGAAGATCTTGTCGTGGTTGTTGACGATGCTCAAGGTTGGGTCTCTCATCTTGATCATGTTGTGGTTCTCCTCGTCCACGTTGGTCATGGCGAGGGTGGCGGCGGAGATCTCGCTGAGGTTGATCTTGAGGACCTTGGTCTTGGGGATGGCCATCACGCCCATGGTGGGCATGGCGATCCGCTTGGTGACGATCTTGTTGTAGGACTTGGTCTTGTGGAGGACGCTCATGTGGGCGAGCATGGCGATGTATTTCTCCACGCCTAGAGTTGGAGCGGGAGTCTTCATGACGAGCTTGTGGGCGATGAGGTCGATGATGGTCTTCATGCCTTGAAGAGGAGCTTGAGGACGAAAGGCCACCATGAGAATAGTAATCTTGTGGCGAGCTTGAGGACGATGAAGTAGAGCGGTGTCGACGATGACGACCCAAGTTGGTGATGGCGTGCTCGAGGCTATCCATGCGTCGCTCCATGTTGGCATCATTGGCCGCCATTTGGCCATTCAAGTTGTCCGTAGCTTCACGAAGAAGAGCCAAGTCTTGGTTCACGGCGGAGAAGTTGTGAGCCACCTCATCGTATTGCTCATCGATGCGCGTCTCGAAGAGGGTGAGTTGCTCCTTGAACTCTTGTCATTGTGTCCATAGGTTGTGTTGAGTAGCCAACCTCTCGGTGTTGCGGAGGATCTCTTCATCCCTTGTGGTATCTCCGTTCCTATCCATGATGGAAAGACAAGAACTATGTTGTGTATGTTAGTGGAAGGAGACTACCTCGCACTCTTACCAAGGTAAGATAGTATTGAGGCAATCCACCAAGCCGAAAGCAAGATCAAGTGTATCGGGAACACACGCAAAACCACACGCAAAAGCTAGCAAATATGGTGTTAGGCGAGTGTTGTGGAAAGCCAAAAGACAAATCCAAGATCGAGTATGTTGTTAAAAGTGGGTGAGGTCCAAAAATCCAAATGTCAATGTGAAGATCACTATAAACACGGAAAAAGTTGTGGAACACACACACGAGATAAGCGGGGTTAGTGCAACCAAAAGTGAGTGGAAAAGTGTATGTATAAGTGCTCGGTGTCACACTAACACAAGGAGAGCCAAAGCTTCGGTTGCAAAGGAAGAGACAACAAGATTCACACGCGGCCTCTCTTCTCCTATCTCTCTTTGCTTAAAAGCTTTTTCTCTTTTGTATATGGTGGCACTTGCACTCGTTTGTATCTTTGGTGGCACTTGGACACTTTGTATGTATGGATGTATGGATGTAAGGATGTATGGTGCTACTCGCACTCTTTTTGTGTTTTTGGGGCTTTTTCACGCACTATGTTAGCGTTAGCCTCGCTTTTGCTATCTTGCCACACGAGTGTTTGCTTGGATGCTTTACTCAACGCGACACACACACCTCACAATGCGGGGCCACGTGCAATGTCTCGCAACACTAGACATGCAATGCTCGATGGGATAGATCGCAAAAGGAAGAGGGGTTACAAGGTGAAAGCTGCAAGTTATACCTGCGATGATGGTGGTGGTGGTGGTGATCGCCAGAAAACGAGGTCGAAGGGGGGCGCGAAGATGCGCCCGGTCTGGGGCCCGGTTGGACCGGATCCTAGACCGGCCTGTCCGGTTGCCGCCCGGTCGACCGGGTTCTGGGCTGGCTCGTCCGGTCGTGGGCCCGGTTGACCGGGTTCGAAACCGGATTTCGCGAGCTGGAGCTTTCTCTCTCCTGTTCTTCCCCAAACCAAATCCAAATCGACCAAAACGAAGGGAAACGATGGAATTGGAGGCTCAAAGTTGGGGAAATAGTAGATCAAGCACAACAACACCAGATCCACGGACCAAAACCACTCAAAACGCAACCAAATCACAGATCGGTCAAGAGGCAATTTGGGGCTATTTTTGGGGATTTTTTGGAAAATTTTCTAGGAACGAAATCGGGTGGGTGGAAGGTCAAATCCGCGGTAACCAAGAGCTGCTGATACCATATGATGAGGTCTAAGATCCCGGGAGTGGCCCGATCTTGCGGATTGACCCCGAAAACCAAAGGGAGAGGTGGGAGAACGCGAGGAACACGAAGAACACGACGAACACCGAGACTCACGCACGCACACCAACCCGATACACCCGATGCTTACCTCCGTGGCTCGATGGACCACGCCAATAGAATCTCCGAGGAAGAGGCACGTGGCAGAATTCCCGGAGAGAGATTGGGGTTGGAGAGGAAGAGCTTGGTGAGGGAGAGAGAGTAACTTGTACTAGAATCTCACTCAACAAGATCAAAGTCAACAACCAAGGTGCCTTGATTACAGAGGGATGATACCCAAGGGAGACTAAGCTCAAAGGTAGGTTTGAGTTCAAAACAAGTCTGAAGAGCTAAGGAGGGGTCCAGGCTACTTATATAGGCACACATGGCCAACAAGGGCGGACAGGTACGCGAAGGGATAAGTTAAGGCAGTTTGGTGGGGCATTCCCGTCAGATCCGGTTTGGGTCCGGTCTGACCGGGCCAGTGATCGGGCTGTCCGGTCATGGATCCGGTTGACCGGGCGCAAACCGGGTTTCTGCGAAGAATCCGGTCCTGGGTCCGGTCGTCGTCCGGTACGAGGGGGCTGGGCCGGTTTGCGCCCGGTTGACCGGGCCTGTGACCGGGGCGTCCGGTTGCTGGTCCGGTCTGACCGGGCCTGTGACCGGCCAGCCTCCGTCTCTTCCTTGGAGCGCTTCGAGCGACGTCGGCTTCGACTTCATGATCATCTCCATGTCCAGCTGCTTCTCTCCCTCCCTTGACCTTGGCGTCTCCTCCTCTCCGGGGTCTTGACGCGCCTTGTACCTAATGACACATAGCACGTCGGCATGAGGTAGCAATCCATCCAAAGGGGTACCAAGATCAAGGGTGGTGAGGAGCGAGTTCACCTCATCATGTAGAGCTTTGACTCGGGCTCGTGTCATCGGTCCACTTGGGGGACTTGTTGGTCTTGGTGTAGCGACGTCGGTGACCGGGGCTACATCACCTTGCCTGACCATTCTCCTCAACCCCACCAGGTGATTTCTGTTTTTTTACTTGGAGATATCTGTTGCAACTTCCATGTGTTGTATACTTGTATCCTGAATCCCACCAAACATGTTCACATGCCACCTCTAGATCTCCTTAACGCATCATATATATGTTTCAGCATGCACGTCATCCTTTACTGTTCTTCATTCTATTCCATTTGCATATCATCATATATGGGACTTCTGTAGACTAAAATATCGTTTATGTGTGCTAGGAATCTGTAGCTTCAAGTAAGAATTTCGTAGGAACCACCAATGAGAGGAAGACCTTTCAACAGGTACCTGAATCGGTGATAGAACAGCTGCAACCAAAAAAGAAATCTGCTTCTGCTACTAGACAGTCTCAGTGATTCATGGCACTAGCTGAAGAAAATAACGCAAATGCTAAGAGTACTGAAATAAAAAAAGTGGTGAACACCCCAAGCGGTTGAATCAGCCACCTGTTACCAATCCATTCAACCAGCGACAATCGGCAGCAGAACCAGTTTCCATAGCAACTTCTCAGCCACAATTGGCAGCAGAACCAGTTTCCACAGCAACTTCTCAGCCACAATTGGCAGCAGAACCAGTTTCCACAGCAACTTCTCAACCACAATTGGCAGCAGAACCAGTTTCCACGGCAACTTCTCAGCCACAATTGGGATCAGCAGTAGCTGTGGTAGGAAATACTGCCCAAGGACACACTGTACTAGTCCCAGCTGACACAACCACAACTGGCCAAACACTGCTAGCACATCAACAAACTGTTGATGATCTCCCGCTGACCCATATTAGTCCTTCCATAGACAACTCCCCTGAGGATGAGCCCCACACCGAAGAAGGTACATTTTCCAATGCTTATAGTTTCATTCTCCGTTATAAAGTTATACTTTATGATAGCTTGATGTAATGCTTAACTTTGTAGTTGCACCACGATCAAGAAAAACGAGGGGCCCAACAGTAGGGAAAATGTTCGTAGCTAAGCTTGCTGGGAAGGAATCAAGATTTCGCCTTTCATCTATCGTAGGTGGCAGAAGGCCACTGGACCTAGAAGAATCTTGTAAATTAGCATCGGATGTAGGAATTTTCGTCAGGAATGAAATTCCTATCTTCCCAACATGGAAAGAGCACGTAGACACCTCTGCGCATTTTGAAAAATTAGTGCACAGGTTACACGTAAGTCATCTTTCTCTTGGTAATGTTACTCATACTAGTATACCACATTGGCACGTCCCGTTCCTTCTAGCTTGTTGTTGGCTCTATGTATATCGCACCAACGGTTTATATTGTTGTGAACAGTTAAAGTTCAAGTTCGATGAGGACCAAGAGGAAGTAAAGCATGTTCTCAATAGTCTATTCTCAGACTGTCTGCGCCAGTATCGCAGCAGGCTAAAGAAGAAATACTTCACTGGAAAGATTACTGGGAGTGTTCCAACTAGATCTCCTCTTAAGCAAATGACTGACAAACAGTGGGGAGATCTTGTGAAGCACTGGTCTGATCCAAAGAATATGGTATGATTTGTAAGACTGAGACCAGATCACATCTTGGATTCTTATTTATAGCAGTGTCTCACTAGTATCCTTTTTGCAGAATTTGGCTAAACAGAATCAGAAAAACCGCGGTAAACTACTTTTACCTAGCCGTACGGGATCTCGTAACCTTATAGTGCACATTCGGCAAAAAGTAAGGACATGTTGTTTTATACTGCTATTTAGAAATATTTTAGCAAAAGATCATGCAGAGTATATACACCAGTGTGCAGCTTATATTATGATCCTCCATTTCAACCACGTTATTCGATTTATAAATGGTAGTAATAAAATGCAGATGTTACATAATGCAAGTAAAAGGGAACCAAACAAAGAGATGACTCTGCCAGAGATTTTTGAAGCATGCCAGAAGAACAAACTTGAAGTGATTGGAGAAGTCGCACAGAGTGTTCTTGTAAGTCTTCTCTAAGATTGAAATTTTGTGACGACTCGCATCCCAACTTGTAGGAGTAGTAAAGTACATGTCAATATGATATTATAGATGTTTATTAAAATTCATGTGATGTGAATCAGACATGTCAAACTGTAGGAATAAAAGTAGGTCATACACATGATAAATCTACTATCAGCAAGTTTCTCTGTAGTAACTATCATGTTTACTCATATGTACGAACTGAATTTTTTGTAGGAAGATATGAAATTAGAGATGGCAAAACCCGGTAAAAACGGTCTGGAAAAAACCGATGAAGAATGTGTGAAGGCATTTTCCATGGCAATAAAAAAGAAAGGCATTGCCAAAAACACTTTCTTACGGAATGCTGGACTGGTGAAGTGCAAGTCCATGTCCAAGTCAAAGTATTTGCATGCTCAAGTTCTACAGGAGCAACTCCAAGTAGAACGAGCTGCATCAGCTGCGCTAAGACTAGAAGTCGACAATTTTAGAACGATAGCAGCACGTAGGAGGCCCTCGGAGCAGGTTAGGAATGCTAGTAAGTAGAAAGAAGAGTATCTGCTAGATAATTGGAGATGAACGGGGACAGCGTGGCAGGTCAGTATCTTGGTCTTGTAAAATGGTTCCTTAGTCTGAGCATATTTCGTAGGTGCATTTATCTGCAATTGCTATGATCTTGGTGGTCGTTTCCTTGTTGTGATGTGGATTTTTTTTGAACTGGAACCCTGCTGATTGTTAATATTATAAGTGGATTACCTAGCTCTTTCTATCAGTTCTGACTTGTGGTTCCGTTGGCTTGTGGATGAAGCTTTGACATGGTATCAGAGCCCATAGTCTCAAGTTCGAGTCATCGCTTTCGCAAACCTTCTCTTCTCTTCTCCCGGTCTAGCCCTTTCTGTCAGTTTGGACTTTTTGTTGCGTTGGCTATGTTGAGATGTATAAAGTGGATTGCCTAGCCCTTTCCATCAGTTCGTACTTTTGGTCACGTTGGCTAGTGCATTAAAGCTTGACACTGATGATTTTCTATGATCCATTGATTTCTAGCTTTCTACATATAGCCCAGGTCTAGAAGCTTGTCAACTGGTCTAGTTCATTCATTGCTGTATTGAGTGCAATGAACGGAACAGTGGCTTCTCCTTTGTGTTGTGCTGCAACTCAACAGTACATTCGCTTCTGTAGAGGCGAGTTGTGAACAGAGATACTTATGTATGCTACAGTACCAAATTTTGACTGCATATAATCAATAGCTTAACAACCGTCTAATTCACAATCTCGAAACTATAGCATTTAGTACCTCCTGCCTATCTAATACAATTATTTCACACACTGAAATATTTTGTACGCGTTTTGAATTGGAGAACATGGGAACCTACTTTGGTTCTGATTATGACTTGATGTGACCCTAGATTCGTTTTGGCGCGCGCAGTTCCCGAGCGAATCAAATGAATTTTGACCGTTCTATTAAAAAAGGGAACTTTGACCGTTGGATCAAGCGTTGGAGAACTGATGTGCCAACGGCCAATAATTGCTTGTGCATCATGGTGATGGCTTATCTGATTTCAAAAACTGAGATTTTTTTCTATATATAGTGGATAGGTGGACAAATATAGATATAGATGGACAGATACAGATATAGCTTCGACTGTAGCCACACTCAAACTCAAAATCAGTTGAGCTACAAAACCACTAGCCAATTAAGTCCGAAATATTTCAGAGGCATTTTTTAATTGCAGTTCGGAGGACATGGGAGTAACTGATTTTGTTTGTGATAATGGCATGATATGACCGCTGGGAATAAATGCCTGAGCAGAGCTACTTCGCATGGTCTACCATTTTTATGTTAGACTAGTCATAGTGGTAAGTACTACCTCCGTCCCAAGGAATAAGGCCCACGCGTATTCCAAGACGAACTTTGACAATAAAAATTGAGCAACACAATCTTGATTATATTATATGTAATTAATATCGTTGGATTCGTATTGAAAAGCACTTTCTAATGATGCTAATTTCATACAAACAATCTTTATATATTAAAGTAATTCTTTGTCAAACAAAAATCACTTTCTAATGATGCTAATTTCATACCCACTATAGGAATAGTATCATGTAGTAGTATCATAGTCATGCTATATTTATTATTTTTTAGAATCGCAATGCCAATTTGTGTACAAGATTTGTTTATCATTAACTTTTCTCGTTGTTTGCGCTATGATACAGTATCTACCTATGTTACTCTAATCTCCTCTCTCCTACTTAATTAGCTGCCACATGAGCATTTTTGTGAGACCAATGCGCATGATACTAGCACTATGGCTAGCCTTAGTATTACTACTCCTGGAGTAGTATATTTCTCTCGTTTACTTGGCTATTTTCGGGAATAAATAACAAACGGTGGGGTTTTTCCCTCCGTCCACCTCCAAAAATAATATTAGTATTATATTACTTGGACCATAGTCATAATCAAAATCAAATTTCAGTTCGTCGGCAAAATGTCCCGCCAATCCTGAAATATTTCAGACGCGTTTTCAATGGGATTTTGAAGATAGATAGTGATCATTGTAACCGATATTCAAGGTGATGATGATTTGATGTGTAACTCGGCCTTCAACATAGTACTAGTACGGTCTTACAATTTATTGTTATTATATTTGGTCCTTAGCCAAATTCAATATCTCAATACTGCTGTAAAACTTCCTGCCCACTAAATACAAATGTTTCAGACGCTTCCAAATTCCCATTCTACCCTCGTAAAATGACATCAATGTCCATGTATAAGTCGGTTGGTGGGGGGTCTGCCTGTCATTTTTTCGATCACCGCATCCCTTGCCAAGGAAACTCCTCGAAAATCCAAAATTGAAAATCTCTGTCAAGCGCTACAATCTCCCGCTAATAAATTCCAAAATATTCGCTAAGCGTTTTCAAATTTAAGTTTTTTTAGGAGATAGTACATGGGAACTGATTTCGGTTGTGATTATGACTTGATGTGACCGTAGGCCTTGGATTCTTGAACAGAGGCACTACGCCGGTCTACCATTTTTCTAGTACTAATATTGCTTCTACTGTAGCAAAGTTCAAAGTTCAAAATCTCAGTCGAGAGGCAAACCCCCCCCCCCCCCCGCAAAATGAATCCGGAATATTTCAGACGCGTTTTTGGATTGAACTTTGAAAGAACTTGGGTGTAAATGATTTTATGATGATGGCTTGATGTGACCCCTGGCCTTTTTTTTGCTGAACAGGGCTACAAAGTAGCATGGTCTACCCCTGGCCTTATATATTACAATCACGAGTGTATTACTTGCACCATAGCCGTATTCAAAATCAAATTTCAGTCAAGCTGCAAAATCTCCAACCAATCCTGAAATAAAGGGCTTTTCAAAATGGATTTTCAAGATACATCATGATTATGATCGTGGTAACCGATTTTCAACGTGATGATGACTTGATGTGACATTTGGCCGTACTAGTACGGTCTCATATTTTTGTATTACTTGGACTGTAGCCAAATTCGAAATCTCATTCCAGCGGCAAAACTTCCCGCCCGAAATATACAAATATTTCACACGCTTCTAACTTCCCATTCTACCCTCGTAAAGATGACAACAATGTCCATGTATAAGTCGGTTGGTGGGGGGTCTACCCGTCATTTTTTTCGATCACCACCTCCCTAGCCCCGGAAACTAACCGAGAAAAAATTCATTTCCCTCAGTCTCTCCTCTGAGACCACACCCACCGGAACTTCCCAAGTCCCTCTCTCTCCCACCTCCACGACCACCGCACCGGAACATCCCCGCCAGACTTCCCTGGCCTACCCGAGGCCTCGCGATCCTCGTCATCCGGCTGCCTGCCGGAGCTGCTTCATCGACGCCGTCATCAACCGGACCGGATCATCCCCGCCGAACCTCGAAACCATATGCTCATCCAGCAGTCTACCGCAGTCGCTTCAGCTGAGGTATCGTCCACCCCACCGGAGCCGCTTCGCCGGATCCATCGTCCACCGCATCGGATCTTGCTCACCGACACCGCTGTGCATGGACCGGATCTGCTTCACCGGCGCCGTGCAAGATCTAAACTCTTCTACTGTCGCTTTTCTATTGCTTGCCTGCAAGTTCTTGTTTAATCTTGGGGGAACCTGTTTCTGCTAACGACGCGCCGTGACGTTTTTGCAGATGAGAGGAGTAACCATGAAGTGTAATGGCCGTCTCTCCAACCCCAAGTAGCACATGTAGCGTACTTCATCACCGGATCTATCAACCCCAGGAAGATCTGTTGTGACTCCCACAGAGTGCTTCTCCTAATGTAAGTCCCTTATTTTAGCGCCCTGTTCTGGGTTCAGATGCTTGTTTGTCTGAAGCTCTTTTAGTTCATTCCTAGCTATGACTGTAACACCTTGCTATTTTCTAGTTCATTGCTAACTTTAAGCAATTGAACATTTTGGTTTGCATTCCCTGCTCTGTAGATGTAGCCATCATAACTTCTATCTTGCTCAGTCGTTGTTACAAAAATTATAGGTATTATAGTAACATCCTGCTATTATTTAGTTCATGGCCAATTTTAAGTAATTGCACATGTTGGTTCGCATTCCCTGCTCTATAGCTTTTGGCATCGTAACTTCTATATTTGGTTTACATTGCCTGCTCTGTAGATCTAGCCATCATAACTTTATCTTGCTCAGTCGTTGTTACAAAAAATATGGCCTGCTACTATGTTGTTTGTGCCAATTTTTTACTCCATGAACATGTTGGCTTGCATTCCCTGTACTACAGGTGATGCCATTGTTTTGTATCTACTTCATTGTAAGCTAACAAAGTAAGGACTTAGTTTGGCATGCTATCACTCTGCTATCTAGCCTGTAGTACAAATAAACTTGTCATATTACTAGATAATAATTTTGCGTGCCATCTTGTTCTTCAAAAGCTACATTATTGACTTGTTTCTCTGACTTGGCATGACGCTCACATATGGAATGCTGAACATATTGGTTTGCATTCCCTCTTATACAAGTTCACAGGTGATCCCACTATATTCTGTATCTGGTCCATCCTAAGCTCCAGCATTAACTATACTCTATGTGTTGCTCATTACAAGTTTATATCCCGAAACATCTTGAGTTGCATCCCCTTCACTATAGTTCAGGAGTATTATTTAGTTCACGGCCAAAATGAAGTAATTGCACTTGGCACATGTTGGTTCACATTCCCTCCTCTTTAGCTTTTGCCATCGTAACTTCTATTTTTGGTTTACATTCCCTGCTCTGTAGATGTAGCCATCATAACTTCATCTTGCTCAGTCGTTGTTACAAAATTTATAGCCTGCTACTATGTTGTTCATGCCAATTTTGTACTCCCTGAACATGTTGGTTTGCATGGGACTCGACAGTAGTAAGTCTGCTGTTTCATTCTAACATGCTCTGTTATATTGGATGTTGGTATGCGGCATGCACTCTTTGTTTGCTTATTGTGCGCATTACAATGATCTTGTTATAACAACGAAATGATGAGTTCCAAATTCTTTGGCAAACAATATTGTAGTGTCTTTGCCTTTCCATTGTTGTTGTCTTAACTTGTAATGTCTTTGTTTCAGATATAGGTGCTACATGGACAACTTAAAAGATTGCCGGATAGCTTCATTGTATTGCTAGGTTTAATTACCATTCAATTTCTCTGGGTTCTGTAATATTTTTTCAAAGCCGTGCAGCTGATGTAATATTTAGTTAGTTTTTATAGTTCTTTCGCGCATTTTTTCTTTGTTGCTTGTGGTAAGTGAGGCTATCCGACAGAAATCATTGCTGCGTAAATATTCTCAGTATCTAAATCACGAATTCCCATCCCTTAAACGGCCCAATTAACCGAAATCACATATGTGCCGGCCCACAAAATCCCAAAGCGCCTATTATGCCGGCATATAAACAACAACTAAACGGGCTGGCCCACTTACTTATTGGGCCATCCCACTTACTTATTGGGCCAGCCCACTTGATTTACGGAGGACCCCACACTCTAATTGGGCCGCCCCACTTGCTTTAAGGTGGACCCCACCCACTACTGGGCCGGCCCACTAAATAGTTGGGCCAGCCAATTGCTTTTGTGGTGGATCCCACATACTAAATGGGCCGGCCCTTTAAGAGGAAAGTGGGACCCACCTGTGTTTTTGGCCCGGCCCACTATCTTGTTGGGCCGGCCCACTTGCTATAAGGTGGACCCTACATACTAAATGGGCCGGCCCTTTAACAGGAAAGTGGGACCCACCTGTGCTTTTGGCCCGGCCCACTATCTTGTTGGGCCGGCCCACTTGCTACATGGTGGACCCCACATACTAAATGGACCGGCCCTTTAAGAGGAAAGTGGGACCCACCTGTGGTTTTGACCCGGCCCACTAGCGTGTTGGGCCGGCCCACTTGCTATATGGTGGACCCCACATACTAAATGGGTCGGCCCTTTAACTGGAAAGTGGGACCCACCTGTGTTTATGGTCCGGCCCACTATCTTGTTGGGCCGGCCCACTTGCTATATGATGGACCCCACATACTAAATGGGCCGGCCCTTTAACAGGAAAGTGGGACCCACCTGTGCTTTTGGCCCGGCCCACTGGCTTGGTGGGCCTGCCCATTTGATCTAATGTGGACCCCACGTACTAAATGGGCCGGCCTGATAGTAGGAAAGTGGGATCCACATGCTAATTGGGCCAGCCCAATAACTTCTTGGGCCGGCCCACTTGCTTTAAGGTGGACCCCACTTGGTAAATGGGCCAGCCCGATAACAGGAAAGTGGGTCCCACATGTTTTGTGGGCCGGCCCTTTTGCCTGTTGACCGGTCAAATGAGTGCATTCGGCCCGGCCCACATGCTTAGTGGGCCGGCCCATTAATGTTTTGACCAGTCAACCTTAGAGGTTAGGCCCGGCCCACGTAACTAATGGACCAGCCCAGCTATATAGTTGACCGGTCAAACTAAGTCAGCTGGCCCGGCCCGCAAACTTAATGGGCCGGCCCGCTTAAGACGTGGCAGGCCTCGTGTGGGCTTACTATCTACCACGGGGTTTCAGCGGTTAACGCCGTTAACTGCCAGTTAACGGTGTTTGCCACGTGTCAGTTTGCATGACGTCAGCAGTCAACGGGCTCCCGGAAACACTTCTGCAACGGTCCGATTTTCCGTGGTGGAAGGGCACCCAAGCGCGACGGACCGAAAAATACGTGGTAGGACTTTGCCTGACGCAGTTTCGACAACAGAACCCATATCGTCGGGTTAGGCCCATAGGCGACGAAAAATACCCCTTAGCGGACGATTTTGAGACGTTGTCTATTTGAACTTTTCTTGTAGTGTATGCTTTCAAAATAAAAAGCTCTAGCACAAAGAGTAATCCCTGCTTCCCTCTGCGAAGGGCCTTTCTTTTACTTTATGTTGAGTCAGTTTACCTACTTCTTTCTATCTTAGAAGCAAACACTTGTGTCAACCGTGTGCATTGATTCCTACATACTTGCTTATTTGCATTCATCATATTACTTTGTGTTGAGATATACATCCATGAGATATACATGTTGAAGTTGAAAGCAACTGCTGAAACTTATATCTTCCTTTGTATTGCTTCGAAACCTTCTATTAAGAATTTATTGCTTTATGAGTTAACTCCTATGCAAGACTCATTGATGCTTGTCTTGAAAGTACTATTCATGAAAAGTCTTTGCTATACGATTAAGTTGTTTAGTCATTGTCTTTACCATTGATTCGAATCACTTCATTCATCTCATATGCTTTACAATAGTATTGATCAAGATTATGATAGTAGCATGTCACTTCAGAAATTATCCTTGTTATCGTTTACCTACTCGAGGGCGAGTAGGAACCAAGCTTGGGGATGCTTGATACGTCTCCAACGTATCTATAATTTCTGATGTTCCATGCTAGTTTTATGACAATACCTACATGTTTTGCTCACACTTTATAATGATTTTATGCATTTTACGGAACTAACCTATTAACAAGATGTCGAAGCACCAGTTCCTGTTTTCTGTTGTTTTTGGTTTCAGAAATCTTACACAGGAAATATTCTCGGAATTGGACGAAACAAAAGCCCACGATCTTATATTTCACGGAACGTTCCAGAAGTCCGAAGGAGAAGGGGGGCCAAGGGGGCCCCACACCATACCTGGGCGCGGCCCACCTTTCTGCCGCGCCACCAGGTGGGGAGCCCACCTCGGGACTCCACCGACATTGCCCCTTCGCCTATATATGCTCCTAGATGTGAAAACCCTAAAACAACCGACGATATTCCACGAAGAGTTCCGTAGCCACCGCCATCGCGAAGAAAAGTTTCGGGGGACAGAAGTCTCTGTTCCGGCACGCCGCCGGGACGGAGAATTGCCCCCGGAGTCATCTCCATCGACACCACCGCCATCTTCATCGATGTTGCTATCTCCCATGATGAGGAGGGAGTAGTTCTCCCCCGAGGCTGAGGGCTCTACCGGTAGCTATGTGGTTCATCTCTCTCTCCCATGGTGTGATCTTTATGTGATCATGAGCTTTGTATCACTATTAATCTATGTGCTACTCTAGTGATGTTATTAAAGTAGTCTATTCCTCCTCCATGATGTAAAATTGACTGTGTGTGCATCATGTAGTTCTTGGCGTAGGTTATGATTGTAATCTCTTGTAGATTATGAAGTTAACTATTACTATGATAGTATTGATGCGATCTATTCCCCCTTTCATAGCTATTGTTGACAGTGTGTATGCTATGTTAGTACTCGGTCTAAATTGCAACGGTCTATTATGCACTCTAGAGGTTACTTTAATATGAACTCCGGATGTTGTGGAGCTTGTTTACTCCAGCTTAAGGTGTGCTTTTGTAGCCCTACACAATGAATGGTGTTTGTTATCCAACAAGAGAGTGTAGAAAGTAGAATTATTATATTCATTTATGTGATCATTGTTGAGAGTGTCCACTAGTGAAAGTATGATCCCTAGGCCTTATTTCTAAGCATTGAAACACCGTTTCCAACAAGTTCAGCTACATGTTCGCTTGCTGCCATTTTTATTTCAGATTGCAATTACTACTTATAATCATCCATATTACTTGTATTTCACTATCTCTTCGCCGAACTAGTGCACCTATACATCTTACAAGTGTATTAGGTATGTTGGGGACACAAGAGACTTCTTGTATCTTAATTGCAGGGTTGCTTGAGAGGGATATCTTTGACCTCTACCTCCCTGAGTTCGATAAACCTTGGGTGATTCACTTAAGGGAAACTTGCTGCTGTTCTACAAACCTCTGCTTTTGGAGGCCCAACACTGTCTACAGGAATAGAAGCGTGCGTAGACATCAATTATCCAAACATAAAGATCATACACCGCTTGATAAATCTGGTACAAATTCCCTGTTTTTCCCATATCAATTTACATCAATTTTCTTGTAAGTCTAGTGTAAATACATCATTTTTTTTCATAAATCAAGTGTATATGCAGTGTATATTGCATTCTAGCTGTGTGTGTATGGAATGCATATGCATTCTAGGTCTCGTTTTGTAGTCGTTGTATATATATGAAATGCATATGCATTCTACAGAGCATGAGTACATATGGAGGAAGCTTTCTTTTCTATGGAGGAACCATACAACTGTAAATAGAGAACAAGATACCACTGTAAATCCCCATGTAAATCTAGAGTAAATAAAACAATTTTGCATGAGTACAATCTTTTTATGGAGGAAGCTTACCACTGTAAATAGTGCACGAGATACCACTGTAAATACAATGTAAATTTAGTGTAAATACTTATGTAAATCAAGTGTACATGCAGTGTACATACTGTATTTCTTTTCCATTTCCATACAAGAGTTTCTATCTAGTTTTGAGGGTAGATCTCTTATGACTCGGAAACAGAAAGAATTTCCAAACCACCCATGGTAGATTCATTTCAAGCAAACAATGGTAATTATATAATACATTTCTAAATTTTTATACTACATTGATTTTCACTTTCTCTAGGCTTCATGTCATGAACATTACAAATTTTCTTTTTCAGCAAAACCAGTTCCTATTTTGAATGAGGGCAATGGTTGTGTAGTAGATGTTAATGTTCCGGTTCAACCAGATGCTGCCACGAAAATTCTTTCACCAATAGTTCCTATTAGACTATCAGATGTATTCAATCAACAGGTCTCGCAGAATGATTTTGTGAATTTAGTGGTAATAAACTTCTGCAACTTTATATGTAATTATTTTTACTTTACATTTTCTCAACTTCTTTCTCACACTTCATATTAAATTTAAGGATTCCCCGACAACACCATTGGTGACAAATTCTAAGATACAAGCTGATGCCACACACATAGCTAAGAAACTTATCGATCTTTCATCTCTTGTTTGCGATCCTCAACTCATGATCATTGATGATGTAATGTCCTTGACCATTTCATCAATTTTCTGTATACTATAGATTGATTCATACTAAAAGGTTCATATTTGTTTTTTAACTTCTCTTTTTTTGTTAATTTCTTCTTGTTTAGTCTGTAAGTCCAGAAGTAAAAATCATAGGAGAGTGTGACTTCAAGGCTAAATATGAAGCTATGTCAAAGGAAACGGAGGAAGCTTACAACAAACTGAAGAAAATTGCAACAACACCAGTTGAGGTACAAATTTTCATCTATTTTTGCTTCATATTTTTCCCATGTTCAATAAGTGGGGTATTTTCAATCTAATCTGAACCTCCAAACTTCAAACAGGAGCACAGTAATATCATATCCAACCATTTTGACAACAACATATTCAAACACTCATCAAGCAACTCTATTCCATCTTCAAGCAAAAGTCAGCAAAATATTGTTCCCAGGAGATATGTTGCTCCATGTAAGAGGTACACTGACCCATTTGTGCCTTTTGTCACCAATGCTAGCCGTTTTCCATGCTTGCTATCCGAAAGAAGGTATTACAGTGGAATCTTAGCTATTGGGAAGGATTCAAAAATGCAAAGGTCAGTACATTTATATTTTCTCCATGTTTTAACAATTTTGTGTCAATGTACATCTGATTTTCCATTAGATCTAATACCTAGGGTTTTTCCACAGTCATGAAGCTGTTAGATATGAAAAAGCGTACTGCTCTTTCAGTCACTTGCAACTTTGGAGCCTTATGGCCACATCAATAATTACCTTATACTATGCTATTGCCGCAAACTTTTCCATGACAAGCACCCAAGTATTTCCAAAAAGCATTTCTTCTTCCCTTATGTTGGGGTAAGTTTTTCATTTTCATCTTCATTTAAAACACAAAATAAAATTGTTTTCATTTAAACAAATTTTATATGATGACAACTTTTCTCCTAGGAAACTATCCTGTGGTACAATGGCTATAATGGAGACATTGTTCAAACGGCATTTGAGGGCGCCAACTCTACTTTCCACCTATGGAGATCAGATCAGGTATTAATATCATTATAGATAATCCATAAACATTTGTCAATGTTGTTTAAGTTTATATGTTCATCTAGGATTTGCGCAATATATTTTACTTCTCTTTTCTTTGCAGATGCAATTCCCAATAGTTATAGCCAATCATTGGTTTTTGTTTGTTGTGTGCTTGAAGGCAAAAGTTTTTGCATTATGTGATTCGATGTATGATGAAGGAGATCCTTTCCACAATGCCATTAGAGAACCACTGGTTAAATTACAATTTTACTAACCTCTATTGTAGTCTTTATTCTGTACCACATTTGAACTGACAATTGAACTCATATTTATTGATCATCCCTTTTTCTTTTCATAATATATTCAAAACTTCATTGCCCTATGGAATATTCTTGTAACTCCTCACATGTCCTACCAAGTAGATTTTACTGAATTCAAAACAAGATATACAGCGGTCCCAAAGCAAGACAACAGGTGCACATGTTGTCTTTTATTTTTTTTTATATTTCAACAGGTGCACATATACATGATTCTTAACTTCTTGTTTTTATGTTCTCTCAAAAAAACCAGTGACGATTGCGGTGTGTTCACAATGAAGTTCATGGACATCCATGATCCAAGAACTCAAATGTAGAACGCTTTTTCTCAAGCCGACATCATAAATCTGAGGATCAAATTCGCAAATGAAATTTACTTCAGCAAGTTTAACACATTAGACAAAACTGTTGTATCAGAATACTTTGGTGATGTATGTACCAATACTTTACCATTTTCTGCTTATGTATCTACCTGTTCTTTTTCTTAGAAATTTTAAATCTTTATTTTTTTCTCCATAGGTTGGGATGTGAAGATGCTATCTAACTGTCGTACTTAAAATGACGAAATGCAATGACAGGAGATGGGGACTGCACTAGGATCTTTTGCTTAGATTTTTCTTTTTCTCGATGCAAACTCAAGACCACAGACATTTTCACTTGTGTAAAGTTGGAACCAAAGATGGTTGGATTTTGAATGCAGTAGGGATTTGTTGCGTACTATGTGTTTTTGTGTAATCGTCTGAGCTCAGATGTTGTTTTTGTACTAAGCTACTGTGGTTTCCCGTCTACTAAGATGTTGTCTATCCTGCTTTTGTCATATGTTACTCAGATTAATATTCTTCAATCAATATTCTTCTATGAAATTTTTATGATTCCAGTAAATGTTACTGACACATGTAATTTTTTCCAGTAAGCTCATTTTGCATAGCAGCGGCACATGAGGGCTCAAAATCTCAAAGTAAGCTTATTTTGCATTCAATGTCAAAGCAAACATAATGTTCATCATTTTCGTCAATCAAAATCTAGATTATTACATCATTTATTTCAACAAGATAAAACTGCCTTGTTATATGCATATGTTTCTGATTCTTTTTCTCCTGTTTATTCTTCTTGAACAACTTCTTCAACTACTTGCTCATTGCTACTGCTTGCATCTTGTTTGGACTTCTTCTTACTTATGTTTTTAGGCTTACTGTTCTTGCTCTTCTTGCTTGCCTCACCTGCAAAACATAGGGAGAAGTAAGACATGATTCCTCTGTCTTATTTATGTACCAAAATTACCACCAACAACAATTAAAAACATGATTAATTCCATAGTATTGCTCAAATACCAAAAAAATAAATACAGATAGTTCCTTACTCTTTTTCTGGTTCCTAGGGTTAGGCCTTGACCTCTTGCGCTTAGGTAAATCATAGTGCTTGTCCTTGTTCGTGCATTTCTTTATAGTGTGCTCATTAGAACCACAATGACTGCAAGTGTAAAATTTATTTTGCTTGATTGCCTCTCTTATTGTAAGCATCCGAGGTCTTCCTTTTGTGTTAACAACATCTGGGTCTTGTAGCTCAATGTTCGCAGATGTAGCATCACCATCATTCCCTGAGCTAACATTTGTTACTATCCTTGTAGTCATAGTTACTGCATATGTTGATTGTGCATCCTCATTGTCCATGTCAATCATAACTTTCTCTATTCTATCTATTTCTTGCAGAAGGTAACTATACTTTCTTTTCTTCTTTGAAGCAGTTGAAGCTGTTCGAACAAGCCTCTTCGACAGTACACTGAACATAAGCGCATGGTTATCTCCATGTATCTCTGGCTCTTCGATCAACTGAACCTTCATCGACTTTTTCCTCCAACGATCAATGAAATACCTCTGTGGAATTTCAAGTATGTTCAAATGAACCATAACTTTCAAAATGTGTGAACACAGAATGCCATCTTTCAGAAATTTGCAACATTTGCAAGAGTAATCTTGAGCAACTATATCAACAAGCACAACAAAATTCCTTGGCCTGTGCTCTTTGAGAGGATAATTAGCTGCCTGGAAAACAACATATATTTTATCCTTTTCTTGCTCGTGTAGCTGCAGCCTTGTAATATCTTGTAGAATCCATTGGAATTTCCAGAAAATACCAACGTTATAATAGTGGTGTGCTTGTCTTTCAAAGTATAACTTAGACCAATATTTGTCCTCAGCAACTTTCTTGTTCCTTGATCTGTGATCGCATTCATCCTCTCTATCATGTATGGTGTCTAGAATCCTTTGATACTCCCTCATGAAACTTGTCACACTAAATTTTTCACCAACACCTCTTTTGAAGATAGCATTAGTACCTTCACTTCTGGCAGTTTTCTGAATAAATGGGAAAAACCTTGATTTGAAATAAACGGGTGCCCAGTACTGCCTGTTTTCCCAAAGTGTTCCAAAATATTCAATATGTTCAACTCCATGGTTCTGAATCATTAGCTACGAAAGTGACTCAAATTCTTCTACTGTCAAAGAGTTGTCAATGATGTCTTGAAAATCTTCATACAATCCTTCATTGGCTTGAAACCCTGTAGTGATTTTCTCATCTGCTTTTTTCTTGATGTGAAAAAAGACACCATCTGTGGAAAGCATTTGGAAAAACTTCCTCTATTGCAGCTTTCATACCTCTGTCTCCATCAGTTATGATTGACACCGGTGGAACACCATGCATTGCTATTAAAAATTGCTCAAACAACCATTTGAAGGTGTCCACTTTTTCATTGACAATGAAAGCACAAGCAAACAAATATGTGTTCCCATGAGGTGAAACTCCTACAAATGGCGCAAATGGAAGATTATATTTGTTTGTAAGGAAAGTTGTGTCAAAACTAAGACAATCCCCACATTGCTCATAGTATAACCTTGATTTCTGATCCGACCAGAACATGCTTCTAACTTTTTTGTCACTGTCCAACTGAAACGAATAGTAGAAACCAGGACTGTTTGCCTGTTTCTTGTTGAACATTTGTACTACTTCCATCATGTCAGTATTCTGTAACTCTTTAATTATTTCAGTGCCATAATTACTGACCATCTTCTTTGTGTAAGGCAAACATCCAATTCCGCCTCTCACATATGCTAAGATATCAACAATCTTGCCTGTAGGAGTGTTAGTGTACTTCAGTGTCCTTATGAGGTCTTTTTCTTCAGGTGACATGTACTTGTGAGACCGGAAGAACCTGCTATTTGGTGAAAGCTCATGGTTGTGTTCAAGATTTAACCAGGTAATTTCCCAAACTTTGTTCTTCTCTGTAATCCGCATTTCCACTTTGCAACCTGTCTTTGTTATGATTGTGCTTCTCCTTTGAGGCACCAACTGCTCTCTATCAACTTCTGCTATCCTACCATGCTTGTTACACTGCATAACAACTTCAGTTATCTCATTGTTGTGTTTCTTACTTGTTGTTCTATAACTGTTGACAACAGCAACAGAGAAACCAAAAACACTGGAGTAGAAGTTCAAAATTGCTGCCCTTCTTCTTTGGTACTGAACTTCATCCCCATACAAGGTTTCAAATCTTCTTCTATGCTGGTTTCAGTAACACCTTCTGCTTTCCTTTTTCATTTTCAAAGAAATCTTCAATATCCTCTGATGAGAGCATTTCTACTTGTTTCCATCATTTGTTTCGGCACTAGCATCCGTTGTAGCTTCTTTGTTAGCACTCTGTGAACTTCCAGTTTCGGGAGCACCAAATTGTGGTTCATCACACACTACCTGTGAAGAAATGATTAAGGTAAAAGAAATTTTCTTCATCTAAGGCATTTTTCGCTTTTTTATCACTGGAAACAGCACATGTGTTTTGAACTTGGTAGTTTACCTCTTATATTCCCATGTTTTCAAACAAACCAACTCCCCATGGATTATCATCCAGAAGTCCAATGTCGGATCTTTTTCCTTCAATGATGCAATCAGCCAATCGAACACCATGGTGTACATCATGTGTGTCCAACATGTTTTCATTCTGAAATGTAAACAACACACAAAAAATATTAAATGGGTTTTTTTTAAATATGCAATGTGTATTTACTTATTTCCCATGACACCCACCTCATTTGATGGACCCACACCAATCAGTTCCAAGTATGACATGTTCTGTAAAGAAGGATCTCCTTGACTTCCAAGAAATATCATGTCCTGCATCAGCTGTGTATACTGACCCTGTAAATTTCCATTTCTCTTTATCAGATTTCAGAATATTGGGGAGAACATCAAAGACAGTACTGAAATACACTTTCTTCAAACACATGATGCTTACATTCTCTGTCATGTAATTTTACATGAGGTGAGTATGTTGTTCAATCAAAGATGATTGCATTTTTACTATAAATAAAGATTAGTTGGTGTATCATATGGTGTATCATACTCAGTAATAAACCAGTTGGCATGCATACATATTAAAAATTCAGACACAATAATGTGTATGTGAATGACCTGTCAGTGTCCTTCATGTGTATTTTGACAAACAATGTTTGCTAGTTTCTAGGAGAAATCATCTTTTTCATGTGTGACATGCTCTCAATGATATCCACTATATTATGTCGATATTTTTTGCCTAATACTCCACAAGCAATATCTTCTGTTCATCTCATGGCAATGTATTATTTTGTTCAATCTTGGATTTAACGATTGGAATAGTTGGATGCTTGTTCTGTGAGATATGTTCTTACGTCAGCTTTATTGTTTGTTTAGCCGCAGCAACCTCTAACAGCTTTATTGTGGATCGTGGAGACAAGGTATTGGCTATACAACAATGGTTTCCCCGCATAAGCAATCCATGGTGACAGAACACAAGAGGTAAAAAGCATGGTGACAGAACACAATATATAGAATGCTATGTCAACACTGATAGCTTTAGGACCAAAATTTAAATTTCCATGATTCTTGCTTCAGTTACAAATATCATTCTACCTCTTGAGGACATATCTAGCTTATACATATTTTGTATCAATGTTTGACTATGTTGTAGTTGATCCAGAGTGTGCTTCACTTTCTTTTTAACAAAGAGATAACATCTTTGTCTTGTATATATCAGATACTTGATAGAAATTATGTATTTGCATGGCACAGTAGCACATGTAACTAGGACATGTACTTCCCAGGGAGCTCCTACTATGTTAGTCATGTGATCAACTCCTCCCCGCGCCCTCCTAACGGACAACACACACTCACAGTTTGTTTGAATATGTGCAAAATGCTCGGTTTTTGTTTGAATAGGTGCAAAATGCTTTGTTTTTGTGCACACACACACTGGTCTGTATTATGAATGTCAATGTTTTTCTTGTACATTTTTGGCATGTTAGTGTATGCTAGTTTTCTAGGAAAATCATCTCCCTTGTGTATCCTGTCAATGTTTTCTTGCATTTTTCGGCAGTCAGTGTATGCTAGTTTTTAGGAAAATCATTGCCCATGTATATCCTGTCTATGTTTTCTAGCTGAACCATTTTCTACATACAACTAGCAGTATATGAACAATTTTCTAGAATTCCTATCGGTGTATGCCAGTTTCTAGCCAAATATATGTGACAAGTGCTTTTGTTCTTGATAGAAGTAGCAGAACAACAAAACATTTTTCCTACAGTTTGCTGTCAGTGCAATTAGTTTCTTCATAGAAGTAGCAGAATATGAAGTAGCAGAACAGGAAGTCTACAATAGCAAGAAATGCAGGAAGACGTAGAGTGAAATTTCTTCTTGCTGGTTTCTCATGGAAAATCAAATTTTTGTTCTTGCAGAAAAGGTAGAAGAAGAGGCAAGGATCAGGGAAGAACATACAGACCTGGCTAGCTTGCTGGTTCTCCAAACCAGGATCTGCATCAACAGCTTGGGTTTTTCCTCCATCAACATCATCTTCTTCCATCATGTGCTCTTGTCCTCCTGTCCTGCAACAGATCTGGTAAGAACACTGCTCTCCTCCTCCCCTCTGTTGAGGCTCTCCCTCGTCCAGATCTGGGGGTGAAGTGGCTTCCCCTTCATTGTGTTCTTTTCCCTTCTTTTTTTTCGTCCAGATCTGTAGTAGTTTCTAGAAGTTTGTGTTGTTTTCTTGTGTTGCAAGAAGAGAAGCAGGATAAAAGATTTGTTAGCTTTTCAGCTTTGTCAGAAAACGGGCCGGACAAAAGAACCAGCACTTTTTCGGTCTTTTTTGACTGCAGACAAACAGCTGTACCTGTTCGACAGCTGTAACGTTCTGATTGGTTTAATTTTTCGAGTGATGCCCAAAATGAAAACACTTGATTGCCAAATAGATAGTCCCAAAAATCAGTTGTAAAAGTCTTTCACTTTACAAACGATCGATTTATTTGAACGTATATGTATAGAAACACATCGCCCACTAACACATAGTAACAGTTTGGTAAATCGGTGGTGAAAACTTGCTTGCACAGTGTGAGTTCGATCAAGTCGAACCGCTCTCGCGAGAGTTCCTAGTTTTAAATCCAGGCCTACGTACACTGCGGGATCCAATTCCTAGGAACGGCCGTCGACCCGAGTCTCCGTGCCATACTGCCGTCTTTTGATTCGAACTGTTGGCGATGAAGATGACAAGGAATCAAGAAGTTGTAGCTAGCTAGGCGTATAGCCTATAGGTGTACGCCAGCAATGTTGGATACGAAACAGAGCAATTTGACGTGGTAGCTCGCGGCGGCACCGGCATGTCGCATATACTTCCACCACGTCCGCTGCTGACTGTGCACGTATTCCATGCATGCCGGCCTCCACGTAAGGCAGTGCCTGCATGTGGTAGCTAGCTATGCCGGAGTTTGCCTGCGCGTGCATGACCATGTTTTAGATTCACTTGTGAAGCTGGAGTACGTGTACGTGTAGACTGTAGACACGATTACAATTTTTTTTAACGGAACACGTACATACCCGAGGTGGCTTTTCTTGTGGACATCACTTGGACATGGTTGCGGCCTGCCATCGTTGAACATGCCATGCATGTGAGACCACAATGAACAGGTGAGGAAGAAACTGGCATGGCTACAACTCAGGATGTCGTTTGCTCAGATCTGTCGTGTGCCGGGCCGCAGTAGTCCCAAACCATACTCCCGAGATGACCCTAATCTAGCCACGCGTCCACGCCACGACATCACCTGCCGTCCTGCGAGCCGGCATCTTCCGATCAGGGCGGGGCGCATAAATAACGGGTCGGTGCAATCCTTTCGCTCGTCATAGTTGATAGATCACTCGCTGGATGCTCAATTCACGCGCTCGGAAGTAAAAACAGAGTACGTGCGAAGTGTCTATGGATCATCAGGGCAACACCCACGATTGGAGGCGCCCGTTTCCCGAGTCGGCCATGGAGCAGCAGGTGGACGCGCATGGCGTTGGCAGCGCCGCGTTCTGGTGCGACCTCGAGGCGCTGGAGGCGGAGCATGAGCAGGAGGAGATAATCGACTACGACGCAGAGTCGGGCTCTGAATCGGTCGAGATCTCGGACCTGAAGAGGCGCATGTGGAAGGACCAGATGCGTCTCATGAAGCTCGAGAGCCGCTCCGGCACCAGGAGGGCTCCCGCCGCCGGGCCGTCGGCCGGCCAGATCAACCAGGAGGACACCCCCGAGGTGCGGTGGCGCCGCAAGGCGATGCTCCGCGCGCAGGACGGCGTCCTCCGCCACATGCTCAAGATGATGGAGGCCTGCAACGCGCGCGGGTTCGTGTACGGGGTCATCGACGAGGCCGGCGAGCCCATGTCCGGCTCCTCCGACAGCCTCCGCGGCTGGTGGAAGGACAACGTCATCTTCGACCGCACGGGGCCCATGGCGCTGGCCGGCTCCGCGGACAGCTACAGCCCGCTGGGGCTGGCGTCCTACATGCACCGCCTCCAGGGCATCCAGGACAACACGCTGGGATCCGTGCTCTCGGCGCTCATCCAGCACTGCGAGCCGCCGCAGCGCAACTTCCCGCTGGAGCGCGGGCTGGCGCCGCCGTGGTGGCCGACGGGGAAGGAGCCCTGGTGGGGCACGCAGGGCGAGATGCAGGCGCACCAGGGGGCGCCGCCGTACCGGAAGCCGCACGACCTCAAGAAGGCGTGGAAGATCTCCCTGCTCAGCGCGGTGATCAAGCACATGAGCCCGCGCTTCGACCAGATGCGCAAGCTCGTGTGGCAGTCCAAGCGGCTGCAGCAGAAGATGAGCGCCAAGGAGTCCGAGACGTGGTCCAAGGTGCTCCGGCAGGAGGAGGCGCTCAGCCGGCGGCTCAAGACGTCGCTCAAGATCACGCCACGTGATAACGACGATGGCTGCAGCGAGGACGGGGACAGCGACGGCCTGGAGGACGTGGTACGTGGCCCGCAGGACAAGCGCAAGTGCGACAACGTCGAGAGCGGCAGCTCAGGAGGGAAATGCCACAGACCAGGAGGCGGCAGCTGGGAGCTGGCCGCCATGCTGCCCGAGCTCGAGGGCAGAGTCCTCAGCGAGTGCCAGAGCCCAATCAATGAGCTCATGGAGCTCTACTACAATTGCCTGCAGGGAGACGATGCCGACGAGAAACACGACGTGGCCGTGGTACCTCCCGGAGTGCCCGCCGGATGCGACGATGTGGCGCAGCAATTCCTCTTCGATATCATCGGGAGTTGCCCGGAAGTAGACCATGTGTTGCGCTTGATGGAGGAGTGACCATGTCTTAGCTGTTTATTGCGGACAAGTTGGGTATATCAGAAATTTGTAGGTTAACGAGTTGAACAGTCAAAATAGATTGTGCACGCATAGCTTAGTTAAGCAGATATCACCATAGTTTCTAAACGTAAGAATTTAATCATCAATAACTGTTCTCGTTTGGTATTCGTCATTTCATTTCATTCCGTACAAATGAATTAAATTCAACCTTCCAGCAGGATTTTATTTCATTTGAATTGAGATTCCAATACCAAATTACTTGTTTGGCTGCCATACAGATTTGTAATTCAAATGAACTAGTGGTTGGGGCGCCTCTTGAGGCGCCTCCTCGCTGGTCAGTGGCAGGCCAATTGCTGCCCAATAAAAAAGCTATCAATCGACATTGTTAATCAAGTTCTGCTCTGTTCTGCTTGCACACACACACACACTTGCATTCAAGTCTGTATCCAATGAAATACCAAATGGCGACCTAATTGTTTACTGAAACCAATAATCTTACATGAAAAAATCAATTGAAAGATGGACCAAACCTGAACTAAGCTACCACATGTGCTTTATACAAGTTTACATTAAAAAAAAGATGCACACAACAAAGAAGTCCTCGGGAGCAGCCTGAATCTGAACTAAGCTGGGCTTGCAAATTATCGTCATGGTATAAAAATGATAGTGATACCTACAACAAAATCAGAGGGATCTTTTGACAAGTAATGACATCTATACATCTTGGTAAAGATAGATAAATGTTCTTCGGCAATCAAAAAATATGCATGTCCATCGAGTTGGAACTCTTCTCCATCAAATATTTAACAAAGAAAATCGAAATGGGAGTAAATTTTTTAATACATCCAAATGGGAGTAAATTATTTAATACATCTGACTACAAAAAGATTGACATAAAAAAGAGGAGAGTTACTTGTGAGTAAAGGCAATAACCACTATGTATAGAAATAACACATGCTGCTGCGCAAAAATCTATGCAGAGAAAAACAAAGATCCCTGGCTAATCCATACTGAGATAAGGAAAATCCAAAAAAAATTCGTTTTTTGTACCATGAAGTGATATGGAAGATTTCTTCACCAACAATCCGATAATTAGCAGGTGAAAATAGGTTAAAAAAGCAACCAGTCAGTCATACTGCTATAACTCAGATATTACTTCCTCAAAACATTAAGAAAATACCGCATGTAAGTAGATGCCAGCATAGCACATATATACCAAAATGATAGAAGTTAATGAAAATAATAATAAAGATCACCATAAACTGAAAACCAAAATAACTTTTTCATCCACGAACAGTAATTTCGTATCTAATACAACCATTTGTCCATGGTTCTGTGTGAACATACAAGCACCACTAAAATATTTGGAAGTTAATATTGATTGAATTCCTAGAAGCTAAAACGATTGGGCTAACAATAAGGGAGCATTTTGGCATATCACAAATGAAGTGCTTACAGTAAAGTTAATCTTGAGAGGGTCACGTGCTGGCGTGCAAGGGTTGGGTCCTGGCCTTGCTTCTGTGCTTTTCATTGGTCCACAAGCGATAATTGAGCGCTGGCCTTGCTCGCAATCGAAAGTACCACATGGCATACAGTTAGAATATGGCTCTTATATGTGTAAACAAGGGAGTAAAATACAAAAGTAGGGTTACTTTGATTGCCAGTTACCTGAACAGAGGGAGTAGAAACTTAGACAATGTTATCTGAGCTTTGTACCGACAAATGCATTAAATTTGTATTTTCCTAAGCATCGTTAATGCAGCTAGACCAGTATTTTGTATGTTTAAAACCTACTGCACTGTTCTCGTAATAATCGAAGCTTGAAAAAATTGCCACAGCCTACATAGTTAATGGAGTCAAATCTGGCATTCTAAGGAGTGATAAGTTCAACTTCGCATATTACCATGTTATATAATAAAATTTCCATGCAAACAAGGCTAAAAATGGATTGACTTTTCTCTCAATGATGTAAGAGGATGGAGGAGCGGACGAGAGGAAGAAGATGAGGGCGTGGGGAGCCACCACCGCTGTTGGGACTGAGAGATGGAGGAGGTTGTGTGTGGGAGAGGAAGCGTGAGACCAATCCACTTCACCTTTTTTTTCGTCGCTCGCTCAACTTTTCTTTCGTGTTTTTCTTTCTCTCTCGCACTCGCCAGCCCTCACACGACAAGTGGGTATCGTGGATAGTCCCAGAGGTCATCCTACCCACTCGCACTTGCTTGTTCTCAATGACACACATCATAATTGAAGCGCATTTTCTTTCTAGCCTTTCAATCATGCTAGTACAAAGGAGAACAAAATAAATTCAGTAAAGCCAAGGAATTAAGCAAGGAAAATAAAAGAACATGTATGATACTAACACTGCCAAGAAGTCTAGACCATCACTTACCTTGCTGTAGCCCTAAAATAACCTGATCATGGTGGCAATTGGAGAGTTTTCTGAAACCACAAGATACGCCTTGAGGATAAATCCACCATTGCATATTGCAGTGCAAGGAAATATGGATGATTAAAAATTTCGAGGAAACATGCACCACATCTATTTTATTGAACTGATGCACTATGTGTGGCTTGTGAGGTCAGTGGAACAAAATAAATTGACTCTAGCCAGCAAGTCTTTATTAGACTCAGACTCAGTATACATGAATGAATGACTAATTTTTTTTATTATTAAGTAGGGCAGAGTGAATACACTATATATGAGATTGCAGTGAATTAGCTTGAGGAAAAACCGGAAAAGTGCAGATCAGAGCCTGGATCACCACATTCTCTACAGAACTATCTAAAAAGTCCACGTAGAGAACCATAGACTGTCCGTCAATGTAAATATCCAGACCTCGTTGCGTGGCCTGCAACCCAAAGGTTGTGATGCAAATACAAAAAGGGAGCGTTGCCATGCTGATTTGGATCGTAAAGCTGCACTATGAGACGATGTGGGGGTAAGTAAAGGGCTGCCTATTTACCAACAAGTGTTTCTCCAATTTCTCCAAATGGTATGAACTGTCCCTCGGTAGTATTGTCAGTACAGTTGACACTGAAATAGAGCATGTAAGAAACATGAGGAACCTGAATTTCTTAACGATACAGTTACTAGTTGGAATAGAGCATGTTCAGACAAATAGAAAATAGAAAAAGTTTCAGAAGGAAACCTTCCCAGCAGCGGTGCATCCTTCTCCATGTATCTTGCGTTCCCCGTGTAAAATAATTTCTCCTTCCTGCCAAGAGCCCAAGAGACATACATCCGATGTGGAAGTGTAGAGAAAAAGAAGAACGAAAGAACACATCAGGGCGGCGGCACCACTTGGAATTCGACGTCCTCTGTAGCCCTCATCCGGGCGCCTCCACTCGTCCGCCTGCACCTGTGAGGGTGATCTTTTCTAGAAGCCGAGTCGATGAGCCGCTCCACCTTCCCCGGCCGCCCAGTGAGGCGATCTGCATCAACTCCAACCGCTTTAGCCCCTCCCGTCAACGATGATCCTAGCATCTCCTTCCTGGCAGTCCTCTGGATCACGATGCCACGACCCTCCATCGGATGCAGAGCCCTAACATTGCAGCCCCGGTTGCACACACCGCCGTGGCCCTTGGATGTCGTTTCCCCGCTCCTAACCCAGCGACATCGACGAGAAGAAGGGGAGTAGGCAGACGTGCAGTGGGGTGTCACCGCCGTGGGACGGTGGGAGATGAGACCGAGAGCGTGGGGAGTGGAGCCTTGCGTGCGTGGGTGTGACCAGCGAACCCGCCGAAATCCGCATCATGTCAATTCTGAGACGCCCTCCGACACGACGTGCGCGACGAATCACACACGTGATACCAGAGGAATTAACACGAGCAGTAACATTACAACATGATTACAATAGAGTCCACAAGAAACAGATATATTACAGCAACGACTACAACGAGTCAATATACAAATATACAATACAAAGATCCAAATCATACAGAAATGTCGAATGCGTCCGAGTACGGACAAGATATAAATTGGACTAAGAGTCCTGAAGATAACCATGATGGGTTGGTTGCATGGAAAACAAAAAATTTATACCGTGAAATGGACAAAAACCAAGATCCAATTTAGGAAGAAGCAAGATCTAATCTATGAAGATTGAAGCAATGAGATGTATGTGAGACTAACCCTCGAAGATCCAAAGCCTTACGAGATTAGATCTCGTTGTTGATGAAGTCGATCGTCCGGTGCTGCAATCCGGCAGCACTACTGTACTCGGTCGCACGCATGGTGTCGATGAAGCTCTTCCTCTCCCCATTCCTGCGGGCAACGGAGGTGTGGTAGATCCCCTCGGAATCCCAGCAGCACGACTGCGTGGTGGTGGTGGTGGAGGAGAAAAACTGTAGGGCTTTGCCAAGCCGGTATAGAGTCGTGGTGGAGGAGAGAGGGGCGGCCAGGGTTAGGGTTTCAAGGTGGTGCGCCCCCTGCCCCCTCCCCTCTTTATATAGGGGGAGGTCAGTTTGGGTGGCCCTCCAACGCCCCAAACCCATCTAGGGCCGGTGTCCAAAAGGGGGGAAGTTTTCCTCCCCCCAAGTTGATCCCCCTTAGGGTTTTGGGGAACCCTAGTGGGCTGGCCGACTTGGGCCTTGAGGGGCATGTGCCCCTAGCCCATTAGGGCTAGGCTGCACCTCCTCGGCCCATGTTGGCCCTCCTAGGGTCGTGGGCCCCTTGGTGGACCCCCTGGAACCTTCTAGAACCTTTCCGGTCTTCCACCGGAAAAATCCCGAACTTTTCCGAAACCTAGAAATCAACTTTCCTTATATGAGTCTTATTCTCCGGACCATTCCGGACCTCCTCGTGATGTCCTAGATCCCATCCGAGACTCCGAACAACATTCGGTCTCCATCTCATATTCCGAAGCTACTATACAACATCGAATCTTAAGCGCGTCACCCTACGGTTCGTGAACTATGCGGACATGATCGAGACTCCTCTCCGACCAGTAACCAATAGCGGTACCTGGAGATCCATAATGGCTCCCACACATTCAGCGATAACTTAGTGATCGATTGAACCATTAATATACGATACCTATTCCCTTTATCACACGATACTTTACTTGTCCGAGGTTCGATCATCGGTATCTTCATACCTAGTTCAACCTCGTTACCGACAAGTACTCTTTACTCGTACCGTGGTATGTCATCTCTTGTGACCGTGTCACATGCTTGCAAGCTAATTAGGTGTCATTCCGCCGAGAGGGCCTAGAGTATATCTATCCATCATCGGGATGGACAAATCCCGCTCTTGATCCATATGCTTCAACTCATACTTTGCGAATACTTGATCCCATCTTTATAACCACCCATTTACGCAGTGGCGTTTGATGTAATCAAAGTACCCTTCAGGTGTAAGTGATTTACATGATCTCATGGTCAAAGGACTAGGTTACTATGTATCGAAAGCTTATAGCAAGATGAACTTAATGACTTGATCTTATGCTATGCTTACTATGAGTGTGTCCATCACATCATTCACCTAATGATATGATCTTGTTATTAATAACATCCAATGTTCATGGTCAGGAAACCATGATCATCTATTAATCAACAAGCTAGTTAAACGAGAGGCTTACTAGGGACTCTGGTTGTTTACACAACACACATGCATTAATGTTTCCGGTTAATACAATTATAGCATGGATGCAAACATTTATCATGAACATTAAGATATAACAATAACTATTTTGTTATTGCCTCTCGGGCATATCTCCAACAAACCAGTGGCGTTCATAACCCTGCCCAGGCCAAGCCGGAAGGGTAACCTTGGTACCGTCGTTCTTCATCGAACATATCTTCATATCTGCCCGGTTATGTCCCACAGCAAAAATAAGTACGGGTTCGTACTTAACAAGACTTCAAGACATATAGCATTCGTCAACCAGTCGTCATTTGTACTTGAGGCACGCAGTGGGGTTAAGCGGCAGCGCGCAAGCACTAAAATCCTATAGAGACACTCTACAACAGTTGTCTATCAGAGAAAGTGAGAGAGCGCACAACTAGAAGTTCTATACTCTGCAAACATAACCCAACCGATACATTCTCCCTTCACTAGGAAGAAGTAATACCAAGGGCACGCACATGGTTGACAAGTTTTAACCATTTATTATTTAAGTTGTTCTATCTTACAACGCAAGTTATTAGTAATAAAAATCAGGTGTAAGTTGTCTATGGTCGAGTCATACAACTCCAAGTCATCCATAACCGCAGACATGGCTTATCGATAAGATTGTAACCCTGCAGGGGAGCCCAAATGTGCCCACACACACGATCAATCCAACCTGGCGAGGGTAAGATATCACGACTCGCGCTCTCGTTCACCACAACAATGTTCAGGAAGCCACCTAACTAAGTTAACCCGTATCGAAGTCCGGCCGTGCTCCGAAGCGGACTTAGTTGTTTGCGTCTACGGCTTTCGGATGGAAACAGTGTCCGCAGGGTGAATCCATCTTCAGCAATACGTACCGCACCTACGAGCTTGCAAGAGACAACAGGGATACAAGGCACACGGCTTCCCCAAAAGTAACATCATATCATCTGACCACAAAGAAACAAGCCTGCATGCCCGGGGGAAACAAAACATTCAAACTAATTGTGGCCACTGTACAAAGTTGAAGATTCCGATAGTGGTCGAGGGGAGACCCGGTAAGCATACCCACGTGTGGTTAGAGCGCTCAGTCTCTGAACAGATAACAAGAACTCGGGATCCTAGCTGGGTTATTTAAGAAACACAAGTGAGCCGTCATAAAACGATCAGCTGACCCACCGATGCCTCCACTAAGCAACTACTAACAGATATATCCATAACCATGTGTCATGATTCCCCAACAGATAACCCGATAAGATAGCAATAAAGGTAACAAGATATAAACAGCACTAGCATGCACTACGACTCGCAAGGCAGACCTAATAACCAAACAATAGTTGTAGAAGGTTGGTGGAGGCAATATGGGCTGCTTGAGGTAACAAGTGGATGGGACACGTGACAAGAACGCAACTCAAGGCTAGCATAAGAGAGAAGGCAAAATAAAATAGGTGAGCGACTCCTGCAGAGGCAGGAGTTTAGGAAATGCTTGTGTCGTTGCCTAATCGACGGTACCCCGGAGGAGGGATCCTCACGAGGGGGAGAAGAAGTAGGGGCCATAGGGCGGAGTGCACACGGGACGGTGGTACGCGAGTTACCCAGCTTCGGAACACCTGCACGATGACAGGGCCTACTGCTGCTTGTCTGGAATTATCTGGGCGCTTTCGCGTTGTTACAATGAGTTGTGGTTGTGCCTCTAGGGCTCCCGGGATCCGGCTTATAAAGGCGCACGGATCTAGGGTTTACATGGAGAGTCCTAGCCGGATTACAGACAGCCTAGCTACGGTACAATATCTTGCCGTGCACGTCACGGATCCGCCTTCCATATACGTCGTACTGGATCCGGGTTCCTCTTGGGCCTCCGTGGATCCGGGTTACTCCTAACGTTGGTACGGATCCGGCTTACTGATCCTGGGCCGGACTTCTTCCTTCATGATCAACAGCAACTGGGCCGCCCGATGGGCCACATGCCTCATCACCGTCTGTGGGCCACCCGGGCTTGCCGGATCTAGGCACTGTCGATGGTACACCCATGAAGTATACCCACAACAGTAGCCCCCAGAGTTCTCCGAGTTTCGCCTGCAGTTTCCGCCATGCCTGCACCTTAGGTTTCCGGCATCGTTGGTAACGCGGAGAAACTCGAAGAGCTCCAACTTCGCATTTTCTTCTTTTTCCAAAATGCTCCCATCCTGCGGGACTTCATCCATCGACGTTCCAAAGAACATTTCCGGGTTACTCCCTGCTCGCAAATGAGAGTCAACTTATCCTCACGCAATCACCCGGAATCTTAAAAGACTCAACAGTTCCGCCAATTCTGGCGCCATTTTCGCGCGATTTGTGCGGTAACTTATCTCTAGCCATTTTTACTGTTAGGGTTTGGGACACGTGTCACGCATCCAACGGCGCGACGCTTGCGTTCCGACCACAGGATGCGGAGCACGAATCTCGTCCCTCAGCCTATAAATATCCACCGTCGACCCTTTACCCCTCATTCACCCCCCTTCTCACCTCTCTGCCGAGCGCCGCCCGTGAGCTCTTCCTCCGCCGTGCCGGAACCTGCCGGAATAGTCGCCGGAGCATCACCGGAGCGAGCTCACCACCGCAGTGTTCTTCGTGTTCTTAACTCCGGCGAGCCACCGCGCGGAAAGCTCGTCGCCGGCGACTCCGGCCACCGCATACGCCATTACGGTAAGTCTTCGAGCTTCACTTTCGCGCCATAGTTGGTAGGGATGAATTTGGGGAAGATGACGTTGGATCCGGCTAAATTACATTTTCCGCCACTGCTTTTGTCTTCAGATGTCTTCTGTGACTCCGCCTCCAGCCTCCGAGCCCATCATGGCAACTCCCATCTCCTCCGCCCCGCCACCCTTCGCTCCGGTCCACCTGGATCCCCTTAAGGATTCCGGCAAGGATACCGAAGGAACTTCTGCTAACCCGGAGAAAACCTCCGGGGAGGAAAAGGCGGAACAAAAGGCGGAAGAAATCGCCGCCAGGAAATCCAAAGCTCGTCAGCGAGACGCGGAAGCCAAAGGGAAATGGTGGCCCTGCACCACCACTGACATGGAGCTGAAGAACCTGGAGACAGAAGGTTTTCTGCTCCCCGGAAGCTGGCGAACAGTTCCGGGTTCCCTGGCTCCAGCCCCACAGGATGGCGAGATGGTGGTAACGAAGGCGCTGGTGGAGCGAGGCTTCTCGTTTCCGCCATCGGATTTCTTCTCGAAAATCCTGAAGGCATACGGGCTTCAACCCCACAACATATCGCCGAACAGCATCCTGGCGATTAGCAACCACGTCACTCTCTGCGAGGGCCACCTCGGGGTAACTCCCGAGCTTCCCCTCTTCCAATACTATTTTTCTGTCAAGAAGGAGAAGATCCGCCAGACTTCCGAGTTGGCGACTTGCGGATCCGTCACCTTTATAATCCGCCCGGGCCGCGTCTACCCCCCGACCGATCGCCACGAATCCGCGAGGTACTGGTCCGGGGGTTTCTTCTACCTGAAGGACATCTCCGACCCCGCGAGTGAAAAGAAGCTGCCGCCTTTCAAGAATTGCCCCGCCACCGAGCTTCCATCATGGACGCACTGCCCCCACTTCTCCGACTCGCCTCAACTGACTCGCGCTGTCAGGCGGATCTGCAAGCTCACGGAGGAGGGGCTGACGGGGAAGGATTTAACCCTTTCCTGGTTCACCAAGCGGATCCAACCGCTGCAACACAGGGACCGCCTGATGTTTGAATACACAGGGCGCGACGATCCAATGCGCGCCACCAAAGACAATCTCTCCGCCGACGCCATCGACAAGAGGATCCGGGTCCTCATCAAAATCCCACGTGAACTCCATGTTCACGTATGCAACAAAGACATCCACACGAATGGATCCGGAACCGCGGTACGTCGGCTTTGACTTTAGTCTATTGCTTCTCTGCAAACTTTTTTGTCTAAGTGTTTAACTTTGCATTAGCTCGAGGCGCTTGAAGAAAGCGAACTCGGAATTCTCCTCCGGGTTCCTTCCACCGGTAACACGGATCCGGATGTTGCATCGGAGGCGGAAGCTCCTGAAGCCCCACGCCCTGCTAAGAGGAAGAAGCCGGCTCCTTCCAGCCCCCATGCGAAACGCCCCCGCAAAGTGCTTAGCACTGCGGCTACCCGGAAAGCGGAGGCGGAAAAGAAGCGCCTCTCGCTGATTAATACCAGCAACAAGGGGCAGCCTGCCATCCAGCATTTCTTCAAGCCTTCCGGGTAAGCGTCTACTTCCGAGATCCAAGTTCTGGTCTTACGCTTAAACTCTTACTTATGCTTTTATGTTATTTCTGAAGCTCCGGAAGCCAGCCCCCCAAGGCCCCAAGGGTCCCGAAGAAAAGAGCCAGGCCATCTCCGGCTTCCATTCCTATTACTCCTGAGGTTGAAGTTCCGCCCAAGGCTTCATCCACCTCCAAGCCGGATCCGAAGGATATCATCAACATTGATGACCTTCCTGAAGATCCCGCTCATCATGGCGACTCCGCCAAGGGGACCTCCTCACCCGTTCCTCCGCCAGATCAGCCAAGCTCCGCTTTCGCGGGGCCCACTGGAGAAGAACAGGAGCAAAAGGCTAAGCTCCTCCAAGTTACCAACGCGACCCGAGTCAACCTCCAACCAACTCCGTCCCTCCAAAAGCTTACCCTTGCACAACGTCACGCGGAAGTTTCCGCCATGCTGAACAAGGTGTGGGGAAAACCGGACGAGGAGGTGCGCGAACTCGCCGACCTGGAGGACAGCCTGAAGGATTTTTTCGCCAAGCACAAGGAAGTGCGGCAGGTAATACTAGCCCCCAAGCATTGGGTGATATAGTTCCATGTAACATGTATTAGCCGATGCTTTCCCAAAATGTACTTTTAGGCGGAAATTTGAAATTTGTATCCCAAGACTAAAATCTTCGCCAGCCCCCCAGATTTTAATATCCGACTAACTCTCTGCTGCTTCTTAGACCACGCGGAAACTGCACGAAGATCTTCGCGTGCATGTGCTGGAACAAATCGCGGAAATTGAGGGGCTGCGCCAGCACGCGGAAAATAGCAAAAAAGATATCCAGCTGCTTGAGACCCGCCTTCAAGGTACGAGATCCGGGTCTTCACTTTTTGTGCTGACATAGTTGTTCAGGATGCATAATATGTGCAACTTTCTGCCTTCAGAAGAAACTGCCAAGCGCTCCTCGTTTGATGAGCTTTCCGCCAAGGTCAAGGTGCTTGAGGCGGAGAACGAGTCCCTCAAAGCCTTCATTCAAGAATCCTCTAGTAAGGAGACTGAGGCGAGGAAAGAGCTCTCCGAGAAGCATGCCCGCGACCTGGCGGAGCTGAATGACAAACTGGAGAAAAGCCAGGGCCGCGTGCTCTCCGTGATATCCAAGAACAGAGTTCTGGAAGCGGAGGCGGAGGCCATTGACAAACTTATCTTCCGTAAGCATTTTTCCGTGTCGTTGCTCCGACTATGATGTATGCTCTCTCTAATGGAACTGACTCCTTCCACAGCAAGCCTTGGCTTTGAGTGGTCCAAAGAGTCAAACCTGAAGAGGACGGAGGCATACGACGAAGCGCGGATTTCAATTGACGCGTTATTTGGAGCCTGTCGCGGAATCGCCACGGCTCTGTCTCTGAAGAAGGCCAAAACCACAGTCATCGATACGATGACCAAACTTATGCGACAGGTGCCGGATTTCATCAAGGACTGGCAGAAGTCTTCAGCACGCGGAGCCGCCTCCCTAGTCTTGGCCACCTGCAAGGCTCACTTCCCTTCGCTCAACCTGGCGGATGTTGCACGCGGAGCCCCCAAGGATTCCGACATGGGTGCCCTCCTCGCGGAAACCGAAGGCTATGAGCAGCTGTTTGTCAGGCGAGTGGATCACTCGTTCTGGTATAACAAGCACGATCTGCCCGAAGGATTTTCCGATGCAGAGGAGGAGGCAGGTGAGCCTGAGTATTATGGGGAAGGATCCGGGTCAAGCGGCGAGCATTCCGGAGGAAACTCTGGTGACGACTCCGAAGCCGGATCTGGTGACAGCGACGACGGCTCCACCTACCAGCAATCTGAAGAGGAGGACTCCGAGTAGAGTTCCTGTTTTAGACAATGAAACAAATTGCATCATTTTGGCCCCGGAGTGGGTTTGTAATAAGACTTTAAATTCTTAAGTAGCTAGGAACGAAACGATTATGCATGGGGCGGAAACACTTATCCTGCTATCCGTTAATATTATGTGCATGTTTCGTTTTGTGTCGGAAAGCAAGTGCTGACTTCGTTATTTTCCGGCTTGCTCGCTTGACCTTCCACGAGCCGGAAGACCTTAGCCGGAAACGCTCGCCAGCGGCGACGAAGCCCAATGGCAATCCGTCAATAACCGCGGAAACAAGCCCCCAAGCATAGGTGCCGGAAATCGCTACTAGGAATCCACGAGTTCGCAACAGACAATAACTTAATCAGAAAACTTAAGCTCACGTCCTAAAGGACGATTTTTGAAAATCACAACTTTTATACACGCCTAGGCGGAAAAATCCAGCTCTGCGGTTTTAGTCAGAAAACATACACGATCTAAAAATGAACAAGTAAAGGAGGTAAAAGACTCAAAGAGTGAACCATAAGCTTTATTTCATTGATCATGTATAACTATTACAGAGTTTGTAACTCGGAAAAAATATGCTAAGTGTAGAAAGGACGTAGCTGTGCGATATTCCAAGGGCGATCTGTTTCATCGTAGATGTCATCCGGATCCTCACGCTTGCGTTTCCGGTGCCAGTTAGCAGGTCTATCCCTCAGCTCGCGAAAATCAACAAGGTAGTACGACCCGTTATGAAGCACTTTGCTAACGACGAAGGGTCCTTCCCATGGAGATTGCAGCTTATGGTCTTTCACCTGTCGAAGGCGGAGGACCAGGTCTCCTGCCATGAAGGAGCGTTTCCGAACTCGACGACTGTGATAGCGTCGGAGCTTCTGCTGGTAGATGGCGGAGCGCTGGTCAGCTAAGTTCCGAGCTTCCTCGATCAGGTCCACAGATAGCTGTCTGGCCTCATCAGCTGTTTCTTCATTGTAGGCGGAAACTCGCGGTGAATCGTGGATGATGTCGGAGGGAAGCACGGCTTCGGATCCGTATACCAGGAAAAATGGGGTAAACCCTGTTGATCTGTTAGGGGTAGTTCGTAAACTCCACAGAACAGCTTCCAACTCATCAGCCCAAGCTCCAGCTGCTCGTCGCAGCGGTCCTTCAAGGCGTGGTTTAATTCCTGATAATATTAGGCCGTTAGCCCTTTCAACCTGACCATTGGATTGTGGGTGAGCCACAGATGCAAGGTCCAGCCGTATCCCCATCGTTTCACAATAATCCCTCAACTCTCCTTGAGCGAAGTTTGTGCCATTATCTGTGATTATGCTGTGTGGGATGCCGAATCTCATCACGAGGCTGCAGACGAATTTTAGTGCCGTAGCACCATCGGCTTTTCTCACTGGCTTAGCCTCGATCCATTTGCTGAACTTGTCAACAGCGACCAGGAGGTATTCAAAACCGCCAGGAGATGATCTTTTTAACTTACCAACCATATCGAGCCCCCAGACCGCAAATGGCCAGGTGATAGGTATGGTCTTCAGCTCTTGGGCTGGAGCGTTTGGTTGGGTAGCGTAGTACTGACAACCTCGGCAGGTCTTGACTATTTTATCAGCATCTTCTTTAGCTGTGAGCCAGTAAAAACCTAGCCGAAAAGCTTTTGCAACGAGTGACCTGGGGGCGGCATGATGCCCACAATCCCCTGCGTGGATCTCTCTGAGGATCTCAATGCCATCTTGATTGGAGACGCATTTGAGAAATACCCCTGTTGCACTTCGTTTGTAGAGCTGTCCATCAACTATTGTGTAGGTTCTTGCTCGTCTGACGATCTGTCTTGCGAGGACCTCGTCCTCAGGCAACTTCTGATCGATGAGGTAATCCAGGAAAGACTGTGTCCAAGCCGGAATGATAGCCATCACTTCCCTAGCCGGAGACACTGCCACCTCTGGGTTTTCCGGGTTAGCGCCCTTAACTGAGGGTATCCGGAGATGCTCCAGGAAAATGCCAGGCGGAATTTGCTTCTTGCCGGATCCGAGCTTGGATAGTATGTCTGCCACTGTGTTATCGTCTCTCCTGACGTACATGACTTCGTATCCGAGGAAGCACTTGGCGATCTCATCAACTTCGTCTCTGTAGGCCGCCATGACGGAATTTCTGGCGTTCCAGGTTCCGGCTACTTGTTGTGCCACCAGGTCGGAATCTCCACAGCATATGATGTGCTTGATCCCAATCTCCTTAGCGATGCGCAGACCGTGTAGTAGAGCCTCATATTCCGCCATGTTGTTTGTAGCTTCGAAGTGGATCTGCAGAACGTACTGCAGTTCTTCTCCGGTAGGGGACTTCAGGGTGACTCCGGCTCCTGAGCCTTGATGCTGCTTGCATCCATCGAAGTGCATGACCCATGTCTCTGGTTCCAGCTCCAAACTTGCATCCGGAGCTTCTGTCCAATCTGCAACGAAATCTGCCAGAACCTGGGATTTTACCGCAGTCCTTGGCTTGTAAGCGATGTCGAAGGCGGATAATTCGATGCCCCATTTAGCCGTACGTCCTGTTGCGTCAGCGTTGTTGAGAATTGTTGACAGCGGAGCCTTGCTCACAACTGTTACTGGGTGCTCTTGGAAGTAGTGTCTCAGCTTCCGGCTGCCTAGGAACACTCCATAGGCTAGCTTCTGAAAGTGAGGGTATCTTTGCTTTGACTCCGTCAGCACCTCGCTTATGTAGTAAACAGGTCTTTGGACGTCATATTCATGACCTTCTTCCTTTCGCTCCACCACGATGACGAGGCTGATGACTTTGTTGGTGGCTGCCAGATAAAGGAGCATTGGCTCTGACTCTGCTGGGGCTGCCAAGATAGGTGGGGAGGTGAGTATTTCCTTCAATCCCCGAAGAGCTGCGTCGGCTGCATCGTCCCAGACAAATTTGTCTGTTTTCTTCAGCAGCTTGTACAGAGGTAGCGCCTTCTCGCCAAGACGGCTAACAAACCTACTGATTGCTGCGACGCAACCAGTTAGTCGTTGCACATCTTTGAGACAAGTTGGCCGTTTGATACACAGGATTGCCTTGATCTTTTCCGGGTTAACCTCAATGACTCTGTGAGAGACTATGAAGCCAAGGAGTTTTCCGGCTGGCACGCCAAAGACGCACTTCAGCGGATTCAACATCATCTTGTACCTGCGGAGGTTGTCGAAGGTTTCTGTGAGGTCGCTGATCAGGTCGGATCCTTTCCGGGTCATGACCGTGATGTCGTCGACGTAGGCGTGCACGTTCCGGCCAATTTGGTCCTTCAGGCACCGCTGCATCGTACGTTGGTAGGTGGCACCTGCGTTTTTCAAACCAAAAGGCATAGTAACATAGCAGTAAGTACCAAACGGGGTAATGAATGAAGTCGCCTTTTGGTCGGATTCCTTCATCCGGATCTAATGATACCCGGAATACGCATCAAGAAAACACAGAAGTTCCGCCCCCGCCGTCGAATCAATGACTTGGTCAATGCGCGGCAAGGGGAACGGATCCTTCGGGCAATGCTTGTTCAAGCCAGAGTAATCGATGCACATTCTTAGTATTTCAGTGTTCTTTTTGGGTACAAGGACGGGATTCGCGACCCAATCGGTGTGGATAACTTCTATTACAAAACCTGCTTCTAGTAACTTTGCTAGTTCCATTCCTATGGCGCGGCGCTTCTTGTCTCCAAAGCGTCGCATTGCTTGCTTCACCGGTTTAGCCCCTGGATTTATGTTGAGGTAGTGCTCGGCGAGTTCCCTAGGTACTCCGGACATGTCAGAAGGTTGCCATGCGAAGATATCCATGTTAGCGCGGAGGAACTCGACGAGCGCGCTTTCCTATTTGGGGTCCATGTTGGCTCCGACTGAAACCTGCTTGGAAGAGTCGCCTGGGATGAGGTCGTGCTTCTTGGTTTCTATCGCGGCCTTGAAGGAGGTTTTCTGCTCGGAGATCTGCTTCTTGGTGGTCTGCATCTCAGTCGGATCCACCGCGGCTCTGTAGCCTTTTAGCTCTTCTCCGGATATCATAGACTCTGCGAAGGCGGCTTCGCCTAACTCGCACTCATGAGCTTTTTTGTAGTCTCCGGATATGGTAATCATACCTTTAGGACCCGGAATCTTGAGCTTGTTGTAGATGTAGCACGCTCTTGCGTGGAACTTGTGGTAGGTGGGCCTGCCGAAGATGACATGGTAGGAGCTCTTGAAGGGCACAACTTCAAACGTGATCTTCTCTTTGCGGAAATTGTGAACATCGCCAAAAGCCACGGGAAGTGTGATGCTGCCGAGGGAATTCGCCTTCTTACCCGGAACCACGCCATGAAACTCAGTGGTACTGTGTTTAAGCTGTTCCTTGGTGAGGTTCATCCGCTCTAGAGTCTCCAGGTACATGATGTTCAGGCTGGCTCCGCCATCCATGAGGCACTTGGAGAAGTCATACCCATCTATGCGGGGACTTACAACCAAGGCGTAGCATTCTTTTGGCACAATTGCGGGGTGATCCTTCCTATCAAATGTGCACGGGATTTCCGACCACCTGACGTACTGCGGCACAGCCGGAACTATGGCGTTCAGGATCCGGGTAGCTGACTTGGAGGCGCGTACTGTTGGGGTCCCGAGGAAAGTGTGGTAAGCCCCCACGCTCTTTTTGTCGAATGGGTTGGATTTACCTGCGGATCCTGCCTTGGGATCCGGCGAGTTATCATCCTCATCCATCGCCTCGGAACTATCTTCCTCTTTGTCTTTGTTCTTGCCCTTGCCACCTTTGCCGCGTGGGCGGTGCTTCCGGGCGCGCTTGTATCCTGCCTCCGGGTCGTTCTTTAGATCATTGACCCACTTGCAGTTGCGGTTGGTATGAGTGGACTTCCCCGTAACCGGATCCAGATGGGCCAGGCAGGGCATGTCTCTGTACTCCTCGTAGGTTTGCGGAGCGCGGGATCCGCCAGCCGTGACCTCAGAGGTATGCTGCTGACCCCTGCCGGCTCCGCCTCCACGTCCGCGTCCTCTTCCGCCTCCTGAACCTCCGCGTTGAAATGCCATGGCGACCATCTCGGATCCGCCACTCTTCTGGTCATCAGGGTTCTTGCGCTTGTGGCTGCTGCTGCTGCCGTTATCACGGTTCTTCTTTTGTTGATGCAGGGGGATTGCTGTAGCTGCGAGATCACCGCCTGCGTCATCATCGGCGGCAGTGTGATCACTGGCAATGGAGATCATCTCATCCAAAGTCAGCTTGCTTGAGTTAGCCAAACGAGTGAGCGTATGCCTCAGCAATCCTCCCCTCTGCAGTCCACCAATGAAAGCGTACATGGCGGTGGTGTGGTCGACGTTTTCGCACTCGTTCCTGCATGCCAACCATCGTGTGAGGTAGTTTCTTGAGGTTTCCCCTTTCTTCTGGATGCAGGCTTGCAGGTCGCTTGCCGTGGCAGGTCTTTTGTAGGTGCCTCTGAAGTGTTTCTCGAAAGCGTTCTTCAGGTCGAACCAGCAAAAGATGGAGTTCTTCTCGAGGTCACTGAGCCAGATCCGGGCTGGACCTACAAGGTACAACTGGAGCATGCGGCTGTTGACTGCCAAAACCCACCGGCGGGCAGAGACTGTCAACACCGTAGAGCCGGGAAGAGTCTAGAGCTGCGGCTGGCTGAGACCCCTCCGAGCGACGGCCCGCAAAGCTCTTCTGGTCACACGTCCGATGCGAAGTGCAAGGGCGTGCCACCTGACCTATACCTGGTCAGGAAGGTGATGGAGATGCCTCGCTTAGTTTCCTGCATGGCATACACGTAAACATTAAATACGAGCCTCGATCGGCTCTCAGGTTATCCTGTGAATCGGCTCAAGGAGCCGATCCACCCATGATTCGTACGGGGTGCACGAATATATGGTGGTCCTGCTTGATCAAGATAAAGCTAATGAGATCTACGATGATTTAGGGTTTTCACCGCATAATCGGATCATCCTACTCCAGGTTGGGCCTCGCGGCCACGCACGGTGATCGTAAGCCGATCCTAAACAAGGCCTAAAAACCAACATGAAGTTGATCCTCGGAACATCCTGTTTAGGACTTGCGAACGACACCCTACATGCTGCTGGATCCTCCACCCCTTCGTAAGGCCTAACTATTGCAGATATTAAACTAATCCTTGTAGAACAAGGAGCAATCGTAACGGATCAGATCTACTAAATAATGATCAAGCGGGGTGCCGCCCCCACACCTGAGATAGGTGTGAGGGCGGCTAGACATGCAAGGGTTGCACTACGCGAGCATGTTAAACGAAGAACAATGCTAACCCTAACACGTCTATGATAACTACGTTGCTCGCCATCAAAAACGCTTCAGTACGAGCAACGCATGAACAACGTGGAGCTTGTGCTGCCTAGATCGCAAGATGCGATCTAGGCAGCATGTCGCTTACCTGATAGAAACCCTCGAGACGAAGGAGTTGGTGATGCGCCGAGATTGGTTTGTTTTGGGTTGAACGTGAGTTGTTGTTTATTCCATAAACCCTAGATACATATTTATAGTCCAGGGGACTTTCTAATTCAGGCGTGCACCTAACCGTGCACGGGTAAAACTCTATTTTCTAATCTAAGATACGATCTACTATATTACAGATACAAGGGCAAACTAGCCCAAACTCAGCATAACAGGCCGATTCACGTAATTCTACCATGTATATTCTTCAAATCCATCTTGATCGCGGCCCACCTCTGACTCGGTCAAATACTGGTGATAACACATGCCCCCCTGGTTTTGGAATTGGTAATTCCAAAATCACTCTGCTTTCTTTCGTCGGGTCATGTCGTGGCAGAACCGTTGCAGTATCCTTCATCATGATGCCTTGCCTTCTCAACTTCCCCGCGTGACTTGGCAGTTTTTTTTTCTTAGGCACCACTTCCTCGGAAACTGCTGTGGCATTGAATTTCCACTATATCCCCTTTTATTTAACCGCTAGGAACAGTTCTCCTCTGCATCTCCTTCGCATTAGCACTCCAAAAGCCCTCCTGCGCCACCATGTCTTCTTCCTCCTCTGCTCCATCGGATCCTTCCAGCCAGTCCTCCACGTCCCGTGAGCCGACGCCGGAGTACAACCCGGCGGAGGTCCACGCGGCCAACACCCGCCGCGCCATTGCGGCCGGGGAGGAGCCAGACCATGACTTCTCCATCTGGTCCGAGGATGACAAGTCCTCGACGGATGGGGAGAGCGACCTCCGCTTCCTCGCCGACGGGGAATCAGAGGAGGAGAGCGATGACGATCGCTTCTCCTGGGACGACTTCACCTCCTCCGAGGGGGTGGAGGAGGAGGAAGAGGAGGAGGAGGAGGACGACGACAGCCCCTCCGACGAGCCGCTGGCCAAGCGGTTCTGCCCTTGGCCGGGCAACCTTAGCGACTTCGACAGCGACGAGGACGACGCTGACGAAGAAGACGAGGACAATGAGGGCCCAGTCGGCGGCCATTGGAGCGACGACGAGCCCGCCGGAAGCAGCGCCGACAGCGGCGACGACGGCGACGACGAGGGCAGTGATGGCCCGTAGATAGGACCTCTAGAATAGGGCCAGTAGTAGTAGATGGGGCAATGTATCCCCTAGTATTTCCTTTTGAGAGCAATTAGCTCTTTATGTAAGAAATCTCGCCTATCAATGAAGAACTTTTCCCCAATTTGATTTTGCCGATTTCTTCTGAGTTTAATTGAGCCGATTCCCTCTTCTACTGACCTTGCCGATTCGTCCCCTTTGCCAATACGTAATGAGCCGATAGCAACACATCGGTCCTTTGAAATTCACCCTTCCCTTCCTCAACTGATGATTTTCTAAATCTGGTGGAAAATGCAGAATCTTCAGGGAAACCTTTGAACTTTTCCAACCAAACCCAATGATCCTCTTTAGTGCTCATCATTTGTGAAGAAGGTTGCAATGAAGGATCAGCCGATGGTATCCCAATCGGCTCCTTAACCAGAGCAAAACAGAGTATCCAACAGGCCTGCTGCCCCCCGAGCCTTACTCGAGGCGAGAATGTCAGAGAGAATGCACCAAGGCACCACAGTTGGCCGGGACTTGGTGGAGATTCAGTAAACCTCGCATAATTCCACTAAAGTCGATGGCTGCACATCGGCTGCTTCTCAATTCTAAAGTCGATGCCTTTGCATCGGCTGTCCAAAAAAAATTTTTTTTGTCTGGCCGATTCTCTCCTATCGGCCCCCAATATTTTATTGCACGCATATCCTCCTGCATCTGTTCCCAAGTTCATCGTGTTTAGGTGCCCCCCGAGCCGAATCTGTCAGGGCATGGCAGATATCGGCTCTGTAATTCATACGTCGGCTCCGGTAGGAACAAGGACGGACACAAGCGGAACATGTGGTGAGGATAATTTTGGCCGATTGCTGGGATCGGCCTCCATGATGATTGAAGCCTTGACTGAAGGTTCCGTAATGTCCCTTCAAAGATTTTTGGGGCCGATCACAGGGATCAGCCTCGCCATGTTTGATCATTGCTTCGCTTCAGCTACATGGTCAGGCCAGTGGATAAAACCAGCTTAACCCTCCCCTTCGACACGTCGATGCGCTCGCAGTCATCCAAATTGATACCTGAGAGGGGTTCTTGGCCTGCTGCTTCCCATGCGTTCATGCCAGCCGTTGAAATTTCGGCTGAGTCATCGGCCTGGACGACCTCTACCTCATCTCCATCCCACTGTATTATGCATTGGTGCATCGTGGAGGGAATGCAGCAGTTTGCGTGGATCCAATCTCTTCCTAGCAGAACAGCATAAGTGCTCGTGCTATCGACGATGAAGAACGTTGTAGGGATAGTTTTCCTTCCTACGGTCAGATCCACGTTTAGAACTCCTTGTGCCTCAGACGCTTGGCCGTTGAAATCGCTCAATGTCACGTTGGTCTTGATTAGATCCGAGCTAGAGCGTCCCAGCCGACGTAGCATAGAGTACGGCATGATGTTGACTGCCGCTCTGGTGTCCACCAGCATCTTATTTACAAGCCTCCCATCGATATATCCTCGCAAGTACAGGGCCTTCAGATGTCTGTAGCTCTTTTCTCGTGGCTTCTCAAAGATAACCGGCCGTGGGCCGCAGTCAAGTTGTGCCACAGGTATCTCATCTAATCCTGGAGCACTGAACTCCGAAGGGAGGATGAACACCATGTTTGTGCCAGCCGATGTTTCACCATCGGCTTTCCTTTGCTTGGGACGCCACTCCATTTTCCGTGGGCGACCCTCTTCATCCAGGGTTCGCTGAACTTTTGCGGCCAGATCGGGTCGTGCCTTCCTTAAAGTATGCAAGTATAACCTTTCGGCTTCCTCCAGGCCGCGCAACCGCTGAACCCTGCGCTTCTGTGAACGGCTGAGTCCGTCAGGGCACCACCTTGGCCGGTGGCACCTGTCTTCTTCTTCTTCTCCCTCGTCTTCTGAATCCTCAAGATCTGCCCAATGAGGTGACTCAGCGCATTTGCTTTGTGGCGGGAGAGGCCCTAGGCGCTTGAACACAGACACATTGGCTGCCTCCTTCTTCTTCTGGTTGCATTCTGGGCAATTGCCGATTGTGGGCAATCGGCTCATTCCTGAATCCCAGCAGTGTCTGAAGAAGGGGCAGTCCCAGTGTCTGGCGTTGTCATCTTGCTCCCTTGATTCTTCTTTGGCACGGCGCTCGTGCTCCTCCTCATCGCGATCATGCCGACGATGTCTTCTGGCTTCTCTAGCCAGACGATCTCTTTCATCATCATAGTTGGACCGTCGGCGTTGGTCATACTGACTCACATACTTGTTGAGGAGGTGATCAGAGAGGGGTCGCTGATATCTTATGTTCTTCACCTCTCCCTCTGTGACGTAGCGCTTGCCATCATGATGGAGCCGATCGCGTGGAGCGGCCTCCTCTGAATCCTTGCTATGAGAGCAGCTGCCCTCATCTCCATCTTTGCCAGAGTGGTTCCCAGGTCCCACCATGTTGATGCTGAACGAGGATCCTGGCTGGCAACCTTCAGGGTAGGTGAATTCTACCATGTTAACGGCGGGGAAGGGCTGGGTATCGACCTTCATGGCGTACTGGTTGAAGATTAGATGCCCCTTCTCTATCGCCGCTTGGATGTGCTGACGCCACACCCTGCAGTCGTTGGTGGCATGGGAGAGCGAGTTGTGCCATTTGCAGTATGGCTTTCCGTTCAGCTCTTGCGCCGTGGGGAATTTGAGACCTTCAGGTATCTTCAACTGCTTTTCCTTGAGTAGGAGGTCGAAGATTTGCTCAGTCTTGGTCACGTCAAAATCAAACCCCCTAGGCGGGCCTGGCGGCTTTACCCATTTGCATGACACGGGGGTTCCTCCCCGAGTCCATTCAGCCGCTGCTACCTCTTGGTCTCCCGCAGGAACTTCGTCTTCCTCTGCATCGACCAGGACTACTGCACGCTTGAACTTGTCTTGGTACAGGTCCGGGTGGTGCTGTTCATATGCTGATAGTTTCTGAACCATGTGCGCCAGCGAGGGATAATCTGCTTGGGAGGCCATGTCCTTGAGCTGTGTTGCAAGGCCTGCTACTGCCAACTCGACTGCTTCTTTTTCAGTTATACGAACCGAATAACATCGGTTCCTAAGATTCCTGAAGCGCTGGATGTATTCTGTCACATTTTCTCCGCGCTTCTGACGTAGTTGTGCTAGATCGGCAATGCTAGACTCAGAAGCTTCTGAATGGTACTGCATATGGAACTGCTCTTCCAACTGCTTCCAAGTCTGGATGGAGTTTGATGGCAAAGAGGTATACCATCCAAAAGACGATCCCGTGAGGGACTGTGAGAAGAGCCTCACGCGTAGCGGATCCGACACTGAAGCCGGTCCTAGTTGTGCCAAATATCGGCCGACGTGCTCGATGGAGCTGGAGCCATCTGATCCACTGAATTTGGAGAAGTCAGGGAGCCGATATTTAGGTGGCAGCGGGATCATCTCGTACTCGTCGGGGTACGGCTTGGAATAGCCGATTGCCCTTCTTTTCGGCACCATGCCGAACTGGTCTCTCAAGATGGTACCGATCTGATCCGCCGTGGCTGGCCGCAGGAGTTGAACTCTGAAGATTCGCCGGAGTGGCGTACTTAGCCAGCCATGCTTGCTTTTCCAGCTCTGAGCCAACTGCAGGAGCTGGGCTCTGGAGGTTCGTCGGGGTGGCGTACTTAGTTAGCCACGTCTGCTTCTCAAGCTCTGTCGCTGACGTTCCTCCTGTTTTCGCCGGAGTCCCTGATGTTGTGGCCTGGTTCGTGAGTGCCCAGTTACCACAATCTGGCACATACGTGCACGCGTATCCGTGAGGGATCTCCTTAGGCGCCTCGGTCAAGAACTGGTAGTCACTAGGGTCACCACCGATCTTGTAGACGACGATTGCCGGTGTAGCCGGCACTTCAGCTGGTGCTGCCAACGCATATGGCAGCGGTGGACGGGACTGGAGTGGCAACTCTCCTTGATGCGTCCCGAGAGCTGGTCCTGACGGCGAGTACTGGTGGCTCATGATCTCCTGGATCACGCGAAGAGCGACACGCTCCAACACGTTGACCAGGTTCTCAGAGTGGCGGTGTAGCGAGTGAGCCACCAAGTAGTTGATCTCCTGCCGCAGGCCCCTGGTGCGTTCCTCCGACGGGGCAGAGAGGTCTATCCCATCGAGTGCACCTTCTGGTGAGAATCCCTTCCATCTGATGCCATGGGAACGGGTTCTCTGAAAAGAGCCGATGAGGTCGGCTTCGAGGGTGGCCTTGATCTCGTCATATCTTTTCTTGAGCTCGTCAGGCAGCTCCTCGTAGGTGACTGGCGTGCCGTCCGCCATCTCAGATGTAGATGGCGATGTGGTTGATGTAGACGATGGTCCCACCGGGCGTGCCAGAATGTGTTGACTGCCAAAACCCACCGGCGGGCAGAGACTGTCAACACCGTAGAGCCGGGAAGAGTCTAGAGCTGCGGCTGGCTGAGACCCCTCCGAGCGACGGCCCGCAAAGCTCTTCTGGTCACACGTCCGATGCGAAGTGCAAGGGCGTGCCACCTGACCTATACCTGGTCAGGAAGGTGATGGAGATGCCTCGCTTAGTTTCCTGCATGGCATACACGTAAACATTAAATACGAGCCTCGATCGGCTCTCAGGTTATCCTGTGAATCGGCTCAAGGAGCCGATCCACCCATGATTCGTACGGGGTGCACGAATATATGGTGGTCCTGCTTGATCAAGATAAAGCTAATGAGATCTACGACGATTTAGGGTTTTCACCGCATAATCGGATCATCCTACTCCAGGTTGGGCCTCGCGGCCACGCACGGTGATCGTAAGCCGATCCTAAACAAGGCCTAAAAACCAACATGAAGTTGATCCTCGGAACATCCTGTTTAGGACTTGCGAACGACACCCTACATGCTGCTGGATCCTCCACCCCTTCGTAAGGCCTAACTATTGCAGATATTAAACTAATCCTTGTAGAACAAGGAGCAATCGTAACGGATCAGATCTACTAAATAATGATCAAGCGGGGTGCCGCCCCCACACCTGAGATAGGTGTGAGGGCGGCTAGACATGCAAGGGTTGCACTACGCGAGCATGTTAAATGAAGAACAATGCTAACCCTAACACGTCTATGATTACTACGTTGCTCGCCATCAAAAACGCTTCAGTACGAGCAACGCATGAACAACGTGGAGCTTGTGCTGCCTAGATCGCAAGATGCGATCTAGGCAGCATGTCGCTTACCTGATAGAAACCCTCGAGACGAAGGAGTTGGCGATGCGCCGAGATTGGTTTGTTTTGGGTTGAACGTGAGTTGTTGTTTATTCCATAAACCCTAGATACATATTTATAGTCCAGGGGACTTTCTAATTCAGGCGTGCACCTAACCGTGCACGGGTAAAACTCTATTTTCTAATCTAAGATGCGATCTACTATATTACAGATACAAGGGCAAAATAGCCCAAACTCAGCATAACAGGCCGATTCACGTAATTCTACCATGTATATTCTTCAAATCCATCTTGATCGCGGCCCACCTCTGACTCGGTCAAATACTGGTGATAACAGCAGCAAGCGATATTAGGGGTTCCTCCGGCAAAGGTTACTGCATTGTAGTAATCCTCAATCCAGGTATCCGGCCTTTCGGTGCCATCATAATGCTTCAGGTTTCCGGGTAGCTTGAGGTTCATCCTTGGCTTTGGTTCCTCTCGAATCATCCTGCCAAAGCACTTCGGACCAATGTAGTCGGTTCTGTATTCGTTAAGGCGATCCCGTGCGTCGCGCGGGCCGTGGCGAGGGGATTGTGAGCGAGAGCGAGATCTCCAGCCGTCGCCTCCGCCTCCACCTCCGCCGCCACCGCTAGGTGGTGGTGAGAGAGACCTGCGAGGTGGGCGGTCCGATTTCTTGCTTCCGCCAACTGATCCTCCTCGGCCTTCCTGGTGCTGGCTCCGGCTCCTGTGGCTGCCTTCGCCCTGGCGCTGGCTGCCCTGGTCGTTCCGGCGAGGCTCCGGGTCACGGCTCCGGCGAGGCTCTGGGTCACGGCTCCGGCGAGGCTCTGGGTCACGCTCCTCATTCCGACTCCTCCTGGGCTCGGGCTCACGAACATTGTTCTGGTTCCGGCGTGGTTCCGGCGAATGCTCCCTGTTTCTGTTTCTTGGCAGCACGTTGTCGCGGATAACGATTCCACCATGCCCTGGGGGCCTGGTGTTTCCGACTGGACTATGGCGGCGAGGGGGTCGCAGGTAACCATTAGGCGGAGGAGAGGGGTTACGATGCTTGTCCCGTCCAGAGTACATTGCATCCTTTCCCTTTCTTGGATCTGACGGTGGCGTCTTTGATGGTACGGGGATCGGATTTGGGTGTTCCCTGGCTTTCCTTCTGCGCTCCGAAGATCCGGTGTGTGATTCATCATCGGGTCGCCGATCAGCGCGGGCGTCCTTCTGCGCGGTAGATACACAGTTATCCGGATTGGATTCCAACCTGCGCGAAGTATCCGCCTTGCTCTGCTGCTGCATTGCTGAAGCGACAAGTGTGCGGAGGTAGTTGATATCAACCTCTTCGTCCTTCTTCTTCAACAGTTCCGCAGCTTTTTGCATGTTGTCTTTTGGGGTTTCCAGCGGTCGGTGCTCTGCGGGCGTGTTGAAGGGTATCCTGCGAGGCGGAATTGCTTCTCTAACAATTCGATCGGCCTCCGCCTGCGCATAGATCATCTTTACTTCCCACTCTGCCCTCATGCTCTTGACCTGCTCGAGTGTGGCAGTAATCTCGCGATCCTGTCTGTCGAAATTTTCCGCCAATGCTGCAGCTTCTGCCCTCTCTTCCCTTAACGCAGCTTCGGTATCGGCGAGCTTCTTGGCTGTGGCCAGCATTTCCTGTCTAGTGGTTTCTAGAGCCTCCAGATCTGCGGCGTCGCCCGGAGTTATAGGTGTGTTAAGGACTGCTCGTGCGGCCATCTCTTCAGCTGACAGGAGCTCCTCCGAGGAAGAATCTCTGCGGGGTCGCTCCTGAGACCTTGGAGATCTTTGGTGGGATGGCTGAGGGTCAGATTGGTTGGTTGCCTCTTCTGATCCAGTTTGTCCCTGCGCTGGTACCGTTGCGAGAACCTGCTTCGGCTGGGCGGAGTCGACTTCAGGTTGATCACCGAAACCGTACTCCCCTAGCTTGCGGTTAAACTCGTCAGTGTCCATGGACGGGGTGTCTCCGGAAATTGGGCTCAGATTGCCCAAAATCGACTCTTCAACCGGAGTTCCGCTTTCTCCGACAAGCTCAGCCTGATCCGGATCCGCGTCGTTTTCCGGTGCCTCTACCTGCTCAGGACCAGCTCCGTCTTCTTGAGGGGCGGTTCCGGCAGTATGGGCCAAGAAGTGTACGAAGTGGCACCTCTGCTTTTCTAACACCTGGGAGACCCAGGCGGATCTGCATTGGTCTTCCACCGTTGTTTCCTGCTCAGGGGCGGATTGGGTGGGCTTTGAAATTTCCAGATCCAAGGCGGAATCTTCCTTGGGAAGCTCCTGCATCTCAGATCGGATCTTCGCGACAGCGTCCAGCTCTGCGGCGGTCGCGTCTGCGTTACTTACAAGTGGGTTTCCGTCGGAATCGACGGTTTCCCCGATGAAGATGTGTATGCCACCTATTGGGACGATGGAGAGCTTGACGGGGTTTGTCTTAGCTGGAATCCAGCACTCATCCGGAGGGACGATCGGCATATTTCCGGTGTAAAGGACACGCCCCACAGCGATGGTGTCGTCGTAGCTTCCCATGGCGGAACCCTCCCGGTTCCGGCCTCCAGACGCCACAGGCCCCACGGTGGGCGCCAACTGTCGTTGCCTAATCGACGGTACCCCGGAGGAGGGATCCTCACGAGGGGGAGAAGAAGTAGGGGCCATAGGGCGGAGTGCACACGGGACGGTGGTACGCGAGTTACCCAGCTTCGGAACACCTGCACGATGACAGGGCCTACTGCTGCTTGTCTGGAATTATCTGGGCGCTTTCGCGTTGTTACAATGAGTTGTGGTTGTGCCTCTAGGGCTCCCGGGATCCGGCTTATAAAGGCGCACGGATCTAGGGTTTACATGGAGAGTCCTAGCCAGATTACAGACAGCCTAGCTACGGTACAATATCTTGCCGTGCACGTCACGGATCCGCCTTCCATATACGTCGTACTGGATCCGGGTTCCTCTTGGGCCTCCGTGGATCCGGGTTACTCCTAACGTTGGTACGGATCCGCCATCGATCCCTGGGCCGGACTTCTTCCTTCATGATCAACAGCAACTGGGCCGCCCGATGGGCCACATGCCTCATCACCGTCTGTGGGCCACCCGGGCTTGCCGGATCTAGGCACTGTCGATGGTACACCCATGAAGTATACCCACAACAGCTTGCCTGTTAAAGGTAGGCGAAGAACAGCCGAAGATCTTGTCGTATCTCACAACACCACTTCGCGATCCTATCCGGGAAGAAGCAAATATTGGAACACACGACGCATGCATTTACTACTACGGATAAAGAATCGGCATGCTCAAAGTGATATGTATGACATGGCAGCGATGGTGCAATGCAATTTATCCATATTAATCGGAGTCGAAACCCCGGACAATCAATTAGTGTTGGATTTGTATTTTCTACCGACAAAGTTAGGTGGTTGTTAGCATGGCATAACATGGCAGGCGTGTGCTACTTAAAATTTAAACGGAGCGAGGAAACCCTAGGCGGTGTCCAAAATACTCCTCATGTTATGTGAGGTGAGATGCACGAACTATCACGGCACGACATGATGCGAGAGCATATGGATGGCATATTCATGTTCAGCACATTTTTCTGATCAACTTTCATGTAGAAAACATTTTCATTTGAATTACCATTCAAAATTTATTAACATATTATGTTTTGTTATTAATTAAAATAGAAAACAGGTTTTATTTAATTAGAAAAGGACCCAGAAAATTTTTTTTACGGGGGGAGGACCCCGGGTTGATTTTCAAAAGAAGCATGGGGTTATCGTGCAAAGTGTCAGAGACAGGGACCACGGGTTAGCAGTTAAAACATGCAGGGCCGATTTGCAAAGTTTTCAGATCTGGAGTTGAGGGGTTTTTTCTCACCAGGAGAGCAGCCATCCTCAGAGACTGACCGGTGGGGCTAGCGCGCGGAATGGGACGTTGCGTTGGCGCTGATGTGGCAACCTTGTGATGTTGTTCCTCTGTCCCTGACGAAACTGAAGAACGAGAGGGTCAGCGACGGCGCGGTTCAGAGAAATAGGGGGGAACACGAGGGTGCGCGCCGGTGACCTACCTGAGAGGTTCGTAGACGATGGAGGTTGGCGTCGGGAGGAAGGCAGCTATCGATGGTGCGCCACGGCGAGGAAGGAGGCGGCCAGAGGCGAAGCAGATGGTTGCGCCCGCGGCGGGGAGGTGTCGGGTCGAGCACGGCCATGCCGTTGTAGAGCACGCCGGGACGAAGCAGTTGGCGCAGAAGAAGTAGCGTGTCGCCACGGACCAGAAACGGGCGGCGCTCGAGGAAGGGGACCACTGGAGTGTGGCCGGCGGGAACCATCTGCGACGGACAGCAGCGGTCACCACGGCGGAAACGAAAAGCAGAAGCAAAGCAGGGGATTAAGGTGTCCAGGGGATGCGCAGGTTTACCCTGAAGCTCTACGCATCGACGGCGAGAGCAGAAGAGGAGGGTGGTCGCCGGAATCGTTGAATCTCTGCCAGCGGCCGGAAGCGGAAACGAGGACCGTGACGTTGATTTGCAGCCTCCCGAGACGATTCCTTGCGCCAGGAGCAAGAGGAGGACGCAGCGGTTCTTCTGGTGCCTCCAAAACGGCGTGGGGTGGTCTGGTATGGCGGGGAGACGACGACGAGCTCGCGGTGGTGTTCGGTGTTCACAGAGAAGTGGAAAAGGAGGGGAAAGAAGGAGACGGCGGCAGGAGGGAAGGAAGAGAGGAGGGTGGCTAGGGTTTGGGTGCCGAAAGATAAAGGAGGGGGAGGTGAGTGCGGTGTGGGTCACGGGAGGATCATGTTGTGTGCGTGCTCGCTAACGAGGAAGACGACAACGGAGGGGTCGTGTACCGATTCGCTTCGGGTCAGGCCAGGCCGAAAAGAGGAGGAAGAGAGATGGCCCGACAGAAAGGAGGAGGTGGGCTGGAGGAAAAGAGGGGTGGCTACCGGGTTGGGTTGGGCCGAGAGGGAGGAAAGGCCAGAGAGAGAGGGGGCCTGGTTAGGAGAGGAGGGTTTTCTCTTTTGTTTTAAAAACTGTTTTAAAAATAGGTTTGTATCACAATTCAAATTCAAAAGTAAATTTATATTCATACAGAGGTGTGTGAGAGATAAAACATATTATTTAAATAACAGCTTTATTTTGTTTTGATACTTTTGTTTTAGGGGTTTGTTAAAAGAATAGAAAGGGAGGTTTATTATAAAATCATTTGAGAGGTAAAATAAAATAATTAGGATTTATAAAATAATTTTATTTTATTAAAAACATGTATATGATGCATGCATGATGCCATGTTGATACACAAAAGAAAAGAGCAAACAAAATATAATGGGGATATTACCCTGGGCCGTTACAGTGGGAGACCTAACGATGGCAGGGTGTGGGGCTCGGGATGGTACTCTCTGCGTGTAGTACAAAACCAATGTAGTACAACTTGAAAGCAGAACTTGAAACAACGCTAGAGAGATCCGTGAATATCTTTTTTTTACGAGAAATCCACCGATCTATTAATAATCATCAACAGTAGTACAAATAACCCAAAAAGTAAAGAAAATTACAAATTGGTATTCGGACCACCTAGCGACGATTACAAACACTAGCACGAGCCGAAAGCGCGTCGCTGTCCTCGTCCCTCCATCGCCGAAGTCAGGCAAAGCTTGTCGTAGTAGAGCTTGTTGTAGTAGACAGACGGGAAGTCGTCGTGCTAAGGTCCCAAAGGACCAGCGCACCAGAGCTGCAACCATCGCCAATGATGACAACCGTAGATCGGAAGAGACTATCATGAAACCACACCAACAAACATGAAAACCGACCGGATCCCAGTAGATCCGACGGGCACACAACTCAACGCGCCCTCCGACAGCGCTAGATGCACCACCGGAGCGAGGATTGGGCGGGGAGGACCTTATTCTGACTTCAGGATGTAGCCACCGCCTCACCATCCCAAAAAAGAGACTAAAAAGCAAACTAAATTAAGAACAGAAACTCCCCGCCGATGAGGGACCGTGGTCCACCACACCTCCAAGGCCCGAAGGCCACCGGAGGCGGAGCGGACCGGCGGTATCGTCGGCGAGGAGGACGGAACCCTAGATGGGTCTTTTGCCTTTTTTCTGCCGCCTCCTGGGTTCCCTTGGCACCGTACCGGTTCGTTAAGTTAAGTCAATAGATCCGTGAACATCTTGACAAGTGAAAACTGGGTAAACAAGTTCAGGCCTAACACCAAGTTCGGGAAATGAGCAAAAGTGCACTAGGACTACGGTGACGCTTCAACGCACTCCGATTGCATCCAAGTAACAAGCTACACTGCAAAATAGATGAGAGTTCATATGAATAGGCAGACACTAGTAGACAGAACGCAGACACTTGATGGTACTACATCCAGGGACGAAGTACACCAGCACAACTGAACACCTCCAGCTCTAAATGGAAGCCTGCAAAAACAACGAAGTACACTGAGCACATGAGAATCAGGCTGGAGGAAATGCAGGCCATACTGTTAAAAATTCACTTGGTTTTATCCAGCTATCAGAACGCTGGAAGGATATGCTGTAAACATGAAACCGAGCACATGTTTTAACTTATATTTGGTACGCAGTCTTGGTAGCACTTCAACCCTTGATCGTCAAACAACTATAGAGCAAACTCGTCAAACTGTCCAATTACGAGGAAACAAATGTACAGGAACTTAATGCTTTCTGTTGCAGTATTATACTCCTTGCCCTTGTTGTTGCCATGGGCATGCTGATCTAGCTATCAAGCAACCTGTTGTTGCTCTAGTTGACTATTTTTTTTGTTGCGAGTTACTCTTGTTGACTCATTGTTTTCCTAGTTTTGATGTTAGGTACCATCTGCACCTATGATGATGACAAGCAGCATCAATGGCACCATTTAAGGGTGCCAGGTATTGTACAGTACTACGGTGTCATGGTGGACTAAAAGCATTGTAATATCTTGGTGCACAAAGATATAATTAGCATTTAATCCTGCTCGAGTCTAACTTCAAAGTTTTATCAAAGCATGTTACGTACATGCTGACTACTGAAAAATAATAATCGTAAAGAGTGATAATGGTTACTTACGGACAAACAGAAATTCTAATGGATGTCAATTTTCTCAGATGGTACTCCATGGGTGCAGAGGATGTTTAAAATATGCTGAACTTTTACATCTTGCTTCTTGCCACATATAATTTTGACGAACTTTAGATGCTTCGATAGCAATGACCGATTCCTTGAGTTACAGCCTTGTTCCCTTGAGTTACAGCCTAGTTCCCTTGAGTTATTGCGTTCATCTCTGAACAATTGATATTTATGTAGCAAACAAAATATTTTGCTGAAGTCAGAAAAAGGTAGATGGTAACTTCAAAGATAGGCTATCATAATTGGATATATATACCTCATATTTTTTAATATCAAGCTGAAGCGTAAGCATCTCTAGAAGTGGTGAATGTTGGAGAAAGTAAACCATTCCGGTGAAGTTATCAGCCAGGCATCAATCATTGAGCAACAATGTTTTTAGCTTGCTGAATATAGGGCACCATTTCAAATCCATTCCGAAAACAGAATGCTGGACAAAATGAAGAGTGTTACACAAAAATTCAAGATGAAGTACATGTTGCCCTTGAGATACAAAAGTAGATGCTTTGAAAAATTTCTGCTGATTCTTTTTTACAATAATTAATGGTTACCAGATACAGAGATTTATATCCCAAGCTGGACTCTGCAAGTTTCTGGTCTACTCATCAACATGTCTTGCAAAGTAATCTCAATCCTACATGTTTAAATAGTTTACATGACTAAAATATCAAGTAGCTGTATGCATAATGCACTGTCATTCTCACAAAACCATCTGTAGCAGACATGTTCACAATGTGCTTGTTCAATATGTTTGTACTGATTGATAAATAACAGGATTGCAAACATGCACAAGATCTAGCAGATGACAAATAGCAACAGGAGTTACCAAAAGTGTGAGAATACCTGATAATAGGGTGTTATTAACTCTAAGTTTGTAGCACTTGACAAGCCTTCAAGGACCACAGAAAACCTTTCTTGAGCATACTGCTCACAATCAGTAGACACATCAACAGATGCTGTTACCAACGATGGCATGCTATCCAGCAAAGGAGGCAACCCGTGATCTTGATCTAGTTTCAAGCTAATGAGATTTGGAGCCGAAATACGAGATCTGATATCATAGTAAAAAAAAACCGTCTTTGATTTTAAGATGTCGCAATGATTGGGACAAGATATTCCCAGAGATGCTGCAACTTGACATTTCCAACACATCTAGCACTGTACAGCTCGAAAAATCCAGAGAGCCATCAGGTGCGAAGAGACCAGAGCCAGGTTTGAAGTCGACGAAGCACCTTCAACTCGTAGCACCCGAACTTGATGCGACAAAGCATACCGAATCCACGGCTCAATGCTTGGGAATGCCATCTCTTGGTCGTCTTCGCGCCAAGGATATCCGTCGTCGTCCTCGTAGAACCTATGCTGCTTCCCATAGCTGGAATAGATGTGGCATTCATTCAGAGCCGTTGGGGCGCGGAGGCGCAGCAGCTCGTTGACGAATCTGATATGCATGCCGCCCGATTCAGCGGGGTCCTCGTAGGCGAACTGGCCTAGGGGGTCGTCCTTGATGCGCAGTGCAGGCACGGACTTCCAGAGCACGCGCCAGCGCTTAGCGAGCACACACGTTTGCACGGCATTGCGCAAAGGCAGGAAGGACCGAAGGACATCAGGTACCTTAGGACGTCGTCCGGGAGGGCGCTGATGAGGTCCACGCCGCCGGCCACGTCCGCTTCCATGTTCCCCGCGTCGTCAGCCTTGACAGACATTCGGTCGAGCAGGATGGCTGCGTTGTTGGGCACGGTCAGAGCCGGGCGACAGCGTCCGGCGAGACGAAGAAGACAACAATCCAAGTTTCCAGCTCATGTCTAGCCGCCGACAGAAGGACCGCTTGCTCCTCCTCGACGGTGGCGCTGGCGTACTGCCGCTTCTCCTTCTCCGAGCCAAGCAAAAGGCGAGCTCTCCCTCAAGCAATCTCACCTCTCAATCAAGCCTGTGCCTGTCTGCCCTCCATGTATGGCATCGCCTCGAGTATATAGAAAAGGAGTGAGAGGACGACTCAAGTGCTCAATCGAGAAGGAAACCGCGAGCACTGGTGTGAACGAGACGGCGACGAGAAAGTGCGGGGGAAATCACTGTACCATGTGGGCATGAGCTGTCAAAAATCGTGTCAACTCGCTCTCAATTGAGTTTTACGGTTTTCTGTAAAAAAAAGACTTACTCAACGATTTTGCCGTGTGGGCAAAATACATGCAAAGCCGTTTCAAAACACGGTACAGATATAGCCGTGTACCAGAACATGGCAAAGGAAGAAACGGCGAAAAATGGGACGGCCTCTTTGTCGTGTGCCACCCTTCCCGTAACACGGTTTAGTCTTTGCCATGTGCATCACTGGCAGGCGCACGGCAAAAATTAGTTTCACGGTTTCTCCGGTTAACTGACGGTGCCACGTCAGATAATCTTCCCCATGTGCCTCACTCCCAATAGCACGGAAATGGTTTTGCCTTTGTCGTGTGCTTCCTCCATGACAACCCGGCAAAGATTCCACCTGCGTCGTGTACCTGAAGCTTTATCGTGTGCTGTCCTGAGCCTTGTCACGGCCAACATAAACGCAAAGCCGAGGGGCTTACCTCTCTTTGCCGTGTGCCCCCTTTGGCACGAACATGGCAAATATGGACCAAGGACACGACAAAGGCCGTTTGGCCTGACCATTTGGTCGCCGCGCACTTCCCAGGCTCACAAGTTTGCACCACATGTCCCCTTTGCCGTGTGCGCACGGCAAAGGGGACGCCCAATTTTTTTAATGTTTATTTTTCTATTAATTCCTACATTTCAAACAATAGGAACATATAACAGTTCAAATATATCACCATATCATCATAACCGGCGTCACCATATCATCATAATCACATCAATATCAATGAATAGATCACCATATGGTCCATAGTGGCAAACTCCATAACAAACACATAAAACATGTCACATAGTCCAAAGTATAGATAACAACATCCTACAAGTTCATAAACACCATAGACACATATAATTGGCCACATTTCCACCGCAAACATATAAATACCATGATGATCAAGGAGCTCTACATGTCGGCCACACCGGTGATGATCAAGGGGCATTATGATGCCCAACCTACAAGTTCCAAACTAAAAGAAAAATGAGATTGGCAAGTCATATGGTTTTGAAAAGTTGCAATTTTAACAAGTTCAAAGACTAAAGTGAGATTGGCAAGTCATATGGTTTTGACAAGTTGCAATTTTGACAAGTTTGAAGATTAAAGTGAGATTAGCACGCCATATTGTTTTGACAAGTTTTAAGACTAAAGTGAGTGAGGCTAAACTTAGAAAGTCACAAATTTTGAAGAACTAACCTAGAACAACGCGCGGGTGTTCGGATTGTTCATGCTTTGCTGAACCGACATAGGAGGCGTCAGCGGGATTTCCAATTGACCTTGGCGCGCATGGTTGGAGCCGCCAACCGAACTCTGTGACTAGAACAACCAAATGGTGGGCATTAGTTGACAATAGGCGCAAGACATTAAGATGGCATATGTATTGACTACTTACACATGGGGAGGTGAAAGGAGGAACATGAGGAAAAGTCACACCATTCGGCATCAAGGAAAGCATCTGGACTCTTATAAGTTCCATCATCTGCTGCTCCTGGGCCAGGACCTGCTGTTGTTGGGCCAGCTGCTGCTGCTAGCTCACCAGAGTCTACACGTCCTCACACCGTCTCCTTTCTTCAGCCACCTCATTCTACGTTGTTCAATTTGTTTTGTCATGATTGTTGCAACAGTAAATATAAAATGGAGTGTACATTGGGGAGGAAAAAGAACACACCGGAATCTCCTCTCCTAAGCCGTGGGTGTTTCTCTATAGCAGGCTAAGAGCTCGTCCTGCCCTTTCGGAGCTGGGAGAGACTAGGAATGGTCGCATGGTCAACATTGCCGTCACCAATCCATAAGTGCCCATTCCTCGCCTTCTCCCGCCATTAAATCAATCTTGGGGTCAAAGGGGGAACTACGAGGGTCGATGTCGTCCCCGCATACCTCCTTGAACTTCTCCACGTACTTGGTACTCCGCACATGTGATCCTTTATTCTCCCACATCGGCCCCGTCTTAGGAAGAGGTTTCTTTCTGGTATGCATACGTTCCCAAAAATCGAAGATGTTGGGATCCACACCATCTTTTTGGCCCGCAAAAGTTAGAGCATTAAAATGACTGGTCTTTTTTTGCCGTGCTCTTTTTTTGTTCCACACGGCAGAGTCTACATTTATCGTGTTCAAGATTGTAGGGCACACGGCAAAGCGTGCGCAGCACAGCAAACACGCGATTTTCCTGTAGTGTATTCACTCCTGCATGCATGGTCTTTTTTCAGGAAACTCCTAACCCACTCCACAAGGCCGCAAGGTTTTTCTACGTTTGTTTCCATCCACCCCTCTCTTTATACAGGTTTGCAGAACACTTTTCAACTATCTTTTTGCTGGCTGTAAAAAATATTTGCAGATGATGAGAATTGAAACGAAGATGTCCTATTCTATGTGACTATCCACATAGAGGTAACCATTTTTTTCTTATATGTGTTTGTGAGTATGGTCCGGGCTGGTGGCGAGAAAAGGCCAACTCGCTCATCATGTTAACCCTGCGCATGCTTGGGCTTGAGCGTAACGCTAGGGTTTTTTATGGGAAGCCTGCGCCGATGCCTGTCACCCTTAACCTAGTGCTGGAGGAGTGGAGAGCTTGGTCGGCTTGTAGAGGTAGGCGTTTGAGAGAGGTCCACTATTTCATGCCCTTAGGGTGGCTGGCTTCTCCTTTTTTTTTCTAGCGGTGGATGTATTTCTCCTCGTTCGGTTGTATCGGACTTTCTGGTCCGCTTCTTCAAGCTTAATACAATGACACGCAGATCACCTGTGGGTTCTCAAAAAAAAAATTACTATTTACTTGCAATTCCCTTTTGTCAATTCCATTTTCCTCCTCTTTCCTAATATTTTATATCAAAATTCATATTATTTGCACTGCCTTTTTTCTAATTCCCTTATCTAAGGCAAGAGGTTTTTCGGGGGACGCAGTTGTGTTATCGGGTGGTGAAATCAGTTATAACTCAAATTAACCACCATTTTTAACTCGAATGAACTAACACTTCCAACAAAAATAACTACTCTTTCGGACTCTAAATACTTGTCGTAGGTTCGATGAACTTAAATTTTATCTAACTCTGCAACAAATATTTAGGGATGAAGGGAGTAACATTTTCAAGTTTATTTTGCTTGTAAGTTAATTTCCTTTCTTAATATATGGACATGGTAACATGTATTTTATATCAAAAAACTTCAGTTATCATAATTCATGTTTGGAGGGAGAGCAAAACGTTTTCCATTATACCCCTCTAGTCCGATTTAGTTAACTCCAGCTTAGTACGAAATCCTTAAGTGAGTGGTCTGGCATCGCGCCGATTAAATGAGAATGAAGGGAGTACTTGTGAGTATGATGAATCTCGAGCTTCACATCTGGGTGAACCTGCGTGGGATGTTTCCAACCTGTTGTTGATCCAGTGATCTTTTATGTCTTGAAACATGCATGACAAGCTATTTGAGTGTGTTCTTTCATGCATACCGCGTATTTTTAAAAGCACCTGTGTACCTGTTGGCTACGGCTACTTAGAAAATTCCATGTCTTAGCCTGCCCACCGCCACCGCATCCACATGAACACATATCGGAACCATACACATAAACAACTAAACAAAGTGGGATACTGTCAAAAACAATGCTAAACAATGTGAGATCGGAACAAAAACTTTAGCTGTACATCCTAAGATCCATGTCCAAAACTTGGAGCTAGCTCGCTGAGAGCCTGGAACTCGAAGGCAGCACGCGCTTGCGCAGAAACTTAGAGCGCGCGCGCTCGATTCCCTATACACTGCCTTTGGCCAGATTCATGGGCTCGTAGCCACGCCACGACATCACCGGCCGCCGACGGGGCTGTCATCTGAATTCTTCTCGGCTACGTCGACGTACCGCGCGTATAAATAGCTCGCCGGTGCAACCATTCGCCCGTCATAGATCATCAGTGAGTTTTCCATTAACTCTATATGAATAAGGGCATTCACGGCAGGAGGCATCTTTCTGCAGAGTTGTCCATGGATCACGAAGACGGACATGGCGGTGATGCCCAGGCCGGCCTTGAGTGGCAGCAGCTGGAGCAGGAGGAGATGAGCGACTCTGAATCGGGCTCTGAATCGGTGGAGATCTCGGACCTGAAGAAGCGCATGTGGAAGGACCAGATGCTGCTCACGAAGCTCGAGGGCCGCGCGGGCGCCAGGGGCGTGGCAGTGCCTGCCCGGGCATCCACGTCGTCGGACGGCGCCGGCGACGAAGAACCTCCCGACGTGCGGTGCCGCCGGAAGGCCATGCTCCGCGCGCAGGATGGCGTCCTCCGGCACATGCTGAGGATGATGGAGGCCTGCAACGCGCGCGGGTTCGTGTACGGCGTCATCGACGAGGCCGGCGAGCCCATGTCCGGCTCATCCGACAGCCTCCGCGGCTGGTGGAAGGAGAACGTGAGCTTCGACCGCGCCGGCCCGATGGGTCTGGTCGGCCCCATGGGCGGAAGCCCGCTAGGCCTGGCCTCCTGCCTCCACCGGCTGCAGGACATCCAGGACAGCACGTTGGGATCGGTGCTCTCCGCGCTAATCCAACACTGCGAGCCGCCGCAGCGGAGCTTCCCGCTGGAGCGCGGCCTGGCGCCGCCGTGGTGGCCGACGGGGCAGGAGTCCTGGTGGGGAACACAGGGAGAGATGCAGGCTCACCAGGGCGTGCCGCCGTACCGGAAGCCGCACGACCTCAAGAAGGCGTGGAAGGTGTCCCTTCTCAGCGCGGTGATCAAGCACATGAGCCCGCGCTTCGACCAGATGCGCAAGCTCGTGTGGCAGTCCAAGCGGCTGCAGCAGAAGATGAGCGCCAGGGAGTCCGAGACGTGGTCCAAGGTGCTCCGGCAGGAGGAGGCGCTTAGCAGCCGGCTCAAGACCTCGCTGCGGATCACGCCGCTCGATCAGGAGGAAGAGGAAAGGGACAGTGATGGCCTGGGAGGCGTTGTGCGCGGTGAGCATGACAAGCGCAAGCGGGAGAGCGCCCGCAGCAGCAACTCGAGTGGGAAGTGCCCCCGTCCGACAGGCGGGAAGCCATCAGAGCTGACCATAATGCTGCCCGATCAGCTCGCTGCTGCGACCACGGAGGATAGCCGGAGCCCGATCGACGAGCTCATGAAGCTGTACTACAGCTGCATACATGGGGGCGAAAGCTACGGCAGCCCGGGGAAGGACGATATGGCGCTCATACCTCCGGTTGTGCTGGACGGCATAGATGAGGTGGCGCAGGATGTGTTGTTTGACATCATTGGGAGCTGCCCGGAAGTAGAAGACGTGTTGCGCTTGATGGGAGAGTGACAGTGTGCCATATAACTCACGATTATATCAGTTCTTTTTTCTTGAAAGGATGTTCTGAAAGAGAGTAATTGTTACCATATTGAGGTAATTCATAACCAACTGTTGGAATTTTCAGGCTTTTCGTCCCATGGAAAATTCTGAAAATCACAAAGGTCCATGGGTTCATTCATGCATGATGGGACAAAAATTTAATCCCATGTCACCTACTACTGCATCAATAAAGCTACACTTACGGGCTGTTTGTTACGGAAACCTCCTTACGGGATTACGTGGGTGTAGCTGATTGGTGCAAATATTGTGGCTTCCGTGATGTTCGGGTCGTGATCCCTCTGCCCTTGCTCCACGTCTGCGCGTAGATGTTATTCCGTAGAAAACATCCCGTAGGTGTAGTGTTACTCCTACTGCATGAGGAGAGGAGACATGAGTGGTACACGCGCTCCTTCTTCGCCACCCACCGCGCGTCGTGTTCACCCATGTAGTTTGTGCCTTCTTTTGCCATTCAGGAGAAAATTAATTGTGATTAACGCCTTCAAAATGCCAACCAACGAAGCCGCCATCTTTTAACATTTGGTAGGCGGATTATGAGGATAGCTCCAGCGCTTTTTAGGTGTTAAGGACATCTTCAGCGGGCCAACCCAAATCGGTGATCCAAACGGTTCGTTTCTGTCCATTTGGATCTGCCCACTAACTGGATGCGTCGCCTGTCCGACTTGTCCAAGCAAAGCGCCCAGCGACACGATCCATTCGGTTCGCGCTGGCTTTGCCCTGGCTTGGCCAGTTGGCAAACTCCAGTTTAAATTTCAACACAAAAATATCAAAAACAGAGCAAATTGATAAGCATAATATGTGGAATTGTCCTCTAGGAAGCGCCAACTAGTGGCAAGTATCTCCGGGATGTGCAAAGTTAGATAATATCTTACAATATACGTGGCAAGTTTCACCCAAAAAGTGAATACTTTCACCCTAATGGCAACCATCTATGTCAATACCTTTCAATCTTCGCGAGCAAAGATCATCTTCTTCTGCCTCTTCTCGATCCAAGTCCTTTGGACGGGAACAGTGACGGTGTCCAAGTCCGTGAGCATGATCCAGTTCTCCTCGGCCATGATCTTGACTTCAGCCTCCAACACCTTAGAATTTGCATCGGCATCCATGAGCGTTGTCTTGGCCTCGGCCTCGATGACTTTAGACTTGACAAGGGCCTCTTTCACCTCAAGAGCTCTCAGTTGAAGATCAACAAAGCTCTTTGCGGTTGCCTCTTTCTCTTTGCGCCGCCTCTCTACCCTCTCGGCGGTGGCTTGTTTCCCACTTCTTGGTGTCCTTGAGCAACATCCAACAATAGCTCATTGTGAAGTCCTTGTTGTCGTAGTTTCTCTTGTAGTGCCCCAGAGCATAAAAAACCTATACGCACGCAAAAGAAACAATGATACATGTTCTCATATGTGCTACGAACATTGAGACGATGGAAAGATGTTTACCATGTCAACGGCCGAGACACTGCTTATTTGCCTTCCGGTAACCGTCTTTTATGAGCCTTGGAACCGGCTACACTCGGCATGGATGAAACTCCACCTCTTTGAAAGGGAGAGATATTTTTGTTCACTATAGAAGGGTTTTTCACACAAAAACTGATGCTCATGGAAGTAGTTGCTCACACGGTTTCAATAAGTATTTCCCTTTTGATCGGCACCGTAAAGTGGTCTTCGGAAATCTCAATCCAAGCGGAGCATAGCATCTTGTCCCTTCCACGATGTAGCTCTCCATCCTTTGGCTGATCTTCTTGCCATCGGCAAGCGTGGCGACAAGTGATGCGGATAGTGTGGCCGCAATGGCCTGGATGATTTCCCCGACCATGTCTTGGGTGTAGTTGTCATTGCCAAACAGTGGCTGCTCGATAATGGAGTAGCCCTCATGAACATCCTCGTACTGAGTGTCGTCATACTCAGTGTAGTCGCCTTCTTCCTTGTCGGCGCCCTCGTAGAACATGTTCTGCATGATAGCCTCGCCGTGCACGTGCTCACATTCCTGCATGCATAGCGGCCGTGACAAGCCGGCATGACCAAGTAGCAATGTGAAACAATTACAAGAGATGGGCAAGAGCTTTACCATCTTGGTCGCCGGCAGGAGCTCGCCTGTCATTCCGTCGAACAGGTTGGCTGTCGGCGGCAGAGATTCGCCGTTGCTTCTTCGGCCCTGCCGGTGATGATACCCCGGCTGTGGGAGTGCGGTTGAGGTTGATACCTTGGCCGGAAGTATCCGAAGACACCGCGCGTGGATCACTTAGCCGGGACAGCGCGCATCTAGCCCTTCCGTGGCCTGGGTTCAAGAGGAGGCCGGCCGCTCGGCATCAATGTGACGGAGCTCGTCGACGCCGCGCCGGCGGTCAAAGCTAGCACCGCCGCATGGCCAAAGGCTACGTTCAGCGCCTCCTGCTTCATCAACATGACGGCTTGCTAGGCGGCTTTCTGAGCCAGCAGCTCGTCATTGGCGTGCTATCGCTAGGCGATGATGCGGTCGTTCGTCCTGACCCGCTCTTCTTCCAGCTTGGCGACGGCCTTCCGAGTTTTAGCGGCTTCTCTCCGGCCCGCACGCTTGCTGGATTCCATCCAGCGCTTCCCCTCCGTCATATCGTTGGCGGCCTTCTTCGACTTCGCCTGCTTCTTCCCGGCGGTGGTCGTGGCAGGCGTGGCGGTAGCCATGGCAGGCGCGGCGGTGGAATCCATCGTTTCCGCTTCCTTTCCCGCCGGACGAATTTTTGTGGGATGGTTTTTGAAGGGAATGTGTGTGCCACTGACGGGAGGGGCCATGGTCTTCTAGGGAGGAAAATGGAGGATGCGTGAATTGTACGACCCGTTGCATCGCCGTCCCAAATTCAGGGTGTGGATGCGTCAGTCCGGGCAAGTCGATCCGTTTGCGTCACCCCGCTGGAGCGTGCGCGGGCTGTCCGTCCGTCCGCACGGAACGAAACGGACAGCTCAGGACTGCGCTGGAGATGCCCTAAACTCATCCTTTTAGGTTCAAATCTCATGGTCAATAAGATACAGTACAAAACTAATAGTACGATAATTGGTAACATTTGCAATAATTCTAAAATCGCCCCTCGGAACTCGGTTATGTCTCCTAACTTACTTTTTCCCATTGCAAGTTCACCAAATGAGGCATATTTAAGCAACTCCAAACCATGTGTAATACTTCACCCTACTTGGTGACGCATTTTCAGCAAATATCGTTTCGGTTAATTCCCCGTTTCTGAAATATTTCTCTTCTATTAGTCCCTGGACACATAATCCACCCGAGAAAGCAATAAGGTGCCAAGCCTGTATAGTGAGAACCACTTGGTTAAAAGCTTTATGTCCCTAAAATCTAGTCTGACATTTTCTTTCGTCATTTTTAAAATTTCCAAGCCTACTCGTTGTCCAGGAAGTAACTATTTCTCGAGAAAAAAACACAGTTTTTCACGACAAAGCGCTTTGCCTTCGATTTTATGGTAAGGAATGCCTAATGTTTTTTTTCGGGATAACCTATGAAGAAGTATTTATCCGATTTGGGGTCAAGTTTACTTGGTGGTTAAATGTTTTACTTGACCCCCCCCCCCCCCCAAAAAAAGGAGACAACGTGCCTCTCCCATACCCTGACTCATATGGTGTTGTAATGTTCAAGAAAAAAAAACTCATATGGTGTTGTTTCGATGGAGTTTTCTGACACTCTATGTAATCTAAAAGTTGTAGTCCCTAAAGCATAACCCCAAAAAGATACTGGTAGCTCAGTGATGACATCATTGATGTCATCATGTCTAACTAGGTTCGATTATATCTCTCGGACACACTGCATTTCTCTATGTAAATTTGGGAGACGTAAGTTGTGAAACAATTCTATAACTCTTCAGATGATGGCTAAACTCGTAACTTAAATTTCTTGTTACATTGATTCTCTACTCATGCTATTTTTTTTGGAACTTTTAATACGCCAGACTAATGTCTCATTAAATAGATATAATAATATCTACTCCAGTCGTCGATGAGAGTGGTAAAGTAGAGGAAGCCTCCACGCGCCCCTATACTTAGAGGTCCGCATATATATATATGTATATTATTTCTAGTAAGTTAGTTTTACCCGTTAGACATGATTCACAAGTATGAAATTATTCGAAATCAAGTGGCTCCAAAAGGTCATATTTATAGTATTTCTTATGCCTTTATGTTTAATATGACAATACTGACAGTGCTACAAGAATGTGGTATTCAATTTGTTAGTCTTACGATGGTAACATCAGTGTTAAGGATGTGTTTATCACTCTCGAGATTCATCACAAATAACACGTTCAAACAGTGCACGTGGCCATAAAAGATATTATTCATAGAAACGAGACAACCATTGTTTTCAGAGTTAAAAATAATAACCATCATGTAATAAACATGACTCACTTATAATGTTCTTACATAAAGAAGACACTTAGAATTTGGGTGCTCAAGGTGAGCCGACTGGTGTGGAGTCGACGTCAGTGATCTGCCGCGATAGCCAACATAGGGGAGCCGGCTATTGCGGAGTTGGTGTCGGCGAGTTGGTCACAGTAGCTAGCATAGGGGAGTCCACTGGTGTGAAGTCGATGCCATTTTTGAAGTAGAGGCGCGAGAAGATGACGGGCGGTGGGCGACTCAGTCTGATCTATGATCGGTAAACCAAAAGAAGAAGATACGGTCAAGCGAACGGCACAGAGGAAAACAGATCTAACGATCGGCAAAAAACTCGATAGGGCAACCGTTCAAGAATCGGCGGACGAACCCTGCAACAGGTCGCGGACGAACCCTGCAACAGGTCACGTGGCCCCGACGGAGAGATCATGCATGGAGATCGACCTCCGTGGAGACGGCGTGGTGCGTAAGCGTATGTGGCGACTAGGTCAAAAATCTCGCCACTCTAATGCCATGGGAATGGATAGGTTTGATGTGTTAAATGTATTCCTGAGCCTCTAGAGCTAGTATACATAGAGATACAAGGGACCAACTTGAAGTATAAGATGAGAAACAAATCATATCTCTACCTGTTTTAACAATCAATACCATATCTTTATAGTAGCAAGTAGTACATGGTACAGATGCATATAAAATAAATTTTAAAAGAAAGAAGCAAATCTTTAAGGTCAAAGTTTTTCATTTTCCGTTATACAATCTTATACTTTTCTAAAGGCAGCCGAAAGCAGTTACCAAGCCAATGACCTATAAATACAATGAAGGTACTCTCAATTTTATGAGCTGCAATACCGTGCACGCGTGCAAAAGCAATCAATCAACATCAACGGGAGTTTCAACACTAATATTTCAAGGAACAGTAACTGATCAACAATAATCACGATGTTTTTTAAAAAACTAGCTCTACCTAATATTTCCTAACTGAAAATATTACTCTAAAAAGGGTTTTGGATTTTTCCCTTTGTGGGAAAACATAAAAAATAAAGAAGAAAACCACAACAACAACAACATTGTAAATCAGTCGGCTGCTAACTAGGAGCGTGACTGGTTGCTAGCAGGGTGATAAGTTGCAGACGTATCTATAATTTTTGATGCTCCATGCTTGTTTTACACCAATTTCTACATGTTTTGTTTACACTTCGTTGCACTTTATACATTTTCCGGCACTAACCTATTGACATGATGGCACAATGTCAGTTCCCTGTTTTCTGATGTTTTGTATTTCAGAAAAGTTGTACATGAAATATTCTCGGAATTGGAAGAAATAAAAGCCGAAGTTCTTATTTTACCGTAATGAAGGAGTCCAGAGGAGAGACGAAGGGGCGCCATAGGGTGGCCACACCAGCCCTTGGCGCGGCCCAAGCCCTGGCCGCGCCATGGGGTGGTGTGCCCCCCCATCCCCTGGCGTCCACTGACCTTGCCCTTCCGCCTATTTATTCGCGATCTCGCTAAAAACCTAAATACCCGAGCCTCCATCCACGAAAAGTTCCGTCGTGGTCGCCATCGCCGATCCTAGCTCGGGAGGGTTCTGAAGCTCTTCCCGGCACCCTGCCGGAGAGGGAGATCATCACCGGAGGACTCTCCATGCCCACCTCCGAAGTGATGCGTGAGTAGTTCATCTCTGGACTACGGGTCCATAGCAGTAGCTAGATGATTGTTTTCTCCAATTTGTGCCTCATGCATGTTTAGATCTTTTGAGCTGTCTATCATGATCAAGATTATCTTTATGTAATGCTACATGTTGTGTTTGCTGGAATCCGATGAATATTGAATACTATGTTGATATCGATTATATATTTATCATATGCTATTCATGATCTTGCATCCTCTCCGTTGCTAGTAGATACTTTGGCCAAGTAAATGCTAGTAACTCTAAGAGGGAGTATTTATGCTCGATAGTGGGTTCATGTCTCTAGTTTTATGAAAGAGTGACAATAACTTCTAATATTGTAGATGTGATGTTGCTACTAGGAAGAAAACAACAATGCTTTATCTAAGGGTAATTCTATTGTTTACTTTACACGCATTGCTTAATGCGATAATTTATTGCTTGGAACTTAATACTGGAAGGGGTTCGGATGATAACCAGAAGGTGGATTATTAGTATAGACGCAATTGGATTACGGTCTATGTATTATGTTTTAATGTCCGAATGAATCTCATAGTAATCATCTTGTCATGTATGGTCTTTTTTCTATCAATTGCCCAACTGTAACTTATTCACCCAGCATGTTATTTATCTTTACGGAGAGACACCTCTATTAAACTGTGGACCCTGGTCCTTTCTTTTACACAGATAAAATCATCATGTTCTATTTACTTATTGCAAGCACTGTCCTCTTCAATTCCACTAAAAACAAAAATCTTTTTCCACACTATACATTTAATCCTTTGTGTTCAGCAAAACCGGTGAGATTGAGAACCTCACTGTAAGTTGGGGCAAAGTATTTTGGTTGTGTTGTGTGCAGGTTCCACGTTGTTGCTGACGCCGGTAATGCACCCTGCCACAAGTCAGCTAGCAACACCTTCAGAAGTCACGCCTTTTTCCTACTGATCGATTAAACCTTGATTTCTTACCGAGGGAAAACTTGCTACTATGCTTATCAGACCTTCCTCTTGGGGTTCCCCAACGGTGTGCAATCTGCGCTCATCAAGCTCTTTTTCTGGCGCCGTTGCCGGGGAGAAAGAGGATTTCTGCAAGGGGAGTCTCTCATCTCCAATATCTTTACTTTGTTATTATTTTGCTTAGTTTATTTTATTTTATCTTGTTTGCTTCATTATATAAAAAACAAAAAAATTAGTTTCTCTTATAGCTTTTATTTCTGTTGTTCTATTTTAATCTTGCTTAAATGAGTATTCCTGAAGCTGAGGTTCGTTCTTTTAAGCAACAAGGAGCTAGGGAAAGTTTGAAAGATGCTTGGTATAGAATAAGTGATGCTCATTATAGATGTACAAAAAAATATTCTACCATGATCCTTCTTAGAAATTTTGTGTTGGTATATCTAGCTGAAATAGGTATGTTTTAGATACTCTCATGGGGTAATTTTCTAGGTACTCCCGCTTTGGAAGCCTGCAGTTTAATTGAAAGCTTAGTAGGAATACCACCTACTAATGTTGTTAAAACTGAGATCACTTTAGAAGATGTTATAAAAAAGACTGAGCTCTCCAGAGAAAAGCTTGCCAAATTTTCTTGATAATGATAGCCAAATTAATGAATCAATAGAAAGTATCAATAAAAAATCACTGTCTTAGAGACTAGCAATACCCATGATAGTATAAACCTTAGGATTGGTAAACTAGAGGAGGCCATGTAAACTTTAAGTTCAATTTTTTCTTCTCTCGGGTTTAAGAAGGATAAATATTTTGTGAGAAAAGAGCAAAAATTCATGTATATGGCCAAGGTGTCCAAACCAAAACCCCATAATATGTTTAAAATTGATAAAACTTTTAGTGCAACTAAGAGTGATTTGCATGTTGAATCGTCTCCAGGAGTGTCTAAAATACCTATTTTACAAATTGTGTGTTAGAGGAAGTAATTGATCTTGATGCTTCTTCACTTGAAAATACTTGATGCTAGCTCTTTTTCTGTGCCTAGTTGAAAGGCGTTAAAGAAAAGCACTCTTGGAAAATAACCCATGTTTTATTTCTGTAACTTTTTTTTGTTGTGTCTTGGAAGTTATGAACTTTGTAATAACCTATCCTTATCATTTTTTTTGTTCCCACAATAGCCTCTAATAGGAAGAAAGTAAGATTTGGGGAAGTTGCTGTCCTGAATCAGATTCTGTGCTGTCACCATAAAAAATCGTATTTCCAGCCAGAACGTAATTTTGAGCTGCCAATTTTTGAGCATATTCCCCAAGTTATTATATAACATTAGTTACTTGAACACTTTTCGATCTGAGCAACAAATTATTTTAGAAAAAATTGATATTTACCTGTTGTTCTATTTTGATAGATTTCTGCCACTATTTGCATTTGCCTCTTAATCTCTTTCTTTTTAAGTTCTTTTGAGGAAAGAGCTTTTTGAACAAGTTGCTAAAGTAGCTAATGTTTTAATGGATATTTGATATATGTTAGAACTGAACCCAAGTGAATTTGTTATTTTGATTGCACTAATGCTGCTAATAAGAATTGTGTAAAGTTTTGTATGAAGGAAGTTTTTAAGTGTAGGGAGAGAAGAATGATGTAATGAGATGAAGTATGGACAAAATCTCAAGCTTGGGGATGCCCATGTCACCCCAAGAAATATCCAAGAGGTACAAGCGTTAAAGCTTGGGGATGCCTTGGGCAACCCCTCTTCATCAACAAAGCATCAGGTCATCTTTCTAGACGGTATATTTTTATTGCTTCATATGCTATGTGTTGTTCTTGGAGCGTTTTTTTTGTTTTTCGTTTAGTTTAGTTTTGTTTGTTGTAGCATATAGTTTGATCCCATCATATTTGTTTTGTTTTGGAGAATGACGCACTCCGTTTTAATTGCATAGAACACTCTAGTTTCGCTCTTATTGTTCTGCGAGTGTTCTAGTTTGCTAGTACCGCGTTTAGCTGTTGTTCTTCCACTCGTATTTTGTTCAGAGCTTTTTAGTTTTCTTTATTTAGGTATGATTAGCTCTCTGGTATTTATTGATTATTAGCTATGAGAGTTGTTTCAAATAAGTTGATTGGTGTTGCAGACGAGTAAAATGTTTCATGTTTATAGTGATGCAAAGAAAAACTTGTTTAGACTATGTCATAGACTTTGGCATATCATGTTGGATGTTATTCTTATCATATGCTTAGTAGTTATTATTGTAGCATGACTTGCATCAAATAGCTGATTATGCATAATGTGCCATTGAAAAAATCATGTGTTATTTTCATCATACAAAGCATAATAATGTGCTATTCTCCTTTGATGCTTTATTGGGTTGACTTGGCACATGTTTACATCATGTTATGACTACTGATACGTCCAATTTGCATCACTATTTTATATCATAATTTGCTGTTATTCATTGATATATTTCATATTGGGACACAATACTTATGTTATTTCATCTATTTTGCATGTTTCATCATTATTGGAGGATCAAGCACCGGAGCCAGGATTCTGCTGGAAAAAGCACCGTCAGAACGCAATATTTCGGAAGATCAACTGTGGAAGGAAATTATACCAAAAATCCTATTTTTCAAGATGACGAAGGAAGCCAGAAGGACGAGCCAGCTGGACCCAGGGTGGGCCCACACCATAGGGCGGCGCGGCCCATGGCCTGGCCGCGCCACCATGTGGTGTGGGGGCCCCACAGCCCCTTTCGCCTCCTTTTCTTCGCGAAATCCTTCGTCCCGAAAACCTAAGCCACAGAGGGTACCTCGCGAAGAGTTACAGCCGCCTCTGCGGGGCGGAGAACACCAGAGAGAAAAGAGCTCTCCGGCGGGCAGGAATCCGCCGGGGAAATTCCATCCGGGAGGGGGAAATCGACGCCATCATCACCGTCATCGAGCTGGACATCATCTCCATCACCATCATCATCATCTCCACCATCATCACCGCCATCTCCACCGCTGGACACCGTCACCGCCGTAGCAATTTGGGTTTGATCTTGATTGTTTGATAGGGGAAACTCTCCCGGTATCGATCTCTACTTGTTGTTGATGCTATTGAGTGAAACCATTGAACCAAGTTTATGTTCAGATTGTTATTCATCATCATATCACCTCTGATCATGTTCCATATGATGTCTCGTGAGTAGTTCGTTTAGTTCTTGAGGACATGGGTGAAGTCTAAATGCTAGTAGTGAACTATGGTTGAGTAATATTCAATGGTATGATATTTAAGTTGTGGTGTTATTCTTCTAGTGGTGTCATGTGAACGTCGACTACATGACACTTCACCATTTATGGGCCTAGGGGAATGCATCTTGTACTCGTTTGCCAATTGCGGGGTTGCCGGAGTGACAGAAACCTAAACCCCCGTTGGTATATCGATGCAGGAGGGATAGCAGGATCTCAGAGTTTAAGGCTGTGGTTAGATTTATTCTTAATTACTTTCTTGTAGTTGCGGATGGTTGCAAGGGGTATAATCACAAGTATGTATTAGTCCTAGGAAGGGCGGTACATTAGCATAGGTTCACCCACATAACACTTATCATAACAATGAAGATTATTTAGCCGTATGTAGCGAAAGCACTAGACTAAAATCCCGTGTGTCCTCGAGAACGTTTGGTCATTATAAGTAAACAACCCGGCTTGTCCTTTGTGCTAAAAATGATTGGGCCACTCGCTGCAATTGTTACTCTCGCACTTTACCTACTCGTACTTTATTCAACTGTTACATCAAAACCCCCTGAATACTTGTCTGTGAGCATTTACAGTGAATCCTTCATCGAAACTGCTTGTCAACACCTTCTGCTCCTCGTTGGGATCGACATTCTTACTTATCAAAAATACTACGATACACCCCCTATACTTGTGGGTCATCAAGACTATTTTCTGGCGCCGTTGCCGGGGAGTGAAGCGCTATTGGTAAGTGGAATTGGTAAGGAAAACCTTTACTGTTTGTGCTGATTTTATTTCTCGCTGCTATAAGTCATTATGGAGAGATCTTCTCTTCAATTTTTATTTGGGAAATCTACTACTACTGCAACGGTAGTGGATGAGGCGCCAGGTAAGGAAGTGATACCATATAAAATACCTATGAAAATTATTGAACGTGTTATGGATAACCGCTATGAAGGGGATGGAACTGTCCACCCTGGAGATCATTTATTGTTCTTACATGAATTATGCGGTTTATTCAAGTGTGCAGGTATTGCTATGGATGAAGTGAGGAAGAAACTATTCTCTTTATCGATGTCTGGTAAAGCGGCGCATTGGTATAAATTACTGGATAATGGGGATTCTCTTGAATGGAATGATATTGTGCCCCGGTTTTATTCTAAGTTCTATCCTCCAAGTGAAATTCACAAGGATCGGAATCGCATATATAATTTTTGGCCTCATGATGGAGAGAGTATTGCCCAAGCTTGGGGGAGATTGAAGTCTTTAATGCTCAAATGCCCCATTCATGAGCTTCCTGGTAATGTTATTATTGATAATTTCTATGCAAGACTTTCTTTTCAAGACAAGACCTTGCTGGATACTTCTTGTTCTGGATCATTTACACGCAACAAAGAAGAGTTTAAAAGGGACCTTCTTGATCGGATCCAAGAAAATACTGAAGGTTGGGAGAACGACAAGGATAGAGAATCAGGTATAATTTACGATTATAAATGCATTGAAGCTTTTATGGATACTGATAAATTTCGTAATATGAGTGCTACATATGGTCTTGATTCTCAAGTTGCTGCAAATCTTTATAAAGCTTTTGCCTCTCATTATGAATTGCCAAAGAAGAATTTTGATAAGTATCATGAACCGTATAAAGATAAAATTGATTCATCTATTAATAAATGCGTTGTAGTTGAAACTGCTGATCATGTTATTCCTGAAGCTTATATTTAAAAAACTCCTTTCCCTGCTAAAATGAAGGAGTACTCTGTTATAAATAGTGCGGTTCATAAAAGTGAAAAGAAACCTGTAGAACCTGAAGAACAAATAAAAGTTGAACCTCGTCGTTGCAATAGTTAAAGATCTTGTGACTGAAAATGTGGAGGATGGTCATATTATTTTCTGTGAAGATGCTTCTAATATTGTTTCACATCCTAATAAACCCAAACAAGTTAGTGTTCCTATGCTATCTGTTAGAATTGGTGATCATTGCTATTATGGATTATGTGATATTGGTGCAAGCGTTAGTGCTATTCCTTATGAGCTTTACACGGAGATTATGCACGAAATTGATTCTTGTGAACTTGAAGATATTGATGTGGTTATTCAGCTGGCTAATAGAGAAACTATTTCTCCAATTGGTATTGTTCGAGATGTGGAAGTTTTATGCGGTAAGATTAAATATCCTGCTGACTTTTTGGTACTTGGTTCTGCTGCTAGTGATTATTGTCCTATTATTTTTGGTAGACCTTTTCTAAATACTTGTGGAGCTATTCTAGATTGCAAGAAAGAGAAAATTTTGACTAAATTTGCTGGTGAATCTTATGAGTTTAACTTCTCTAAATTTACCAAAACTCCTTATAAAGCTGATTTGCCTAGTGATGATTTTAATGGAGCAATGTGCATCTATTGTTCTTGTTCCTAACAATCCTTTGCAGCAACATTTGGAGGATAGCGAGAGTGAAGTTTTTAGGAAAGAAAGAGATGAGCTTGAGGAAATTTTTCTTCGCCAACCTATTCTCAAGCATGATTTACCGGTGGAAGATTTGGGTACAACACCGCCACCAAAGGAAGATCCTGTTTTTGAATTAAAGCCTTTGCCTGATAATCTTAAATATGCTCATATTGATGATAAGAAAATATATCCTGTTATTATTAGTTCTAAGCTTTCAGAGATTGAGGAAGAAAGGTTATTGGAAATATTGAAGAAACACCGAGGAGCTATTGGCTATACTCTTGACGATTTGAAAGGGATTTCTCCTTCTATTTGCCAACATGCTATTAATATGGAAGATGATGCAAAGCCTGTTGTTGAACATCAGCGTTGTCTAATTCCGAAGATGAAGGAAGTGGTAAGGAATGAGGTATTAAGACTTCTTGAAGCTGGTATTATATATCCTATTGCTGATAGTAGATGGGTTAGTCCTGTGCATTGCGTTCCCAAGAAAGGAGGAATGACTGTTGTGCCTAATGATAATGATGAGCTCATCCCTCAAAGAGTAGTTGTAGGGTATAGAATGTGCATTGATTTTCGAAAAGTTAATAAAGTTACTAAGAACGATCATTACCCTTTACCATTTATTGATCAAATGCTAGAAAGATTGTCTAAAAATACTCATTTTTGTTTTCTTGATGGTTATTCTGGGTTTTCACAAATTGCTGTTAAAGCTAAAGATCAAGAGAAAACCACTTTCACTTGTCCCTATGGAACTTATGCTTATAGACATATGCCTTTTGGTTTATGTAATTCTCCTGCTACTTTTCAAAGATGCATGTCTGCTATTTTTCATGGTTTTTGTGAGAGTATTGTAGAGGTATTCATGGATTATTTTTCCGTCTATGGGAATTCTTTTGATAGTTGCTTGCGAAACCTTGATAAAGTTTTTCAGAGATGTGAAGAAACTAACCTTGTTCTTAATTGGGAGAAATGCCACTTTATGGTTAATGAAGGAATTGTATTGGGACATAAAATTTCTGAGAGAGGTATTGAAGTTGATAGAGCTAAAGTTGAAGCAATTGAGAAGATGCCCTATCCTAGGGATGTTAAAGGTATTCGTAGTGTTCTTGGTCATGCTGGGTTTTATAGGAGGTTTATTAAAGATTTCTCCAAGATTTCAAAACCTCTTACTAATCTTCTTCAAAAAGATGTACCATTTGTTTTTGATGATGATTGTAATGAAGCTTTTGAAACTCTAAAGAAAGCCTTAACAACTGCTCCTATAGTTGAACCTCCTGATTGGAACTTACCATTTGAAATTATGTGTGATGCTAGTGATTTTGCTGTAGGCGCTGTTCTTGGATAGCGAGTAGATAAAAAACTGAATGTTATTCATTATGCTAGTAAAACTCTTGATGCTGCTCAAAGAAATTATGCTACAACTGAAAAAGAATTATTAGCTGTAGTCTTTGCTTGCGATAAATTTAGATCTTATATTGTTGATTCAAAAGTTACTATTCATACTGATCATGCTGCAATTAGATACCTTATGACAAAGAAAGATGCTAAGCCGAGGCTTATTAGATGGGTACTTCTTTTGCAAGAATTTGATTTACATATTGTAGATAGGAAAGGTGCTGATAATCCTGTTGCTGATAATTTGTCTAGATTGGAAAATATTGCTTATGATCCTGTTCCTGTTAATGATAGTTTTCCAAATGAACAATTGGCTGTAATAAAGGTGAGCTCGCGAGATAGTCCTTGGTATGTTGATTATGCTAACTTTATTGTTTCCAAGTACTTGCCTCCAACCTTTTTAGCTCAGCAAAGGAGGAAATTCTTTTATGACTTGAGGCATTATTTCTGGGATGACCCACACTTATACAAAGAAGGAGTGGATGGTATTATGCGAAGATGTGTTCCCGAATATGAACAACAAGAGATATTGAGTAAATGTCATGGTAGTGCTTATGGAGGACATCACGCCGGAGAAAGAACCGCGCAAAAGGTTCTACAATCAGGTTTTTATTGGCCAACTCTCTTCAAGGATGCGAGAAAGTTTATTTTATCTTGTGATGAATGCCAAAGGGTTGGTAATATCTCCAGACATAATGAAATGCCTTTGAATTATACTCTTGTTATTGAATCATTTGATTGTTGGGGATTTGACTTCATGGGACCTTTTCCGTCTTCAGAAGGTAACACTCACATACTTGTTGCTATTGATTATGTTACTAAATGGGTGGAAGCAATACCTACAAAAAGTGCTGATGGTGAGACCTCTTTAAGAATGCTTTTAGACATTATTTTTCCTAGATTTGGAGTGCCTAGATATATTATGACTGATGGAGGTTCTCATTTTATTCATGGAGGTTTTAGAAAAACTCTTGCTAAGTATGGTATTAATCATAGAATTGCTTCCGCTTATCATCCTCAAACTAGTGGTCAAGTAGAATTATCAAATAGAGAGATTAAATCTATTTTGGGAAAGACTGTTAATAAAACTAGAAAGAATTGGGCTAGTAAATTGAAGGATGCACTATGGGCTTATAGAACTGCTTATAAAAATCCCATGGGAATGTCACCTTATAAAATGGTTTATGGGAAAGCTTGTCATTTACCTTTAGAACTAGAGCACAAAGCTTATTGGGCTGTTAGAGAATTAAATAAAGATCCTAAACTTGCCGGTGATAAGAGGTTGTTGCAATTAAGTTCTCTAGATGAATGGAGAAGTGAAGCTTATGAAAATGCTAAACTCTTTAAAGAGAAAGTTAAAAAATGGCATGATAGAAGGATTATCAAAAGAGAATTTAATATTGGGGATAAAGTCCTATTGTATCGGTCTCGTCTCAGATTCTTTGCAGGGAAATTACTCTCGAAATGGGAAGGACCATATGTTGTCGAGGAGGTGTATCGTTCAGGAGCAATCAAAATTAGCTCTCTCCAAGGCAATGCTACGCAAGTGGTGAATGGACAAAGACTCAAGCATTATATCTCAGGTGATTCCTATAATGTTGATGTTGATATTATTCAAGTGGAAACACCGGAGGCTTTCATCAAAGGGCAAATTGACAGTCCGCCAGAACTCGACTTTGAATAGGTAACAGTACTGGTAATGAAAAGTACGCAATTTACTTTCCGAACAATATTTTTGCTATTTTTGGAAAATATGAAAAATTACGAGTTCGAAACGGAGTGGAAAGGACGCACGAGGGGGTGCCACCATAGGCCGGCGCGGCCTGACCTGGGCCCGCGCCGACCTATGGTTTGGCCGCCTCGTCGCCCCTTTCCGACTCTAGTTCGATCTGGTACTTTCCTTGTGTCGTGAAAATTTTTGCTATATAATCCCCCGGACCCCTGGAGGTCCGTATATCGTTTTCTCGACGTGTTTTGTTTCGAGCTATTTCTGCCAGGATCTGTTTTCGGTCTAGAAGCACCATGGTCTCCAAGAACAAGGGTAAGGAGCTTCCGGATGAAGATAATCAAGATCTTGAGTGGAAAGAGGAGGACAAGGACGTCAAGGAAGAGGGTGAAGAAGAGATGGAGGAAGATTCGCGCGCATACCCGCGTGCTACCATCGCAAGCATCAAGGTGGTGGACAACCCTTTTAGTGCAAACAAGAGCGCAAGAATTCGCACTGGAGGAGCGGTTCCACGTCATTACCTAGCTCCGAAGGCATCCTTATCAGGCACTCATCACCCCTTCCACAATCTAATTTTCAATAATCAAATTGAAGGGACTCCCAAGGCAGCATTGCCTAGCCAGTGGGATATAGATCGCTCTAACACTGCAGGAAGGAGGGAGCGTGAGGCTTAAGAGTGGGGAAATAACTCCAAGAGTTGGGACTCGCCGTCAGACAGACTCCTTAACCGCGTCGAGCACAATTCGGAGATGATTCGCAATCTCACATACAGGATTGATGAGCTTCAGGAGCTTATTGAGAAGCTTGTCAGGAATTCATCACCACCATCGCCAAAGGAGTAATTCATCATCGGTATTGGCATCCCCTTGGTTTGTTCCAAGCTTGGGGAGTGCCGCGGTATCACATCATCACTACCTTTTACTTTTTATTGTCAAGTAGTGTCATATCATGAGTAGGGAAGTTATCGTATAAGATGGGTTGCAGTTTGGAAGTATCTCTCCTTTAGTTGGTTGTCTATGTATCCCTTGGTGTGAGTTATCGTTATGGAATATTAATGAGAAGTCTTATCATTTACATATTGCACATCTTATTTTAGTTTGCAATCTCTACTATATGATTTACCTTGTTGTTAGTATTGGTATCACTTTGGGAGCATTGAATAAATCTATTTGGTTTTGGCAAACTTAGCATTGGTCAATAGCAACAACACTTTGAGGTTTAAGTAGAAAAGAGAAATACATGTAGTTGTTTCATTGTCTTTCTTTCCTGTTAGCTCATAGCTTATTATTCTGAAGTTAAAACTGTTTGTGCTTATAAGGAAGATGCATGATTGTTTCTATCACATGTATATTTGTTTGTTTCCCTCGACTCTTATGCTTGCTAATTAACCTTGCTAGCCAAAGACCAGATCGAGAGGGAATACTTCTCGTGCATCCAAACCTTAGCCCAAACCTATGTCATTTGTGTCCACCATACCTACCTACTACATGGTATTTTCCGCCATTCCAAGTAAATACTTCATGTGCTACCTTTAAACAATTCAATACTTAGTATCTCTTATTTGTGTCAATGTTTTATAGCTCATGAGGAAGTATGTGGTGTTTTATCTTTCAATCTTGTTGGGCAACTTTCACCAATGGACTAGTGGCTTCATCCGCTTATCCAATAATTTTGCAAAAAGAGCTGGCAATGGGATTCCCGGTCCCAAATTAATTAAACTAAATAGACACTCCTCCATGGTATGTGATTGATGGACGGCACCCGAAGGATTCGGTTAGCCATGGCTTGTGTAAGCAAAGGTTGGGGGGAGTGTCATCATAATAAAACTAAAATAAAAAGGCACTCCTTCATGGTATGAGATTGTTGGCAGGCACCCGAGGATTCGGTTAGCCATGGTTTGTGAAAGAAAGGTTGGAAGGAGTGCCACACAAAATAAAAATAAAATGGTAGCCGCTCTTTGAAGGTTGTCTGGCAAGGGGGTTAGAGTACCCGCTACCAGTCGTTGACAACAACAAACACCTCTCAAAAATGTTACTTTTATTCTCTTTATATGATTTCAAAACTGAAAAAGCTCTAGCACATGATTTAATCCCTGCTTCCTGATACGTCCCCGACGTATCCATAATTTCTGTCGTTCCATGCTTGTTTTATGACAATACTTACATGTTTTGCTTGCACTTTATGATGATTTCATGCATTTTCCGGAACTAACCTATTAACGAGATGCCACAGTGCCAGTTCCTGTTTTCTGCTGTTTTTGGTTCCAGAAAGGCTGTTCGGGCAATATTCTCGGAATTGGACGAAATCAACGCCAAACCCCCTATTTTTCCCGGAAGGCTCCAGAACACCGAAGAAGAGTCGGAGAGGGGCCAGGGGGCCACCACACCACATGGCGGCGCGGGCCAGACCCTGGCCGCGCCGGCCTAGGGTGTGGCGCCCCCAGGTGCCCCCCTGCGCCGCCTCTTCGCCTATAAAATCCCTTTCGACCTAAAAACGCAGTACCAATTGACGAAACTCCAGAAAGACTCCAGGGGCACCGCCGCCATCGCGAAACTCCAATTCGGGGGACAGAACTCTGTTTCGGCACCCTGCCGGGACGGGGAATTGCCCCCGGAGCCATCTCCACCGCCGTCTTCACCGCCATCTTCACCGCCATCGCTGCCTCCATGATGAGGAGGGAGTAATCCACCCCCGAGGCTGAGGGCTCCGCTGTAGATATGTGGTTCATCTCTCTCCCATGTACCTCAATACAATAATCTCATGAGCTGCTTTACATGATTGAGATTCATATGTGTTTTGTATCACAATTTATCTATGTGCTACTCTAGTGATGTTATTAAAGTAGTTTTATTCCTCCTACACGGTGTAATGGTGACAGTGTGTGCATCCGTGTTAGTACTTGGTTTATGCTATGATTATGATCTCTTGTAGATTATGAAGTTAACTATTGCTATGATGGTATTGATGTGATCTATTCCTCCTACATAGTGTGAAGGTGACAGTGTGCTTGCTATGTTAGTACTTGGTTTAGTCGTATTGATCTTTCTTACACTCTAAGGTTATTTACATATGAACATTGAATTGTGGAGCTTGTTAACTCCGGCATTGAGGGTTCGTGTAATCCTACGCAATGTGTTCATCATCCAACAAGAGTGTAGAGTACGCATTTATCTATTCTGTTATGTGATCAATGTTGAGAGTGTCCACTAGTGAAAGTGTAATCCCTAGGCCTTGTTCCTAAATACTGCTATCGCTGCTTGTTTACTGTTTTACTGCGTTCCTACTGCTGCAATACTACCACCATCAACTACACGCCAGCAAGCTATTTTCTGGCACCGTTGCTACTGCTCATATATATTCATACCACCTGTATTTCACTATCTCTTCGCCGAACTAGTGCACCTATTTGGTGTGTTGGGGACACAAGAGACTTCTTGCTTTGTGGTTGCAGGGTTGCATGAGAGGGATATCTTTGACCTCTTCCTCCCTGAGTTCGATAAACCTTGGGTGATCCACTTAAGGGAAAACTTGCTGCTGTTCTACAAACCTCTGCTCTTGGAGGCCCAACACTGTCTACAGGAAAAGGAGGGGGCATAGACATCAAGCTATTTTCTGGCGCCGTTGCCGGGGAGGAAAGGTAAAAGGCACTCATACTTCGGTTCCAGGTAACAGTACTCTTCTGGCGCCATTGTGTTTGTGCTCGAAGCTATTTCCTTTAGATCCTGCAATTGCATCTTTTTGTTTCTTGTTTTTATTTTCACTAGTTAGGCATAATGGAAAACAAAAAAAAAATTTGGTGAGCTTTTTAATCTTTTTCCTAATTTAGAATTGTTTGATGCGAAAATTAAAAAACCTATGGAACCTTATTTACATGATAGTAGCAATGTTATTAGTATGAATGCAATTACTGCTAATGCTATGAAGAAGTCTAAGCTTGGGGAAGCTAGTTTTTGTGATATTTTTAGCTTCCCATCTTTAGGGGAGAAAATTTGCTCTGATAATACTTTATCTCCCATATGCGATAACTCTAATGATGCTTGTGATATTTTAAATCCACCTACTGCAAGTACTTCTTTCAAGATACCCATGAAAATTATTGAACGTGTTATGGATAACCGCTATAAAGGGGATGGAACTGTCCATCCTGGAGATCATTTACAGTTTTTGCATGAATTATGCGGGTTATTCAAGTGTGCAGGTATCTTTATGGATGAAGTGAAGAAGAAGCTATTCTCTTTCTCGCTGACTGGTAAAGCGGCGCATTGGTATAAATTGTTGGAGAATAGTCATTCTCTTGGTTGGGAGGAAATTGCATCTCTCTTTTATTCTAAATTTTATCCTCCTCATGAAGTGCATATTGATAGGAATTATATTTATAACTTTTATCCTCGTGATGGAGAGAGTATTTCTCAAGCGTGGGGGAGACTGAAGTCACTAATGCTCAAATGTCCCATTCATGAGCTCCCCCGTAATGTTATTGTTAACAATTTTTATGCGAGGCTTTCAGGACAACACAAGGACTATCTGGACGCGTGTTCGGAGGGATCTTTCACAAGCAAGGAGGTTGAAGCTAGGTGGGATCTTCTTGATCGGATTAAGGAGAACGCTGAAGGATGGGAGAACAATGAAGGTAAAGAGTCAGGTATAAATTATGATTATGAATGCATTGAAGCTTTTATGGATACCGATAAATTTCGAAATATGAGTGCTACTTATGGTCTTGACTCTCAAGTTGCTGTAAATCTTTATAAAGCCTTTGCTTCTCATTTTGAATTGCCTAAAAAGAATTTTGATAAGTATCATGAACCTTTTAAAGAGGCTCGCATGAAGAATGAAATTGTTGTTAATTATTGCAATAAGCATGCTCAAACTCCTAAGAATGCTATTTCCTATAAGCATGTTAATTTTTGTGGAATGCATAGACCTTGTGGAATTAATCAAGCCAAAGATGAATATTGCATCCATCATATTAATGAAAAAACTAGAAAGTGGCTTAGGGCTCTAGATGATCTTGGTAAAAAAGTGTGTGCCCTCTATCCTTTTGTTTGTGAAGTTTGCCATGAAGTGGGTCATTTTAATTTTCAATGCTCCTCCAATGATAATTTGAACCCAATGAGTGCTGCAAATTTGTATTGTGATGGTGAAATTACTCCTAATCAGCATGATGAACTTACTTTATTTTTGGGGTGTGAAGAACTGTCGAGAAAAATCTCTTTGTTACATATGAGTGATCTTGATATTGATGATGTCCTGCATGGGTGTTTTTCTTATTGCATTGATAATAGCCATACAAATACTTACATACAAAATATTTTAGAAGATGACACCTTGCCAAAATATGATAGGACCGCTGTGTGTTTTCAACTAATTAATGAAAAGGAGGGATCCTCCCAAGTTTCTTCTATTGTTTCTGAAAGTAAATCAGGTTATGCGGACAAGCTACCCTTCAAGCCTCTTCCTCCTAAAGAAGGGAACGAGGAGAAGGAAGAGAAGAAGAAGAGGAAGGGAACGAAGAAGAAGAAGAAGAAGAAGAAGAAGGAGAATAAAAAGAAAGAGGTAACAGCGTATCCCCGCGTGAATGAGATAATGCTAGGTAACCGTAAGTATGTTGCTCCTAATGATTATTGTGATAATGAATCTGAATACGATGATCTTCCTATGCCCTCTACATACATTAGCAATCATGATTTGAATGAGCACACTACTTTTGATATTGCAAATCTCTGGGAAACTAATTCTGAAAATGATGATGACAATAATTGCCATAGTGTCAGTGCTGTCCATGCTTCCTCCCATAATGATATAGAAAGCTCTAAGCTTGGGGAAGAGGTGTTTGAAAATCCTTTTGCTACTGGTCATTATGTTCTTGATACATCTCCTTCTAATAACAATGATGGTATGGACACAGATAAACCGACTGTGAAAGATAACTATTATATTTCTTATGATGACACTGTGCCTCCGATCTTTGATGATTATTATAAAGAATGCTATGATATAGGTTATAACTATCCTTATGAAACTTGTCATAGTCATGATTGGATTACCAAAAACAATTCCCTTAGTATGCAACTTGTTTACCATGTTCAAATTCTTGATAATAATCTTGCTCCAATTACTATTAATGAGAATAACTCTTCTTATGCCAAATTTAATGATACTTATATGCATATGAATCATGATAAGAATGTTTTAAGTGATGGGTATATTGTGGATTTCATCAATGATGCTACTGAAAGTTATTATGAGAGAGGGAAATATGGTTGTATGCATCTTAATAATATTAAGTTTCCCCTCTTTATGTCAAGAATCTTGAAGTTACTCGTGTTTTATCCTCTTATGCTTGTCACTTTGTTCTTCATGAATTCATTTGTGTACAAGATTCCTCTTCATAGGAAGCATGTTAGACTTAAATTTGTTTTGAATTTGCCTCTTGAAGCTCTCTTTTGCTTCGAATACTATTTCTCTCAGTGGATCATTAAAACTGCTGAGCCCATCTTAATGGCTATAAAGAAAGAACTTCTTGGGAGATAACCCATGTGTTGTTTTGCTACAGTACTTTGTTTTATATTTGTGTCTTGGAAGTTGTTTACTACTGTAGCAACCTCTCCTTATCTTAGTTTTGTGTTTTGTTGTGCCAAGTGAAGCCTCTAATCGAAGGTTGATACTAGATTTGGATTTCTGCGCAGAAACAGATTTCTATCTGTCACGAATCTGGGCTGTTTTCTCTGTAGAAAAATCAGAAAAATATACCAATTTACGGGCATGTTCCCCAGATATGTACGCAACTTTCATTAGTTTTGAGTTTTCTGATCTGAGCAACGGAAGTATTTATTAAAAATTCGTCTTTACGGACTGTTCTGTTTTGACAGATTCTGCCTTTTATTTCGCATTGCTTCTTTCGCTGTGTTGGGTGGATTTCTTTGTTCCATTACCTTCCAGTAGCTTTGAACAATGTCCAGAAGTGTTAAGAATGATTGTGTCACCTCTGAACATGTGAGTTTTTGATTATGTACTAACCCCTCTAATGAAGTTTATGAGAAGTTTGGTGTGAAGGAAGTTTTCAAGGGTCAAGAGAGGAGGATGATATACTATGATCAAGAAGAGTGAAAGCTCTAAGCTTGGGGATGCCCCGGTGGTTCACCCCTGCATATATCAAGAAGACTCAAGCGTCTAAGCTTGGGGATGCCCAAGGCATCCCCTTCTTCATCGATAAATTATCAGGTTCCTTCTCTTCAAACTATATTTTTATTCGGTCACATCTTATGTGCTTTGCTTGGAGCGTCTGTATCTTTCTTATTTTTGTTTGTGTTTGAATAAATTGGATTACATCATGCTTGTGTGGGAGAGAGACACGCTCCGCTGTTGCATATGAACACATGTGTTCTTAGCTTTTAATATTCATGGCGAAGTTTCTTCTTCGTTAAATTGTTATATGGTTGGAATTGGAAAATGATACATGTAGTAATTGCTATAAATGTCTTGGGTAATGTGATACTTGGCAATTGTTGTGCTCATGTTTAAGCTCTTGCATCATATGCTTTGCACCCATTAATGAAGAAATACATAGAGCATGCTAAAATTTGGTTTGCATATTTGGTCTCTCTAAGGTCTAGATAATTTTTCGTATTGAGTTTGAACAACAAGGAAGACGGTGTAGAGTCTTATAATGTTTTCAATATGTCTTTTATGTGAGTTTTGCTGCACCGGTTCATCCTTGTGTTTGTTTCAAACAACCTTGCCAGCCTAAGCCTTGTATCGAGAGGGAATACTTCTCATGCATCCAAATACTTGAGCCAACCACTATGCCATTTGTGTCCACCATACCTACCTACTACATGGTATTTCTCCGCCATTCCAAAGTAAATTGCTTGAGTGCTACCTTTAAAATTCCATCATTCACCTTTGCAATATATAGCTCATGGGACAAATAGCCTAAAAACTATTGTGGTATTGAATATGTACTTATGCACTTTATCTCTTATTAAGTTGCTCGTTGTGCGATAACCATGTTCCTGGGGACGCCATCAACTACTCTTTGTTGAATTTCATGTGAGTTGCTATGCATGTTCGTCTTGTCTGAAGTAAGAGAGATCTACCACCTTATGGTTAAGCATGCATATTGTTAGAGAAGAACACTGGGCCGCTAACTAAAGCCATGATCCATGGTGGAAGTTTCAGTTTTGGACATATATCCTCAATCTCATATGAGAAATTATTGATTGTTGTTACATGCTTATGCATAAAAGAGGAGTCCATTATCTGTTATCTATGTTGTCCCGGTATGGATATCTAAGTTGAGAATAATCAATAGCGAGAAATCCAATGCGAGCTTTCTCCTTAGACCTTTGTACAGGCGGCATAGAGGTACCCCTTTGTGACACTTGGTTAAAACATGTGCATTGCGATGATCCGGTAGTCCAAGCTAATTAGGACAAGGTGCGGGCACTATTATTATACTATGCATGAGGCTTGCAACTTGTAAGATATAATTTACATGATACATATGCTTTATTACTACCGTTGACAAAATTGTTTCATGTTTTCAAAATCAAAGCTCTAGCACAAATATAGCAATCGATGCTTTTCCTCTATGGAGGACCATTCTTTTACTTTTATGTTGAGTCAGTTCACCTATTTCTCTCCACCTCAAGAAGCAAACACTTGTGTGAACTGTGCATTGATTCCTACATACTTGCATATTGCACTTATTATATTACTCTATGTTGACAATATCCATGAGATATACTTGTTACAAGTTGAAAGCAACCGCTGAAACTTAATCTTCCATTGTGTTGCTTCAATGCTTTACTATGAATTATTGCTTTATGAGTAACTCTTATGCAAGACTTATTGATGCTTGTCTTGAAAGTACTATTCATGAAAAGTCTTTGCTATATGATTCACTTGTTTACTCATGTCATATACATTGTTTTGATCGCTGCATTCACTACATATGCTTTACAAATAGTATGATCAAGGTTATGATGGCATGTCACTCCAGAAATTATCTTTGTTATCGTTTTACCTGCTCGGGACGAGCAGAACTAAGCTTGGGGATGCTGATACGTCCCCGAAGTATCCATAATTTCTGTCGTTCCATGCTTGTTTTATGACAATACTTACATGTTTTGCTTGCACTTTATGATGATTTCATGCATTTTCCGGAACTAACCTATTAACGAGATGCCACAGTGCCAGTTCCTGTTTTCTGCTGTTTTTGGTTCCAGAAAGGCTGTTCGGGCAATATTCTCTAATTGGACGAAATCAACGCCAAACCTCCTATTTTTCCCGGAAGGCTCCGAACACCGAAGAAGAGCCTGAGAGGGGCCAGGGGGCCACCACACCACATGGCGGCGCGGGCCAGACCCTGGCCGCGCCGGCCTAGGGTGTGGCGCCCCCAGGTGCCCCCCTGCGCCGCCTCTTCGCCTATAAAATCCCTTTCGACCTAAAAACGCAGTACCAATTGACGAAACTCCAGAAAGACTCCAGGGGCGCCGCCGCCATCGCGAAACTCCAATTCGGGGGACAGAACTCTGTTTCGGCACTGCCGGGACGGGGAATTGCCCCCGGAGCCATCTCCACCGCCGTCTTCACCGCCATCTTCACCGCCATCGCTGCCTCCATGATGAGGAGGGAGTAATCCACCCCCGAGGCTGAGGGCTCCGCTGTAGCTATGTGGTTCATCTCTCTCCCATGTACCTCAATACAATAATCTCATGAGCTGCTTTACATGATTGAGATTCATATGTGTTTTGTATCACAATTTATCTATGTGCTACTCTAGTGATGTTATTAAAGTAGTTTTATTCCTCCTACACGGTGTAATGGTGACAGTGTGTGCATCCGTGTTAGTACTTGGTTTATGCTATGATTATGATCTCTTGTAGATTATGAAGTTAACTATTGCTATGATGGTATTGATGTGATCTATTCCTCCTACATAGTGTGAAGGTGACAGTGTGCTTGCTATGTTAGTACTTGGTTTAGTCGTATTGATCTTTCTTACACTCTAAGGTTATTTACATATGAACATTGAATTGTGGAGCTTGTTAACTCCGGCATTGAGGGTTCGTGTAATCCTACGCAATGTGTTCATCATCCAACAAGAGTGTAGAGTACGCATTTATCTATTCTGTTATGTGATCAATGTTGAGAGTGTCCACTAGTGAAAGTGTAATCCCTAGGCCTTGTTCCTAAATACTGCTATCGCTGCTTGTTTACTGTTTTACTGCGTTACTACTGCTGCAATACTACCACCATCAACTACACGCCAGCAAGCTATTTTCTGGCACCGTTGCTACTGCTCATATATATTCATACCACCTGTATTTCACTATCTCTTCGCCGAACTAGTGCACCTATTTGGTGTGTTGGGGACACAAGAGACTTCTTGCTTTGTGGTTGCAGGGTTGCATGAGAGGGATATCTTTGACCTCTTCCTCCCTGAGTTCGATAAACCTTGGGTGATCCACTTAAGGGAAAACTTGCTGCTGTTCTACAAACCTCTGCTCTTGGAGGCCCAACACTGTCTACAGGAAAAGGAGGGGGCGTAGACATCACTTTCCTCTGCGAAGGGCCTGTCTTTTACTTTATGTTGAGTCAGTAAACCTATTTCCCTCCATCTCAAGCAAGCATTTGAATAGTTGTGATCAAACCATTATATTGTGATTTGCTTCATCATGTCTTTTATTCTTCCTTGTTTAGTACAAGTTTTATCTGAATGAATATAGCTTTGCAAGTTATCAATGATCATGAAGAGACCATTATGATTGAGTATGCAAGTTGTGCCTTATAAACTTTAACATGAGAGCGCTGCTCAATGAGATAAGTATAATCTGTTAATTGTTCTCTGACCAAGAACGAAGTTTGCCATCACCAATTATGATTTCTTATGCACCTTTATTTGTGATTACCTTATACTTGTTTCAAGTTGAGTTATATGAGGAAGTTGTCTACTATAATGTCTTGTGCGAATGAATATGATGCTTCTTGTCCGTATTTTATTTATCGACTCTTCACTCCATAAACATGTGGTCCTGTTTACCGAGCTCAGTTTCGCTTGGGGACAAGCGAAGTCTAAGCTTGGGGGGAGTTGATACGTCCAATTTGCATCACTATTTTATATCATAATTTGCTATTATTCATTGATATATTTCATATTGGGACACAATACTTATGTTATTTCATCTATTTTGCATGTTTCATCATTATTGGAGGATCAAGCACCGGAGCCAGGATTCTGCTGGAAAAAGCACCGTCAGAACGCAATATTTCGGAAGATCAATTGTGGAAGGAAATTATACCAAAAATCCTATTTTTCAAGATGACGAAGGAAGCCAGAAGGAGGAGCCAGCTAGACCCAGGGTGGGCCCACACCATAGGGCGGCGCGGCCCATGGCCTGGTCGCGCCACCATGTGGTGTGGGGCCCCACAGCCCCTTTCGCCTCCTTTTCTTCGCGAAATCCTTCGTCCCGAAAACCTAAGCCACAGAGGGTACCTCGCGAAGAGTTACAGCCACCTCTGCGGGGCGGAGAACACCAGAGAGAAAAGAGCTCTCCGGCGGGCAGGAATCCGCCGGGGAAATTCCATCCGGGAGGGGGAAATCGACGCCATCATCACCGTCATCGAGCTGGACATCATCTCCATCACCATCATCATCATCTCCACCATCATCACCGCCGTCTCCACCGCTGGACACCGTCACCGCCGTAGCAATTTGGGTTTGATCTTGATTGTTTGATAGGGGAAACTCTCCCGGTATCGATCTCTACTTGTTGTTGATGCTATTGAGTGAAACCATTGAACCAAGTTTATGTTCAGATTGTTATTCATCATCATATCACCTCTGATCATGTTCCATATGATGTCTCGTGAGTAGTTCGTTTAGTTCTTGAGGACATGGGTGAAGTCTAAATGCTAGTAGTGAACTATGGTTGAGTAATATTCAATGGTATGATATTTAAGTTGTGGTGTTATTCTTCTAGTGGTGTCATGTGAACGTCGACTACATGACACTTCACCATTTATGGGCCTAGGGGAATGCATCTTGTACTCGTTTGCCAATTGCGGGGTTGCCGGAGTGACAGAAACCTAAACCCCCATTGGTTTATCGATGCAGGAGGGATAGCAGGATCTCAGAGTTTAAGGCTGTGGTTAGATTTATTCTTAATTACTTTCTTGTAGTTGCGGATGCTTGCAAGGGGTATAATCACAAGTATGTATTAGTCCTAGGAAGGGCGGTACATTAGCATAGGTTCACGCACACAACACTTATCATAACAATGAAGATTATTTAGCCGTATGTAGCGAAAGCACTAGACTAAAATCCCGTGTGTCCTCGAGAACGTTTGGTCATTATAAGTAAACAACCCGGCTTGTCCTTTGTGCTAAAAAGGATTGGGCCACTCGCTGCAATTGTTACTCTCGCACTTTACCTACTCGTACTTTATTCAACTGTTACATCAAAAACCCCTGAATACTTGTCTGTGAGCATTTACAGTGAATCCTTCATCGAAACTGCTTGTCAACACCTTCTGCTCCTCGTTGGGATCGACATTCTTACTTATCGAAAATACTACGATACACCCCCTATACTTGTGGGTCATCAACTACAAACCAGTCAACTAAACCCTCTATGATCATTTAGTTTTTGACTTGTAATATCACTTTATGCTTTGATTAATAATGTTTTGTCGCTATGCATGATTAGTTGGTCGCTCCTAGTCTTTTGCTAGCCTTCGCATGTACTGAGTATGAGCTCTACTCGTGCATCCAACCACCAAAAACCAAAGTTTGCCAATTGTGTCCACCATACATACCTATATGTGGTATTTCACCGCCACTCGAAAGTGAATTGCTTGTGTGCTACCTTTAAACCTTCAAACATTACTACCCGTTTTGTGTTTTGTTTTAGCTCATGAGAAAGTATTGAATGTTTTTTTTATCTTTTCATGATTTCATTTCGTGACTATCATGAATAATGTACTGGTCCTTAATATTACAAAAACAGCAAGGCAACATGGTTCCCATTCCAAATGAAATATAAAATAAACAAATAATGCTCTGCACATTATGTAATTGCGAGATCCTAAATAATAGTGTGCAATGGAGAACTACATGGGAGCCGCTCTTGAGGTCACTATATGAAAGAATGATAGATTTTTTGATGCCATTCGTTGACATAGACATGCATACCTCTCAAAATATATATTTTTAACACTCCTATTGCATTCAAAATAAAAAGTTCTAGCACATGACTAATCTTGCTTTCCTCTGCGCATGGCCTTTCTTGTACTTTTATGTTGAGTCTTCACCTTGTTGCTTTATGCACCAATTAAGAGAACATAGTTATCATTCTGAGTATAATGTGCATAGTCCCAAAATTTATTATTGATTGATTCATGATTATGATATTGCTTGTTCTCAAATTACTTGTATCTAGTCACCGTTTGAACTTTAAAGGTGTCCTGGCATTTATGTTTTGCTACTTCATAAAGGACAAGCTGAGTACCACTTTGCTATGTTTTCTCTATGCTCAAAAACCAACAGTTGCTTTCAATGCACAATTATTCATGATCTTTTGTTTGAGTTACTTTTCATGTTGTAACATAGTTGCTAAGTTCTATTATTAAAATTATATCTATCATGCCTGTGTTTAGAGTACTTTGATCCCAACTCACAATGCTTTTACAATAACTTGATCAAGATTGTGTTTGCTTCATGTCACCTCAAAAATTAGTTTTGTTATCACTTCAACTCGAGGACGAGCAGGAGTTAAGCTTGGGGATGCAGATACGTTGCAAACGTATCTATAATTTTTGATGCTCCATGCTTGTTTTACACCAATTTCTACATGTTTTGTTTACACTTCGTTGCACTTTTATACATTTTCCGGCGCTAACCTATTGACAAGATGGCACAATGCTAGTTCCCTGTTTTCTGCTGTTTTGTATTTCAGAAAAGTTGTACAGAAAATATTCTCGGAATTGGACGAAAAAAAAGCCGAAGTTCTTATTTTACTGTAACGAAGACAGATTCCATAGGAGAGACGAAGGGGCGCCACAGGGCGGCCACACCAGCCCTTGGTGCGGCTCAAGCGCTGGCCACGCCATGGGGTGGTGTGGGCCCCCAGGCGTCCATCGGCCTCGCCCTTCCGCCTATTTATTCACGATGTCGGGAAAAAACCTAAATACCCGAGCCTCCATCCACGAAAAGTTCCGTCGCGGCCGCCATCGCCAACCCTAGCTCGGGAGGGTTCTGAAGCTCTTCCCGGCACCCTGCCGGAGATAGAGATCATCACCGGAGGCCTCTTCATCGCCATGCCCGTCTCCGAAGTGATGCGTGAGTAGTTCATCTCTGGACTACGGGTCCATAGCAGTAGCTAGATGGTTGTCTTCTCCAATTTGTGCCTCATATTTAGATCTTGTGAGCTGACTATCATGATCAAGATCATCTTTATGTAATGCTACATGTTGTGTTTGCTAGGATCCGATGAATATTGAATACTATGTTGAGATCGATTATATACTTGTCATATGTTATTCATGATCTTGCATGCTCTTCGTTGCTAGTAGATGCTTTGGCCAAATAAATGCTTGTAACTCCAAGAGGGAGTACTTATGCTCGATAGTGGGTTCATGCATCTAGTTTTCTGGAAGAGTGCAATAACTTCTAAGATTGTAGATGTGTTGTTGCTACTAGAGAGAAAACAACAATGTTTTATCTAAGGGCAATTCTATTGTTTACTTTACACACATTGCTTAATGCGATAATCTGTTGCTTGCAACTTAATACTGGAAGGGGTTCGGATGATAACCGGAAGGTGGATTATTAGTCATAGACGCAGTTGGATTATGGTCTATGTATTATGTTGTAATTAATGCCCGAATGAATCTCATAGTAATCATGTTGTCATGTATGGTCTTTATTCTGTCAATTGCCCAGCTGTTATTTGTTCACCCAGCATGATTTATCTTTATGGAGAGACACCTCTAGTGAACTATGGACTCCGGTCCTTTCTTTTACACTGATAAAATCATCATGTTCTGTTTAGTTATTGCAAGCAATGTTCTCTTCAATTCCACTACAAACAAATATCTTTTTTCACACTATACATTTAATCCTTTGTCTTCAGCAAAACCGGTGAGATTTACAACCTCACTGTAAGTTGAGGAAAAGTATTTTGGTTGTGTTGTGTGTGCAGGTTTCATGTTGTTGTTGACGCCGGTAGTGTTCCCTACCATAAGTCAGCTAGCAACACCTTCAGAATTCACGCCTTTCTCCTACTGGTCGATTAAATCTTGGCTTCTTACTGAGGGAAAACTTGCTATCAAACATTCCTCTTGGGGTTCCCCAACGGTGTGCAATCTGCGCTCATCACATGGTTTTCTCGCATATGTGAAACTTGGCTCCGTGGATGCTGTCGGAGGTTATGCAACCTCTAATTCATGTTGTGCAACTTGTTTGGTTGCAAATAATTTCTAGTCCGCATCAGTTGTGAAGCAAAGTGCCCGGCATTTGCTTGCCCAGAAATCGTGTTTCAACAAATGGCACAGCTTTTGGTTACAACTTGTTTTCCTAATACAATAACAACATACCCTTCTTGGTGAGCATACCATTTCACCATATAAACCCACACGGTGTTCGACACAATAGAAAATGACAGGACGACAACCAAAGATTACATAATCAACAAGCCTAGCATAAGGATAATAGTTCTAGCAGTGGATCATAGTGTTGTACCACGAGTTCAGGTACAACAACTCGTGATGCAAGATAAGTCCATCAACCGAGGGGTTACATAAATACCACCTCGCAAAATATACAGACTTGCCACCATTTTACATCAAACCTAGATACTCCCAAAATATACATCATGGATGTGATGTTCATCATCAGAAGCAGAACAAGAATGACAACAATCATCTAGTGTTCCAGCTCCTCAGAGGTAATACTTCGTCAGGAAGGTGATAACGCGTGAAGCACACGTCCGTTGGGAACCCCAAGAGGAAGGTGTGATGCGTACAGCAGCAAGTTTTCCCTCAGAAAGAAACCAAGGTTATCGAACCAGTAGAAGATGAAGGCCACGTGAAGGTTGTTGGTGAAGGAGTGTAGTGCGGCGCAACACCAGGGATTCCTGCGCCAACGTGGAACCTGCACAACACAACCAAAATATTTTGCCCCAACTTAACAGTGAGGTTGTCAATCTCACCGGCTTGCTGTAAACAAAGGATTAAACGTATGGTGTGGAGAATGATGTTTGCTTGTGAAGAACAACAGAGAATAGAGATTGCAGTTGATTGTATTTCAGATGTAAAAGAATGGACCGGGGTCCACAGTTCACTAGTGGTGTCTCTCCAATAAGAAATAGCATGTTGGGTGAATAAATTACAGTTGGGCAATTGACAAATAGAGATGCATATACATATCATGATGACTACTATGAGATTTAATCAGGGCATTACGACAAAGTACATAGACCGCTATCCAGCATGCATCTATGCCTAAAAAGTCCACCTTCGGGTTAGCATCCGCACCCCTTCCAGTATTAAGTTGCAAACAACAGACAATTGCATTAAGTATGGTGCGTAATGTAATCAACACAAATATCCTTAGACAAAGCATTGATGTTTTATCCCTAGTGGCAACAGCACATCCACAACCTTAGAACTTTCTATTCTTTCCCAGATTCAATGGAGGCATGAACCCACTATCGAGCATAAATACTCCCTCTTGGAGTCACAAGTATCAACTTGGCCAGAGCCTCTACTAGCAACGGAGAGCATGCAAGAACATAAACAACACATATATGATAGATTGATAATCAACTTGACATAGTATTCAATATTCATCGGATCCCAACAAACACAACATGTAGCATTACAAATAGATGATCTTGATCATGATAGGTGATGACCCACAAGTATAGGGGATCGCAACAGTCTTCGAGGGAAGTAAAACCCAATTTATTGATTCGACACAAGGGGAGCCAAAGAATATTTGTAAGCCTTAACAGCGGAGTTGTCAATTCAGCTGCACCTGGAAACAGACTTGCTCGCAAGAGTTTATCAGTAGCAACAGTTTTATAGCAATAGCAGTAGTGAAATATAAGCAGCAGTGTAACAAAGACAGCGGTAGTGATTATAGTAAACAATAGGATTCAAATACTGTAGGCATAGGGATGGATGAACGGGCGCTGCATGGATAAGAGAACTCATGTAACAATCAAGGCAGGGCATTTGTAGATAGTAATAAAACAGTATCCAAGTACTAAACAACCATAGGCATGTGTTCCATATATAGTCGTACGTGCTCGCAATGAGAAACTTGCACAACATCTTCTGTCCTACCAGCCGGTGGCAGCCGGGCCTCTAGGGAATCTACTGGTAATTAAGGTACTCCTTTTAATAGAGCACCGGAGCAAAGCATTAACACTCCATGAACACATGTGATCCTCATATCACAGCCTTCCCCTCCGGTTGTCCCAATTTCTGTCACTTTGGGGCCTCGGGTTCCGGATAGCAATATGTGTATACAACTTGCAGGTAAGATCATAAAGCAATGAATATCATCATGAATTGATAACATGTTCAGATCTGAGATCATGACACTCGGGCCCTAGTGACAAGCATTAAGCATAACAAGTTGCAACAATATCATAAAAGTACCAACAACGGATACTAGGCACTATGCTCTAACAATGTTATGACTATTACATGATCAATCTCATCCAATCCCCGTGTGTTTTTAGGTCGAAACCCTTAAGTAGTCGAAAGGGGGGTGTTGGAGGCTGGCCGAGGCGCCGCCACCATAGGCCGGCGCGGCCCAGGGGCCCACCGCGCCGCCTTGTGGGGTGGGCGCCTCGTGGCCCCCCTCCTTCTGGTCTTCTGGCTCCGTCCATCTTCTGTGAAAATAGGCCCATTGGAATTAATCCCGGGGATTTTCCTGAAAGTTGAGTTTCTGCACAAAAACAAGACACCAGGGCAATTCTTCTGAAAAAAGCGTTAGTCCGTGTTAGTTGTATCCAAAATACACAAATTAGAGGCAAAACAATAGCAAAAGAGTTCGGGAAAGTAGATACGTTTCGGACGTATGAATAGGCAGCTCACAAGATCTAAACATGATAGCACAAGAGGAGAAGACAACCATCTAGCTACTGCTATGGACCCATAGTCCAAGGATGAACTACTCACGCATCAATCCGGAGGCGGGCATGGTGATGTAGAGCCCTCCGGTGATGATTCCCCTCTCCGGCAGGGTGCCGGAGGCGATCTCCTGAATCCCCCAAGATGGGATTGGCGGCGGCGGCGTCTCTGGAACTTTTTCCGTATCGTGGCTCTCGGTAATAGGATTTTTGCGACGGAGAGTTTAAGTAGGCGGAAGGGTAGAGTCGGGAGGCGCTCGAGGGGCCCACACCATAGGGCGGCGCGGGCCCCTCCTTGGCCACGCCGCCTTGTGGTGTTGCCACCTCGTGGCCCCACTTCGTATCTCCTTCGGTCTTCTGGAAGCTCCGTGGAAAAATAAGACCCTGGGCGTTCGTTTCGTCCAATTCCGAGAATATTTCCTGTGTAGGATTTCTGAAACCAAAAATAGCACAAAACAGGAACTGGCGCTTCGGCATCTCGTTAATAGATTAGTGCCGGAAAATGCATATAAATGATGTAAAGTGTGTATAAAACATGTGAGTATTGTCATAAAACTAGTATGGAACATAAGAAATTATAGATACGTTTGAGACGTATCAGAAGGCAGTGAACCAGTCCATCCTGCCAGCAAGGGTCGTCATCACAAGATACTTGTCCGCATGTGTCTTGTGATCTATGAGGTGGCTCAGAGCATGGTAGACAATAGCGGGAGTGAGCGGAGCAGCTGGACCCCGCCCGGTGTAGATCATCTTCATCTGAGCATAGTTCTCTATGGGCTTGTTGATGAGATCCGCGTTCTTAGGGTGAGTGTGCAATGATGAGGAAAGTTAGTTCTTCGTGCATGGTATGAAAGTGAATAATTGAAACAACATGTGCACTGATCTAACCTTGGTGTGGGCATATTATGCATCATTGTCCATCATGATTGTTGATATCTTCTCCACCCAATGCATGTCCTCAAGATTTTTTTAGCCTGGAGACATGAACCCACCTTGCTCTCTAGTGCCTCGATGGTTGTAGAGCTGGTCCACATCAACTTCACGGCCGGTGAACTTGAGAACAACCTCTATAATAGCTTTCAGGTCACGGTTCCTGAAGACCTGAACTCCGGTCATCCCTTCCGTCACCAACTCGCACACCTGGTTCAGCACGAAGGTGGACAGAGCAACAAGACATATCATTATGTTCTTCTTCTAATAGGGCAGTACCTATCAGACACCGGGATGTACCGGAGTGGCCGAGCCAACATCAGAGAGTTCACCGACAAATTAGGGAAGGTCGCGTCCTATAGAGATAATCAAAGTACCAAAGTGCAAGAACAATGGTAAGCATGCTCCTAACAAGCTAACATGTCAATATCATTGACAATGGTAAACAAGCAAGCATGCTAACAAGCTTCATGAAAGTAGCAAACACCTTATATGCAGACACGATAAATAAAAGACAATACTAATCTTCTATGCATGCTGCCATGTATAAGTTCGAACCTAGTACAAGGAGAAGTTGCACACGTCGTCATGGACGGACGCAGCGCCCCTAATGCCCGGCGCTTGCCCAACCTTGGCTGCTGCACGCCTCATGGGTGAGTCCATTTTTAGCGACAAAATCATAGCTTGGCGTGAGCAAAATCGTTTCTTGCACAGGCAGCCAGGTTGCAGTGACTCGATTTTTTCTCAGAGTAAACAGATTTTGCCAAGTAGCGTCCCGGCCATCGGGACGATTCGTACGTCCAAATGCCCGCGTATCCTAGGGGCCATGGTGGCTATTAATTTGGTGCGATATCCTTTTTTTTCTTGGGCAGTGTTGGTCGTCAGTCAGCTGATATCAGCCTGAAAATCGGTCGTAGTCCGCACCATCTGATCGAGATCTGACAATCAAAACAAAGCCGTGACACAGTTTTTCATTTTGACCCCTAGTTTTTGTGAAATCAACCCGCGGTCCAATCTTCTTCAGTTAAACCTGAACGGGTATACCTCTTTAGCCTAGTTCTTGCCGATATTTACAACAAAATGCCACCACCATGATTCGCCCATATGTCACATGGCATTGCAACAAAAGAAATCACCTTGTATACAAAAAAATTTATATGATTACAACAAAAATGTTGCAAATTTATTAAAAAAATTAATACTACAATAAAGTGCTTAAATCAACATTTTTGTTGTACCTTGATTTGCAACAAAAAAAACACCAACAATTTCTTCAATAACTGCAGACTATTACAACAAAAGTCCATATGTTTGCAAAAAGATGCAAAGTGTTCAAGTAATAATTAATTTTCTACCGATTGAATTACAACAAAAATCATCATCTATTTTAATAAAAGACGTAAACAATTACAACAACAAAATTATATTTGCAAACAACGCAAAGCAGTCAAGCAACAATTTATATGCTATGGATTTAGTTCATAAAAAATCAACAACTATTTTAACAAAAAATATAGATGATGACAATAAAAATATAGACATGTTAAAAACCCTCGGTAAAATATTACAACATCTCGTGTGTGCTCTTGCTACAAACCTCGTAGGTCTTTGTTACAAAATTTACTAACATATGAAATATTACAAAAACAATAGCAAGGAAACTTGTCCATAGTAGGCTCAACTTCTTCTCTTGTGGTGATAAAATGCGAAAAAAGGTAATGGGCCAAATTCAGGCCCACGTAGGACCGCGCGAGCGAAAGAGGCCAGACGGTCGACCGCTAGCGCGGGATCAGTCACCGGATAGGAAGTGTTTTCCTTTTTCTTTGCCATAGTTTCTTGCTTTGTTCGTTGGTTAAGTGGTTCTCGAAGAAAAAAGAAGTATTTCTTGCTTCATCATGTTTTAAATCATCTTGGCTTCAAAACAATGCTATTTGCTCCACCTTGTTTTTATCCTGGAATTTTATTTTTATTATTTCATAATTTTTGGTTTCACTCTAAAATTTATCGCATCAATTTTTATTCCATTTAGTCTAAATTTTGTTCCACCGGTATGCTTGTTTCATGAAAACTAAATAAATTCAACTTAATTGGTCGTAAAATTTTCTCCTAGTAGTCATGGTTTGCCTTCACGAGATATTTCTCGTTTCACTGGGTCTGAAATTTCACTCGGTATGAAATTTTCGAGGGAAGAAGATACATGGGCCCACAATTGCTTATAGCCAACCGAGCGAAAATATTTTCACGGAAGACACAACCGAACGATCCAATAGCGGGGATCTAGGAAAATAAAAGCAATGAGAATCGTCTCATGTATCAGTCCCGGCTCCTACTGACCATTGTCCCGAAACCCTTGCCCAATTGTCCGATTCTCCAACCGCTTTAGGCTGGTGCGGACACTTATATTTGTGCATTATAGCCGTGGTGGGAACACCCCTTTCTTTGTGTGATCATTATATTTGTGAGCAAAAAGTAAGGTGTCTTTGTGGCGCGCCTAGGCTTCGAAATATTCCTAGGTCCGCCTCTGCAGGTGGTACAACCAATCCTCGTACCAATTATTGCACTTATATGTGAACGATGCATCTTAGAAAACGTAGAACAAGGTGTTCAACGAAAATACGCTCATAACAATCCACTCTACTCCCATAGAGCGAAGCAAGAACTAAGTAGAACTACTCTACTCTCACATATCGAAGCAAAAACTTAGCATAACTCCTCTACTCACACAGATCGAAGCAATAATTTAGCAGAACTATACTACTCTCACATATCGAAACAAAAACCAACTGAAATGTACTCTAGACTTACAAATAATAATTGTAGTGTAGATCTAAGCTAGAGTTGGAAGGTATTCACAGTGATCTAGCAGTCGGTCCCAACGGAGGAAGACGACGACATGTCGGTGGGTCGTAGCAGGATGAACTGTCGCGACAGAGCTCCACCGGCCTGAGAATAGACCATCCCTCACCTTGGTGGCCGACGAACATCTATGAACGGAGAGCTCGAAAGGAGGAAAATGGTGGCGCGGCTTTGGACGGTGAGACGGCGAGGTGTCAATAGGCGAGGAGTATCGACGGGAGGTGAGCAAATTTCCCCCGCTGAATTTCCCCCGTCACGCGCTGGCTCCCGCCCTCCCTGTCTCGCATCAGCTGTGCGCAATTTTTCTCTAGCGAGCGCGAGACGACGGTGGCTCGTGAGAAACGGCCAAATCGAACATTCCTCCTCAAACAACTTTTTGGGTACTTTAATGTTCGTGCAATGCAGCGAATCTTTTCCCATGACCATTTAAACATCTGTTTTTTATTTAAAATATAACTCAAAAAACGCCGATTTTCGTTTTCTGCAACCTAACACCGTAACACGTCTTAGACCTCCCAGAAGAAAAAACGATGCGGGCAAAAGAAAAAACACAGACTGTTAGATCCCTGGACGGACAGACCCGACCCGATTCCATGGACGGCAACGCGCCGTCTGCACGCAAAGGTCGTCCGGCCGCCTCCACCCATCCCCTGCTTCTCTCTCCGCCACGCCACCATCGAGATCCTCAAGCAGCTGCTCCTCTCCACCTCGATTCCCTCTCGGTAAGCCTTGATTCATCCCAAATCCCCTCTCAAATCGCGATTCCGTGCTGTTCGACGGTACTCATAGCGCATCAGATGCCCCGCGACCCCGTAGGATAGGACGGCTCCGGAAGGCGTCCGACCCAGCTGGTTTTGCGTTGTCGGGAATCTTCTGCGAGTAGTTTGATCAAGTAGTCGGCCTTGTAGTTAGGTCTGGTCTGTTTGGATTTCGGTCAAACTTGAGGCCTCTCTTAGGGGGTGGAACTGGAAGTGCTTGTGGGGCAAGGGTGTTTGATCAAATTGGGCCCTAAATGTTCGATCGTAGAGATTCCAGAAGAATTTGGGTCATAGTTGTGAGGTTTCTGCCTCTGGATTCGTTGTCTCGTGGTTGATGCTTCCATAATTAAGTTGATTGTTAATGCAATTTGCCTACACACATTTTGTTTAGATCTGCTTTGTTCTTGTAGTGTTAGACCAAGTAGTTGAAACCTGCCGACCAAGCTAGAACTTTTATCAAACACAACTGGCATGCTATTCCTACCGGAGCTGTTGTGCGCTACTATTATGTGGTTCTGGAATGGTGAACTCCATGTAACTTCAGTGTCTCTTCTTAACCAGATTTGGTGCCAGCCAATGGTTTAGAGGGGTTATGCCACAGCAATTGATCTGAATTTGAAGATAAGCAGGGCAGTATGGGTTCCTATCTAAGTGTTGCAAGCAGCACTGCTCGATCCGTGGATTCCGACAACGCAAGTGGTTCAGTTTCCAATAAGAGGGCCAAGATAACCACGTATGACTGTGCGTCATATTCGAGGATAATCCCAACTCTTCCCGACGAGCTTTCGTTTCAAATTTTAGCAAGGATACCGCGGATTCATTATCTTAAGGTGAAGATTGTTAGCCGAAACTGGAAGGCCGCAATCACCAGCTCTGAACTTGCCCAGGTGAGAAGAGAGCTTGGGTTAACTGAAGAATGGCTGTACATGCTGACCAAACTTGAGGCAAACAAGCTTGACTGCTATGCCCTCGATCCATCTTGCCAGAAGTGGCAAAGGTTGCCATCCATGCCTTCGTTCGTCCACGAGGAGGAATCTGGTGGCAGGGCGCGATCTTCTGGGTTCCGGATGTGGAATGTTGTGGGCTCAAGCAGTAGGATTGCTGACTTCTTTAAGAGATGGTTTTGGCGCCGATATGGCTTGGACCAAATGCCCTTTTGTGGGTGCTCTGTCGGAGTTGCTGATGGTTGCTTGTATGTTTTGGGGGGATTTTCCAAAGCTGTTGCCTTGAATTGCGTATGGAGATATGATCCTTTTCTCAACTTGTGGCAGGAAGTTAACCCGATGATGTCTGGTAGAGCTTTTTCCAAGGCATCATTGCTGGGGAGTAAGTTATATGTGGTTGGTGGAGTTAGTAGAGGTCGGAATGGCTTGCTTCCTCTTCGATCGGGTGAAGTGCTTGATCCTAAAACTGGCCTATGGAGTGAGTTGCCGGAAATGCCTTTTGTGAAAGCACAGGTATTGCCCACGGCTTTCTTGGCTGATGTGCTGAAGCCTATTGCCACTGGAATGGCTTCCTATAAAGGGAAGCTTTATGTTCCTCAGAGCCTGTACTCATGGCCATTCTTTTTCGATATTGGAGGTGAAATCTATGACTCGGAACTAAACTCTTGGACAACGATGCCAGATGGTCTTGGTGACGGATGGCCGGCAAGACAAGCAGGCACAAAATTAGGTGTTGTGGTCAATGATGAGCTTTATACATTGGAGCCTTCCAGCTCCTTGGACAGTGGCCAGATAAAGAAGTATGATTCTGAAGAAGATGTCTGGAGAACCATTGTACCACAGGTTCCAGTTCATGATTTCACTGACGCGGAGTCTCCTTATTTACTGGCTGGCCTTCAAGGAAAGCTCCATGTTATTACAAAAGACGCAAACAATAATCTCCAGATTATGCAAGTTGCACTGCAGAATAACACGGAAAACAATGCATCCGAAGAAAATGCCTTATGGAACACGGTGGCTTCTAGGAATTTTGGGGCTGCCGAACTCATTAGCTGCCAGGTTCTTGATGTGTAAAATGGGAGCTGCTGCTGATACTTAAGAGATTTTTTTTGTAAGAAATACTTGTAGTCATTGCAATCTACCCAATGTTGCACAGTACAAGCTGTCGTATCAACTTATGGGTTTACAATTTGACAAGGAGGAAGATATATAAATTTCACGTTTATAGTTGATTGTAAGTCGATTCAGGCGCTCAAATAGTGCCATATATAGGCAAGACGATTACTGTATAGTGAGTGTACTTTCACAGTGAAGATTCAACTTGAAAATTTTGATTCATATTTGCCATCTACTGTTCTGTATCATAGCTAAATCTGGTGTAACCATCTTGATATTCTCTACAGACTTGTGATGCACGGTATCCCTCTGCTTGGTAACCAGTGCATAATGTTTTGAATTTATCAGCTGTTCGGATCGTGGACTTTTGTGAAAGAAGATATTGAACGGCTCTCGTTTTTCCAGTTCTGCTTGGAAGGCAACCCAAGCCACTTTTGCAGACATCCTATCCACAGCTGAAGCATGTGATACACACATCATATCATGACTTGGCTTTTGACAAGGTGTGTACTGGCAGCAGCTTATAGGTGTAGTGTGCCATATCTGAACAAGCAAGCGTCGGCTGCTGCATGCCAGTCAATGGACACACGTAGCCCTTCAAATGCTTCGTCGTGTCTGATATGCTGGAAAGTCCAAACATGATGTCAGCTGAAAAGGAAACAAATTCCTTGCTGCTGACATATGGCACGAGGCAGATGTCCTAGTGTTATTATATTAACCAGTTGCCAATATGGAAATGTCATGCGTGACGATGGGCTGAAGCTAGAATGCGTGCGAGATTACTCTTACTAATATATGTTTAGCGCCTAACTTGGATTATGGATGCACTAGAACCGTCGTATTCTTAGAGCTTGAGCTGGCTAGTTTTGCTGACCCGCAACTCTAGCAGTATCTGTTTTAGCTGATATGATAATTTCTGACAAAGATACAGCATCGCATCATCTTCTATTTTTAAGTTCTGGCCGGTAACGAACTACTGCAGTCTGCAGGTCTACAACTAGCAGTATCTGTTAATATTCATGTCATTGTCATCATGGTTTGAATATCGCGTGATGCAAACTGTGAGCAAGGCAAGTCGTTTCTGCTTTCGCTTGTGAAAGCAGGTTAGGATTCGACAGTAAAAACAAGAGGGCGGCACTCATTTAGTGACTTGCTGAACTCCGCTCAATGCATTCCGGCAATTTATGCGACCTTGTTCGAGCTAGCTTAAACGCCATGAAGTTGTCGTTGCTTTTCACCCAATGAAACGAACATTCTACTAAATTCTATCTTGGATATTTGGAAGTCTTTCAAAATTCTCAGACATCGTTTTTTTTTTTTTTTTGCATGACTCCTTCATGGCAAGTTAAACACATGAAAAGGGAAAAAAAAAAGTGATTTTTTGATCTGTGAAACCTGCCCTGAACATCCTCACCTATTCTTTGGATGCAGCTTCAGCCAAAGTTTGTGTGGGCAATTGGATTTGAATGGAACATGGATCTTGACATACATAGCATGACTAAGGATGATAGAGAGATGTTCACCTGCCTTTTTCATGGAAATTCTGATCGGTGGATGCTGCAGTCTCTGGGAGCAAAGAAATGATGCTATCTTTAATACTGACATAGATCCAGCTAAGGTTTTTCCCTCTTTGACTATGCATAAAGCAATGCCAAGCCTAAGAGAAGGTATGCAAGCCTGGCTTGATGCTATATTAGATTGTAGCTGAGACACATGTACAGTCTACTGTATTTGGGTTAAAAAAAGGATAGCGAAAAGTTTAGGCAAGTGAACTGAAACACTTAGACTAGTCATAGTGGGGAGTAATATTGGGTAGTAACATGCACATATTACTACTCTATTAATACCTTTATACGGGATAGTATCATAGTTGTATAACATAGAATTCTACTTTTTTGTAGTCATTTTTTCTTGGAATGTGTGATGTGATGGTAACATAGATAGTTACCCGGAATTGCTTCACACACGATAACTCTCGTCCGATCTCTGTACGACAATTCCTACACCTCGTGCTAGTTACAGCTCTAAATAATTCTTGCTCTATGCCTAAGTTCAGCCCAAGACCAAACCCCACTATACTGCTGACTTGGTTAAAACCTGTTCACGACTCCATCTTTTCGCTCCATACCGCCCGTCTTCTTCAAGAGTTCCATCCCATCTCTTCACAGGTTGCATCGACGAGGCTAGCGCCCCATTCCCCTTAGAGCATCTCCACCGGTGGCCCCGATAGCGGTCTCGATAGCGTTTTAGGGGTCGGCATCGAAAATGGGCTCGCATCGACGCCGCCGGCAATTTTTCGAGCCCAATAGAAGCGCCGGCAACCCCGTGCCGGCCCCTTAGCGAAGGCGCGAATCGGGCGCGCCGGCGCCTCGCGGCACAACGGTTTTCGCGGTTAGGGGCGCCTTGTCTGCGAGAGGACGCGACGGTTCGCATCGGCCGACGCGAGAAGGTTGGTCGTCAGCCTTTAATGGTCTCCCGCGTGGAAACCGAGGCGGCGACGAGGGCAGTGACTGGCCACGCGGCGTCCACTCGCCTACGCCGCCGTAAATTCGGGCGGAGGAGATGGGCGAGCAGCGACGTGCAGAGTAGCTGCAGCAGCGCTGCCGTGCGGACGAGCTGGAGCTGCAGCGGCGTGAGGACGAGTTGTACGAGTGGCGACGCATTGAGGAGTTGCCGGAGTGGTTGCGGATGCGGGAGGTCCATCAATGGCAATGTCAGGAGGAGCTAGAGCAGCAGCTGCTGAGCCTTCAAGACGAGGCGGGGCCATCGAACGCACCGCCGGGCGGCCAATAGGCTAGGGTTAGATAATCTACCTGTTTTCATTCGAACTTGTAAAATATAATCAAATTTGAATGATTTTTTTACTTTCGTCTATCTTTATTGATTTGGGGCCTCGTTTAGGGACACAACTGGGCAGCAACGTCCTGCAAACACGGCGTCGGCGCGGCATTGGCGCAACACGCGCCACTGGTGTCGAAGCCGGAGGACAACGACGACCCGTACATGCGCGCCGCTCTGGCGCTATCCAAGGCGGAGGAGGAGGCCAAGTGGCCGCATCTCGCGGCAGTCATCCACACCTCCGCGATGGAGGAGGAGGCCCGGCAGGCGGTCGAGGACGCCGAGGCCTAGGCGTTGGTCGGCCAGGCCCATCGGGAGGAGGAAGCCTTGCGGCGGCGCGAGGAAGCCAGGCTCCGGCAGGATGAGGCCAGGCGCCGGTGCAATGAGGAGAGGCGCCAGGAGGCTAGGCGCCTGGTGGAGCAGGAGAGGCAGCTCCACCTCAGGGAGGAGGCGGAGCTGTGGGCTGCTGCGGCGGAGCAGCGTGCGGCTCCGGACCCCCAGTCGGCCTGGGAAGAGGCCCAGTGGTCGCCGTGACCGGGGTCCCCTGTGCGGTCGAGCCACAACAGCGTATCGCCGCTCGGGGACGTCGTCGATGCCCACGGCATGGAGGCCCACATGGACTAGGCGGCGCACCGGCGGCCACCTCGTCCTCCTCAAACCCTAGGATAGGTTTTTTTTTAGTTTAAAGCTCATATAGAGGACTTTCTTTTGTAGTTTAAATTTGCCTAAAATAGGGCATATGTATAAATTTTCCCAAAATTATGTTTAATAAAATATGGTTTAGGTTTAATTTTTCTTTTCTTTTTTTTGTTGTATTTCACTTTTGGGGTGCGTCCACGTGTTGGGTGCAGTGCGCGACCCAAACGAAACGATGATCAGATCCGCCTGTCTGCTAACCGGCCCAAAACGAACGGCCCAACCTCAGCCCAGCGCAGACCCGAACTGTGCTAGCCTCGAATTGCCTCGCGCGAGAGAGTCGCAGCCATGTAGGATCGTACAAGTATCGGACAAAAATTATCGTACGTATAGCAGGACTCATAGTTACCACTATTCTCTCTTTCATCAATTAATGACATGTCATGTCATTAACATACTTAATTGATATTGCATGTTGTTGATGTTACTAGTTAGACTAGTCACAACGCATAGTATCATGTAGAAGTATCATGTGTACGATACTACTATATGTTATTATGTCCACAATGTATGGTGTCATATGCTAGTATCATAATCTTCTTATATTAATTGATTTGTAGAATCTCAATGCAAATATATGTACAAGATTTGTTTAACACTTCATTTTCTAGTACTACGTGCTATGATACGGTATCTACCTTACTATCATCTCTCTCATCTTTAATTTTTTTCGACAAAGAGTATATATTAATATCAGAGATACCAATTACACCCAGCATCTGCAACAACGCATTGCCCTAGCGACATTACGGATGCACACAACCAAAAAAGAAAGAAGGGTATCAAAAAATAAAAGCCCCGCTACAGTGATCTAATCCTTTAAACAACAGCACTAACACCACCATGATAGCACCAGAAGTTCAGCTTCTCCAAAAGCGACGCCTCCAAAAAGGTAACAGTGCACCAGCGCTATCGTCGCCCGATCATAGATCTTAGGTTTCACCCTGAAGAAAATCCTCACTCTTAAAACAATGCCTTCAACAAGAACATTGCCAGGCACAACCAATTAAGGCCAGACCTTGGATTTTCACCCTGAAAGGTAAGATTTTGAACTTCTCCTGTGCAGTCGCCCCCGCATGCCGCTGCTCCAAAGACACCGATCACGAGCCAATTCCTCCTCGCCACCCAGACTCGAGTCACCATTGCAAGACCACAGATCTTGACTTCCATGTCATTCTCCGCCAGCACCGCAGAACGAAAACGTGCTTCATGATAATAACCGCCAGCAGAGCTTCGAAACGCTCCCTCTGTAACCAAACGACCATAGTAAAAACATGGGTGCGCTCGACCGAATTCTACCCGATCCGGCAACCTCCAGGCTTGAATCGCCCAATGGAGCGCCGGCGGAGCCTTCCGGGAACATGACACATCCGCCAGATCGATGAGGACAGGCAACAGCAGATCTCCATCTTTGCGCGAGAAGAAATCCAAGGACCACCGCCATTATTCGCAAGATCAGTGGTCCCCACACCGCTGGTCAACTCCGAAGCAGCAAAGGCCGAAGAGGAAGAAAAGGGGATCCAATGCAGATCTTGCGGGTCAGGGCGCCGCCACAGACGCCTCACCCCTCCACCTCGACGCCACCCGCCGGAGACCTCAAGCGCCGGCCATGGAGCAGTCGCGCAGCCCTGCGCCCCCGAACCGATCTCCCACCTCCTCCCATGAGAGACCTCCAGGGCGCGCCTCCCTTGCCCACCATCGGGTGGGTGCCTCCACTGCTGCCAGAGAGGGCAGCAGCGACGGCCAGGAGGGCGGCCTTGAGGCGGCGGCGGCGGGGTCCCCCGGAGTCGCTCGAGAGAGGAGCGACTCGGGAGGAAACGGTTCCGAGAGTTGACTGCAGCTGAGTAGATGCAACCTATCTCTCTCATCTTTAATTGCACTGCTACATCACCTTTGTGCATGCATGTGATGCATGATACTACATATGATATATAGTACCATTGTGGATAGTCTTACTACCCACTATGAGTAGTCTTAACCCAGACGAATGGGGAACAGAGCATTCACCTCTGACATGTCTGCATTTTGTATGGATAGCCCGGATGGGTTCACGGGTATCTTCTTCAAGAAATGTTGGGACATAGTCAAAGTCGACGTCATGAACGTCATCCACCTCTTTGGGGACCTCCACGCCGAGAATTTCCATTGGCTTAACTCCGCCAATATTGTCTTGTTGCCCAAGAAGGAGGGGGCGGAACAAATCACCGACTTTCGGCCCATAAGCTTAATCCATGCCATTGCCAAGGTCATCTCCAAAATGCTCGCACTTCGGCTTGCGCCCCTCATGGATGAGCTTGTCTCCAACGCGCAAAGTGCTTTCATCAAGAAAAGGAGCATACACGATAATTTCCTCTATGTCAAGAACCTTGCCACAAGATTCCACAAAAACAAGATTCCGGCTTTGCTTTTCAAGCTTGACATTAGGAAGGCTTTCGACTCCGTGCGATGGGAATATCTTGTGGACTTACTCCAAAGACGGGGTTTCCCGAGCCGCTTCCGCAATTGGCTTGTGGCGCTTCTCACGACCTCCACCTCTAGGGTCCTTCTCAATGGGTTGGCCGGCACCCCTATCACCCATGGCCGGGGTTTGCGGCAAGGCGACCCCCTCTCCCCGCTTCTCTTCGTTATCGCCATCGACCCACTCACACAAATCTTGGAGCATGCTACAACCCTCGGCCTCATTCACAAGCTTCGTGGCCGCGGAACCATCCTTAGGACCTCCTTATATGCGGATGATGCGGCGGTGTTTGTGGCACCTTTTAAGGAGGACATCCAAAATCTTGCAAGTATCCTCAATGGCTTTGGCGAAGTAACCGGCCTTTGTACCAACTTCCAAAAAAGCTCCGTTGTTCCTATCCGGTGTGGCCTTGTGGACCTTGATGACGTGCTTGAAGGTATCCCGGCGGCGCGAGCTACTTTCCCCCTTAAGTACTTGGGGCTCCCGCTTTCGGTTTGGTCTCTCAAAAGGGCGGATTTCCAACACCTTGAGGATAAGTGCGCCGGAAAGCTCCCAACTTGGGCCGGGAAACTAGTTACTACAGCCGGCCGTGCGACCTTGGTCAAATCCGTTATCGCCTCACAAGCTACTTATTACATGACGTCGCTTATGCTTCCCCCGGAGACTACCAAGTTCATTAGCAAGATTGAGAGGGCGTACCTTTGGTCCGCCAAGGACACCACGTCGGGGGCAAAATGTAAGGTCAATTGGGTGACCGTGTGCCGCCCCAAAAAGCTCGGTGGGATCGGGATCCTTCATATGGATAAGTTTGCAAGGGCCCTTAGACTTCGTTGGCCTTGGCTTGAATGGAAAGAGCCCGATAAAATTTGGAAGGGCTTGGGGAACCCTTGCTCTTTCGAAGACATGGAGGTGTTCTACGCTTCTACGGCCATCACTCTTGGCAATGGCCATAAGGCGCCTTTTTGGCACTCCCCATGGTTGAACAATAGGAAGCCGATTGAGGTCGCACCGCTCATTTTCGAGATCTCGAAGAGAAAGAATTGGAAGGTCCATCAAGCCTTGAGAAATAACGAGTGGGTCAAGAAGATTGACTTGGAAAAAATCAACAACATGGATTATCTTAGACAATTTGTCGAGCTTTGGGGACTTATTGACAACATCCAACTCCGGGATGGGGTTGAGGATGACATCGTTTGGAGGCTCACGGCCAATGGCGAGTATTCCTTCAAATCGGCTTATGAGATACAATTCATTGGAGCCATTGCTTCGAACATGAACAAGTTGGTGTGGAAGGCTTGGGCACCGCCGAAAGTGAAGTTTTTTGCGTGGCTTCTTTTGCAAAATAGGATTTGGACGGCCGATCGCTTGCAAGCAAGGGGGTGGCAAAATTGTGACCGTTGCACTCTATGCAACCAAACTCTGGAGACCGCGGAACACCTCTTCATCAATTGTCGCTTTACGGCTCGCATTTGGGATGCTTTCAAGGATTGGGTCGGGATCCCTTTGATTCAACCCGCACAATGGGTTGGGCTTTCCATGGACTCTTGGTGGAACTTGATGGCGGGCGGCGGCACTCCTTGTAGGAAGGCGGTTTCCTCTCTCACGCTACTTATCACTTGGGAGATTTGGAATGAGCGCAATGCTAGGATTTTCCGTAACAAGCATGCGCCCGTACAAGTAGTTATAGAGAGAATCAAAACCGAGGCCAGATTATGGGTTTTGGCCGGTGCCAAGCATTTGGGCAATGTCATGCCGGGAGAGTAACGCCTTCGATGTAATCCGGGTTCCTTTTTGTAAAACTCTTCTTAATTAATAGATTAGGGCAAAGCTTTTGCCCTCGTTTCCAAAAAAAAAAAATTGGAAACCAGCTCAATTCAAGAAGGATATTTTTTCACTTCATTTTCTTCAACTCAAGTAGACAACAATGAACAAAAGAACCAACGTTACAGCGAGCCAGTGACTGATATACACCCCAGAGTAGCTGATCGGAAGAACAAACTTACAGACACACGCGCACAGACTCCTAGCACGAAGCTGCAGTCAGCAAACCAGCCATGACTGAGCTCCAGCAAACTGCGGCCTACCATTCCCTGGCACCTAAATTTCTACTGGGAACACACGTAGTATATACTTGCAGGGTCTCTTCGTGGCATCCCGAACAGCGAGAGCATAGTTACAACGATCAAGAAGAAGGAGAGGTCGCTTTGGGGTGCACCTTCTTCTTCATGAGCCCAAAGAACCCTCCCTTGCTGCTCGCACCCGCGGCCTTCTTCTCTCCGGCAGAGCCACCGCCGGCACCGCCCTCCTTGCTGTTCTTCCCTTCAACCCCGGCGGCGGCGGGCGCCGCCGCTTCGTCCATGCGCCTCATCTTCTCCTTGTAGGCGTTCCTGAGCACGTAGGCCTCGACGAAGTCTCCTCCCATCATGGACGCCATCTCCCAGCTCCTCTCTCGATTCTTCTGCTGCTGGTTAATTAAGTACTAGTCTGGGTAGCTAGGATATTGCTTCCAAATGTTTTGGGACTTGTGGGAGGGTTGAGGGGCGTGCTTGGCGGCTTATATAGGCTCTGATCGAGGCGCTGGGGGAGTCTAGAGGATTAGACTTGGCACGCAAGCTCACGCGATCGATGGGACTGTGGCGGTGAAAGCAGGAGCGGCGGAGAATGATCGGGATGCAACTTGGCGAGCACGGGAAAGGGATGGGAGCATGTCACGCGTGACGTAGGAGACGGGGTCTGCTTTGCACGGACGAAGGCGGCACGCACCGTAGGATTTGCACGTCCGTCAACGCTCGTTTGTGTGCGCCGCTCGCGCGGAAAGCCGGAAAAGGGGAAAGCTGCCGGAAGAAGCAGAGCAAGTACGCATGTGGTAAGGCCTCAGGTTATTTGACTCTCACAAGTCCAATTTTCAAACCAATTTTGGCAGCAGCTAGCTCGCCGGCTACGTCCTCATGGACTTGGAACCAGCCCACCGAGAATCAGAACATATCTGGCTCTGACGACATGTATGTCTCGCTAAGATAGAGTATTTGTTCACAGGGAGAAGACTGTTCGAAGATTTGTTCACTCTGGGAGAAGAGACTGTTCCCATAAATGGCGGCAGTTTTGTGGTGGCTTCATCAATCTTGAACCTCCGTGACTAGTTCACAACTTCACGGTGGGATAGATGGTTCTTGTGTGAAGGTACGTTATACTCGGTGTTTTTGTCGAAAAAAAACCCTAAAACTGAACTTTGAACCTTAAGGATTATATAAATATTAGATGGTATATTTATAAGCAATATGTAGTTTCACAAATATTATGCACTTTTAACAACTTGGATTAACCATCAGCCATTTTTGTTATATTCTGATCTAAATTCATATAAAGGGGAGGCTAACTTCGTACGAGCAGACTAAGATCCATCGGCGAAAGGTTTAGGTCTAATTAAAGGAGTGGAGTCTGGTGAGGGGGGTCTTGTTTGACAATTAGGAAGGATCTTTTTTGCAAACTAAAGAGGTTTCTTTATGGTCTGAAGCAAATCTCCAACACAATAGTGTAAAAGGGTTGATTCATTTATGCATACTCATGGTTTTAAGAGATCACGATATGATAGTTGTGTTTATATTAAGTTTGTTGATGGACCATCTACGTATTTGATGTTATATATTGATGATATGTTAATTGCTGCTAAGAGCACAAAAGAGATCACTACTCTTAAAAGCACAGCTAAATAGTTTTTTTTTAGGGGCACAACTAAATAGTAAGTTTGATATGAATGATCTTGGTGCTGCTAATTAAAAAAAAAAATACTAGGTATAAAAATACAAGAGAAGAAAATTCTAGTTGTTATTTCTTAGCTAGCAAAATTATATTAAAAAATTCCTTTATCACTTTAATAAGAATGATGTAAATTCTGTTAGTACGCCTATTGCTCCCCCCTTCAAGTTGCTAGTATTGCAATGTCCTGGCACTGATGCAGATTTTTAGTACATGTCAGGATTTTCATATTCTAGTGTTTTTGGTTATTTGTGTTAGAAATAATGTGTTAGTATCTAGTGTTCTACGCATACGTTATGTATTTGTATCAGCTGTGCACCGCACCGTGCAACTATAAATAGAAAGGAGAAAGGACTCGGATGGCATCCAAGTAGATTCTAGTCAATTTGACATGGTATCGAGAGCGACTTCTTCTGATACATCTACCTGATCGCCAAATCCCTACACATCCTCACCGCTGCCATCACTATGGCCCACCTTCCGTCCCGCTATCGTCTCTGCCTGACCACCATGGCGTGTTCCTCCAGCAGCCCTGCGATCCATCTTGGCGAGCCACCGACTGCAAAATTGACACATGAAAATTACCCTCTATGGCATGCACAAGTTTTGCCCGCCATCCGTGAACCTCAACTCGTTGGTCTCCTCGATGGGAGTGACGCTGCCCCGGCAAAGAGACTGACCGTCTCTCCATCCGCCTGCGACAAAGAATCGGCCTTGAAGGTGGTGCTGAACCGTGAGTACGTGTCATGGCTATCTTGGGGCCAAAGTGTCCTCAGCTACCTCCTCAAGTCCCTCTCCAAGGAGATTTTCACCCATGTTCTCCGAATCGAGCACACTGCTTGGCGCCCTCTAGCTGATGATGAACGTCTCTCATTCATCATGGCTGGCCTCGATGGAGATTACAATTCCCTAGTTGTTGCACTCGGTGTCAGTGGCGAAGGATGAAAATAATCTAAGGTAGGGTGGCAAATTCTTGAAAAATGGTGCGAAGAAAGAAAATAGTCACGAGGCATTAATGCTATAAATGATTCTAACACATCACTTAGAACAATGAAAATATAAACATATTTGATTATAAGTAAAACCTGCAAACATACCAAATTTTCATCCCAATGGAAAAGCTTTACCTTTTTAAAAAGATCTTTTGTGTCTATCGATCAAGACTTATGAACATCCCTCGTTTGATGTGTAACTTAGACCTGATGATGTTTATCGCTAGAAAATACATTTTAATTCATATCGTCACCATCGAAAAAGCAAAACCAATTCAGTGAGCTGATAATGTCACCGGAGGGAAATATGTTGTGCTTTTTAAATATCAAAAAATCTTTAAAATCGACAATTCAACGTGTATGAATAACACATAGCTCAATGGTATCTTTTATATAGTAAGATTCATGATAAACCTCTACACGTTAAGCAATCTTATTCACATTAAACCTAGAAAATGTGTATATTTTTCTATACTTAGTTCAGTTCTCGGTTTGAAGTCGGTTGTGCGTAGTGTTCACTAAAAAAAGCATAACTATTTTATACGAAGTCCGTTTTCGATGTACGACCACTCAAATTATTCTCAGAAAAAAACATGTGCATATGAGTGCATTCGCTAAAAGTCAAGGTAGGGGCGGTAGGGCGGTTGCCCTGCCTTGCCCAAAGGGGAGCTACGCCCCTACTCGATGTGGTGGCCAACAAGATGCAGATCAGTGAGCTCTACTATCATATATATGCATATGATCAGCGACAGGAACTTCTCGATAGTTAGCTAGGAGGTGGCTTCGAGACATCTGCAAACGCTGCTTCTTGCCAGCGCCGCTCGCGCTCCTATGGCGAACTCAGTGGTGACTACTGCAGCGATCGTGGTGACCACCGCAGCGACCGCCGTGATGACCGTCGAGATGACCACCCTTGACAAGGTAGCAGAGGAGGCCATGTTGCCCCTCCAGGAGCGGGGCGCGGCCATGGTCGTAGCCGCTGGCTTACTATGCCGTGGGTGAACTTCATGTTATCATTTCTATTGTAAATATGTGTATAAAGTGAATGTAGGCGGAAATGCACTTTTGATCCCAGGTTTATATGCTCCCTTTACCAAAAAAAAACAAATTTCAAAGTAATAAAAAAATCGGAGAAATTTTTTCACCCGTACATCTCCACATTTTATGTCATCACTTATAGTTTCATAGTAAAATGATAATTTTTGTGGCCTTTTTCAAAAAATACTAATAAATGCCTAGTAAAAAGCCTTATTTTAGCATTTTTTTTCTTTTTTGCACAAGCCACATAACAATTCAATTTTCTGAAACGACTTCACGAACGCCTATGATGTTGAGATGTACGCGCAACATTTTGTTTTAAATTTTTTGATATTTTTTAATTATATTTTAAGTAAAGTAAGCATATGATCCGAAAGTAGGCACATAAATATATATGTATAGTTTTTTCGATAAAGGGAATATATTAATATCAAAAGATACCAATTACACCTAGCCTCTGCAACAACGCACCACCCTAATGACACTACGGATGCACACAACCAAAAGAAAGAAAAGAAAACTAAGAAACAAAAGTCCCGCTACAATATCTCGAGCCTAACAACAGCAATACATCCACCGCCAAGACAACACCTGAAATACAGACTCTCCAAAAACGACGCCTTCAAGAAGGGAACGGTGCTCTAACACCATCGTCGCCCGATCAAAGATCTTAGGTTTTCACCCTGAAGATAGTCCCCGCTCTCAAAACAATGCCTCCAACAAGGTCATTGCCAGGCACAACCAGTTAAGGCCAGACATTGGGTTTTCACCCTGAAAGGTAGGACTCTGAACTTCACCTGTGTTGTCGCCCCCACTTTCATACCGCTGCTGTGAAGCTCGGAACACCAAGCCAGTTCCATCTCACCACCAAGATCCGACCACCATTGCTCTTCCACCAATCTTGACTTTCATGACCTTCTCCGCCAGCACCATGGAAAGAAAACAAACTACATGATATTAAAAGCCAGCAGTGCTTCGAAGCGCTCCTTCTGAAACCAAACGGTCAAATAAAAACATGGGTGCACTCGACCGAAAACACCCAATCAAGCAATCTTCAGGCATTGATCGCACAATTAATTTCGCCGGTAGGACCTTCCGGACCACGACAAACCAGCAAGCTCGGTGGGAAGAAGCTTCCGAACGATCTTCACTTGGCGCGAGAGAAACCCTAGGACTGCCACCTTTATTAGGCAGAACGGCAGGCCCCTCCCCGCCGCCCGCCGGCAACCTGCTCCGCCGCAGACGCCGCACTCTACCAGCGTCCATGAGGCAGCAAAGAGAACGGCGATGACCAAGCAGGGTCGACCCCGACCAGCCGGCCCAACCATGCAGCGAAGAAGACCGGATAGGCAGCACGGGAATCACCCAGATCAAGATCTGGAGTTTTCCCCAACGCCACCCAATCTGGCCCAGATCTTCATCGCCGGTCAAGGCACCGCCGGAGGAGAGTCCCCCCACCACCCCGACCAGGGGCGCCGCCCTGGTCGCTGCATGCAGATGAGCCACCACCGCCGCCCTAGCAGCCATGGCGCAGATCTCCGGTGTCCACCACCCCAGTCCACCTTCGGGGGCTGGACCCGCCGCCACCGCGGCAAGGGCCGGCGGCAGCGGCGGCTAGCGGAGCAGGCGGAGGGGGCTGTAGGCGGCGGCGGCGGCGCGGTATCGCCCCGGTGTCGCCCTAGGGAGCGACACGGGAGCGGGCGTCCAATCAAGGCGGAATTATCTGTAGCCTCTGGGATGATGTAATAAGTGGTCATGCATAGTTATATATATCTAGTTACGCGTATACATATATTTGCTTTAAGTGATCCTTTTGTCGATTTCGCCCAAGGCCCCCATAATATATAGGGCCGGCCCTGCATCTACTGTTCTGTATCTTATCTAAATCTTGATCTTCTCTACAGGCTTGTGATGCACACTATCCCTCTGCTTCGTAACGAATGCATAGTATTATTTATTTATTTATTTATTTATTTATTAGCTGTTCCGATCGTGGAGTGTTGAGAAAAAAAGATACTGAACGGCTCTCTTTTTCCAACTCTGCTTGGAAGGCAGCCCAAGCAAGCCACTTATTCTATCCACCGCATAAGCATGTGATACACATATCATGTAATCTCATGACTTTGCTTTTGGCTCCAACTACCTAACGCTAACGGATGTCAACGCGTGATGCGATGTTCATGAAAGGTCAAGCAAATTGGCAGGCATGGTGTGCAGATACGGTTTTGTCGGTATGCCTTGTACTGTCACCAGCTTAGGTGCAGTGTGCCATATCTGGACAAACACACGTAGCCCTTCAAATGCTTCGTCGAGTCTGATATATACTGGAAAGTCCAAAACACGATATCACCTAAAATGAAAATAAATCCCTTGCTGGTGACATATGGCACGAGAGGCAGATGTCCTCATCTTATTATATTCCCATATGGAAAGGTCATGCGTGCTGGATTATTCTTGCTGTGTTCAATAACTTGTAAACATTTTTCTTTTTTGAAACGGACTTGTGGATGCACAAGCGTCGTAGTCCTACAGCTTGAGCTGCCTAATCTCTAACGGTACTAGTACTGTCTGTTGATAACTACTGACAAGGATATAACAGCGCATCATTTTCTGCTTTTAAGTTCTGGCCCGCGGTATAACGACCTACTGCAACTAGTACTCCGTGGGTGCCTTCAAAAAAAAAAAAAAGTACTCCGTGGGTGTTAATATTCATGTCGCTGTCATCACAGCTAAATACCGCCTGATGCTAACTTAGTCTGAGAGTAAGACAAGTCGTTTCTTCTTTCGCCTGATACAACAGTAAAAAAAAAGGAGGGGGGACAGTAGCTGGCTCCTACGCGATGCTCTACGTCTCTAGCAGAGCCCCTATTTATCGGAACCGAATAAAGTGAGTTCAGTCTCCCGAAAAATAAATTGCTAGCGGATTTAGCGATGGCGCAGAACAGAAACCAAAAACTTGAACCGAACTCGCTGAAATCAAACGACGCTGGAAATCGAAACTCGCGATTGCACTCGATTTCATCGGATCAAACTGAATTCGTTCATAATTTACAATACTACGGGCAAAATACATGCATCTTGGACCTACATTGGATACTAGGGGCCTAATATAGACTTGATTTAGTCCCCGGAGTGACTATACTGTTACCGGGGCGCTTAATATCGTCGGCGGAGGGTTTTTGGTCGCCGGCTCTTCCTAGGTGACGACGACCGCCGCAACCTCGATGGCGCCGCCTCGGAGGTGCTCCCGCAGGCTAGAGGCGGCCCGGCGTCGTCGTCGTCGCCACGCGGGGGCAGCGCCGCTGCACGCGCCGGCAACGGCGGGCTCCTCCCCTTCTCCTTGCACAGCCTCCTCCTCCTCCGCGCGCGCTTGAAGGTGCGCCATCGGCTCCGGCCACTTCCGGTCGGCCCGCCTCCACGCGCCTTGCGATCGCCTGGCACGCTCCGGCGACGCCCGTACACCCGGCGAACGCCGAGTTGATCTTCCGCCGCCGGATCGGCCACCTCCCCTACCCACGCGTCTTGCACGCGCTATTCCGGACGGAGGGGTGCTGGCCGAAGTGGCGGAGCGGCGTCGGAGGGGCCTGAATCTCTCGTCGGAGCGGAGGCAGGCGGCGGCGGCAGGAGAGGAGCGGTGGAGGGGAGTAGGGTTTGCGAACCGAACTCCCCTCCGCGGCACCATTTAATACGGGGCGTCCGCTCGATTTCTCGGGCCCCTGAACTCCGTTTACGGGCCGGCCCATGTATTCGGGCTCTGTTCTGCGCGTGTTTCAGCCCGAACCCGTAAATCTGCCGGAAAAGTTCAGTTCTGACGGGATTTACGGGCTCTGTTAGAGATGCTCTAACTGGGGCATTCTGGCAATTTATGCGACCTTGTTCCAGCTAGGGATGTAAATAAATCGGATTGGATTATATATTGCTATTTTCATATCCTTTACCATATTTCTTTAGCGGATTTGGACCAAGCGGGTAATGGCTAGATGCGGATCCAAATGCGAATTATATCAGATTGCGGATATGGAGCGGGTTCGGATCGGACTCGAATCAGAAGTGGATAATTAAGCAAATATACACATCAAATTAAAATTATAAGTACAATTATTTTTGCTTTTGCTAGAAATCAGGCGCCTGATTTTTAATATGTCTCAGTCACCTAATTAATCGTTATATTAATTGGATTTAGATTCGTGAAATATAGCTACTGTTGTTTCACGAGCATGCAGGCTTCACGCTAATTGTTTGTCTTGCTTTTTGATGGGCTGTTGTTGGGATGCTTCCTTTGCCTCTTGGCCTTTGTAACATGTGTCACTTTTCGGATTTTGTTTTTTTGTGTGCTCAGTTGTTGTCCTTTGCAAAAAAGAAAAACACTACACAGAGGTTGCAACTGTTGAAAAATATTGTGGCCGCTAGATTGCGTTTTATTTGTGCTAGCCTACCAAGTTACACATTGGTTGCAACTAAGATTTCCGCGGTTACATGTAAGTTGCAACTGAGATTTTTCAGTTGCATGCATGTGAGTTGCAACTGACAAAATCTTAGTCGCTTGTGAGTTGTAACTGAGATTTTTCAGTTGCACATGGGTTGCAACTGAGATTTTTCAGTTGCATATGGGTTGCAACTGAGATTTTCCTGATTGCATGTGGGGTGTAACGGAAAATTTTCTAGTTGCATGTGGGTTGTAACTAAAAAAAATTTCAGTTACATGTGGGTTGCAACTGATATTTTCAGTTACATGTAGATTGCAACACCTTGGTTGCAACTCAGATTTTCTTAGTATCATTCATGGTTGCAATATTTTTTTCTAATGAAATATACAAGTACAAAGTATTATTTTTCTCTCTTATACACTGACCGAGGTGATCGAAAGAATCACACGTCGTAGATGTCAGAGTAACACATAAGTAATATCTGGTCGGACATAGGCTGGAGCCTAATTTCAGCGGCTAAGCAAACAATCTACATGGCTGAATAAAGTGCTGACCTCAGCGATTTAGACTATTAAGTCTCAGTTGACTGTTTTCTAGACGCTCCCAATTATTTTAAGTAAAAAAGTGAGAAGGAAGCATGTAATGTAGATATAGCCACTTGTTCACACAACAAAGAAATTGTATGCTTGTAGCATACATAATTGAGTCGATGAACTAACTATGTAGTCTGATATTAGGGGTTGGGGTTATTTTATCAGATTATTCTCTTTGAGAACCTCGGATAATCCGCAAAAAATGTTAGATAAATCATATATGTCGGATACTATCAATACCATGTCACCTACCAAATCCGTCTAATATCGTCTTTACCAGTATATCCACATCCATATCTGATGGATTCCTAAAAATGCACACCATACCCTCAAAAACAGATGTGGATACACATCATCCGTACAAGTTATACCCCTAGTTCCAGCTAGCTTAAACGCAATGAAGTTGTGGTTGATTTTCATCGCAATGATAACTAGCTGTCTAATGGAACCTGCCTTTTTCATGGAAATTCTGATCACCGGCCGGACGCTAAGACTCTTCGGGAAGCAAATAAATCTTAGAAATGATGTGCTATCTTTAATACTCTAGATCCAGCTCTGGCTAGATATATTGTTAGATTTAATCCTTTTTTCTCTTTAATTATGCATACAGCAAGGCCAAACCTTAGGAAAGGTATGCAAGCCTGGCTTGATACTCCATGAGATTGTAGATGTCTAGATGAGACACAATATGTACATTCTATAGTGTGTGTGTAAAAGCAAAAAGATAACGAGAAGTCTAAGGAAGTGACCTGAAACACTTAGCCCAGACGAACGGGGAACAGAACATCCACCTGACATATCTGTGTACTCCATATTGACATCCTGAAATTTGATGGCGCAGAGAAATAAAAAATGGAGAGCAGCTCAATTTGAGATTTTTTTTTCTTTCACTTAATTTTCTTCAACTCAAGTAGCCAATTAACAAAAGAACCAACGTTACAGCCAGCCAGTGGCTCACACACTCCTCCCAGGAGAAGCTGATCGGAAGAACAAGCTTACACACACACACAGTGCTAGGTGCTAGCGCGAAGCTGCAGCCAGCTAACCAACCATGACTGAAATCCAGCAAGCTGCAGCCTACCATTCATGGCACCTAAAACCTCTACTCCGTACACACACATATATATTTGCAGGGTTTCTTCGTGACATGCATCCCGAACACGCGATAGCATAGTTACAAGGATCAAGAAGAAGAAGAAGAAGAAGAAGAAGAAGAAGAAGAAGAAGAAGAAGAAGAAGAAGAAGCCGCTTTGGGGTGCACCTTCTTCTTCATGAGCCCAAAGAACGCTCCCTTGCTGCTCGCGCCCGCGGCCTTCTTCTCTCCAGCAGAGTCACCGCCGGCGCCGCCCTCCTTGTTGTTCTTTCCTTCAACGGCTGCGGCGGCCGCCGCCGCGTCGTCCATGCGCCTCATCTTCTCCTTGTAGGCGTTCCTGAGCACGTAGGCCTCCACGAAGTCTCCTCCCATCATGGACGCCATCTCGATCGGCTCCTTTAGTTGACTCTCTCGATTCTTCTTCTTCTGCTGCTGCTGGTTAAGTAGCTACTACGAGGATATTGCTTCCAAATTCCTTGGGACTTGTGTGAGGATTGAGGGGCGTGCCTGGCGGCTTATATAGGGCTCTGATCGAGGTGCGGGAGGTCTAGGGGATTAGACTTGGCACGCAAGCTCAATCGATGGGACTGTGGCGGTGAAAGCGGGAGCGCGGTGGAGAATGATCGATCGGGGTGCAACTTGGCGAGCACGGGAAAGGGATGTAATGGAAGCATGTCACGAGTGACGTGCTAGACGGGGTCCGCTTTACGTGGACGAAGGCGGCACGCACCGTAGGATTTGCACTCGTGCGCACCGTCCGTCAACGCTCGTGTGTGTGCGCCGCTCGCGCGCGGAAAGCCGGAAAAGAGGAAAGCGTGCCGGAAGAAGCAGAGCAAGCGTGGTAGACTCAGGGTATTTTTTGACTCTAAAAAGTCCAACTTTCAAACCAAATTTGGCATCAACTCAGCCAGCCACGTCCTCGTGGACTTGGAACTAGACAAGATCCCACCGAGAATCAAAACATAGCTCGCTCAATTGCGAGGCTTCTGTGATGACTTTGACAATTTTGAAGTTCGGCGACTCTACAGTGGGCGTCGTGTGGTGAACATCGCAGATGTCATGGTTGTTGTGTGCATAGGGAAACAAGCATATACATGCTCATGTCACCCTAGGGGCGGCACGGGCAATCTACATCCCAGCCGCCGCTGCCCCCACCCGCGCCGCTGTCGTAAGTAGTCACCTGGCCCAGTCTCCTCGGTGACCTTGGTGACCACTGTGGACGCTAGGGGGCACGGCGCCTAGTTCGAGGGATTTGGCCTGGCTAAGCCCTCATCTTCGCGTGGTGCGGGTGGCGGCGGCGGTGTCCGCACTAGTAGGAAAACACTATAGAAGGATACTCACTAGCAGCGCACCAGTCTAAATACACGTGGCTGCTATTAGTATCTGAAAATGTGCACGCGGCTGGTGTGCTCGTGTTGGTGGCATGGAGGAGAGTAGCACACGTGACTACTAGGTGGGTCTTGGATGCAATAGGATCCAGAAAGTACCCGCGGCGAGCGCCAATGAACTGATAAGGGGATCCCAGCAGACCCTCCTAGATGTTGCCCGATCTTTCACAGCGAGAACCCGGGTAGATAGATACCTCCAATTACGCGCGGAACGCAACCTGAAGTAGGGGATAAATCCACAAGGAACGTGATGGAGATCACCACGCCTCAAGACAAAAGCACGACAATCCTTGATGAACACAAGAACCTCCGCAACAACTATAATAGATAAACGGCGGCTCCTTTCCCGGAGGGATGCTTCACCAAGCACACACGCGATAGCGTTTGCACTTAACTCAAACTGGTTCTAACCCTCAAACCCTAGCCATCCAAGCTCTTATATGAGGGGGTTGGCCGGCCAGCCCTAGTGGGCCTCTCTACCTTGGTTTGGATAGGCCCAAACCAAACTGACTCAACTCAATAAAATCCCTAATTGGTCCACATACGACCATAGAAATAAAATACAATAAATAAGATCACTAGCTAGGTGGAGTCCTGAAATCGGGCTTCACCTCGACCTTCATGCTTGTATCATCCTTCTCCCTTCAAGAAGCGTTGTCCCCAACGCGTGAGGGTCTTCTAGAAAAGGTGACGTGATATGAACATCACACGTCCGTGCCATCTTCAAGTCTTGTCTGCCTACCACACCACATCTCCCCTCTCGGCGTGCTTGACTTGATACAACACTTGGCGCCTCCTTTTTTTCTCCACATGAGCTTGGACTTCGGCGTCAATACCTTCTTCTTGTGAGGTCTTGATGAAACCCTGTGTTACTGAATATGAACTTTCTTTGTGCAACCCTGCATAGAAGTAATGCCTGGGCCACAAAGTTGTCGAACACAACCACCATTGCCTCTATGCATCCGTGGTGTCACAGAAAACTGTACTGCAGTACTCCTAGCACGGCAGTGCCGCTGCCCACTATCTCCACTGACGCGCTCGCCTCCCACTCCTCCCACGCGCATATGCGCCATATGCACTGAAACACCATCAGCACAAACATCATCAGTTTGTATACTGACATCAACACAAACTGAAACTGTAGCACATGCTGCAACATCCGCATCAACAATAGGACTAGCTTCATTTGGCTTGTCACCAACAAGAACTGGCTTGTCATCTACAAGCATGGCTGAAACATCACCAACATCGACGCTTGGAACATCATGCACCTCATGCTGCAACTTCTCCTTGCGGACCACTAATTCCACATCGGACTTGATATGATCATCACCGAGAGGCTTCAAAGTCCGCTGTTTACCACCATGCATAAAAGAATATGTATTTGCTCCCCCGGCATATGTCACATTACGATCATACTGCCATGGACGCCCAAGTAGCAATCCACACACCTCCAATGGCAACACATCACACTCTATCTCATCAACTTTAAATGACACACGCACCTTATGATTAATTTTTAGCATACCAATACTATTCAACCACTCAAGACGTTTAGGTTCAGGAAGACGCCATGTATACAACCCCAATGCCGCCACCATCGCCTTGCTTATGCCAATGGTACAACTACCACCATCAATCATCAAGTTGCAAGCCTTGCCCTTTATAATGCACTGAGTATGAAACAAACTCCACCGTTGAACCTTATCAGTTGTCTTGCAAGCATCACTGTGTACCTTCTTGAGCTGCATATTCAGCCCACTCAATGGTACATCCTCCTTCATAGTCACAGTAGTGCCCATGGTATCATAGCCAGGTTTCTTCTCCTCTGAAGATATCACCTCGCCCTTAGTGACTGTCTGTAATGGACCAACCTCCTGAATAGGAACTATGCACTTCCCAACTTCCTCTATTGCATGCACGACTTTAGGCGGCTACTCACTTGTCTCCATATACGGTAACACGAAACCATCACGAAGAAAAGTTTTGAAGTCCTTCCAAGTACAAGCAAAGTCTCCTCTTTCAACCGCATCACACCACCAATGGTCTAATTCCTCGTCCACACGCCGGTGAGTAAGAACATATGCATCATACCCACTGAACTTCCCATTGTATACGCGACATCGATTGAAACCCAGTTCCATGTGCTTTTCCCAATCTTCATAGTCCTCAACTGTCGCCATATGGTGTGATATCAACCAAGCTTGGATGCATGACGTTGTATTCCCAGCCTAATGTCAAGATAATCATTGAAAACAACACTTGACTTCTTGCCACGCGAACACCGTATGCCAAAAACATCGCCTGGAAACAAATTCGTCGCGGAAGACTGCTGAGCTGCCGATCTGGGAACCGGATGGTCCGGCCTGGGAGCCGGTTGGACCGGACCTGGGGCCGGTCTGGCCGGGCTGTGCACCGGGCTGAAGGGCGGAGCCCCCAGTACATCGCCCCGGTGGGCACCAGCGTATAGGCCGGTTTTTGCCAAACCGGCCGGTGGTGGGGCCGGTCTGGCTGGGCCTGGGACCGGGTGGGCCGGTGGTAGGGCAAGTGTGTCGGGCCTGGCACCGGATGATGTCCGAAACTTCATCTTCTTCCCGATTCCAAACCTCGAAATTCGCGATTCTACCAGCAAAAACAGCCCGAGACGGTGGAAAAACTGCGCCCCAACAGCACAAAACTTCCTCCACCTCAACCTCTTTCAACCTTGAGCCAATCTCCTCCGATACAAGCCGATCCGATGAGATTGATCAACAAAACCTCGCCGTGAGCAACCCAGAAATCTGATACCACATGATAAGGGGATCCCAGCTGATCCTCCTAGATATCTCCAATTACGTGCGGAACGCAACCTGGAGTAGGGGATAAATCCAGCAAGTAACGTGATGGAGATCACCACGCTTCAAAACCAAAGCACGACAATCCTTGATGAACACAAGAACCTCCGCAGCAACTATAATAGATAAACGGCGACGCCGTCCCCGGAGGGATGCTTCACCAAGCACACACGCGATAGCATCTAGACTTAACTCAAACTGGTTCTAACCCTCAAACCCTAGCCATCCAAGCCCTTATATGAGGGGGTTGTCCAGCCAGCCCTAGTGGGCCTCCCTACCTTGGTTTGGATAGGCCTAAACCAAACTGACTCAACTCAATAAAATCCTCAATTGACCCACATATGACCATAGATATAAAATACAGTAAATAAGATCACTAGCTAGGTGGAGTACTGAAATTGGGCTTCACCTCGACCTTCATGCATGTATCATGAAGGCACACGACTGGTATGTCCATACGGGTCGCGTGTCCATTTGCTAGCCCGCTTCCATTATAGTTAGCTGACGGCGCGGGTGGGCCAAAATATTGGTAGGGTGTCCTATTTTAGCATGCTACTACTAATCAGTTTTTTATATATAAATGTATCTACGAAAATTTTTACATCAGAATATTTAGCATCTGAAAAGAAAAACAAAGTTTTCTGAGGTTTTAGATTTCAACGCAAAAAATTTCAAATCTGAAAACTTGCCCTCCTCCTCTTCTACCCCTTCTCCACCTTATCCCCTCCTCCTCTTCCCTTATTCACATTCTCCCCTCCTCCTCTCTTCCACTTCTCCACCTTCTCTCCTCCTACTCTTCCACTTCTCCACCTTCTCCCCAAAGTTGACCACTATCTCCGGTGACCACCTCCTCTCCGATGATGGCGACCACCTCCTCTACCCTTCTCCTCCGCCTTGCTCCGATGCCTTCTCCGACGCCCCGTAATGCCACCGCTGATGCTTGCTTCGCCACCGTCGACGCCTGCTCTGATGCCTGCTCAGGTGACATGCTAATGTCCATCTCCTCTCATCAATGCCACAAGGAGGCGCCATGAGCTCGATTGATTTATTTTTGTTTTTAGGGTGTTTTGTGTAAGATCACGTGGACAGCTGGGAACTGGTCCCGCTCTTTTTTAATTGCGAAAAAATCACATTGGCAGCGGACCTAACTGATGCACGCGACTAATACTTTATTGGCAGCATGCTAGGCGTGCACGCGACTAGTACATGTCATAATATTCGCGTGTCGGGTACAGACACGACTAGTAGGTGCTTACCACTGGCGAGGTACCACTAGCGGGTCGGGGCACGCGACTGGTAGCCAAATTCAGCATGCGACTGGTAGGCTATTCTGTACTAAGGGCCACTGAGATCTCCGGCTTGCAGTTATGAGCTTATGAGCTTACGGGCGACGACATGGGGGTTGTCGTTCTGCCTAATAAATCGATGGTCCTATGGTTTCTCTCGCACCAAGATGATGATCTGCTTGATGTTTGTCCTTATTGACTTGTCCAGAGTGTTATGTTTTGGAAGGCTCCGCTGGCGAACTACCTTGGGTGTGCCGTGCATGGAGATTGTTCGATCTGATGGGATTCTACCGTGCGCGCCCATATTATTTCCTGACCGTTTGATTTCAGGAGGCAGCGGCACAATGCTCTGCTATCCGTTGCTATCATGGAACACGTCTTTTTCGTTCCACGGTGAAGTCAGAGATGGAGAATGGCATGGAAACCGAGATCTAAGAACTAATAATGGTGGTTTGAGTCTTTGCGACGATGAGAAATTTGTTTGGTGACTCGGGCTTCCTAGCAGCAGCATGTAAGTGTGGGCGGAAGCATGGGAGAATCTCAAAGTCTTACCTTTCAGGATGAAAATCCAAGGTCTTGCCTTTATTGATTGTGCCTGGTAATGGCCATTTTGAAGGCATTGTTTGAGAGAGAGAACTTTCTTCGGAATGAAAGCCTAACATTTATGATCGGATGATGATGGTGATCGTGCACTATTTTTTTCTTGGAGGTGTCGCTTTTGGTGAACTTAGACTCCATATGTTGTCTTTGTGGTATTTATGCTGCTACTACAAAGACGGAAACACTATAGCGGGACTTTTCTTTTTTAGCTTCTTGTTCTTTGTTTTTTTTTTGTGCATCCTACTACCATTAGTGTATTTTGTTGTTGCGGAAGCTCGATGTAATTGGCATCTTCGCGATATTAATATATTTCTATCGGATTTTGTTTTACATCAACGAATATATCAGCAAACAAATACACTGCCAACCGATAATGGTCAACAAGTCAAAACACAATTCGAAAGAACATGCCTCTGTTTCCTTAAAAATCCATAAGGAAAGAGCCAGCACAGACCTCCAATATGTGAATTTGGAACTTGAATATATAAACATTGCTGTATTCGATAATTGTATACTAAAATACAATGATTTGTTTGGATCTGAAAGCTATTAGTAGGTGACGGCCCATTTCGCTTCACTTTTCCATAATATTGGAACTATAGAAGAAGAAAATGTCGAGGCGGCTTACACTCCTATCAGCATCGTTACAGATCACAGGTATACTGATTGCTCACATCCAACTGGGATTTCTTTCGATTTCAATACCCAGATACCAATCAAATACTCTAATGATTTAGGCCAAACCAGTGCGGTAAAGACATATCATAGTTCAGTCTGGACCCTGGTCGCACCCATCTGTGATCCATAAATATACTTTGAGTGCTTCTGTGTTAGGAGTATGATTATCTGCTCTTCCAAATCTTCATCGGTATTGCACCTTCGGATGGTATTCTTTTCTCCATTTGTGACAATAATGACTTCGTCTTTGTATGTTGCTAGCAAATTGGCCACAACAATGTTCATCTTGTACTTGTTCAGAGCCATATCTGCTTTCTGGACAAGAATGTCTGAATCTGTCTCCAGCTGTCAATAATTGACAAAGTTAGAAAAAATAATTGAGAGCATTCGCACAAATGTACAAGTTGTTGGGTAAAGAATAATTTTGCTCTTCAATTACATCAACAACCTAACCTTGAAAGATATACAGAATGCCAAGGGAGCCCATTGGTTCCGCAATACAGAAAGCATTTTGGGAACCTGACTGAGCCTCATCTCTAGAGGGCCTCCTGCTGACTGAATCTTATGTTTTGCCTGCAGAAAAATCATTCCCTGTTTATTATGAAAAGCATTTGCAGCAAAGATTATTCTTCCATAGTGTTATTAGGTTTCTTTCCCTGGCGTTTAAAACAATCAGAACATGTGTACTGGGACTTCTTCAATCATACCATGCTATCCCAAGGAACATAGAAGTCGGAGACTGCTGCAGCAAGATAGAACATCCCGCGTAGCCCGACAGAGCTCACAGATGTACCCACCATCCTCAGTAACTGCAACCCATTAACGTGTCATGTTTTCCAATTTTTATCTGACTGATATGTGATTCTAGGAAGCAATCGAAGATACAAAACCTGAAGGTATTCAAATATCGTGGTGAATGGGATTTTCAGCAGAGAGCCACATTCCATAGCCTGCAGGAAATTCATCTGTCAGTACCCTTCTGTAAATCTAGTGTGCCACCGTTGATAAGCAATATATGTGCCATACTTCACCTTGGAATAGTCTCCAATTGATTTCTTTACCACTGTTTCATGGGACACGGCCACTGACAATAAAATAAATCTTAACAATAAGAGAACATTTTAGGGAGGTAAAATGTTGTTTTCCTATATCTGCACTGGACATGTATATTACCAACCTTGAACCTTTGATTCTTCATTGACATCTAAGAACTTGAGGAATGAATCGTCAGGCATGAACCTACAGTAAGGCTGGCAACTCCCACTGCACGGCATGTAGGTAGCAGCAAACTACAAATTATTCACAGTTGACAATAACCCCCAAAGTGGGCCATTGAATAATCATTTTGCTGTGTAGAGTGTAGGCACAGAACAATTCACAGAACCGAAAGAGGATAAAAACCAGTTTTGTTGCTTCTGTGTAAGATAGTTAGTATTAGCCTAGCTAGTAGCTTACCGTCTATGGACGAAGATAACAGCATAACCAGCCTTCAAGAAATACCTACATTAACAAAAGAAAACACATAAGTGCACATACGTCAAACTTTTCAGACATCATAAACTTAATTGTTCCAGTCATGTGCTTGTTATTACAGAAAGTCACATGTTCAAGCCAACATAGGTTTATCTGCAAGTATGCCTTGTAGACTTGTAGTTCCAGGCAAAGAGGACATGGTCAGTCCGCAAAGCAGAGCTGAAACCTACTATTCAAGACGTACAATTTAAAACTTAGAAATATTTACATAAACCAAATCCTTATTTTTCCGAGTGATGATTAAAATGAACTGAACTTTGAAGCTGCTTTCAACTGAACTGGGTCCTAGTGCACCTGGACATTCTCATGGAACATGTGCATATGGATGTGATGTACTTCTAGTCCAAGATTATATAATCTTATTGCATAGGCCCAAAGGGAAGTTAGGTTACAGTTGAGTGAGTGGTGGGTGTGGATGAACATGTAAAATGCTATTATTTGGCCTTGGCCATCTTCACACAAGTCATACAAGTAGGCAGCACAATCAAAAGCGACAGGAGCTGCACAGGAGATGGGCGGTTTACTCTGTTGAGGCAGCCCCGCGGTGGCCGGAGCTGAAGTTGTCGATGTACCGCACGCACCGCTGCTCCAGAGGCACCGTCGTACCGCCCGACGTCACGCACACGATAGGCCGCCCGCCGCCGGCCCCTGCGCAACACGAGCGGAACGGGGTCAGCCGTCACGCACGCACGTCGGGTGTTCGACAGAAGGACTCATTGCCACACACACAAACTGGGAACGCACAACGGGGTTAGTTAATTAACTACCTGCGTTGTTGGAGTTGCGAGCGATGAACTCTTGCAGCCTGGCGGCGATGGCGTCGGCGTCGCGCAGCGGCGGCGCGGTGGCGAAGAAGGATTCCGGGTCCTGTGCCGCGACCATTGTGGGAGATCTCCAACGGGTGTGGACAGCTTGACGAGGAAGTGGAAAGAAGGGAAGGAGAATTTATAGGAGAGCATTCGCCGGTTTACAACGTCGGCGGGGATCAGCAGAGATCAGATTCAAACAGAGGCGCGTTAAACTAAACCGTTCGCGGTCGCAATGTATGTCCAGGATCAGGACCACTAGCATAACCTAACGACACGACTGGATAACGATTGAATTGATTTGGAGTTAGACTCAAACCGCACATGGGTATCGACAATTTTGGTTTGTAGCAAAATGTACTACTCCACAGCTCAAAAAAAAAAAAAAAATGTACTACTCCACAAAAGATGTCTCAACTTAGTTAGAATTTAGATATACCTAGACCAGATTTATAATTTATATACATCTAAATTTGAAAAAATTGAGATATCTCTTATGAACAGAGGGCTCTTTCGAGCATTCAAGTTGCTCACCTACACTGAAATTGTGGGAGATTGCCCCTTTTGTTCACAAATAAGCGTACTTGTAGCCTTTGTTCTAGAGCAAACTTAATAAATTTAAACCAACTTTATAGGAAAGCGTAGTAATATTATTCACTATTCTAAATTCGTTTTAAATGTAGTTTCATAATATTTTGATTTAATGCCATATATGTTGCTACATTTATATACAAAATTGGTAAAAAAAATTAGAAAAATGATGTAGGCCAAAACCTAGATAACTAGATGTACACTTATTTGTAGAGGGAGGGAATATACTTTAAGGGCATATTTGACTCGCATGATTCCAAAAATGTAGAAATTAAAAAGTCACACGATAGGATTGGATTGCATGTGCAAAGCAAAGGATGGAATACCATATAAATTTAAGAAGTTAGGTGTTTGATTCATATGAATAGGAAAAACACAAGTTTTGTAACACGCATAATTAAATCAAGGTTGCAATAAATGCTTAAAATTAGACCATTATTATGCAATTTATGGCATTTGCCCCAATCTTTATGCATAGGAATGTAAAAAAGGACAGAACTCCTTGATTCAAATGTATTGTGTAGGATTCTTATAAAATTTGGATTCTTAGGATTTTTTCTACAAATATTGTTTGATTTTTAGAATCACAATCCTATAAAATTTCTACAAGGGGTTCCTTTGCACTTCATTTGGGAGGGAAACTTTTCTCCCCTTCATGTTCTTTTTACAAATCCTTTGATTTTTTCTGTGCAATCACACTCTTGGATCTAAAATCATGTACTTTTCACATGACATTTCAGTCATGTGTTTTTCTGACTCTTGTGTTACGGAAATCCTGTAAATCAAAGGAGTCTTGAGTGGATTGTGCAATTCCTTTGATTTTCATATGCAACATGTTCCAAAAAAAACTCAAGTTTTACTGCTCCGTTCGTTTGATCAAGTGGATAAACTGTGCTTCCAAAGGAAAGTTTCACCGCGGGTTCAAGGCATGTCTATAGAATTACAACTTCATCTCTTTACAAAAAAAGTTTAGCACAACCTCTTAATTACAATTAGGTCTAAACTAAAATGAAACTCCAGAAGAACAATTGCTAGACTAAACTTACTTCTACCTCTACCTATAGAGATACTTGACTTGCTAAATAAACTTTAACTGAACTCTATCTAGTTAGGTTCTATGATTAGGGAATTTGGTCTCTTCTATTCCTAGTCTATGTTTCCACCATGGTGTATGTAGAAGTTGAGTTAGTTGACTCCACTGATTGGGTCATGCCCCTTGTTGTAGTTGACTTCTCCATCTTCGTGTTTCATGGTAGCCTTTCTTTGATGACTCTCAATCTAAGCATCAGGGTTCAAGAAGGAACGGGTGAGTACGAGCGTACTCGCCTTGTTGCAAGAGGTTTTAAGCAAAGATATATAATTTACTATGAGAAAACTTTTAGTTCCTTAGTCAATTAGGCTTTTATTTGTCTTCGGTTATCTATTGTAGTATCAAGGGGTGGAGTCTCTGACCTCCCGATACCAAGAAACACATTTATTCGAGGTGTTATGGAGAAAAATGTTTACATGCATGAGGCAACCGCTTGGATATTATTAGGTAAAAGGGAAATATCATCATGTCTACAAACTTGACAAAGCTATTCTCAAAACTCAGCACAAAGCTGAAAGGAATTGTGTTCTGTCCCTCCAAGGCCGATATATCACTAATTATTCTTTTAATCAAAAGGAACTTTTCTATTTTGCGCTAATTTATGTTGACGATAGAACTGTTGGCTCTTCCTAGGGTGGTGGATTTCCGTTATAATTATTGTGAGTCCATATTAAGTCCACCTTTATCGAAATAGGAGTAGACAACGAGAGTGTAAGAAGAGGAATAGTACAATCTTAGAAATATAGCATTGGCAAACTTTTGCTTGTTGCTTTGATAGTCCACCAAAAGACTCCGCAAAGGGTTGTCCTTGGCTTGCCTTGATTTAGATGCAACTAGATATATTTTTCCTTTGTTTTCTATGTATTCAATTCAAATGGCAGGGGTTTGTGAGAAGCGGGAATCAACAGCCGACGGAGGAAACGGTGGTTAGCGCGCGGCACCATTACGGTACCGTCCATTGGCGCCGCCCGGCCAACTACTCAGACCTTCCATTAACTCGTAACTAACGGCAGCTCAAAGAAAAAACTCCTAACTAATAGGGGTCGTTAATCGCAGGGGCCAGCAGCCATGTCAACCGTCGCGTCTTCGTACGTACGTGTCGTCGTCGTCGCTCTCATCCTGAACCTTTTGTGTAGGGCTCCGTCGAATTTAATCCGACGCATTTTTTGTAGGTTGGTGAGGCTACGTACGCACGCTCCATGCGCGTCTCCCGTCCATCAAGAGCCTGAGTTTTTAGTTGCGCTTGCTGAATCGGCCGGGTGCTGCCACTCATGTCGAAATGGTGCACGCCTAGTCGTTCCATTCATAGCCTGATCGATCGGGTCGTCGTTTAATCTGGTCCCTGCGCTGCACGGAACTAACATGCGGTGGTCCGGCAGCAGCACGTACACCCGACCGATCATCCACGATGACCACATGCGCATGGATGGAACCTGCCACCCACCGGCCACGTACGATCGACGGCCAATCTCTTCTTGGACTAGGTACCATTTGTCTGTTTGACTAGGGAAAACCCCGTAATCAAGCAAATACAATAGCAAGTTTATAGCATATTTATGTAATTTTTTTTGAGAAACACAATATAAACGTAGGCGCTCACTCACCATAGCTATGAACGCACACACGCACACCCTATCTCTATGAGCACCTTCGGAAGACAGATCCAGCGGATTGGATCTTGAAATTTACGAAGTCACCACAGGTGTTTCGTTGTCGACAGGAATATCGCCTCCTACTGAATGAATATTCCGTCTTTCTGAGACACACATATATCAAACATGTAGTTTGACCTCTGTTCGGCTGGGGGTACAACCACCCTCCTAAACACCCAACCCCAGGTTGGTTCTCATATGTAATATAATTTTAGCTATATATGGAGGAGAAAGACATGAAAAAGTAAGAGGAATGACTCTCACATAGTAAGAGCTAGTTGCATGCTCTTAGTCAATTTGTGAGAGTCAGAGGTACCAATAAAGTACTCTCTTAGACCCATAACATGCGTTTGAATTAAATCATAACACTTATTACGGATTGAAATGAGCAGTATATTTTATACATGTTTTCTATAAGCTGGGTATAGATGATAGGACGATGGATTATAGTTAACATTTAGCTCTACAATTAAACATGCTCTAAGTGCATGTTCAGGTTTTAGAAAACCCCGTGAACTGCTCTTCCTCTCCCGACCGCTCTTCCTCGAGATCTCCAGATCCGGGGCCAGCAGGCCCCTCCCCTCTCCTCTACAGTGCTGGTCAGCGGCGAGTAAGGCGAGGGTCCACCCTGTACAGTAGGAGGTCTCTAGAGTTTAGCCTGGTGCTTGGTTTTGGTGCCATGCAGTTAGTTTGGAGTGCTTCGGGACCGACTCCGGTTACGTTTGATGGCGAATCTCTTCCTCGCAGTGCTCCACTGGTCGGAAACGACGATAATGAGTGGTGGCACCGACGACATCTCTGGCAGGGTTTGTCTTCCTCCTCCGGGCCACCATGGTGGCGGAACGAGGCCGTGGAAGGCTGGTGCTGCTGGTGATGCTAGGGAGATGCAGGGAATTCAAGCTGATGCAATTTCTTGGAGATCATCCTTGATGGCCCAAGTTTAGTCGACTCAACATGCCGGAGAGAGAGAGAGAGAGAGAGTGTGTGTGTGTGTGTGTAATCCTTGGTCGCCATTCGAGTCCTCGGTCTGCCAGCGGTTACCAAGGACCAGATTGTGTTTCTGCTCTTTTCTTTAGGGTCCTATTTGCATTTGCTGAGGTCTAGTTTGTAATAGCAATAGTTCTTGTGGACCTCTTTGTAATTTCTACTGCACCGTTGTTTTAATGAGAAGCACCTAGGCCCTTCGGCGATGTTCCCAATTTAAAAAAATAGTGCGTTGGTATAGCAAAGGCGCGAATTTATCAAGCATTCATAATTGGTGCATCTTGGTATGGACAGAAGCTTCATTTTGTTGCAGGAGAGAAGTCTAATTTACCCCCCTAAACTTGTCTCAAAGTTCAGCTTACAACCCTCAACTTTACTTTGGTTCAACTTTCAACCATGAATTCTAAAAACGGTTCAGAATCACCCCTTACATTGTATTAAGCTGGTTTTTCGTGTACCGTGTATGTTGTATGTTGATGAGTTGGCACAGTATATAGGAAGAAAACCCGCTAACTAGCGAGAAAAACTGGTTCAAAACATGTCAAAAAAGGGTAGAAGGTTCAATTCCGAACGGTTTATAGAATTCAGGGTTGAAGATTGAACCAGAATAAAGTTGAGAGTTGCAATCTAAACTTTGAGACGAGTTTAGAGGGTAAATTGGACTTCTCTCTTGTTGCAGAGAGGAAGAATAGCATGTAAATAAGCTATTCTGTGATTTTCACCTATCTGTATGACCACCAAGGATCACTATATGCACGAGCATATGCCCAATCATGGTCCAATCGCCAGAGTGACTAAATTAAGACGTTTCAAAAGATAATATGGTACCCTATAAAAGTTAATTGAGTAATTCTAAGAAAATTTATGAGTTTATTAGGGATATTCATAACTATATAAGCATAGATCATGCTAAGGTACTAAAGAGCTTCGAAGAAATAAAGTTCTTTCCAATTGCTTCTTTGTAAGAAAATAATTGTACTACATTAACTTAGTTATACATATGATGTTTTGAAAGCTAATCATCATCACCATATGCAACTTAGTGATTTATACTATTATATTAAAGTTGGTTGTCATGTATCAATAAAGTACTCCCCGATCCATATTATAACAAATATGTGTTGAACTAAATCACGCCACTTATTAAGGATCGGGATGAGCAGTACATTTTAGACATGTTTGTTATAAGCCGGCTATAGATGACAAGACAATGGCTTATAACCAACAGTTACCTCTACATTTAAACTTTCTCTAAGTGCATGTTGAGGTTTTAGAAAATGATTGATAGTGTGTCATCCTTCGACTCCTATGGTTGGATGGTGGCCGCTCTAGGATCCAGCCTCGACGGTTGCTCCTAAAATCTTCAGCTTGCGTCATTTCTTCTTCCTCTCGACTAGCGTGCCGCCTCCGGCGCGAATCTTCTCTTATATGGAACAAAAAATCAAATGAGTGGAAAGGGAAATAAAAATAAGTCGATGGAGGCGTGTGGAGGTTGGTGTAACGTGTGATCAACCCATCCTCGTCTTCTTCTCTGTTCATAGATCCTTCAAGATCGAGGTCGTTGGCTCTTCCCAACCGAGGTCCGTGTCTTTGATCTAGCTGATTGTATGGATACTAAGTTCTTGTCCCGGCGGTTTTGGCATTGATACGTAGATACCAAAGTGGCAACATCGGCACGCCATTGGCGTGTGCAGGAGGGAGAGGGTGTAGTTTTTTTCATGTAATGTTGGGGTTTGATTAATATAGAGAGCTTCGGTTCTTTCTTAAAAAAAACTGATGGAACAAAAGAAACATCATACAACAACACGCATGCAGCTAGAAAAGTTCATGTCTGATAAAACAACAGGCAGAGCTGCTAACAAAAACTTTTTTGTTTTTTGAGACAAGGCAGAGTTGCTGTCTGCCTCTGGGCTCTGGCCCGAGGGGTTCAGATTGGCGAGCCCGCTACTACCCTCGGCTGGCCCGGAGCGGATTAGAGGCCTCGGCTAGTATGGCCCAGAGTGTCACACCTGAGCTGGTCAAGACGAAGACCCAGGAATACGCCTTCGACGTTGAGTGGGTTCGAAGGCGTGTGTGTAGCGCGTGAGTGTAGGCCTGAGTGTGGCAGCCAAGTTTATATTGGTTGACCCTGTAACGTGGAGAGCAGGAAAGAAAAAGGAGAAAGGAAACTATCCCAGAACTGCTATCCTCTCTCTCCCGTGTTCTTCCTTCTCTCTACTGATTCAATTCCTCTTGTATCTAGCTAGAGCTCACGTCCCAGATCTCCATCGGGGCAAGGGGCGTTACAGTGGTATCAGATTCAGATCGGTTTGGGGATTTTCCAATTCTCAGATCAAGCGGAGGCCAGCACCACGGCGCCCTCCAAACCATCACCGCAGACCCAATTTGTGCTCACGGCCATGGGGGATGCGGCGGAGCGCACAGAGGTGGCGTTGGCGGCGATTCGGGAGAGCTTGGACCGAGTCCATGTGCAGATGGAGTCCGTGGATGCGCGTGTGGCCTTGCTTGACACAGCGTACCAGCAGGTGGCGTCGCAGCTGGACCTCCACTCCAGGGCCGTGTCGGAGCACACCCGCATCATGGATTCGATGGAACAGCGGCAGGATTCGCTGGCGCAGCACATGGCGGCCACGGCGGAGGCGGTGGCGCGCCTGTGTGGCGCGAAGGCGCCAGCGGTGGAGGAGGAGGATGTGGAGTTGGAGACCACGCGCGCAGCTGGGAAGGGGAGCGCCTTCGTGGGCGTCGGTCGAGGCGCGCCCGCAGGCGGTGGATTTCATCCTGGTTCATCATCGACAAATCGACCTCCAGAACCAGGAGGCCCCTCAAGCGGCGGGGAAGCAGGGCGCTCAGGAGATCACCAGAGTGGCAAAGTCCCTATCAAGATGAACTTCCCCAAATTCGATGGTGAGTTTCCGCGAATTTGGCGTGATAAATGCTTGGATTACTTCAGAGTTTGCAACATACATCCCACTATGTGGCTTACGGCGGCAACTATGCACCTGGAGGGGAACGCTGCACATTGGTTCCAGGCTTACAAGCTCAAACATGTGGTGCAAGGCTGGCCTGATTTCATCAAAGCAGTGGAGGCGAAATTCGGAGTCCATGATCATCGTCAGTTCATGGATGAGCTACTGGCACTTAAGCAAACCGGTTCTGTCGATGAATATTGTGCCAAGTTCCAGGAGCTGGTGTACAAAATAGCTAGCCACAATCCCAATTATGATGATACATTCTTGGTATCTCAATTTCTGAAAGGGCTCAAAGCTGATATTCGTCTGCCGGTGGCTTCACAAATCCCGGAGACGCTGGATCGTGCAATGTTGCTCGCTCATGTACAGCAGGATTTACAAGGGCAACAGAAACCATGGGGAGCCCGACAGAATGCAACATACAAAGCAGACACAGCAGTGCCAAACCAGGATACCGTTCGTGCACCCCTGAAATTGGGGAGTAGGGATATGTGGAAGGATCGCCAACTTCGTGAATATCGCCGAGCGAACTGTAGGATAACGTTGCATAGAAAACAAAAATTTTCCTACGGCGAACACGCAATCCAAGCCAAGATGCAATCTAGAAGACGGTAGCAACGAGGGGGTATCGAGTCTCACCCTTGAAGAGATTCCAAAGCCTACAAGATGAGGCTCTTGTTGCTGCGGTAGACGATCACTTGCCGCTTGCAAAAGCGCGTAGAAGATCTTGATCACGATCGGTTCCGGCGCCACGAACGGGCAGCACCTCCGTACTCGGTCACACGTTCGGTTGTTGATGAAGACGACGTCCACCTCCCCGTTCCAGCGGGCAGCGGAAGTAGTAGCTCCTCTTGAATCCGACAGCACGACGGCGTGGTGTCGGTGGCGGTGTAGAAGTCCATGAGCTTCGCTAAGCAATGCGGGCAATATGGAGTGGAGGAGCTTGGCTAGGGTTTGGGAGGGTGGCCGGCCACTCTATGGGGGCGGCCAGCTTATGGTCTTGGGGTTGGCCGGCCCCTCCCTTGGCCCCTCATTATATAGGTGGATCCCAAGTGTTGGTGTCCAAGTCTTCGAATAAGACCGAAACCAAAACCTTCCATAGGAGGGGAAACCTAGCCCAACTAGGACTCCCACCCAAAGGTGGGATTCCCACCTCCCATGTGGGGGTGGTCGGCCCCCTATGGTGGAGTCCACTTGGGACTCCACCCCATCTAGGGCTGGCCGGCCATGGAGGTGGAGTCCCTTGTGGACTCCACCTTCCTTGGTGGTTTCTTCCGGACTTTTCTAGAACCTTCTAGAACCTTCCATAGAACCTTCCGCGACATTTTATTTCACATAAAATGACATCCTATATATGAATCTTATTCTCCGGACCATTCCTAACTCCTCGTGATGTCCGGATCTCATCCGGACTCCGAACAAATATTCGAACTCCATTCCATAATTCAAGTGCTACCATTTCAACATCCAACTTTAAGTGTGTCACCCTACGGTTCGAGAACTATGCGGACATGGTTGAGTACTCACTCCGACCAATAACCAATAGCGGGATCTGGAGATCCATAATGGCTCCCACATATTCAACGATGACTTTAGTGATCGAATGAACCATACACATATATTACCAATTCCCTTTGTCTCGCGATATTTTACTTGTCCGAGGTTTGATCTTCGGTATCACTCTATACCTTGTTCAACCTCGTCTCCGACAAGTACTCTTTACTCGCACCGTGGTATGTGGTCTCTTATGAACTCATTCATATGCTTGCAAGACATTAGACGACATTCCACCGAGAGGGCCCGTAGTATATCTATCCGTCATCGGGATGGACAAATCCCACCGTTGATCCATATGCCTCAACTCATACTTTCCTGATACTTAATCCCACCTTTATAGCCACCCATTTACGCAAAGTGGTGTTTGGTGTAATCAAAGTACCTTTCCGGTATAAGTGATTTACATGATCTCATGGTCATAAGGACTAGGTAACTATGTATCGAAAGCTTATAGCAAATAACTTAATGACGAGATCTTATGCTACGCTTAATTGGGTGTGTCCATTATATCATTCACACAATGACATAACCTTGTTATTAATAACATCCAATGTTCATGATTATGAAACTAATCATCCATTAATCAACAAGCTAGTTTAAGAGGCATACTAGGGACTTCTTGTTTGTCTACATATCACACATGTACTAATGTTTCGGTTAATACAATTCTAGCATGATATATAAACATTTATCATAAACATAAAGATATAAATAATAACCACTTTATTATTGCCTCTAGGGCATATCTCCTTGATCTCCCACTTGCACTAGAGTCAATAATCTAGATTACATTGTAATATACCTAACACCCATGGCATTCTGGTGTTGGTCATGCTTTGCCCTAGGGAGAGCTTTAGTCAACGGATCCGCTACATTCAGATCGGTGTGTACTTTGCAAATCTTTACTTCTCCATCTTCGATGTACTCGCGAATCGAGTGGTAACGCAGCTTGATATGCTTCAGCCTCTTGTGTGACCTTGGCTCTTGTGCATTGGCGATGGCACCCCAGTTATAACTGAAAATGATTAATGGGTCCAATGCACTAGCAACCACACCGAGCTCTACAATGAACCTCTTCATCCATACCGCTTCGATGAAGCCTCGAAGCCGCTTATGTACTCTGATTCCGTTGAAGACTTCGCCACCGTGCACCGCTTCGAGCTTGCCCACTATCGCAAAGCACCATTCAATATAAACACGTACCCAGATTGTGACTTAGAGTCATCGGGATCGGTGTTCCAACTTGCATCGGTGTAACCGTTTACAACGAGCTCTTGGTCACCTCCATAACAAAGAAACATATCCTTAGTTCTTTTCAAGTACTTCAGATATTCTTGACCGCTGTCCGATGTTCCATTCCTGGATCACTTTGATATCTGCTAGTCAAACTAACAAAGATGTGCTATATCCGGTCTAGTACATAGCATGGCATACATGATAGATCCTACTGCCGAGGCATAGGGGATGTTACACATCCTTTCTCTTTCTTCTGTAGTAGCCGGTCCTTGAGTTTTACTCAATACCTTGCCTGGTAACATAGGTAAGAACCCTTTCTTACTTTCGTCCATTCTAAACTTCTTTAGAATCTTGTCCAGATATGTACTCAGTGATAGCCCTATTAGGCGTCTTGATCTATCTCTATAAATCTTGATGCCTAATATATACGATGCTTCACCAAGGTCTTTCATAGAAAAACAATTATTCAAATAACCCTTAACACTGCTTAATAGTTCTATATCATACCCGATCAATAATATGTAATCTACATATAATATCGGGAATGCTACGGTAGCTCCCACTCACTTTCTTGTAAATACAGGCCTCTCCATGACACTTTGTATAAACCCGAAGTCTTTGATCACCTTATCAAAGCGTCGGTTCCAACTTCTTGATGCTTGCTTCAGTCCATAGATTGAACGCTGAAGTTTGCATACTTTGTCGACATTTTTAGGATCGACAAAACCTTTGGGTTGTACCATATACAACTCTTCCTCAATATCTCCATTAAGGAACGCCGTTTTGACATCCATCGCCAAATCTCATAATCGAAAAATGCAGCTATTGCTAACAAAATCCTCACAGATTTTAGCTTCGCTACAGGTGAGAAAGTCTCATCGTAGTCAACTCCTTGAATTTGTCTGAAACCCTTTGCGACAAGTCGAGCTTTATAGACAGTAATATTACCATCAGCATCTGTTTTTCTCTTGTAGATCCATTTATTCTCGACAGCCTTTCGGCTATCGTGTAAGTCTACCAAAGTCCATACTTTGTTATCATACATGGATCCCATTTCGGATTTCATGGCTTCTTGCCATTTGTTGGAATCTCTGGGCTCATCATCGCTTCTTCATACGTCGCAGTGGTCCTCATCATTGTTATCTACAATCATGACATTTAGACAAGGATCATACCAATCAGGAGTGGCACGTTCCCTTGTCGATCTGCGAGGTTCGATGGTTTCCTCGTTCGAAGTTTCATGATCATTATCATTAGCTTCCTCTCGTTGCCGGTGTAGGCGGTGCATGTACAACTTCCGATCGCGCTACTCGATCAACGAGTATAGATTCATCAATCTCATCGAGTTCTACTTTTCTTCCAGTCACTTCTTTAGTGAGAAATTCTTTCTCAAGAAAGGTTCCGTTCTTAGCAACAAAGATTTTGCCTTCGGATTTGTGATAGAAAGTGTACCCTATAGTTTCCTTAGGGTATCCTATGAAGACGCATTTCTCCGCTTTGGGTTCTAGCTTGTCCGGTTGTAACTTCTTTACATAGGCTTCGCAACCCCAAACTTTCAGAACGATGACTTAGGTTTCTTATTAAACCATAATTCATACGGTGTCGTTTCTACGGATTTTGATGGTGCTCTATTTAAAGTGAATGCGGCTGTCTCTAATGCATAACTCCAAAAAGATAACGGCAAATCGTAAGAGACATCATACTACGAACCATATCTAAGAGAGTTCGATTACGACGTTCGGACACACCGTTTCGTTGAGGTGTTCCCGGCGGTGTCAATTGTGAAAGTATTCCGCATTTCTTTAAATGCATGCCAAACTCATAACTCAGATATTCACCTCCACGATCAGATCGTAGAAATTTGATCTTCTTGTTACGTTGATTTTCTACTTCACTTTGAAATTCCTTAAACTTCTCGAAAGTTTCGGATTTATGTTTCATGAAATAGATATACCCATATCTACTCAGATCATCTGTGAAGGTTAGAACATAACGATAACCACCGCGCGATGCTACGCTCATTGGTCCACATACATCTGTATGTATGATTTCCAATAAGTCAAGTAGCTCGCTCCATCATACCGTAAAATGGAGTCTTTGTCATTTTACCCATTAGACATGCTTCGCATCTATCAAGTGACTCAAAGTCAAGTGATTCAAGTAATCCATCAAGCATGGAGTTTCTTCATGCGTTTCACTCCAATATGACCAAGACGACAGTGCCACATATAAGTAGAATTATCATTAAGTTTAATTCGCTTAGCATCAATGTTATGTATATGCGTATCACTACTATCGAGATCTAATAGAAATAAGCCATTCTTTTGTGGTGCTCGACCATAAAAGATATTATTCATAAAAATAGAACAACCATTATTCTCGGACTTGAATGAATATCCGTCTTGCATTCAACCAGATCCAGATATAATGTTCATGCTCAACGCAGTACATAATAGCAATTATTTAGGCTTAAAACTAATCCCGAAGGTAGATGTAGAGGAAGTGTGCCGACTGCGATCACATTGACCTTGGATCCGTTTCCAACGCGCATCGTCACTTCATCTTTCAGCTTGTCGTTTATTCTTTAGTTCCTGTTTCGAGTTACCAATATGAGCAACCGAACCAAGATTATCAAATACCCAGGTACTAGAACGAGAACCAGTGAAATGAACATCTATAACATGTATATCAAATATACCTTCTTTCTTCTTCTTGACAAGGCCGCTCTTCAGATCAGCCAGATACTTGGAGCAATTACGCTTCCAGTGTCCCTTCTCCTTGCAGTAATAGCACTCAGCATCAGGCTTAGGGCCGTTCTTAGGTTTCATAGGAGGCGTGGCAGCTTTCTTGCCACCCTTCTTGAATTTTCCCTTAGACTTGCCCTGTTTCTTGAAACTGGTGGTCTTGTTGACCATCAACACTTGGTGCTCTTTCTTGATCTCAATCTCAGCAGCTTTTAGCATGCCAAAAAGTTCTTGTAACTCCTTGTTCATGTTCTGCATATTGTAGTTCATCACAAAGTTCTTGTAACTTGGTGGCGATGATTGAAGGACACGATTAATCCCGATCATTAGGAATCACTATTCCCAAGTCATCGAGTTTCTTCGCATGCCCGGTCATGGCGAGCATGTGCTCACTAACGGAGCTGCCTTCTTCCATCATACAATTTGAAGAAATGTTTCGATGCTTCATAGCATTCCATCGCCGCATGAGTCTCGAATATAGCTTTCAGCTCATTCATTAACTCATGAGGATCATGGTGCTCAAAACGTTTTTGAAGATCGGATTCCAGACTGCACAGGATGGCACACTGAACTTGAGAGTGCCGAGTTTTCCGAGTCGCGTAAACAGCTTTTACTTCATCGGATTCATCTTCTGCAGGAGGGTCACCTAGCGGTGCATCAAGCACAAATTGCAGATTTCCGCCAGAGAGGAAGATCCTCACATGACGGAACCAGTCGGTGAAGTTGCTACCGTTGCTCTTAAGTTTCTCTTTCTCTAGGAACCGATTAAAATTGATTGGGGACGCCATCTCTACAACATATATTTGCAATAGTTTAGACTAAGTTTATGACAAATTGAGTTCAAATTTTAATTCAACATAATTAAAAACCTAAGTGAACTCCCACTCAAAACAATATCCCTCGCATTGTCTTAGTGATCACACGAACCAAATCCACCGCACCTAAACCCGATCATCACGAGAAAAGGTGTGATTTCAATGGCGAACACTCAAAGTGTTCATCATATCAACCATATGATTCATGCTCTACCTTTCGGTATCACGTGTTCCGAGACCATGTCTGTACATGCTAGGCTCGTCAAGGCCACCTTAGTATCCGCATGTGCAAAACTGTCTTGCACCCGTTATATGTACTTATTGAATCTATCACACCCGATCATCACGAGGTGCTTCGAAACGACAAGACTTGGCAACGGTGCTACTAAGGATGAACACTTTATTATCTTGAGATTTTAGTGAGGGATCATCTTATAATGCTACCGTCGCGATCTAAGCAAAATAAGATGCATAAAAAGGATTAACATCACATGCAGTTCATATGTGATATGATATGGCCCTTTTGTTCTTGCGCCTTTGATCTTCATCTCCAAAGCACGGATATGATCTCCATCATCTTCGGGCATGATCTCCATCATCGTCGGCGTAGCGTCAAGGTCAATGGCGCCGTCTTTATGATTGTCCTCCATGTAGCAACTATTACAACTACTTTGAAATACTACTCAACATGAAATTTAAAGACAACCATAAGGCTCTGCCGGTTGCCACAATACAATAATGATCATCTCATACATATTCATCATCACATTATGGCCATATCACATCACCAAACCACCAAACACAACTTAGACGTCTCTAATTTGGTTTGCATATTTTACGTGGTTTAGGGTTTTCGAGAGAGATCTAATCTACCTACGAACATGAACCACAACGTTGATACTAATGTTTTCAATAGAAGAGTAAATTGAATCTTTACTATAGTAGGAGAGACAGACACCCGCAAAGCCTCTTATGCAATACAAGTTGCATGTCGAACGAGGAACAAGTCTCATGAACGCGGTCATGTAAAGTTAGTCCGAGCCGCTTCATCCCACTATGCCATAAAGATGCAAAGTACTCAAACTAAAGATAACAAGAGCATCAACGCCCACAAACCATTGTGTTCTACTCGTGCAACCATCTATGCATAAACACGGCTCGATACCACTTTGTAGGATAACGTTGCATAGAAAACAAAAATTTTCCTACGGCGAACACGCAATCCAAGCCAAGATGCAATCTAGAAGACGGTAGCAACGAGGGGGTATCGAGTCTCACCCTTGAAGAGATTCCAAAGCCTACAAGATGAGGCTCTTGTTGCTGCGGTAGACGATCACTTGCCGCTTGCAAAAGCGCGTAGAAGATCTTGATCACGATCGGTTCCGGCGCCACGAACGGGCAGCACCTCCGTTCTCGGTCACACGTTCGGTTGTTGATGTAGACGACGTCCACCTCCCCGTTCCGGCGGGCAGCGGAAGTAGTAGCTCCTCTTGAATCCGACGAGCACGACGGCGTGGTGTCGGTGGCGGTGTAGAAGTCCGGCGGAGCTTCGCTAAGCAATGCGGGCAATATGGAGTGGAGGAGCTTGGCTAGGGTTTGGGAGGGGTGGCCGGCCACTCTATGGGGGCGGCCAGCTTATGGTCTTGGGGTTGGCCGGCCCTCCCTTGGCCCCTCATTACATAGGTGGATCCCAAGTGTTGGTGTCCAAGTCTTCGAATAAGACCCGAAACCAAAACCTTCCATAGGAGGAAACCTAGCCCAACTAGGACTCCCACCCAAAGGTGGGATTCCCACCTCCCAGGTGGGGGTGGCCGGCCCCCTATGGTGGAGTCCACTTGGGACTCCACCCCATCTAGGGCTGGCCGGCCATGGAGGTGGAGTCCCTTGTGGACTCCACCTTCCTTGGTGGTTTCTTCCGGACTTTTCTAGAACCTTCTAGAACCTTCCATAGAACCTTCCGCGACATTTTATTTCACATAAAATGACATCCTATATATGAATCTTATTCTCCGACCATTCCGGAACTCCTCGTGATGTCCGGATCTCATCCGGACTAGAACAAATATTCGAACTCCATTCCATAATTCAAGTGCTACCATTTCAACATCCAACTTTAAGTGTGTCACCCTACGGTTCGAGAACTATGCGGACATGGTTGAGTACTCACTCCGACCAATAACCAATAGCGGGATCTGGAGATCCATAATGGCTCCCACATATTCAACGATGACTTTAGTGATCGAATGAACCATACACATATATTACCAATTTCCTTTGTCTCGCGATATTTTACTTGTCCGAGGTTTGATCTTCGGTATCACTCTATACCTTGTTCAACCTCGTCTCCTGACAAGTACTCTTTACTCGTACCGTGGTATGTGGTCTCTTATGAACTCATTCATATGCTTGCAAGACATTAGACGACATTCCACCGAGAGGGCCCAGAGTATATCTATCCGTCATCGGGATGGACAAATCCCACTGTTGATCCATATGCCTCAACTCATACTTTCCGGATACTTAATCCCACCTTTATAGCCACCCATTTACGCAGTGGTGTTTGGTGTAATCAAAGTACCTTTCCGGTATAAGTGATTTACATGATCTCATGGTCATAAGGACTAGGTAACTATGTATCGAAAGCTTATAGCAAATAACTTAATGACGAGATCTTATGCTACGCTTAATTGGGTGTGTCCATTATATCATTCACACAATGACATAACCTTGTTATTAATAACATCCAATGTTCATGATTATGAAACTAATCATCCATTAATCAACAAGCTAGTTTAAGAGGCATACTAGGGACTTCTTGTTTGTCTACATATCACACATGTACTAATGTTTCGGTTAATACAATTCTAGCATGATATATAAACATTTATCATAAACATAAAGATATAAATAATAACCACTTTATTATTGCCTCTAGGGCATATCTCCTTCACGAACAACCTTTGTTTTCGCTGTGGGGATAAATACGAGCCAACTCATCACTGTGCCAAGAAAGCAGAAGTGCATGCTTTGTCCATGGAAGATCATCGAGCAGAAATTCCAGAGGAGATACTTGAACTAATGGAATTGCAGGATCTTGCCAATGCTCAGGAATTGTCTCTCTCCATAAATGCAGTGTCTGGGAGTGATAGTGATGGCACTATTCGTATTCGTGCTCTTGTGCAAAACCAGGTGATGTTGCTGCTGGTAGACTCGGGCAGTAGCCACACTTTCATCAATGAACGATTTGTGCAGCGCTTACACTGTCCCACAACACATATCAACCCTGTGTCCGTCAAGGTGGCTAGTGGAGATGTGTTGATGTGTGACCAGATGGTGTCACAATTGTCCTGGTGGGCTCAGGGATACACATTTGCAACTGATATGCGGGTACTTCCTCTGGGAGCATATGATGCCATATTAGGTGTCGATTGGCTCAAGAATTGTGGAGATATGAGGTGCAGCTGGGTCACCAAAACGCTCAAATTTGATCTAAATGGGCAGGCAGTGACTTTGCGAGGCATTCAGTCAAAAGAACAAGACCAATTGTGTGAGCTGCCCGTAGAACAACTGATGAAATGGGCATCAGGCAATGATGTGTGGGCTGTTGCAGTACTAGAAGGTGCTGATGCTAACATTACAACAACAGTTATGCCACCACAGATTCAAGAGGTGCTTGACAGTTTTGCCCCTATATTTGCTGAACCTCAAGGTCTTCCACCACATCGTGAGTATGATCATGCCATTGCTCTGCAACCAAATGCAATTCCTGTCAACTCTCGACCATACAGATACTCACCTATGCACAAGGATGAGATCGAGCACCAAATACGAGCAATGCTCAAATCTGGGGTCATTGTTCCCAGCATGAGCCCATTTGCATCTCCAGTGCTTTTGGTCCTCAAAAAGGATGGCGAGTGGCGGTTTTGTATTGATTATGGGCGTCTCAATGAGCTCACGATTAAGAACACTTTTCCAATGCCAATCATCGATGAGTTATTAGATGAACTTGCAGGGGCTAAATTCTTCTCCAAACTGGACTTACGCTCCGGGTACCATCAAATTCGTATGCGGGCAGAGGATGAGGAAAAGACCGCGTTCAAAACCCATCAAGGCCACTATCAATTTAGAGTGATGCCGTTCGGATTATCCAATGCCCCAGCCACATTCCAATGTATCATGAATTCCATCCTCAGCCCTTGCTTAAGAAGATTTGCACTTGTATTTATGGACGATATTCTTGTATACAGTCCAGACCTGCAAGAGCATGCTACACATTTGTCAGCAGTGCTTCAGTTGCTCAGTGACAACCAATTTTATGTCAAACCATCCAAGTGCTCGTTTGCACAAACAGAATTGGAATACCTGGGACACATTGTGTCAGCCAATGGAGTTGCCACAGATCCTCGCAAGACCCAGGCGATGAAGGATTGGCCTCGCCCATCAAATGTCACTGAACTGCGAGGGTTCTTAGGTCTGACCTGCTATTACCGCAAGTTTGTGCGTGGTTACGGAATTATGGCGAAACCCCTCACTAATCTTTTGAAGAAGAAATCATTTGAATGGTCAATAGAGGCTGAAGAAGCATTTAACCAGTTGAAGGCAGCTATGGTGACGACACCGGTTTTAGCACTCCCTAATTTCGAGAAACAGTTTGTGGTCGAGACTGACGCATGCGACACCGGCATAGGGGCAGTGCTCATGCAAGACGGACACCCTCTAGCATTTCTCAGCAAATCTCTGAGTATGCAACATAGGGCACTATCCATTTATGAAAAGGAATTTCTGGCTCTTATCATGGCAGTCGAGAGGTGGCGCTCGTATCTGCAACGAGGTGAATTCCTGATCAGAACAGATCACCATAGTCTGACATATTTAGATGAGCAAGTCTTGCAATCACCGATGCAGCGCAAGGCAATGGCTCGGTTAATGGGACTACAGTTTCGTATCCTATACAAAAAAGGGGCTGAGAACACAGCGGCCGATGCGCTCTCTCGCATTGGTCAAGTTTTTCAATTGCATGCCATATCTGAAGTACGACCTACGTGGCTACAGGAAGTACTGAATTCTTATGTTACTGATCCATTTGCTCAAGAGAAAATCAAAGAGTTGGCAGTACACAGTCCTGATGACCACGGATTCAAGCTGCAACAAGGATTGATCAAGGTACATGGGAAGATTTGGGTGGGAGCAAACTCGGCCTTGCAAACCAAGTTGATCAACGCCTTCCACAACAGTGCCCTAGGTGGCCATTCAGGTGTCCTAGCCACATACAAGAGATTAAAAAGGTTGTTCTCCTGGCATGGTATGAAAACTGCTGTTGATGATTTTGTGAGACAATGTTCAGTTTGCCAACAGGCCAAACACAGTAACACTAGACCTGCGGGGTTGTTACAACCCTTGCCGATTCCTTCTGGCATTTGGCGGGAGCTGACAATGGACTTTGTTGAGGGCCTCCCTCTCTCTGCGGGTGCCAACGTCATCATGGTGGTGGTCGACCGCCTCACCAAGTACGCACACCTGGTACCCCTCAAGCATCCTTATAATGCAGCTTCGGTGGCGCAAGCATTTCTGGATTCGGTGGTCAAGTTACATGGTGTGCCCTTGTCGATTATATCTGACCGTGACCCAATTTTCCTGAGCAAATTATGGAAAGAGTTGTTCTCTGCTATGGGTACCAAACTGAAGTTTACGACAGCGTACCACCCCCAGACTGACGGACAGAGCGAACGGGTAAATCAGTGAATTGAAATGTATCTGCGCTGCTTCGTTCACGACACACCTAAGAAGTGGCGACAGTGGCTGCCCTTGGCTGAACTCTGGTACAATTCCTCTTACCATTCAGCTATTCATTCTTCGCCATTCAAAGCATTGTATGGTTGTGAACCAAACCTGGGAGCAATGCCGGTGATGGATTTGGAACATGAAACTGAAGCTGCTCTGATTCTGCAAGACCGACAAGCTCAGCTGGAGCGACTGAAGTGGCATTTGGCTAATGCACAGAATCGCATGAAGATGCAAGCAGATCGTCAACGCTCAGACAAAGAGTATAATGTAGGTGATAAAGTTTACCTTAAGCTGCAACCATATGCACAATCATCTGTGGTAAACAGGCCTTGTCCCAAGTTGGCATTCAAATTCTTTGGGCCGTATGAAGTGCTGGAAAGAGTGGGCACTCGCGCATATCGTCTTGCCCTGCCGGAGTCAAGTGTTGTTCACCCGGTTTTCCATGTCTCCCAACTGAAGGAGTTTGTGCCTGACCATACTCCGGTGTTCCATGATTTGTCCAGAATCGTTGAACTTGACCTGGTGGAAACAATACCTGAAGCTATTCTTGATCGTCGTCTAGTGAAGAAAGGCGGTGCGGCCATTCCACAGGGCTTGGTGAAGTGGCAGAACATTGATGCAGACGCCGCAACCTGGGAAGACCTCACAGTGCTCAAGGCTCGCTATCCAGCGTTCAGTGCTTGGGGACAAGCACGAGCTCCAGAGGGGAGCAATGTCACACCTGAGCTGGTCAAGACGTAGATCCAGGAATACGCCTTCGACGTTGAGTGGGTTCGAAGGCGTGTGTGTAGCGCGTGAGTGTAGGCCTGAGTGTGGCAGCCAAGTTTATATTGGTTGACCCTGTAACGTGGAGAGCAGGAAAGAAAAAGGAGAAAGGAAACTATCCTAGAACTGCTATCCTCTCTCTCCCGTGTTCTTCCTTCTCTCTACTGATTCAATTCCTCTTGTATCTAGCTAGAGCTCACGTCCCAGATCTCCATCGGGGCAAGGGGCGTTACACAGAGGCCAGACGAGCAGGAGGTTGAAGACGAGTGGCAGTTGCCGTAAGCAGTTCCGTAAAACACTGCAGTTTTGCTATACGTTATTACAGCACGAATTCCTTGAAAAAAGAGATTCACAGAATGAATCGGCTTGCTCTCCTTGGACGGGGAAGGCTTGTGAAATGAAAAAAGGAAAAAAAAGAACCGGAATGAATTCGAGGGATTGAACCCTACGTGAATCGAACACGCAACCTTCTGATCTGGAGTCAGACGCGCTACCATTGCGCCAAGGATCCGGTGATGCTGTACAGGAGGAACAATGATATATGTATTCTGCTTTACGTGCAGCTTCGTCTGTCTGCAGATTTCGCAACTCGTCATATCCTCCTCTACTACACAGCTCCTCGCAGGACATTGCTGTTTGCATGAGTCTTGTCGGTTCATTATGTTGAATTCAATAGGTAATGCAGTGCGGCACACCTGTAGCCTGTATGAACTAGTCGGAGTTTGCTACAGCATCCGTGTGGTGTGGCAGCCCCCGCTGGCCGCTGGGCACTTGGCGCATAGCACAAGCAGAAGAAGCAGGGCATTTCCCCATCACAGGTTCAGCACAGCTCCAACCAAAACGACACGCCACGCACAACCAAGGAGGCCACGAGCGAGAAGGAACAAACCCAAAAAGAAGTAGAGGTCTAAACCCTTTCCACGTGTGCTCCAAAAGGCCAAAGTCTCCACGTGATCTTTCCCCGCCAACCGGGCCCCGCCGCCTCCCATACGACCAATCGCGTCTCCCCACGTCAGACCGCCTGATCCTCCGTGCCAGCCATGTGGCTCCACCAAGTCCACTCCCACAACCTCTCTCTCCCCTTCCCGCTCCTCGCCTCTCTCCTCCACACCACTCCCTCCTCCTCCGCCGCTCCGCCAGCCGAACCCTAAGCCCCCGGCCCCGCCATGTCCGTCGCGGCCGCGGCGGCCTCCCTCGTCGCCTCCACCTCGCTCTCCCTCCCCGACCACCTCCGCCGCCTCCGCCGTACCGCGCCGCCGCTCCGCCTCCGCCGCCGGCAGAGGGACCGCCTCGTCCTATCCGTCCTCGAGGAGCAGGCCTCCTCCGGGCTCACCGAGGAGGACGCCAGGAAGTTCGGGCTCAACGGGACCGCCGGCAGGGTCGGCTACGACGATGCCGCCGTCGAGGCATACCTCGCCTCCAACGGAAACGGCAACGGCAACGGCGCCACTGTGAAACCGGCCACCGTTTCCGTCGTATCAGGCCCTGCGCCTGGGGAGGACGAGAGGAGGCGGAAGAAGAGGGTGGAGGAGATCAGCAAGGAGGACGCCTGGTTCAAGCAGAGCAACGGGGAGGGCTTGCCCAAGGTGAATATCTGCTTCCTCAGTACTAGTATATCCTATGCCTAAAACTACATCTGCGCGATCAGTAGGTTGCTGTACATTTTTAAGACACAAGCGCAAATGTTCAGTACCTCTCCTGTCCCTGTGATGGATGTTGCTTTGACTACAGCATGACCTCAGCTTGACTTCGATGCGAGGAGTAATTAGTTCCATGTTTTGTTCTAGCTGGAATGAAGCAAAATGCACGCAGCAGCAGGAGCAGAGTAGTACCAGTATATTGGAAAGGAGTAGTAACATAACAACCGTGGTTCCCAACCTTATCACTGTTTTGGTTCCGTATTAATGGATTCTAAAACAAAATAGATTAGTATGAAAACCGTGGTGGAGAATTGGTTGCTTAGTTAGAGAAAAAAACAAAAAACAAGCGGATCAGTTAGTTCATTGTATCCTGTCCCGTGAGGCTGGATGGAAGCATGCCTTTCCACGATGCTCATTTTGGCTCCCTGACTTACGCTAATATTGTTTCATAAGCAACCGCCATTTGTTACTTTCCTCTTTTTTGGGGGCTCAACATGTAAATCTTGCAGGTGTCTGTTGTTCCTGGCGGTCGCTGGAACCGGTTTAAAACCTACTCCACGATTCAAAGAACTTTGGAAATATGGGGCTCTGTTTTCTCATTTATATTCAAGGTTTGGCTCAACAACCAGAAGTTCACTTATCGAGGTTAGATCTTGAACCAACAGAAATGATACAACATTATAAATGTTACTCCATATACAACCGACCTTACTTTTACTTACATGTCATTATAGGGTGCCTCAATATCTGATCATAGGGTGTTATCACTTCGCCTGCAAAAGAAAAATGTTTATCATAACTTTGACAAATAATGTAGGCCAGTAGAATCTTCATCCTATAAATCATCGTATATCGCAGTTTGGTCAATGCACTGAACATATCTCTTACTGGATGGTGTTTGTTGTTGTCCTGTAGTTTCGTACATATTCCGTGTAAAATTGTTTGCCTAAAGCATTCTCTAATGCTCTGGAATTTTACTACTATGAAACTGTTTAGATTCATTAAACTTCTATGATTACTTCTACAGGGGGGATGACGGAAGAGAAAAGGAAAATGAGGAGGAGAGTTCTCGCCAAGTGGCTGAAGGAGAGTATTTTGAGATTAGGCCCCACATTTATTAAAATAGGGCAGCAATTCTCCACCAGAGTAGACATTCTTCCACAAGAATATGTGGATCAGTTATCTGAATTGCAGGTTTGCATCTACACTTCTATCCTTTACCAAAATATAACTCGGCACATTCATAGCAGCTGTGGTGGATATTGGTCAGTTGGAAGTCTGGATCTGTCATAGATTGCTATAGGAAACCTGTACTTTCTTATTAGAAAAGTATAAGGTCTTGCTTCAGTAGTCTAAGGAAATGTTTGTGAGTTTCAAAACAGAAGTAGTTACTATGACCATGGATATCTGTAAAAAAATTAACAAAATATGCACTTAGGTTTGACTTCAAAGATTATATCTGGGGTTTAAATTGTGGCTCTATCAAATTCCCATAAAGCTTGCTTTGGATCACCCTATCTGCATATGAAACACCATTTTTTTAGGTGACTTGATCAAAACTTAACATTTAACGCTCTTAAGACCACATCCACCATTATCAATCCTTCAAATTCTTCGGTCTACTGCTTCTGTTAATGCCGGCTAATCTCGGTCTTCACCTCTAGATTATGTTCTTCAGCCGTGTGCGCTTGATTTTTGGTGGTCAAAATTCCATAGAGGCTACACCTCCAGTTGCAAATTTACGCATAAATATGTATCAGAAGTTAGCTCATTAATTATTAGATCAGCCTAGTAAAATATTCATTCTTGTCCGTCCCAGTTACCAATGTCTGACAAAGAAGAGAAATGTGTAGTTTTATCTGGTATGATGCACTGATAGTTGAAAGTTCTCATATGTTTTCTAGATTTTTGTAATTAGCAGTGCTATGTCCATGCTTTATACTGAAATAGCGTTATGATTTTTTTCTAGGATCAAGTCCCCCCATTTCCTTCAGAGACAGCTGTATCAACTATTGAAGAAGAGTTGGGAGCATCTGTAAATGAGATATTTGATCGATTCGACTTTGAACCAATAGCTGCTGCTAGCCTCGGTAATAACCTTGAAGGCTAGATATGCAATTGTGAATATTGGCTAAAGCCAAGACATTTGATATTGTTAACCAACTTGACACTATAACATTATATCCCTTTTTGGCAGGCCAGGTTCATCGGGCAAGCCTGAATGGCCAAGAAGTTGTACTCAAAGTGCAAAGACCTGGTCTGAAAGAGCTGTTTGATATTGATCTGAAGAACTTAAGGGCAAGTCACTTGAATCTGAATTTTTCCCTATCATTATTGTACTGTTCTGTTATTATTTCTTTCTTTTGAAACCATCAGGTAATGACTCAACTGATTCTCTTCTAGGTAATAGCAGAATACCTTCAGAAAGTGGATCCCAAGTCAGATGGTGCCAAAAGAGACTGGGTTGCTATATATGACGAATGTGCCAATGTACTATATCAGGTAATTTCGGTAATTTAACCTTTTGACTTGGGTGCAGCTGTCTTATGTTTCACAACCTATGTTCTGTTACCATCTCATGCTTATCGAAACTCAGGGTTTTGAAAACATGCGTGTTATTTAGAAAGACAATCTGAAAAAAATCTGTTCACTTATACATCTTTCCTCCATGAAAGTAAATTATCATCTGGTGAATAGATAGAGTTCTCTAGGCATCACAAAGATATGTGCTGCTGTTGAGGCTTTTCATACTAGTGTGGGGGGGCGTGCTTGAGAGATTAGCATCTTTATGTAGACATTTGTCTGTATTACTAGATCATTTATCATGCTCTTTCTTGGTCCGATACTTCATGTCAACATATTTTCACAGATTGTATTAGATTAAAAAACTCAAATCATCCATTTGGTTTTTGGTGTTTCTTCTTTATTTACATCAAATCAACTTATCTGATCAACTCATGGTTGTTTTTAGGAAATTGACTACACCAAGGAAGCATTTAATGCTGAAAAGTTTGCTGAAAACTTCAAAAACATGGATTATGTCAAGGTCCCATCAATTTACTGGGAGTATACTACGCCTCAGGTTCCTTATTCTACACAGAAATTTGTGAATAGATTCTCAAGCAAAACAGAACAGAAAAACAAACTTAAGTTTATTTTGTGTCCTTTGCAGGTTCTAACAATGGAGTATGTCCCAGGAATCAAGATAAATAGGATACAGCAGATAGATAAGTTAGGACTTGATAGGAAAAGGTATGCACTAAATACTAGTTAGGCGCAGCTTTAATTTGATGTGCCCCTTGACGTTGGTTGTTTCAATCTCTTTCAGGTTAGGCCGGTATGCTGTCGAGTCCTACCTTGAGCAGATCTTATCGCATGGATTTTTTCATGCTGACCCGGTTAGTTACACTGTACATAAGTACTGAATGATGCTATAATTGTCTCCAAGATAGAAATTCCATGACATCAAATCATATTTACTGTCTTGTGCACCTTTTTAGCACCTCGATTAAATGCAGCAGGGCGCTGGTTAAATTAATTTTCCTTACAGCATCCTGGGAACATTGCTGTTGATGATGCCAATGGTGGGAGGCTTATCTTCTATGACTTCGGGATGATGGGAAGGTTGCATATGATCGTTTTGTCCCCTGCAAAGTCCATTTATATAGTTAATCTAATATTCATTTTTCTTGCTTGCAGTATTAGTCCAAATATCCGTGAAGGGTTGCTTGAAGTATTTTATGGAGTTTATGAAAAGGATCCGGATAAAGTATGTTTTTCTTGGTAGTTTACATGCTGAGTGTAATTCAGGCCCTGGAAAGTTTTTGCAAAATATCTAAGTGTGTATTTATGCAGGTTCTTCAAGCAATGGTTCAAATGGGTGTCCTTGTTCCTACTGGAGATATGACAGCCGTGAGAAGAACAGCTCAATTTTTTCTTGATAGGTAGGTAGTCACATGTAATATTACATGCAAACTTTGTTAAATGTGAAGGATGCTTCTTTTAATTAGTTACATGTAATTTTTGTTAACTAAGATGAACAATGGCGTGTGACCTCACTTTATTCTGTTTATTTATTTTATAGCTTTGAAGAGCGTCTAGCTGCACAAAGGAAAGAGAGAGAGATGCAAACCGTGGAACCAGGATTTAAAAAACAACTATCTAAGGAAGAGAAGTTTGAAAAGAAGAAGCAGAGACTTGCAGCTATAGGTACTTGATCACTGATTTCCGCAGTGTCACATGGAACGTGCTAGAAAGAAGCATGTCAACACATATGTCATTCTATTACTTTTTCTTTTAGTTTTGACTTGAATAAAAAATTCTACAGGAGAGGATCTTTTGGCAATTGCTGCTGATCAACCATTTCGGTTTCCTGCCACCTTTACATTTGTTGTCAGAGCATTCTCAGGTCTGATAACTTTTACATGAGGCGAAACATGGTTGTACATACTGTGATAGGTTGATGGTTCCTTATGCTTTCTCCATTCTTTGCAGTACTGGATGGTATTGGGAAAGGTCTAGATCCCAGATTTGATATTACAGAGATTGCTAAGCCGTGAGTATTTTCTTTATCAGTAGCATGCCATGTTCTTAATTGGCACAATTTCAACATGGGCTTCTAGGTCTGACTTGATACATCTATTTAAACTCCCTAGATATGCCATGGAGCTACTCAGATTTAATGAAGCTGGTGTTGAAGTACTTGTTAAGGTAGGTATTCTTAACCTTTGGTCCATAGTTTCAACCTATTTAACTGATAGCGCATACGTAAATGTTTAGTATGATATTGATGGTTTTAAGTGCTCCACATGATACATCAGGATGCAAGGAAGAGATGGGACAGGCAGTCTCGTGCATTTTACAATGTGTTTCGTCAACCTGACAGAGTTGAAAAGCTTGCACAGATCATTGAGCGTTTGGTATCTACAATCTACATTGCCACTTTCCTATATTTCTGTGGTTTGCTGGTGCCATTGAACAATGAACTCAATGGTCTAATATTCTGTTATATTCTGTTTCTAATAGGAGCAAGGTGATCTGAAGCTTCGTGTCAGAGCATTAGAATCAGAAAGATCATTTCAAAGAGTTGCTGCTGTACAGAAAACAATTGGATATGTGAGTTCAGTCAATTAACGAAGCTTTATGTTGTGTTACTCTATGCTGACTATGAATTTAGGGCTGTCCATGTTAGAATTTTGAGCGCAACACCATTCTAAAATGCTGCTATCTGTCACCCAGGGAGTCGCTGCAGGCAGTTTGGTAAACCTCTCTACGATTCTGCACCTCAATTCGGTTTGGGTAAGTTTACTGCATTCATCTTTCAGCAAATCACTCAGCACAAAATTCTTCAACAACGTTCCAATTATCAATGCAGATGCCAGCAACCATTGGATACTCTCTTTGCGCGTTCTTTGGTATACAAATCCTGCTTGGCCTTCTCAAGGTGAAGAAGCTGGACCAGCAGGAGAGACTGATAACTGGCACTGCCTGAGTTCTTCATCAAGCTGACCCTTTCTTTTTTCAGTGCCATCCTTTTCGGTTCTCGTCCACCTTTTTTTTTTTTTGCCCCTGTGCGATTTTACCCCACGAGGTGATGTAGCATAGCCATCAGTGTATGAATATGATAATCTCTGTACATGCGGCGTCATAGATAAAGAGATGTACATAGTGTATAATGGTAGGGTAAATATAAGCAGTATAGCACAACTCGTGCACCCTGTAACACTTTATTTCGCCTACGCCAGTTTATCAGACTGTCGATATGTTCTTATGGCTGGCTACTGACAGTTTAACATGACCTTAGTTGCAACGACTTTGATGCCTGGGTGCTAATCCCACACTGGACAAGAATGAAATTACTTGCGAGACATCAAAGAGAAAATGAGAAATGAAAGACCTACAACAGAAAGTTTGCAGAATCACACATTGCACACGTACATTAGATTGTTACAACAGTGTCTTACAAATTCAACACAAAGTGTATGCCTTTTACCTTGACAAATGGCTGCAGCCTACCTCAATTTCTGAGTCTAGTGATGAAACGGGAAAATAGTTTCATCTTTTAAAATTGTAACTAAGCAAAACCAGCTAACTTTCATATACACAAAACAATAATTAGACTGAATGGGATGTTGATTTTTGCCCATGCTGAAGAACGGTGTCGGTCACCTTGGGCCTGACAGTTCCACGGCGCGGAGGTTATACGTGGAGTCAACAATCCAGTCGTTGCGAAGAGGAGCCAACTCAGCCTCCTGCCTGACCACCTCCACCTTCTGCCATTCCTCCCATCTCTCTGCCAAGCCGTCACCTTCGAGCATCCTCACCACCTCCGACATCTTGGGGCGCTCCATCGGGGAGCCCTGGGTGCAGAGCAGTGCCACCTGGATCAGAGACTCCACCTCTGTCTCTTCATAGTTGCTCTGCAAGTCTGGGTCCACCAGCATCTCCACCTTTTTCTCCTTCAACAATCCTTTCACCTGTAGAATTGGTAGTTAAATTGTACATTTAGCCAGTTGTTACTGCATTGATCAAAGTCAGCATATATCATTGTTCTGATAACTGGTATTTTTAATGCACCAATACAACTGGCTGTCTCTAGTGACAGCATATTAGCACATTCTAAACATAGCTGTTGTCCTGGAAGGATGATCTGCCAGCTTGTCACTCACCAAACTATAACCTCTACATATAACAAGCTAAAGGGGCTAAGGGCAGCTCATCATCACATGTACTTGGCTGACAATCATTTAAAAACTATTAAACCAGAACCCACGAACAGCCAAAAGGTCCGATCATAAGAAAACATTACATGTTGTGTGACGATAATTTAGGCTCACTTTTGAGAAGTACTTACCCAGTCAAGAAGCATAACATCGTCATCATTTGCAAGGCGGGCCAGATCAAATGCCCTCTGCCCAGTAATAAGCTCCAGAAGTGTGATCCCATAGCCGAAAACATCAGTCTTCTCAGAGGACTTCCCAGTGGAAAGGTACTCCGGAGCAATGTGTCCAATTGTTCCACGAACAGCGGTTGTTACATGAGTATCCTTGTAATCCATAAGTTTGGCAAGCCCAAAATCACCCACAACTGCCTCAAAGTCCTCGTCCAAAAGAATATTTGCAGCTTTGACATCACGGTGGATGATCTTGGGGTCACAATGATCGTGCAAGTAAGAGAGTCCCCTTGCAGATCCAAGTGCAATCCGTCTTCTGGTATCCCACTCAAGAGGTGGTTCATTTGGCTGCCGCTCTATGAAATCAAGCACCATAGATGAAAATATATCAGCATATCTCACGCAGAAACTGTCATATTATAATTATCTATTGGTTGTGTAAGCCATGTTTGGAATGTATTGGTTATTACATGAAAGAACAAAGTACCTCGCAAACGTGATGCAACACTCCCGTTAGCCATGTATGGATAGACCAGTAACCGTTCAGTAGGTGTCATGCAGAAACCACGAAGTCGAAGAAGGTTCCTATGCACTGCCATGCTAATCATTTCAACTTCTGTTTGGAACTGAAGCTCACCACCAGGGGTACGCTCCTCTTTTAATCTTTTCACTGCTACCAATGTACCATCTGCAAGCCTCCCCTTGTACACTTTACCAAAACCACCTCTTCCTAAAATGTTCTTATTATTAAAATTATCGGATGCAACCTGAAGCTCTCGCAATGAGAACTTCTTAAGCTGACCGAGATGAACTTCTGGATCTTCCTCAGCTGAAGAAAAATGAGATGACATGTGAACAAAACATGTGGTATGGAAAACATGAGCACCCAATTTTTTAAAATAAAAGAAATTTATCACTAGAATCTGACCAGGCACATCGAAGAAATGTTCTTCAGGTTTACGACGGCGCCACATTGCAAATGCAATGGCAGGAACCGCAAACACCAGAGCTGCACCAGCAGCAACACCACCAGCGATAGCTCCAGTGCTAGAGGCACCTAAAGGAACGAAAGTCCATCAAGCACATGCCACCCAGATTGCGATCTTTTCTACTGCATTCAATACTGATACGACACGAAATACAAGAAGATTGAGGAAACTACCTGCTGATTGACTTGGTGGTGTTGGAGGATTGTATGGAGGAGGTGGGGAAAAAGGAGGTTCCCCAGGGCAGGGCTTTGTAGTACCAGGACCACAAAGAAGTGGATTATTCGCAAAACTGAGAGAAAAGTAAAATTCGTTATTCAAACTGGCAATGCAGATGGCTAAACATCATTCAATCTTTTCCAGACAAAAGACCTTATGGGGGTGAAGAGTGAAAAAGAACCAGTCGATGGAACTGCTCCAGAGAGGTTGTTGTTTGACAGATCCCTGCATTATAGTAACATATACTCAGCCCAACAGAAAATGTACCTACATGGAAAAGAATGAAAGAGTACAACGTGCAACTTACAGTACTTGGAGGGTAGTGATATCGGTCAAGGATTTAGGAATTTGACCCGACATGCTATTGTTGTTAAGACGGCTATCCTTCCAAGTAGGCATAGTAACAAATAGAAGTTAGAAACTTACGAATAGAATGTAATAAATGCTGCAATAAAAAAATAGAAAACTGAATGGTACAAACACAAAATCCTAACATGGAGAGGAATGAAGTACAAAGTTAGAGCATCTCTACTCGTCTCCCCGATAAGCCCCCGAAAACGGCCCAGTCGCGCCCCCAGGTTCTCATTTTCGTCCGGAAAACAGCCTAATTTCGTCCGGACTCCCCGGGCCATCCTCGGTTTCCCGGGGATCTCTCGGGGACTCCGGATGGAGCAAAACCAACCGCCCACGCCCACGTGTCTCCTCTTTCGTCCGGACTCCCCGGGCCATCCTCTTTTTCCCCGAGAAACGCCGCTTGGGGAGCACACCACTGGAAATATACTGCCCCCCAGGCCAAATTTTCGTCCAATCCGGACGAAAATTTCGCCGGATTTGGACGTGAAGAGCGCCAACGAGTGGGGATGCTCTTAGCATTCTAGAATCTGTATGTATGTTTACTGAGAATATATCTCCAATTCTAGATTGCAAGCCTCATTCTCCAAAAGGAGAAAAAAATCATGCAAGACTAAAACAGTTATCAGAACTCAGAAGTACATATCAACTGAAAATAAGCCAAATATCAAAGTAACATGGAGACAAAAAGACCCATTCTTACAGGAAGCGAAGCTTCAATAGATTCCCCAAGCTGTCAGGAATAACTCCAGTGAACTTGTTCAGATACAGATCCAAACTGACTAGGCTAGTTAGGTTGCCCAGTTCAGCGGGTATTGGCCCGCTTATGTTGTTGCTGTAAAGCTCCCTATGACAAAAAGAATAAATTTCAGTTTCCAGGTGCAAAGAAACACATTACAGCAGGCACAATATATAAGCAAAATGTGGCAACGAAGGATATGTCATCTTCAATCTGTCATGCTCTTAAGTGTATAAATCTAAAAAAGAGTGCCTTCCTCATACACATGGCAAATGTGCTAGCAAATCCAGAAGCATTGTGCAAATAAAATACAGAGTTTCTGGACATCTAACCAAAACAAATGAAGGTTCAATTCAAGGTTAAGTTCATATCTGTGGTGCACAAGGATCTTATCTGTACGGCTATTCCTGAGTACAGGAAACATATCACTTAGGGTTAGGCCATCTCCGACCAAGACAATATGATGGGGGAGAATGATGCATTTGGGAGGCACGAGCGTGATTTGCATCTGATCCTAGACAAGCAATTGTTGGAGCAGACCAGCCAGACGTAGGTGGTCAGTTTTATAGCTCTGAGCCAATGATATGTCACATAGCAGTGCACAAAGCCCCCAACTATCTGGTACAAATGGTCACATCCTGGACACCTCGATGCACTAACGGTAGAAGATCTGACCTTCCACCCACCATGTCATATGAGGACTCCCGAGATCTCAGTTAGCAGTTTTGATTAGGAAACGACGTACGGAGTATTAAATTGGGTGGAGTCTATCTCTGGCTATAGCCCCACTATAGAAGTGGTAGGGTTCCTCTAGAGTACTACAACAGATGCAAGTCACACAATTGACAGTAAAGATTTAGAGTAAAAAACTGATTAAAGATGTTAGACAAGCTTTCAGTATCTGTACTACAACAGATGCAAGTCACACAATTGACAGTAAAGATTTTGAGAACAAAAAAGGATGAAGATGCTAGACAAGCTTTCAGTATATTTTCTTTTATGTACAATGGGTTGAGGTGACATTTTACAGAATTTGCATGTTAGAAGTATTAACTGCCATGTTTATAGCTTGAAAAATATGTGTAGGTCTCCCAAAACTTACAAATATTGGAGATTTTTCAGCTGCCCAAGCTGGGACACTAATACGCCAGATAACTGCGCATTCCCAAGGTCACTGAAAAGAGCAAAAGGTTAGAACGAAGATGAGCGATCTTCAGCAGCTTGCAATGAATAGAGTGGTTCATCGACTTACACTCTAATTACACTGTTATCGTTGTTACATGTAACATGGAACCATGTACAAGGATTAACCAGAGTGGGGTCCCAACTCTGCAAGACATTGTTAGCATCCTTCAAGCTCTGCCGCAGGTTATACAGAGCATCACCTGTTGACAAAAGGTGAACATTAGTTACAAACTTACAATGCATCTGTGATAAGCTTATTGAGAATAACTATAAGCAAAAGTTTTTGCAAAGGAACAGGTATGCTGGGCCTAAATTATGTACTGTAACCAAAGTTTCCTAAACAATAAATGGACTATGGAGCAGCTCATCAATTGGTAGAGCATGGCGACACATGATGTACTGTTCAATGATGCAATCGTGCAACAAACGATTTCTTATGGCGAGCCATTGCAAGACTGCACCCGCCAAATGGAATATTTTTACCTAGGAGTCAAAATAGCAATTCCTCATAAAGCCCATTTCTTTTGTTTTGCTCTGGAGTAAGAAAGAAGACCAGATTTTTATGCCTACTATGCAAAACAAATGACATGAGCTCAACGATTCCATCCACTGTACAGGGTTGGACCTCCCAATTCCCCATCTCGAACTTGTTGCTAATAAAGGCAACTGCAAATCACTAACCACACATACACCAAACCAACCGACCAACAATACAGAAGTAGAGAAGAAGCATGTAGCAGATCAGGCAAGCTTACCTTCCGTGTTGGCGACGACATGCCCCACCCCCGCAACCACCAACAGCACAGCGACGGCCACCGCCCGCCACCTCCCCATCGCCGCCGCCGCCGCCGCCATTCCTGCTGTAGCTCCGATTGGGCCCCACCTCACCTACGCATGGGCGGGCCCCACCGGCTAGTCCTCCCTCCCAACCAGATCCACCGAGCTGCACGGGGCCGGTTCGATCTGCGCCGCCGCCGCCGCCTCGCCGCCGCCGCCTCGCCGCCGATGGCTCGACCTCTCAACAGAAGACGGAAGCTAGAGGAATGGGTGAGATAAATTTCTGTACAGTAGCTTTTAATTAAGCTGGAAGTGCGTGCTGTGTGTGTGTCTATGTTCCGACCTAAAATGTTCTACACTGGGCGACGGGACCATCGCCTATGCCGCGGGCAGAGGGGCTACAGCGTGCGGGAACACTGAAATGTGACTGACCTGTGGGTCGCGCGAGTGTCGGGCCCACATGGAAGTGAGCAAGGGTAGTGGAGGAGGAGTAGGAGAAGTTGTTGCGGTGGGGCAGGTGAATTGATGGAGCTAGTGGAAAGAATAGGGAGGGGTCACGGCGGCATCTGCTGACATGGTGCCGGAGATCTCGTGGACGCGGTCCTCGTGCACTGGTTCGTGTGAACCACGACTCAACTTTATTTTAGATAGTGCTGCAAACTCCTGGAATAATTAGGGCCAGAATTAGTCGAATCGAAATGGCCAACGATAATAAAAATGTTAGCTGTTAGAGTTTGGGGTTGTCCAGAAGCCACCTAGCTAGCGCATGTTCAGAGATGCGCAAAGCCCTGTAACCGCCATGATTGGTATAATAACTACTATACTAAAGATGATCAACTTCGAATTTTCTCAGTTTTTTGAATTTTTTTGGGACTATTCCATTGCCTGACACGTGTAATGTTGTGCATCCTCTCTGTTTCGTGTGTACTTGTGGGGGTACCTAGCTCTTCCTACCTATTTTAACTCCACTGGTTTCTCATGTGGTGGTTATTCCTGGGTGCATCTAGCCCATTTTCTCGGTCAAAGCGGTAGAGAAGAATCAGGAACCTCCACCGCTGTAAAACAAAAGAGAAAGAAACAGTTCCCCATCCCTGCCCCTGCATCCTCCCGTGGCCGTCGCCGTTCTCTCCTCTCCCCGCAGCCATGGGTCACGCTTTCCTCCCACTCCCCAACCTCGGTCTCCCTGCAGCCGTCCCACGTTGCGGCAACCTCCTCGCTGCCACCGAAGGCTCAATCCTCGCCGACCACGTGAGCCGTCATCAGGAACCTCACGAACACGGTGGGCATGGCGGTGGTGGGCCGGTTGTTCGTGGCCGACCCGTGTTGCGCTTTTACCGCGGAGCTCCGCTCTGGGATTGGTTACCGGTGTTGCTCCGATGCGGCTATACTCCTCTATCTCTACTACTACCCGTCCCTGGCATGTCGTGCTCCTTCCTCTTCATCCCATGCAGATTCTTACTTTTTTGTGTCTACTTGTGTGAGCTCTTGCCTTCTACCTGTTTGATGTTATGCTCATGAGAAGTAAAACGAATTTCTTCACTTTGTTAAATTCTGAGAGCTACCACAATTGAAATTTGGCTGTCAAGTAGACTACGAGCACACCTGGTTGTAGATTTTGTGTTGATTTTAATTTGGCGATTTCTATCTTGTTGTAGGGAGCAATGCATTGTTGGTTGTTGCATATGGTTGCTGCATTACCAAAGGTGAGCTGAAATCTGTGTAGACATGCCAAGTTTCTTGCTGAAACTTTTCATACTCTGCACCACTTTATAGTTTTTCTCTCGAAATATCATTAGCGGCTAATTGCTTTTATTTTGTTCGATTCGTACTGTAGAACGGTAAACATTCTATGGAAAATGGAGGACGAATTTGACTTTCTCTTCATGTCCCTTCGTATGGTGTGAGTCTCTTTTACATCGTTTGATTTATCAGGTGTTTGCCCTCTTCCTTTCAGATTATTAGGAATGGTTTTGCCAAAAACATGCAGACTTTCGTACCCCTGTCCCATTTCCTTGTTATGTTCAATTGGTGGTAATCATATCTGAAGAGTTACAGCGTATGTGCTTGGATAGGGCATAAATAAGTTTATATTACAGTATTTATTTGATGTTTCAGTTTAGGTAGGGGTAACAATAAAAATTGGTGATCATATGTCCTTCCAGCAAATACTATTAGTTAGTAGTGATTCCTTTTTTCTGGGATCGGTTAGAGTTTACTGTCTTGCTGCTATACTACTTGAGCGCAGACTTCTGCTTCTTCATAAGCGTGTGACGCTTCTCATGGTGATCAAATATTAAGGTGGAACCCATGTTTAAAAATATTGTGCAGGAAACATAGCGTAAATTTTTGTGATACATAAACCCAAATTTTCAGACAACGGTTGTTATGTTTTATTGGGCTGTGTTTTGAAATCTTTGGGAGCATAGTACCTATTGATTGTTTTTTGAATGTAGTTAATTTGACAATAAATTAATTATGTTTAATGTTTATTCATAGCGTATTTTCAGACAATGGATGCTATATTTTATTGGGCCGCGTTTTGAAATCTTTGATAGCATGATACCTACTGACTTTTTTCTAGCTATACCTAATCAAACTCCAATTTAAGTATGTTTAATATTTTATTGCATCCCTTCCCAAAAAATCCTCATGATGTATTTCAGTAAAGTACTTCTTTAACCCTCTCTTAAGAAATAGTCAATGGAGCTTCATTTTGAGGGCCAAATGGTCAACTGAAGCAAAACAGACAATTAGATGTGTTATAATTGGTGTTCAAAATTGCTTGGAAGTCAAGCAGTACTTTATCTCCTTTTCTCATTATCTTTTCAACTGCCCATGAATTACCTTCTAATTTCTATTAAAACGTAGTGACATGAATGATTCAACACAGACTTCAGATTCTTTGTTTGGTCATCAATCTCCTTTTCACATTATTTTTTCCACTGCACATGGTTATTTGTACATTCAGAACTTCTCAGCAGCTATTTTAATAGTTACCTACTTCAGAGATTATTTTCTGGGTTACCTTATCTTTCAACCTGTAGACCAGAAAAAAATTCTGGTGATTCGTGTTATATATAGTTTGAAATACATCATCATGAATCTTCCAAGGTTGCCATTTCAATGCTCATACAGTGAAGCTATGTCGCTTTGTTCTTTAAGCTTAATGCCAAGATCTGCGAAAATATTGTTGCGCTGTGTTTTTTGTTGTTGTGTGTGGTTACCCCGTGGGCCATTTCTGGAAAAGATCAAGGGAGTGCATATAAGAAGATTTGTCCATCTTGGAGATGACATTAGTTGGAATATAGGCGGAAACCACTCCAGTTGGGCATACTCTCTTCGCCTAAAAGAGATGTTAAACACCACATACTTCCTCATGAGCTATGAAACGTTAACACAAATTGAGAAGCATTTTAAAGGTTTAAAGGTAGCGCATGAGAATTTACTTGGAATGGTTTGAAATGCCATGCATAGGTATTTATGGTGGACACTCTGGAATAACTTGGTTTTCATGTGTTTGGAGGCACGAGCAGCGTTCCCGCTCAGTACAAGTGAAGGCTAGCAAAAGACTAGGGAGCGACAAATCAAGAGAGCAGTAACTGTCATAATCATGCTTGCGGCAAAATAAATTAACTGAGGCATAAAAGTGATACCAGAACTCTGAAGCAATGTAAATCATTGAGGCTTAATTGACTCTTGTTCAGTCATATGCATGCGTGAGCATGTGCCAAGTTAATTCAAACGAATTATTCAGAGGAGGATACCACAATATCATACCTATCTATGAATAAAACAATGCAAGTAAACATCCATGACATGCTACTCATATTAATAAATTGGAGCTAAGCATGAGAGATCATGAACTACTAGACTTTCTTAAATGACATATACCTCACATGAACCAACTAAGCATGCTCACATGGATGAGTATATGTACAAAAATGAAAACAAATAGAGTTCATACCAGCCTCTCACCACAATCAGATTGTCGTAGATCGTCATTATTGTTTTTTCACTTGTGTGGCTTGAATAATATGGAATGAAAACCACGCTCCAGCCACCGAAGACCATTGAACTCATAAAGAACTTTACAAAACCAAAGAAGAACAGCAAATATTTTTGGTGTTTTCGAATTTGGAAACAAGAACAAAAGGAAACAAGCAAACAAAGCAAAATCTTTTTTTGGGTTTTCTTATAGCAAACTAGCAATAGCAAATAAAGCGGAACAAATGCAAGAAACTAAAGTAAACAAGTGGTGAAGAGAAACAACAGAAATATTTTTGGTCTTTTTGTGTTTTAGGAAAGAAACAAAGCAAGAACAAGAAAATGAAAACTAAAAGAAACACATAAAAGCAGGATGACAGAAATCTGCCAAAATCTGACAGCAGTACAGAAATCGATTTTTACAAAAATCTTCCGTTGCTCAGATCGAAAAGTGTTCAACTAATGAAAGTTAGATAACAACCTGGGGAACATGCCAAAAAATTGGCAGCTCAAAATAACATTCTGGCTGTGCGCACGAATTTTTCTAGTAACAGTCCAGAATCTGTTTTCAGGCAGCACTTTCCCAAATATCATCTCCCTCTCATTAGAAAACCACTCAAAGAAACTAAACAAGTATGTACAAGTATCCAGCAACCATAATATGCAAAGAATGAGCGATGCCGGTATACCTCCCCCCTAAGCTTAGGCTTTTTCCTAAGTGGAGATCAATCCCATCGAGGGTCTGGGTTCCATGCCGGTGGATCGTACATGGAGTAGTCATAATAAGGCACCGATGCAGAAGAAAAGCGTGGAGGCTCCTCATGCCCAACTTGTTGATGCGAAGAACTTGCTGCATCTGATGACGAATCGAGGTGTTCCTCGGCCTCCTCCGTGTTGCCTCTTGCACGATGGCCATCTCTCTCTATGTATGCCTTCAGTTCACCTTCCGTGATTGACCAATCCTCCCTGGAATCAAGGTTAAACAGAGCAGGTGCAGGCAATCCTACTAATTTTTCAGTTTTCTTAGTTATTGTCCAAGATTTCTTATAAAATGTTATTCTGTAAGACAGGTTGCTCAAATTAGACGAATCAGAAACAAATTCATGCTTAATCATGGAGACTATGTCAAGTTTCTCTATGGAGAGTTGAATATCAAGATGGTGAGGTTCTACATTATGCATAGCTAATAAGCGAGAGGCGATGAGACCTCCACAAATTCCTCCCTTCTCACGGTTAGTAGCAAGTCTGTTGGCTATCAAAGCACCCAGGTTATAAGTCCTATTACCTTGTAATGCAGCAGCTAGAAAGGCTAGATCCTGGATAGATATTTTACTTCCATTTTTTCTTGCTAGAACGCACTTGGTAATGAAATAAGCAAAGTAACGAATAGCTGGGAAATGAATGCTACTGATTTTACCACCATCCTCTGAGAAGCTTCTTCCATGACAAATCATCTTGAAGAGGTCCAAGAACTCTTGCGGCGATCCCTTTATCTTCTCGCATGATCCCCACTGCGGCACTCTGATTGCTGCACAAAAATCATTGAATGGCAAGTTGACAGTTTTATTATAAATTTTGTATTGGACCATGGGGTTAGATCGTGACCAATTGAATTTAAAATCCTGCACTACTGACATAGTCAGTTTTGCATATTGGCATGGTTCGCCATCAACAAAATCATCCAACCCTGCACGAGAGATTAAACTTTGAACATCCTGCAGGATCCCTGCACTTCTCATAAAATCCACGCACGGATAGTAAGTAGGATATACTCCTTCTTCCCGGTGAACTCTCATGACCTGTTGCACCTCCAATTCTTGTTGGTTAAGTTGGTGCCTACTCCCTTCCATTTTCTGAAATTTTTCAACAAACAATATAAAACTTGATTTGGTGACATATAATTGAGGGAAACTACCATAGGAACTTGCTAGAGTACTAATCATGCATCAAAACTAGTTTCTACCACTTAGAACAAGCATGCAAGCTCACTAAACATGTTACCTACAGCAGCAAAATATGCAAGATATACTCCACCAAACAAAATTCTACTTGGATAATCGAAGGAGTCACATACCGAAAAGCAAATGTGCCAAATTTCAGACAGAAATCTGGGCTGAGCAAAGAGATCGAGAAATCTGGAGCTCTTGAGCAAAAACACGAGTGAGAGGAACCTGGTGCGAGTTTTTCGGGAGAGAGAAGAGAATGGGAGGAAGAGATGCTGAAATGGGGCAAAGGGGGACCCACACACCAGGGTGGCGCGCCCCCCTTGCCGGCGCCGACTGTGGGGTGCCACCACAGGGTGCCCCACTGGTCATCCCAGTGCTCCTGTGTGACTTGTCGAAAAATAGGACCAACGGTATAATTTTTGTGAATTTTTGAAAACTTTGAAAAATGCACATTTCTGGGTATTAAGTTTATTATTACTGGCCAGGAAATTTTTTGAAATCTCTAAATAACTAAGGAACTTTGCAAAATAAAAGTGCTACAGCAACTAGAGCAAGTGGAGGAAGAAAGAGATGTTGTTTACCTCCTCTATACATATAAAAAGTATTTGTTAACAAGGTTGATCAAGTCTTGCCACCAAATAAATTTTACATAGCATAAGAAGAAAATAAACCTCAAATCAATCATGTTACCTTGAATTGTATTGATATGGATCCAATCACAAGAGTTTGATATTCTTCTTTAGGCTCATATATAGGACAATCAATAGTTCCAACTTTGATAGTTCTCACATTAGAAATTGTATTAACTCCACATGCTTTTTCAATTCTCTTGGGGAAATAGACGGTATGCTCCCTATCATCAACATTGAAAGTAACCTTTCCTTTATTGCAATCAATAACAGCCCCTGCGGTGTTAAGAAAAGGTCTCCCAAGAATAATAGACATATTATCATCTTCAGGCATTTCCAACACAACAAAATCAGTTAATATCAAGCAGTTATTAGTAACTTGAACAGGAACATCCTCACATATACCAACAGGAATAGCAGTAGATTTATCAGCCATTTGCAAAGATATATCAGTCGGTATCAACTTATCTAAATAAAGTCTCTTATAAAGAGAAAAAGGCATAACGCTAACACCCGCTCCCAAATCACATAGAGCAGTTCTAACATAATTATTCTTAATTGAACAAGGAATAGTTGGAATACCTGGGTCGCCAAGCTTCTTTGGAACCTTACCATTGAAAGAGTAATTAGCAAGCATAGTGGAAATCTCCTCATTAGGAATTTTCCTTTTGTTAGTGGCAATATCTTTCATATACTTTGAATAAGGAGGCAATTTAATAGCATCAGTCAAAGGGATTTGCAAGAATAAAGGTTTCATCCAATCACAAAATTTATTATAGTGTTCTTCTTCCTTTGATTTTAGTTTCTTAGCAGGAAAAGGCATTTGCTTTTGAACCCAAGGTTCTCTTTCATTACCATGTTTCTCAGCAATAAAATCTTCTTTAGTGTACTTTTTATTTTTAGCATGCTTTTCAGGTTCTTCTTCAACCTCTTCTTTATCAGAAGCATCATTCTTATCATTATCTTTATCATGTTCATTACCACTTTCAGTTTCGGATCGAAATAGAAATACTATTAGGATCATTAACAGGTTCAGAGGATTCTACAACATTTTTATGTTTCTTTTTCTTTTTCTTTGATGGAGCACTAGTTTTAGTTTGTTGAGAATCTTGTTCAACTCTTTTGGGATGCCCTTCAGGATATAGAGGATCCTGGGTAGAAACACCACCTCTAGTTGTTACTTCATAAGCATGTTTTTCTTTAGAATTATTTCCCAATAAGTCATTTTGCACTTTAGTGAGTTGATCAATTTGAGTTTGAACCATATGAAAATGTTTAACAAGCATCTTAACATCATTGGAGGTTCTCTCCACAATACCATGCAATTCACCAATAGCTCGAGAATTTTCCATTAGATGCTTCTCTACTCTCATATTAAAATTTTCTTGCTTAACAATATAATTATCAAACTCATCTAAGCATTGCGCAGGAGGTTTTGAATACGGAATATCTTCCCTCGTAAAGCACTGAAGGGAATTTACCTCAATCATGGATGAAGGGGGAATTATCTCACATATATCTTCTATGGGAGGTAGATTCTTCACATCTTCAGATTTAATACCTTTCTCCTTGAGAGACTTCTTGGCTTCCCTCATATCTTCATCATTTAATTTAATCATACCCCTCTTCTTCAATATTGGTGTCGGGGTTGGTTCAGGCGTAGTCCAATCATCATGATTCCGGCCTATTTTAGCCAATAATTCTTCACTTAAATGCTGGAGTTCTTTTCCTGAAAACACAACCAGCACAACTATCCAAATATGCCCTAGACTCAATGGTTAGTCCACTATAAAATATGTCAAGTAAATCATTCTTTTCTAAATCATGTCCAGGTCGAGCTCTGATAAGAGAACAAAATCTTGCCCAGGCTTCAGGCAATTTCTCTTCATCTCCCTGGTCAAATCTATAAATTCTCTGTAAAGCAACATGTTGAGCACTAGCAGGAAAGTATTTTCGAAAGAAAACATCACGCAAATCAGTTGGATTTTTAATAGAACCAGGAGGCAAATTATTATACCAAGTTTTAGCATCATCCTTTAATGAGAAAGGAAAAATTTTAACGACAAAATAAGTACGCATCTTGATATCATCAGAAAACAAGCTACTCATAGAAGAAAGTTCAATCATGTGTTCCACAGCACTTTCTTTTTCAGTACCACAAAAGGGTGCTTTCTCTACAATAGCTATATGAGATAGATCAAGAGAAAAATCATAATCTTTATCCTTAATGCATATAGGAGATGTGGCAAATTTAGGATCAGGAGATAATTTATGTCTAACAGTATATTGTGTGAGAAACTTTTTAATTTTACTTGCATCAGCAGTGGCATTGCATCTATTAATAAGATCATCGTTAAGTTCCACATAATCTTCATCAGGATCATCACTATAATAATCAAGTTCAGGTGAATTAACAGGCGTAGTAGCATTAGGAGTTTCAGTATTTTCAATTTGTCTAGACCTAGCAATTGTAGCATCTAGAAAGGATCCCAATGAACCACTATCATCATGCACAACAGAAACATTATCAATATCATAAGAGTTTTCAGATTCAGCAGAAGTACCAGCATGTGAAGCATGTGGCGGTGAAACAAGTTTATCAATCACAGATGGTGAATCAAGAGCAGCAGAGGTACTCAGAGTTGTACCTTTTCTTGTAGTGGATGGTAATATGGCGACTTTAGGATCGCGAGGTTTACCCACGATGGAGAATTTGCAGCAAACAATATCAATCCAAGTGAACTTCCAAATAAAGCTATGCTCCCCGGCAACGGCGCCAGAAAACAGTCTTGATAACCCACAAGTATAGGGGATCGCAGCAGTCTTCGCGGGTAGTAAAACCCAATTTATTGATTCGACACAAGGGGAGACAAAGAATACTTGAAAGCCTTAACAACGGAGTTGTCAATTCAGCTGCACTGAAACAGACTTGCTCGCAAGAGTTTATCGATAATGTGATTTTATAGCAGTAGCAGTAGTGAAATAACGAGCAGAGTAACGAGACAAGCGGTAGTGATTCTAGTAAACAACAGGATTAAAATACTGTAGGCACGGGGACGGATAACGGGCGTTGCATGGATGAGAGAAACTCATGTAACAATCAAGCAGGGCATTTGCAGATAATAATAAAACGGTGTCTAAGTACAAAGCAATCAATAGGCATGTGTTCCAATTATAGTCGTACGTGCTCGCAATGAGAAACTTGCACAACATCTTTTGTCCTACCAGCCGGTGGCAGCCGGGCCTCAAGGGAATCTACTGGATATTAAGGTACTCCTTTTAATAGAGCACCGGAGCAAAGCATTAACACTCCGTGAACACATGTGATCCTCACATCACTACCATCCCCTCCGGTTGTCCCGATTTCTGTCACTTCGGGGCCATTGGTTCCGGACAGCGACATGTGTATACAACTTGCAGGTAAGACCATAAACAATGAATATCATGATGAAATAATAACAAGTTCAGATCTGAGATCATGGCACTCGGGCCCTAGTGACAAGCACTAAGCATAACAAGTTGCAACAATATCATCAAAGTACCAATTACGGACACTAGGCACTATGCCCTAACAATCTTATACTATTACATGACCAATCTCATCCAATCCCTACCATCCCCTTTAGCCTACAGCGGGGGAATTACTCACACATGGATGGGGGAAACATGGCTGGTTGATGTAGAGGCGTCGGTGGTGATGGCGGCGATGATCTCCTCCAATTCCCCGTCCCGGCGGAGTGCCAGAACGGAGACTTCTGGTTCCCGAGACGGAGTTTCGCGATGTGGCGGCGTTCTGGAGGGTTTCTGGCGACTTCCACTTCCCTCCGTGCGTTTTTAGGTCGAGGGCGATAAGTAGTCCGAAGGAGGGCATCGGGGGCCAGCCGAGGGGGCCACACGCTAGGGCCGCGCGCCCCCCTCCTGGGCCGCGCCGCCCTAGGGTGTGGGGCCCTCGGGCCTCCACCTGACTTGCCCTTCTGGCTCCGTGAGTTTTCTGGGAAAATAGGGCCTTCTGTCAAAATCCTGAGGTTTTTCCTGAAAGTTGGATTTCTGCACAAAAACGAGACACCGGAAACGATTCTGAAAACAGCGTTAGTCCGTGTTAGTTGCATCCAAAATACACAAATTAGAGGCAAAACAATAGCAAAAGTGTTCGGGAAAGTGGATACGTTTTGGACGTATCAAGGAGAAGAGGCGACGATATCTCAGGCGGAGAGGAGATCCTGCTACCTCTCTCTCGCTCTGGTCCCGGTGAGTTCCTGGCCAGCTCTTCCTCCTCCTAGTGGTCGTGGAGACAGACAGGAGGATGCGAGCTCCGGAATTCGTCGATCTGGAGTTTGGAGGCACACCGGTGAGCGTGTGGAGCTCACCTGACGGAAGCTCTCAATCGGCGGCAGATCTTAAGCGTCGGCGTCTGTAGCCGCTGCTATCTTTGACCAAGGGGGCCTCTCCGCACCTCGGATGCAGCAGCCTCGGGGAGTATCTACTTCCTCCAGGCCAAAGTGCTGAAGGGGTGTTATCACCAGAATTTGACCGAGTCCGAGGTGGGCCGCGATCAAGATGGATTTGAAGAATATACATGGTAGAATTACGTGAATCGGCCTGTTATGCTAAGTTGGGCTAGTTTGCCCTTGTATCTTTAATTATAGTAGATTGCATCATAGTTTAGAAGTTAGAGTTTGTCTCGTACACGGTGGGGATTATTCCCACGTTAGAAAGTCCGCTGGACTATAAATATGTATCTAGGGTTTATGGAATAAACAACAACCAACGTTCACCCAAACAAATCAATCTCGGCGCATCGCCAACTCCTTCGTCTCGAGGGTTTCTACCGGTAAGCGACATGCTGCCTAGATCGCATCTTGCGATCTAGGCAGCACAAGCTCCACGTTGTTCATGCGTTGCTCGTACTGAAGCCTTGTTGATGGCGAGCAACGTAGTTATCATAGATGTGTTAGGGTTAGCATAGTTCTTCGCGTAATATGCTATCGTAGTGCAACCCTTGCATGTCTAGCCGCCCTCATACCTATCTTAGGTATGGGGGCGGCACCCCGCTTGATCATTATTTAGTAGATCTGATCCGTTACGATTGCTCCTTGTTCTACAGGGATTAGTTTAATATCTGCAATAGTTAGGCCTTACAAAGGGGGGGAGGATCCAGCGGCACGTAGGGTGTCGTTCGCTAGTCCTAAACAGGATGTTCCGGGGATCAACTTCGTGTTGGTTTTTAGGTCTTGTTTAGGATCGGCTTACGATCACCGTGCGTGGCCGCGAGGCCCAACCTGGAGTAGGATGATCCGATTATGCGGTGAAAACCCTAAATCGTCGTAGATCTCATTAGCTTTATCTTGATCAAGCAGGACCACCATATATTCGTGCACCCCGTACGAATCATGGGTGGATCGGCTCCTTGAGCCGATTCACAGGATAACCTGAGAGCCGATCGAGGCTCGTATTTAATGTTTACGTGTATGCCATGCAGGAAACTAAGCGAGGCATCTCCATCACCTTCCTGACCAGGTATAGGTCAGGTGGCACGCCCTTGCATCAGCATCGGGTGTGTGACCAGAAGGCTTTGCGGGCCGTCGCTCGGAGGGACCTCAGCCAGCCGCAGCTCTAGGTTGTTCCCGGCTCTACCGTGTTGATCGTCGCTGCCCGCCGGTGGGTTTTGACAGTCAACACATTCTGGCACGCCCGGTGGGACAAGCTTCTACATCAACCACATCGCCATCTACATCTGAGATGGCGGCCGGCACGCCGGTCACCTCCGAGGAGCTGCCCGACGAGCTCAAGAAGAGGTATGACGAGATCAAAGTCACCCTCGAAGCCGACCTCATCGGCTCTTTTCAGAGAACCCGTTCCCATGGCATCAGATGGAAGGGGTTCTCACCGCAAGGTGCACTCGATGGGATAGACCTCTCTGCCCCGTCGGAGGAACGCACCAGGTCCCTGCGGCAGGAGATCAACTACTTGGTGGCTCACTCGCTACACCGTCACTCTGAGAACCTGGTCAACACGTTGGAGCGTGTCACTCTTCGCGTGATCCAGGAGATCATGAGGCACCAGTACTCGCCGTCAGGACCAGCTCTCGGGACGCATCAAGGAGAGTTGCCACTCCAGTCCCGTCCACCGCTGCCATATGCCTTGGCAGCACCAGAAGTGCCGGCTACACCGGCATTCGTCGTCTACAAGATTGGTGGTGACCCTAGTGACTACCAGTTCTTGCCCGAGGCGCCTAAGGAGATCCCTCACGGGTACGCGTGCACGTATGTGCCAGATTGTGGCAACTGGGCACTCACAAACCAGGCCACAACATCAGGGACTTCTGGGAAAATAGGAGGGACATCGACGACGTAGCTTGAGAAGCGACGTGGCTAGCTAAGTACGCCACCCCGACGAACCTCCGCAGCTCAGCTCCTACGGTTGGCTCGAGCTGGAAAAGCAAACATGGCTGGCTAAGTACGCCACCCCGGCGAATCTTCGAGTTCAACTCCTGCGACCCGGCCACGGATCAGATCAGTACCATGCGAGAGACCAGTTCGGCATGGTGCCGAAAAGGAGGGCAATCGGCTATTCCAAGCCATACCCCGACGACTACGAGATGATCCCGCTGCCACCTAAATATCGGCTCCCCGATTTCTCCAAATTCGGTGGATCGGATGGTTCCAGCTCCATCGAGCACGTCGGCCGATATTTGGCGCAACTAGGACCGGCTTCGGATGTCGGATCAACTACGCGTGAGGCTCTTCTCCACGGTCCCTCACGGGATCGGCTTTCGGATGGTATACCTCTTTGCCACCGGACTCCATCCGGACTTGGAAGCGATTGGAAGAGCAGTTCCATATGCGGTACCATTCGAGGCTTCCGAGTCCGGCATTGCCGATCTAGCACAACTACGTCGAAGCGCGGAGAAACAGTGATGAGAATACATCCAGCGCTTCGGGAATCTTAGGAACCGATGTTATTCGGTTCGTATAAGCTGAAAAGAAGCGATCGAGTTGGCGATGCAGGCCTTGCAACACAGCTCAAGGACATGGCCTCCCAAGCAGATTATCCCTCATTGGCGCACATGGTTCGAAACTATCGGCATATGAACAGCGCCACCGGACCTGTACCAAGACAAGTTCAAGCGTGCGGTAGTCCCGGTCGATGCAGGAAGACGAAGTTCCTGCGGGAGACCAAGAGGTAGCGATGGTTGAATGGACTCGGGGAGGAACCCCCGTGTCCTGCAAATGGGTAAAGCCACCAGGCCCACCCAGGGGATTTGATTTTGACGTGACCAAGACTGAGCAAATCTTCGACCTCCTGCTCAAGGAGAAACAGTTGACGATTCCTGAAGGTCTCAAATTCCCCACGGTGCAAGAGCTGAACGGAAAGCCATACTGCAAATGGCACAACTCGCTCTCCCATGCCACCAACGACTGCAGGGTATGGCGTCAGCACATCCAAGCGGCGATAGAAAAAGGGCGACTAATTTTCAACCAGTACGCCATGAAGGTCGACACCCAGCCCTTTCCCGCCGTTAACATGGTGGAGTGCACTTACCCTGAAGGTTGCCAGCCAGGGTCCTCGTTCAGCATCAACATGGTAGGACCTGGGAACCACTCTGGCAAAGATGGAGACGAGGGCAGCTGCTCTCGTAGCAAGGATACAGAGGAGGCCGCTCCACGCGATCGGCTCCATCATGATGGCAAGCGCTACGTCACAGAGGGAGAAGTGAAGAACATAAGATATCAGCGACCCCTCTCTGATCACCTCCTCAACAAGTATGTAAGTCAGTATGACCAACGCCGACGGTCCAGCTATGATGATGAAGGAGATCGTCTGGCTAGAAAAGCCCGAAGACATCGTCGGCATGATCGCGATGAGAAGGAGCACGAGCGCCGTGCCACGGAAAAGTCAAGGGAGCAAGATGACAACGCCAGGCACTGGGACTGCCCCTTCTTCAGACACTGCTGGGATTCAGGAATGAGCCGATTGCCCACAATCGGCAATTGCCCAGAATGCAACCAGAAGAAGAAGGAGGCAGCCAACGTGTCTGTGTTCAGGCGCTTAGGGCCTCTCCCGCCACAGAGCAAACGCGCTGAGTCCCCTCGCTGGGCAGATCTCGAGGATTCAGAAGACGAGGGACAAGAAGAAGAAGAAGACAGGTACCACCATCCAAGGTGGTGCCCTGACGGACTCAGCCGTTCACAAAAGCGCAGGGTTCAGCGATTGCGCGGCCTGGAGGAAGCCGAAAGGTTATACCTGCATACGCTAAGGAAGGCGCGGCCTGATCTGGCTGCGAAAGTTCAGCGAACCCTGGATGAAGAGGGTCGTCCACGGAAAATGGAGTGGCGCCCCAAGCAAAGGAAAGCCGATGATGAGATATCGGCTGGTACAAACATGGTGTTCATCCTCCCTTCGGAGTTCAGTGCTCCAGGATTAGACGAGGTACCCGTGGCACAACTTGACTGCGGCCCACGGCCGGTTATCTTTGAGAAGCCACGAGAAAAGAGCTACAGACATCTGAAGGCCCTGTACTTGCGAGGTTATATCGATGGGAGGCCTGTAAATAAGATGTTGGTGGACACCGGAGCGGCAGTCAACATCATGCCGTACTCTATGCTACGTCGGCTGGGACGCTCTAGCTCAGATCTAATCAAGACCAACGTGACATTGAGCGATTTCAACGGCCAAGCGTCTGATGCACAAGGTGTTCTGAACGTGGATCTGACCGTAGGAAGGAAAACTATCCCTACAACGTTCTTCATCGTCGATAGCACGAGCACTTATGCGTGTTACGCTAGGAAGAGATTGGATCCACGCCAATCGCTGCATTCCCTCCACGATGCACCAATGCATAATACAGTGGGATGGAGATGAGGTAGAGGTCGTCCAGGCCGATGACTCAGCCGAAATTTCAACGGCTGGCATGAACGCATGGGAAGCAGCAGGCCAAGAACCCCTCTCAGGTATCAATTTGGACGACTGCGAGGGCATCGACGTGACGAAGGGAAGGGTTAAGCTGGTTTTATCCACTGGCCTGACCATGTAGCTGAAGCGAAGCGATGATCAAACATGGCGAGGCTGATCCCTGTGATCGGCCCCAAAAATCTTTGAAGGGACATTACAGAACCTTCAGTCAATGCTTCAATCATCATGGAGGCCGATCCCAGCAATCGGCCAAAATTATCCTCACCACATGTTCTGCTTGTGTTCGTCCTTGTTCCTACCGGAGCCGACGTATGAATTACAGAGCCGATATCTGCCATGCCCTGACAGATTCGGCTCGGGGGGCACCTAAACACGATGAACTTGGGAACAGATGCAGGAGGACATGTGTGCAATGAAGTATTGGGGGCCGATAAGAGAAAATCGGCCAGTAAAAAAAAATTTTTTTTGGACAGCCGATGCAAGGGCATCGACTTTAGAATTGAGAAGCAGCCGATGCGCAGCCATCGACTCTAGTGGAATGATGCGAGGTTTACTGAATCTCCACCAAATCCAGGCCAACTGTGGTGCCTTCTGCTTCTTCGCAGGAGCAAAACAATGGAAGTTTCTTCAGCTGCTTCGAGCCGATCCGGGTTCCTGAACCTTCTTGTCGAGGATTTCCAACCTTTGATACTAGTTCAGTCGTGTTGACAGAAGGGGTATATCGGCTGTCTGAGGAAGAAAGGGGATCGGCTTTGGCGCGTTCTCTCGGACATTCTCGCCTCGAGTAAGGCTCGGGGGGCAGCAGGCCTGGTGGATACTCTGTCTTGTTCTGTTCAAGGAGCCGATTGGGATACCATCGGCTGATCTTTCATTGCAACCTTCTTCACAAATGATGAGTATTGAAGAGGACCATTGGGTTTGGTTGGAAGGATTCAAAGGTTTTCCTGAAGAGTTTACATTATCCACCAGATTTAGTAAATCATCAGCGGAAGAAGGGAAGGGTGAATTTCAAAGGACTGATGCGTTGCTATCGGCTCATTACGCATTGGCAAAGGGGGCGAATCGGCAAGGTCAGTATGAGAAGGAATCGGCTAAATTAAGCTCAAAAGAAATCGGCAAAATCAAATTGGGGAAAAGTTCTTCATTGATAGGCGAGATTTCTTACATAAAGAGCTGATTGCTCTCAAAAGGAAATACTAGGGGATACATTGCCCCATCTACTGCTACTGGCCCTATACTAGAGGTCCTATCTATGGGCCGTCACTGCCCTCGTCGTCGCCGTCGTCGCCGCTGTCGGCGCTGCTTCCGGCGGGCTCGTCGTCGCTCCAATGGCCGCCGGCCGGGCCCTCATTGTCCTCGTCCTCTTCATCAGCGTCATCGTCGCTGTCGAAGTCGCCGAGGTTGCCCGGCCAGGGCGTAACCGCTTGGCCGGCGGCTCGTCAGAGGAGGTGTCATCCTCCTCCTCTTCCGGCTCCTCCTCCTCCTCGGAAGAGGTGAAGTCGCAGGAGAAGCGATCGTCATCGCTCTCCTCCTCCTCCTCCGTTTCCTCGTTGGCGAGGAAGCGGAGGTCGCTTTCCCCGTCGGTCAAGGACTTATCGTCCTCAGACCAGACGGAGAAGTCGTGGCTGGACTCCTCCCCAGCTTCAATGTCGCGGCGGGTGTTCGCCGCGTGGACTTCCTCCTGGGTCGGCTCCGGCGTCGGCTCACGGGAAGGGGAGGACTGGCTGGAAAGATCCGATGAAGCAGAGGAGGAGGAAGACATGGTGGCACAGGAGGGCTTTTGGAGTGCTAATGCGAAGGAGATGCAGAGGAGAACTGTTCATAGCGGTTAAATAAAAGGGGATATAGTGGAAATTCAATGCCACAGCAGTTTCCGAGGAAGTGGTGCCTAAGAAAAAAAAACTGCCAGGTCACGCGGAGAAGTTGAGAAGGCAAGGCATCATGATGACGGATACTGCGGCGGTTCTGCCACGACATGACCCAACGAAGGGAAAGCAGAGTGATTTTGGAATTACCAATTCCAAAACCAGGGGGGCATGTGTTATCACCAGAATTTGACCGAGTCAGAGGTGGGCCGCGATCAAGATGGATTTGAAGAATATACATGGTAGAATTACGTGAATCGGCCTGTTATGCTAAGTTGGGCTAGTTTGCCCTTGTATCTTTAATTATAGTAGATTGCATCATAGTTTAGAAGTTAGAGTTTGTCTCGTACACGGTGGGGATTATTCCCACGTTAGAAAGTCCGCTGGACTATAAATATGTATCTAGGGTTTATGGAATAAACAACAACCAACGTTCACCCAAACAAATCAATCTCGGCGCATCGCCAACTCCTTCGTCTCGAGGGTTTCTACCGGTAAGCGACATGCTGCCTAGATCGCATCTTGCGATCTAGGCAGCACAAGCTCCACGTTGTTCATGCGTTGCTCGTACTGAAGCCTTGTTGATGGCGAGCAACGTAGTTATCATAGATGTGTTAGGGTTAGCATAGTTCTTCGCGTAATATGCTATCGTAGTGCAACCCTTGCATGTCTAGCCGCCCTCATACCTATCTTAGGTATGGGGGCGGCACCCCGCTTGATCATTATTTAGTAGATCTGATCCGTTACGATTGCTCCTTGTTCTACAGGGATTAGTTTAATATCTGCAATAGTTAGGCCTTACAAAGGGGGGGAGGATCCAGCGGCACGTAGGGTGTCGTTCGCTAGTCCTAAACAGGATGTTCCGGGGATCAACTTCGTGTTGGTTTTTAGGCCTTGTTTAGGATCGGCTTACGATCACCGTGCGTGGCCGCGAGGCCCAACCTGGAGTAGGATGATCCGATTATGCGGTGAAAACCCTAAATCGTCGTAGATCTCATTAGCTTTATCTTGATCAAGCAGGACCACCATATATTCGTGCACCCCGTACGAATCATGGGTGGATCGGCTCCTTGAGCCGATTCACAGGATAACCTGAGAGCCGACCGAGGCTCGTATTTAATGTTTACGTGTATGCCATGCAGGAAACTAAGCGAGGCATCTCCATCACCTTCCTGACCAGGTATAGGTCAGGTGGCACGCCCTTGCATCAGCATCGGGTGTGTGACCAGAAGGCTTTGCGGGCCGTCGCTCGGAGGGACCTCAGCCAGCCGCAGCTCTAGGTTGTTCCCGGCTCTACCGTGTTGATCGTCGCTGCCCGCCGGTGGGTTTTGACAGTCAACAAGGGGAAGATCTTCGATCTTGGCCTGGTGATCCATCCTAGCAACGAACCAAGTGGTGCGGTCCCTGGCGTCGCCGCCAGCGACCATGGCTCAAGATCCAGTAATCGACGCGGTGGAGAAGAAGGGCCCGATTGCTTTGTTTTCCATCTTTCTGGGATCCTTTTTGTAATTTCTTTGGACTCTTATGCTATTGTTCCCAAAGCCAAGGTCCTCTTTGTAATTGTTCCCACCGACTAATGGAGCTTCCAGGCCCTTCGTGGCCTTATCTGTTCAAAAAATTTACACATGTGGTTCAACACTCCATAGTTCCTATTGAAAGGTGCTACAACTATCCTCTATAATTTTGGGTCATCATCTATTAGATGCACCTGGTTGTGCTCCAACTGGGTCCGACATCGATCACTCTAGACTCCAACCTTCGTCCTCTAGGAGGAGCTAGGACGCATCATGTAGGTTTGCCGATTACACATCGGCTAACAATGACCCACAGTGTGGACACCATCGTCGTGATATGGTGAGCGTGACATCGAGGATACTCATACATGATGATCTTTGATGATGTTGTAGGCCCTAGCAAACGTGGTGCGGCTACCTCCCAATCAGTTAACGGGGCGCTACCAAGGAAGGGGACAACAAAGCGAAATAGGACTAGAGAGAGATAAACATGAGGGAGAGCTGACCCCAATACCACCGGTAGCCATGGAGGCCTTCTGTGGCATCCTGGCTCAGAGCTTAATAGGATTGATATGATACTCATACCAACAAGTTGCAACTTCTTTTCCGGAAGCTCATCAACAAAGAACTCCAAGGTTAAACGTGCTTGGTTCGGAGTAATTTGAGGATGGGTGAACGACCGGGAAGTAGTTCCTGGGTGCGCACGAGTGAGGATAAAGTGCGCATGAAAGACATGTGTTAGTCCGTGGGGCTAGTCTAGATATCCTAGAGAGTTGCCATGGGTAACAGGCCTGGCCGGGGGTGGTCGGGGTGTTACATTTGGTATCAGAGTCATCTTCGCAGTTACACGGGCATGTGCGGTTCAGGGGTTCGGGCATGTGGCACATGGCTGGTGGCCTGTCGTGGCACACGACATGGCACATGTGTCGGCACTGGACGCACAGACGTGTGCCAAGAGGGGACGTTCCTGGCTTGGGTGATCGACGAGGGCGTCGATCTTCTAAGGGGGGATGAGTGTGACATCCTGGCCCAGAGCTTAATAGGATTGATAGGACACTCATACCAACAAGTTGCAACTTCTTTGCCGGAAGCTCATTAGCAAAAAACGCTGAGGTTAAGCGTGCTTGGCCGAAGTAATTTGAGGATGGGTGACCTACCGCGAAGTAGCTCCCGGGTGCGCACGAGTGAGGACAAAGTGCGCAGGAAAGACATGTACTGGTCTGTGGGGCTAGTCTAGAGATCCTAGAGAGTTGCCAGAGGTAACAGGCCTGGCCGGGTTTGGTCGGTGTGTTACACCTTCCCTATGGGATAACGGAGGCCGAATTGGCATGAGGGAGATGGGGGGTGGCTTCTGAAATCGCTCGATTTACATATTTTCGGGAGGGGCTTCGCATGTGTTCAATTAACAATGGAGTAATGTGTGTGTGCGCGCACGCACGCGTGGGTGTGATTGTTGGTGAATAATCTAGACTGATTGATCAACTCATTGCAATTAGAGCATCTTCATCGGCGCGCCCCAAATAGGCGATTACAGTGCGCTACGGGGCGCGACGGCAGTTGCTCCCTCCACTTGGGGAGGGCTGTCATATACTGACGATCCCAAGTCGGTGCCCCCAATAGGATTTTGGACAAAATAAAATTGAATCTAGCAAATAGAGATAGAAATTTGAATAACTTTTTTGCAAGTAGGAATTCAAATGTTGGCCAACAACCTGCCACCAACTCGGTGTAGTACCCGCTCAAACCTTCGGACTGTTGTTGCGTCCCGCCGAGGCTGAGGCATACCTGCGCGGCTGCAATCGACACGGCCTAGTTCACTTGGCTGGCATGGCGACGCCTCTTTTGATATGTCGTCAAGACGGAGTAGCGGGCGGGCTCGGCGGCCCACTCTTCCTCCTGGCATGTGCATCGGCTTCTCCTTCAAAGTAACCTTGCGCGGCTTCGCCAACCCGTTCGTAGTCGCCTTCTTCTTCGGAGGCATGTCGGAAACGGCAATGACAGAGCAGGTGTGGGAGCTAGGTAGGAGGGCGGGAGAAATGAAGCGACGGGCGGGAGGGGAAGGAATTGGGGAATATAAAAGGCTTTTGGGGCTTGTGAATGTGAGACGGAGCCGAGGAAAAAAATTCGACGTGTCACCAGGTGCCAACATGCCCAATCCAAGCCCCATCCGAAGGGACCAGCGCGAGGTTCGGCGATTTTATTGGGGTCCAAACCTGGGCGGCTACTTTTGTGGTGTGCCGGGTTCAAAAAATATGCCAAACTCTCAAATCGCTATTAGGGTCGCTATGAGACGCGTCGGTGAAGATGCTCTTATTTAACCAAATTTAAGTCGTGCTTTTACATATGTAAAGATACTCCGTATGAATATACATATACTTTTTTCAATGCACCGACGTTTTCCTAATTCAATAATGTTACTAGCCTCAGCTAGAGTCTTTTACTCCATATGCACAATTTGGAACAAAAAATACGTCGAACTGAATTATGCAGTTTGCAGGTAAAGCTAGATAGTAGTAAAAATAGACAAAGCCTAGACACCTTTTGGACCAAATTTAGTAAGAATTGAGTGAGTATTTTCGGTTCCAACAGTTGAACACCACTTTGGTGATTACCGAACTCTAGACTGCTAGTACTCAAGCAAATATGAGTACGGCCCGTGTTAAAAAAAAACATCAGTACGGGCCCTGACTGTGCCAAGTTCGTTACGGGTGGTTACTGATGGATGTGAAATATCTTGGGATGACATGGTGCTGGTGCAGTGCAGCGGGTGCAGGGATCGATTCCTCTGCCTCTGCTCGCTGGGTCCATCCCAGCGTAAAGCCGGCTCAGAGGAGCCAAAAGCCTTGCCCGTGAGGCCGCGACACGGAGGCGTGGGTCCTAGTACTACAGGCGTGCACAAGGACAACAACATTACGGGGTCCACTTGTTCCTCTGTCTTTCCAGTCGTACATCCAACGGATGGACAACCACGCAGGACGGCAAGAGGGCAAAGCCGGTACAAACGTGCCATGCTCCTTCCCCTTTCGATAGGAACCTCTGTTTTTTCTTATAAAAAAAACTTCACCAATACACGCGATTGAATGTGGACTATGTGCGAAAATCTATCGTATTTCATGAAAAACTGGATTCATATTATTCATATTTGTATTATCCGACCAACCTTCGCAAACGAGGAGATTGTCATAGTGTCAAGACTAGATAATACATTTGAGACACCCCATTAAGGAGACGAAGACCTACGCGGGGTGCATGGGAAACTCAAGGAGGCGCACGTTTAACCTCAAGAGCTCTATAGTAGTAGCAAGAAGGAAATAATCTTTCTTTATTTCAGATTTTTCACCTCTTTGGATGGAAGGGAGTCTCCTCTATTTATAGAAAATGAGAGCCTGGTGTGCTCTTAGGGCTTCATCCTACCGTGAACGACTTTGACTTGCTGCTTGCTCAAGGTTTCCCTCCCCGTTCCCAAGTAACATGCGCTCATCGTAGATTGCCACACCAAAAAGGTCCACGAAGGTCCTGCTCAACGGCCTATAGTTCTGACTAGAAGGTCCTAGCGTGCTTTGCCGCGCCCGTTATTTGCTAATGTCGTTTATTTTTGTGGAGCAATCATTTTGCCCATTGTTTATAGTGTATAAAGGATACAAATTTGACATTTGAACCAAGAAGCGGAGGAATTTAGGCATTGCAGTGGACATGTGCATCTAAAGTGATAATGGATAGACCAATTTACAATGTAAATAAACCATTTAAAACTTTTCTTAGCTCAAATATGCATAGTAAAGCCTTGTTCATAGGGTGAGTGTTTGCGCGTATATGTGAGCATCTGCGTTTATACTGTGTTTCTCAATAAAAAAAAATAAAAAAATGCATAGCAAAACAACAGAAATTTTTTATCACTCACATGGACCGAACGATGTTGTACCTTACATGTAATTAAAGAGTTGAGTTTCCCTTGTGCAATGGAACAACCCGTCAACACTAAAATACTAACAAACAAATCGTGCAACAGAGCTCACCCTAAAATGCTAACAAACAAATGATGCAAAAGAGCTCACAGCCACTCGTACTCTACACGGCTTAATCCAACGCCACATTAGTTGCAAAGATCAGGAAACACCATCCGTCAATTGGCGCTGAAATCAAGAAACAACAGACTGGGTTCAGAGGTACCATATCAGCCCACAACAGAACCACCAACGGATGCGGTGCCCCAGCAAGCAGAGCATTGGAGGAGACTACAACCAAGCAGGTCGATGACATCTGGACAAAATAGATCTAGCGGTTCCTCTTTTTACCATCCGCTTCCTATGTTGCCTTATTTGGCTTTACAGGCCTCTCCTGATCAAGATAATTGACTGCTTATGAGCAGACCTATGGTGTACTATGATGTATGATACTATTTCATTGGTCACTATCCATGTACCTCCACTACGGTGTATTTCCATAGTAAAGTAAATGTTTGAACAAATCATGAATAAAAATAGTTGGCTTCAAGAAGGTAAGGCTTGACTGGGAACAAACTATCAGTCTATAAAGCTTAGTAACATGTAGCATCTGGTCTGTCCAATCTATACTTTTCACAAACCATCAAATTAATCAATGGGAAGTTTGCATCAGATTGAACCTAGTTTCTCGATACAAAAAACCTTACATACTAAGATTCATTCTTCAGCATGGTCTCTCCTCTCGGAGAGATTCCACTTGCAAAATAAAATCCTCCGGTACCCGTGTGGAGTTACCCAACACGCATGTCTTTTCATTGTCTATCTGGTTCTGAAAAGGAAATAAAAGCAATGGATGAACAAATACCAATTTTTTTGATTCTCTAGGATGTAGAACACAAAAAGGAACACAGATATGCCAAAGTTGTATTCATGATGGATGGAGTCAACCCCATATGTAAGAATGATTGTTACACCGTGGGCAGCAAGTTGATGGTGTAAATATGAACAACTCATTTGTTCATACATGTGAGAAAATGCAAGGCCTATGTTCATACAAAATATTTTAACACCATACCCGATCTGAGACAACACTAAGCGCCCATATAATTTGATGGACCTATACTTCGGAGAGAAAACAATCCATGTACAATATGACAATGTTGCAAATCTAATTTGCCAAGAACAACTACGACAAAAAAGAATAGACCTAGGCCTGAAGTAAGTAAGACAAATGCTAAAACAGTAAGACTGCAAGTAATAAGCATATAAAAAGGTACCAGAGTGAACTGCGAAACAACCTGGGAAGCAATTCACAGCCGGTGAAAACATTATGAGGACTTGTAGAAAAATATTGTGGTTCAGTATGCACTACATTATCAGTCTACTTTGAATTAAGGACAACAATAAATGAACAGTTTTAGTAGCACATAAAAACATAATATGAAGTTCATGTGAGGATCCAAACATTACTCATGATAAAATGATAGTCTGCCTCAGATAACATGATTATTGGATTCTAAAATATCGACCAACCTAATAACAACAATGTACTGAAAATCAGTATTTATATAGATAAGGTTATGTAATTTTGAGCTACATGCCCAATGCAATAAAAGAGAACTATATGTAGAGAAATGTTGCTTGCTAAATAGTACTACTATACGTAGAGAAAAAACAATCAGCTTTCGAGCATCAAACGACCCTATTTGGTTATAATTGATTCATCTAATTCTAAGGAAAGGAAAAAATGCATTTAATTTTCCGAATATTAGTGCAGATTGCAAAAATACTTATCATGAATTTTATATGCCAATAATTTAGTATATGTATGGGAGTATCCCCACACAAGAAATATCTTGGAAACCATCAAGAATCCAAGACAAGGCAACCCATATCTCACATATTACCGATATGATTAAAAAAAACCAATCACGGTATATTGATAAGGCAAATTGTGTTTATATATGGTTGATCAAAAGTTCAGAAATTGCAAACCGTAAATATGACAAATCAACAAGTAAAGGTGTAAAGCGTTGGATATAAATATATAGCTCATCACAGAAATATTGTGTGAGCTGGCCAATCTCTTGAGGTATTTCACCAGAGAAGGTGCAGCCAGCAAGATTTTTGTCGGGAAGTAAGATAGCAAGTCAAAGAAGAATCACTCTGAATGTACTGAACCAACTGATCTCCTCCCAACTTAAACTACTCACAAGTTTTGGAGGTTGCTCAAGGTTCCAATGGATGAAGGAAGAGAACCACCCAGGTTCTTCTTCTGGGATAATTCCCTGTAACCAATAGACAAAACTATATAATAAATATGCATACCACAAAAATTCAAAATGCATTCATTTATACACCCGATTCTGAAGTTCTTAATTACATTTTTGTGAATATACCAATTTAGCCTTGAACTCAAAAGAAGACAAAATCATGATTCAGCATTATTCATTCCAAAATATTACATTTTTTAATTATCTCATTCTTTTGCATGAAATAAATCAATCTAAGAAAGTTAAAATATAGTAAGGAAGAAAAATACATACAACAACTGTAATTAACAAAGACTGAAAGTCCCCTGGAAGTGTCCCAGGTTGCTCCCTGCAACAATCCCGGACAGTCTTCTGCAAAGCATTAACCAAAGAAGAACACCGTCGCAATGAATGATCATTGTTCCTTATTATCGGTGGATACTTACAGGAAAAATAAATCGATGGCCATATATAAGGCTCTGGTTCTGATGCTAACATAGAAGTAACCCGGTTCCCAGCGCAAATTATCCCAAACCGCTTGTCATGAACTGCGGTAGTGGAAGAAGAGCCCACAATCACCACACGTTTCCATCATCCGTTCTGCCAAAAAAAAAAAGTCGTACACGAGTTCAGCAATGCATTTTACAAACACGAGAAGAAGATAGGTAGAAGTTGAGAATCACCTACTCGCCTCGCTTCGTTGTTCCTTCATCTTCTCCAGAACGGATCGTCGCCGCCGTCCATTCGCTGCTTATGGTCGTCGACGTAGTCAAAGAATGCACGACCTGGCGACCGCTCGTTCCCAAAGATGGCTAGAGACACCGGCACCGACGAGGCTTCGCCTCTACACGGATTGCGATCGCGGTCACTGGCGCGTTGCCGCTCGGTCACGTCTCCTCGTGGATACGCGCATCCGGCAGCAACACGGACTCGCCTACATCCTTACCGGTCAGGCGTCGCTCCGTTGACCCTCGCCTCCGCACCCTGGCGCGTGCATCGCTTCCCGGTTCTCTTCTAGCACGGGAGTGACTGGATGGCTGTGTGGCAATCTCTAGTGGGGGAGGAGAAGAGCAGGCGGCCATCACTAGGGAGCACAAGAGGCGGCGGCGGCCACCGCTGTGGGAGGAAAAGAGGGAGCGGCGGCCATCTGTGGGCTAGGCGGAAGAGCATGGTCTGACACTTTGATTCATTTGACCAGTCGACCAAACCGACGTACCCAGTTGTTGAAATCCCTCAAAGAAACACTCGAATTTAGAGGTAAATCAAATAGGATTTAGAAGAGGAGTTCACGGTTGCACTAAAACAGAGAACTTGAGCATCTTCTAGAGCTCCGTCTCTTTCTTCTCTTATCTCTTCATTCTTTTTACACTCTTGTCCTCCTATCATTTATAATTTACACTTTAGTACACAACCATACAAAATATAGATTACAACTTTTATATTCAACACTCCCCCTCAAGATGGGGCAAACACATTATATAACCCCATCTTGCTACATAATCTAGAAAACACTTTTTCAGCTAGACCTTTGGTTAGAATATCAGCTATTTGGTTTGAAGAGTTCACATAAGGCATACATATTATTCCTCGGTCAAGTTTTTCTTTGATGAAATGCCGGTCAATTTCTATGTGCTTTGTTCTATCATGTTGAACCGGGTTATGTGCTATATCTAGTGCAGCCTTATTATCACAGTACACCATCATTGGTTTTACCTGAAATAGACCCAACTCCATCAGCATAATTTTTAGCCATAAGACTTCACATACTCCATGAGCCATAGCTCTAAATTCCGCTTCTGCAGTAGACCTTGCAACAACATTTTGTTTCTTACTACACCAAGTAACTATGTTTCCTCCAACAAACGTACAATATCCCGATGTAGACCTTCTATCATCTAATGAACCAGCCCAATCCGCATCAGTATAACATTCTATTTGCAAGTTGCCACTTGACTTATACAACAAACCTTGACCTGGACACCCCTTTAAATACCGAATGATTCGATATACTGCATCCATGTGGTGAGTTTTAGGATTGTGCATAAACTGGCTCACCACACTTACGGCAAAAGCTATATCAGGACGAGTATGTGATAAATAGATCAAACGACCAACAAGTCTCTGATATTGCTCTCGGTCGACAGGTTCCCCTGACTCACTAGTCAATCTATGGTTTTGTTCAATTGGTGTTAATGCCGCACGACACCCAGACATACCAGTTTCTGACAAAAGATCTAGCACATATTTTCTTTGAGATAAATAGATACCTCTTGGGCTTCGCGAGACTTCAATTCCAAGGAAGTACCTCATTTCTCCTAGATCCTTGACTTCAAACTCATTCTTCAAATGTTGCTTCACTTTTTCAATACCTTGACTATCATCTCCTGTAATAACAATATCATCAACATAGACAATTAATATCGTCAGTTTTCCGGCACATCTTTTATAAAATAAAGTGTGGTCAGCATTGCTCTGTCTGAAACCCAATTTCAACATAGCTTTTCTAAATCGATCAAACCATGCACGAGGAGATTGTTTCAGACCATACAATGAACGACGGAGTTTCAAGAGCTTTCCTTCAGTTTGTACTGTGCTAAAACCAGGTGGTATATGCATATAAATTTCCTCCTGGAGGTCTCCATGTAAGAATGCATTTTTTACATCCATCTGAAATAAATTCCAGCCAAGATTAGCTGCACAAGATATCAAAGTTCTTACTGTGTTCATTTTTGCTACAGGGGCAAATGTTTCCTCATAATCGATGCCATAAGTCTGTGTGTAGCCTTTGGCCACCAAACGAGCTTTATACCTCTCTATTTCACCTTCAGGGTTATACTTGATAGTATAAACCCATTTGCATCCGACTGGTTCCTTGCCCTTTGGCCATTCTACCAATTGCCATGTATTATTCTTTTCTAAAGCAGACATTTCCTCCAACATTGCTGCCTTCCATTTAGGATCATTCAATGCATCCTTCCAATCTTTAGGTAGTGATGTAGAATCCAAGGATGCAAGAAAGCTCCTAAAAGAGGAAGTACATCTATCATACGAAACAACTTTTGCAAGATCATGTTTATACCCTACACAGTCCTTTAGGCGTGCAGGTACATCAACTATTCTTCTTTTCTTTCTTAAGGCAATTGGTTCATCATTTATTTGAGTATTAGAGGATGGTATATGGGTTTCGTTACCTTCAGTAGCACCCTCATCATGGGCGATTTCTTCACTTGTTGGTGTCTCCTCTAGTACTTGTAGTCGGTTAACAACTCCTTCATTAACATCTTGAGGTACACCTTCTCCATCATATGTTTCCATCTCCTCTTGACCTGAAATATTTTCATACACTTCGGGTATTAATTCATTATCACCTTCTTCATTTGTATTCATAATTTTCTCGCCCTCTGTTTCACCGGTTGAGCGTATAATATCCCCAATAGGTACCATTACAGTGCCCCCGTCATTGTTCTCTTTTATGAGATTCTCCCCCTTGCTACATGTATCCCTGTAGTTTTCTTTTAAGGGATAGAATGGTTCTTTTTCATGAAAGGTAACGTCCATACTCACAAAGAATTTCCTTTCCGCAGGAGACCAGCACCGATACCCCTTTTTTGTGGGAGAATAGCCCACAAAGATACATTTGACGGCTCTTGGATCAAGTTTTCCCGCTGAACTCCTGTAATCATGAACAAAACAGGTACATCCAAATATTTTTGGTGGCACAATAAATGAGTTAGAACCATGCAAACATTCAATTGGAGTCTTATGCCCCAGAACTCTAGAAGGCATACGGTTTATTAGATAAGCAGCAGTTTTAACTGCTTCACCCCAAAGAAATTTTGGCACATTCATCATAAACATGAGAGCCCGAGCAACTTCCAGTAAATGTCTATTCTTTCTCTCGGCTACCCCATTTTGTTCTGCCGTACTCACACATGTGGTTTGATGTATAATACCATAAGTAGACAAGAAGTTACTAAATTCACCATTGACATATTCAGTACCATTATCGGAGCGTAATATTTTCACATTCATGCCATACTGGTTACGCACCATATTAAAAAAATCTTTGAATGCAGGCAGAACTTCAGACTTATGCTTTAGGAGGTACAACCATGTGCACCTACTAAAACCATCGATGAATGTCACATAATATCTATCCCCTGTGAGGGCAGTTACAACTGATGGACCCCATACATCCGAATGCACCACATCAAAAGGTATCTTACTTCTATCATTAGTGCTAGGATAATTGGTTCTGGTGTGTTTAGCCAGTTCACACACATCACACAAAAGCTTGTCCTTACGAGAATTTTTAGCTTGAGATGGAAACATACGACTAAGGGCTTGGAACGACAAATGCCCTAGTCTATAATGCATTAGTAGCAATTCATCCGTAGCCAAACTATTCATCATACTGAGCGCATATGGAGATGGAGACGGATCATTGGTAAGGTAGTAGAGGCCGTCGTGCTCAATTCCAGTCCCAAGATTTCTTCTTGTCTTCAGATCCTGAAATGTACACGAGTAAGGGTCGAAGGATGCCCGACAATTACGTGACTTTGTAATTGAGCTAACCGACAAGAGGTCCACTGGGAAATTAGGGACATGCAATACTGGATTTAAGGATAGAGTTGGGGTACAATTAATGTTCCCATAACCCATTATGGGAGCTGAAGATCCATCAGCTATACGTACCCTATCCCTTCCAGAACAAGGGGTATATGATGAAAAATTCTTAGATGAGCCTGTCATGTGATTTGTGGCCCCTGAATCAATTATCCAGGATGTTAAAAAATTATTCGTACCTTTCCCAGAATGAGCATGAGTAGGACCTTCTATAGTATTCGCCATAAGTTTGCCCTTAAATTCTTCAAGTGCTTGTGCTGTTACAGCTGGACGTTCTCCCTCGGATAATGTAAGATGAGCTCGATCAGGCCTTCTTGTATTACTACCACTGCTAGTGAATCTATTAATTTTTTTCGGTTGCCACCCAGGAGGGTAACCAATTAGATCAAAACAACTCTTCTTCAAATGGCCTGGTTGTTTACAGTGGTCACAGAACATCCCAGGCTTTCTCCTGTAGTAGAATCTAGTAGCATTTGCTTGTTGATTTCTTGAAGTACCATGAGACAGAACTTGGTTAACTGATGATAGCGCAGCTCTGCCATCATTCGCTTGTGGAGCTGTGCTCTGATTTGCCAACCTTGTTTCCTCCTCAAGTATACTAGAAATGGTCTGGTCCAGTGTAGGACAATCTGGTGTGGCTTGTATGAGCTGGGAACGGAGATTAAACTCAGAGTTCAGGCCATCAAGAAAAGTCTGAACCAACAATGGTTCAAACCACTCACGAAGGAGTGAAACATCCCTGGGATCATGTGCTTTAAATGGTCTAAAATACTCGAGGTCTCTATACAGCTTCTTGATTTCTCCTGCATATTCAGTTACTGTCTTCTGCTCTTGCTTGATATGTCTGAGTTCATGGAAAATCCTACTGACCTGCATCTTGTTTGATTTCCCCGAGAACTGTTTCTCAATGCTTGCCCACACCTCAGCTGCAGACTGAAGCCCTTCAACTTGTTCCCGCACGGTCTTCTCCATCGAACCAAGCAACCACACCATGACTCGCTTCTGCTGTTGGTCCCATTGATCTTGTGGGACTTCTCCTGGCCTTTTCTCATCTTCTCTCAGAAATTTCTCCAGACCATGTGCCTCAAGGATCAACAAAGCATTCCGGGACCAGCTAAAGAAATCACCCGGACCGGTCAACCTGACCGGATTTGGTTCTAAATTCTTCAGTACATCAGAACCACTAATTGTCTTCGTTTGTGCCTGCTCTAGCAGCTGAGTCATCATCCTCTGCATGCTTTCAACGAGTTTCTCCACACCTGATTCCTTGTTAGGTTCTCCCATGGTTCAGTTTAGAAACTACAGTAGCTTCACAAAAAGACTTACAGACCAAACACTACCTCTTCAAAGCTTCAGACAAAACTCAGCAACCAACCAGAACAACAATCCTTTCACCTTCTTCAAATGGCCTGGTTGTGTTGAATATAAAAGTTGTAATCTATATTTTGTATGGTTGTGTACTGAAGTGTAAATTATAAATGATAGGAGGACAAGAGTGTAAAAAGAATGAAGAGATAAGAGAAGAAAGAGACGGAGCTCTAGAAGATGCTCAAGTTCTCTGTTTTAGTGCAACCGTGAACTCCTCTTCTAAATCCTATTTGATTTACCTCTAAATTCGAGTGTTTCTTTGAGGGATTTCAACACCAGTCTATCACGCGCTGGATCGTACACGTGACGCCCAAACGGGCCCAGATGCCAAGCCGCGCCGACACGCCAGCACGCGAGTGTAGGATCCACAAAAGCGACGCGGCTCTCCAAGGGACGCGCCCAACCCTGGGAGCTTAGTGCTCTTTAGGGATTGGATCATAAACCTTCCTCTTGAACTGAAGTAATGGAGATAAGAGAAAATTCGTTTGGAATCTTGCGTGATCCTGCTCCTATGGTTGGTAATCTCCAGAAATGCCTTCTCCTCTTATCGTCCTCTTCATGTTTTCAGCTTGGTAAGTGCTTGATGAAATTCTAAAGCGAGCATCTGTTGAGCTCTAGCGCCTTCCTGCAGTAGACAACTTTTAAAATACAGAGAGTTATCCTTTTTGGTCTGGGTTCACTTTGTGTGTATCTGTCAAAGAAAAAAGTTCACTTAGTATAGTTGAATCGTATGGGGGTTTCCAATTAATTATAGGCTTATTGCATTGTCTTCTCTTACCTGCAGGCTACAGGTACAAACAGGAGGATGCAGTCCTTGGAGTTAGCAGATATACAATATTGGTACGAATGATTACTGGTGCTACCTATATGGCTATATATTTGCACTCTTATTTTCATAGAAGGTAAACAAACGGTGTGATGTGCTCAAGTTGAGGGAGTATAGGCAGATTCTTCTATGACCAATCAAATTTTGGCAGTGGTTTACAGATAAAAGCTCTTGACCCACATGAGTATGTATCAATATTTTTTTTGTTCTCAGGAGTTTTGATGTTGTTATTACTTGATATAATATTATTAGTTGCTCTACTTTAGCATACACTGTTCGTAAATTCAATTCATTTACTACAAATATGTTTTTTTTAAGTTGTGCAGTTTGTCAATATTAAAAGGCAAAGTGTGGCCTGCAACGGGAAGTCTAAGCAATCAATGAAGATGTGTTTCTAGAAACTTCTGCTGAGAATATATCAAGGCGTAAATTAGAGAGGCCGAGGATATAATACTCTTGCCTTCCTAGATATTTTTACAACAATGTTGTGTGTATGTATAAGAATTTGAACCTTATTCGGTGGAAGCATAGGCGGAGCCGGTTAAGAACATGGGTGTACAAATGTACACCCATTATTCTTTTGGAGAAGATAAAGTATGTGTAAGTTTCATAAAAATTCATACTAAAACATAGCCCACAACTAATTAGTAAAACTCTAATCCCGTATCTCTGTATACCCAAACCAGATTTCTTGCCTCCGTCCCTGGGTGGAAGGTGTCTGGACTTTAAAAAGAATCATGCAGGAGCTATTATTTTAGTTTACGAGTTTAGCTAATTGCCTAATTGTTCTTGACCATTTCTATATGTACGACTAATTCCATCCGAAGCATGTACGAAACTCTGGTTGAACGGAGGCAGATTGCACGCAGAGCCATTCCGATTGTTCTTTACGTATCGACGGGCTACTAGATCCGTTGTTCCATTAACAGATTTAATCTGAAATTATAACTCTTTGTGTGAGAGTGTGAATAGTAGGAGTACAATTTTGCGATCTTCAATGAAAGATTATTGGCAAAAGTACACTTGCTTCAAGACCAAATGTAAATGCACAATGAATCTGATTTTATTTAGAGGTCACTTAAGATAAGCTGAGTACACACCACTCATTCTATATATTACACAGTGTAAACTACAACGATTTAAAAGCCTGAACAGACTACCGGGTGTGAGAATGTTATTTTAGTGATAGATCTTATTACGTTTGCATATGCCTAATTGTGTTTCCATGCATCGAAAATGTTAGGGTCAAGAACTTAACTTCAATTTCATCTTCACTTTCACCTTCCTATGCATATACTTCTTTCGCACTATTTTTGAAATGCAAAAACTTCCACAACAATGTGCGGGGCTTTTATATTAACATTAAAATATCTGCAATCAAGTCCTTTTTTTATTTGAGCCCTGGATGAATCAGTTTTCATCCTTTTCATTGGAAAATTTGTCCATTCTAGCTCTTGTATTGTTTTAAGTTATCTAGCCAGGTACCATTTGCATACATGGTTATCAAATATTTGTGGATTTTGCGGTGTGGATAGCTAATTCAAACAAGGCATGCGTGATAAACTTTTAAATTCTACAAGCATTTAACTGAAAGAATTTTTTAATGGTATGATGTAACCTATACTTTCTATAAAGCAAAGAACCTCAAATTATATTTAATGGTAGTCCATCTCTCCATGCAAATTATCCACGTCCCTATCGAGGCTTTGCCTAATCAATTATCCATCGGTCCAAGTCATGTTACTATCTCAACATGCACGTTATCCATGTCATCTATATTTTCCATCCAATTATCCACATCACTTGATGTGGCTCCTTCTACTATTATTTCTGGTCGAGTTGGTAAGGGAAGCCCAGTAAGAAAAGGGAGGCATGTGGTACCAGCTAGACGACATATTGTTGGTCATGCCAATGAGAATGAAAACGGGTCATGGTGCAGGCGACACTTCACTTTCGAACGGTTCGGCTGAAGTACAATCTTTTTTTGCAGAGGATGAGGAAAAGCCTACATTTAGAACTCTGTGCAATTATATTATAGTAGGTCGAATTCGAGTCAAGTTGATTTGAACTTAGTTTCAAAGACGTTGCTGGCGGTACCACTCCCTGAAGGCCAGCCTTGGGGAAGGCCACCCAACGACACACAGGAGCAACATGGTGATGACACGTATCAGCATCCGGTTCCTTAGACAAACAATCATCACGCGCGAACGCAGCTCTGTACCTCCGAGATGACTCTCTACACGGGCGCTGTACTCCACAGCCAACTTACGACCGTTTTTCGAAATGGGGTAGCCCCAGCTTCTGCATCAATTGATGCATACAGCTTCTTTTATTAAAAACAATAGTTTAGCAATACAATCCACAGCTAGACGATCTTATTACAATTCAAGGATCACAAAGAGTCTCGACAAAGATAAGCCATCCAAAAAGCAGTAACATGAAGCGCCTTTGCATCATCATGTCAAACGACGATCAGCACACCAGCCGCACCGGTTGTAAAAATCCCGTGTTACCGTTGCCAGTCGGTTGCACCCAATATCCAAAGCCTGGCGCTCCTCCGCCGGCTGAAGATAGGACCACATATGGATCCAATGTGTAGCCAAAGGGATAACCTGCAAAAATGATGGAAAGCTTTTTCTATTAAAGATATAATCATTACGTACATTCCAAATTGCCCAAAGCAAAGCGCACACACCAACTCTAATGTGGACTTTGTCTTTTTTTGCAACCCCATTTAACCAATTGCCAAACATATTTGTAATATTCGAGGGTGGGGGTATATTAAAAGCCATATAAACAATCCTCCAAATCATCTTAGTAAAAGAGCATGAAATAAAAAGGTGTTGTATTGTCTCATCTTGATCACAAAAACAACATTTAACACAACCCTGCCAATTACGTTTAGCCAAGTTATCTTTTGTAAGAATCACTTTTTTATGAAGAAACCACATGAAGATCTTTATCTTTAGAGGAACTTTCATCTTCCAGATATACTTCTTTAGGAAAACACTATGGCCATTAAGCAAGTCCATATACATAGATTTAACCGAAAAAACGCCAGATGTAGTTAACTTCCATTTGAATGAATCCTCACTATCGGTTAGCTGAACCAATATGAGTCTATGCAAAAGGTGTGTCCATCTATCCCATTTGTTGCCATTCAAAGTCCTCCTAAAACCTATATTTAGTGGATTTGAGGCCAACACATTTTCAACAGTGACATTCTTGTGATTAGCAATATTATAAAGAGATGGATACTCATCAGCAAGAGACTTATCACCTAACCAAATATCCTCCCAAAACCTTGTGTTGCGCCCATTACCAACAACAAAAGAGCCCCGGGAAAAAAATTCCTCCTTTACATTCATTAAGCCTTTCCAAAAAGGTGAGTCAGTAGGTGAAGCTGAAACTTGAGATAAAGTTTTAGAACGTAAATATTTTTTATGTAACAACTCTTGCCACATACCATCCTCATTCAAGAGTTTAAAAAGCCACTTGCTAAGTAAACTCTTGTTTTTTAGTTCTAAAACCTCCACTCCTAACCCCCCTTGATCTTTGGGTCGACATATTATGTTCCATTTAGTTAACCTATATTTTTTCTTATGCCCATCACTTTGCCAAAAGAAGCGTGATCTGAAAAAATCTAACCTCTTTCGAACTCCTATCGGAATTTCGAGGAAAGATAACATGAACATGGGGAGGCTAGTTAAAACTGAATTAATCAATATAAGCCGATCACCATACGAAAGCAATTTGCCAATCCAACTACTTAACTTTGATTCAAACCGATCCTCCACCGGTTTCCATTCACCGCGACTTACGACCGTAGATCGTTTCCTGCGCTTTGTTCCGTTTACTTCTCTACCAAAGTACATAGTACAAAGTACAATTTGCACGAAAGTAAACCGAAATATAAGTACCCGGCACGAAGTACAAGTACACCAAAGTACACAAAAGTACACCCCTAGTGAAACCCGAAGTACACTAGAGTACAATTATGCCGAAACCCAAAGTACAGAGTACCTAGAAATTCAAATATTACTATGGTGAAATCTAAGTACATCCAAATTACATATGTGATAATTTTGTAAGTACACAAAAAAACATCCACAAAATCTGTCAACATAAGATCTAATTTTGAAGACCTCGAGGCGAGGATCACAAACGTGAAAATGGTTCGCAATTAGAACGAACGATTCTAAACTTATTTCATTTTAGAAAACAAATCTCGAAAAAAAGGAAAAACTGAGACAACCCACTCTCCCATGTCTATCTCTCGGTTAGTTTCCTGGTACCAAAAGTTATTACATGTTGCACACTAAACACAGGGGTGGACCTTCGCGAAAATCGGACTTTTTTTCAGAATTTCCCATGGCAGCTCGTTTTTCTGGATTTACTTTCTCCAATTGAACGCACGGAGATTAAACAAAGATGCATGCATCGTGCTTATTTGCCCAGAGCGCTAGTGCGTGTTAGCTTCTCAGTTTTCAGTAATCGTGTTGTTTACATCAGTTTGTTCAGTGTTAGTTCTAGTTTATTTTTTAGATACAGTGTTAGTTCTAGTTAGTGTGCGGAGCTCCTTCGTGAGATAAAAGGGCCAGCTAGTTTGTTTAGTTGGGTTGAATTTTGGCATTTCCGAACCAGTATTAGAGTCCAATACTATCTGTACAAGGGAGCTGACTTGTGGGTGGGCTTCTAGCCCAGTGTATAGCCTCCCCCCTTAACAAGGTTGTAACCCTCAAAAAAAAAAGTTCCTGTATGGTCCCGTAACACTAGGCCTGGCGAGAGAATGTAGCACTAGATATGTTCTCTAGGCCTGATGCCCCTTCATCTGTTGAACCAGGAAGATTGCGTCCACATTTAACTTCAGAATACCTTTTGTCGCTACATCTTAGGAGCACGAGCAAGCATCACTCTACCTGATACAGAGAGATCCATAGCAATATCAGCAGCCCACTTAACAGATTTAGAGACCGATCTAACACTCTCGCCATGGCTCCTACCATACAACCCACCCTCCATATAATATAACCGCTGCGTCACCCGGTTTTACCTGATTACTGTCTATATTGTCAATAGCCTAGGTTGTACGATGAAGATCAGGAACCTTGATGGCTGTGACCACCTCGAATTCCTGTCAGAATAGTTTCGCCCACGTACACTGAAACAATGCATGCCAAATGTTTTGGGTGTTTAGCTAAACTTTTTTTTTTTGCGTGTTTAGCTAAACTGAAGCTCAAATACTGTCGAATTAAAATAGCATGGCCCCACCGAGCGATGACGGGATAGAAGATGACATTTCATTCGGAGAAGTACCAAATCTGACTATAAGCACGTAATAAAATAAGTTATTCCTGATGTACAGATGCATGGACCTGAAAACGCTCGCTAGCTGCATTTTCAGAATTTAATTGTGATGTGGATGTTCTGAAAATGAAATAATACTCCTACTTCAAATTGGATCAATAATTCTCTCATAAAATGAGAGGTCGAACCAATAATTATCGGAGGATGGATTCTAGTCGACGCGGAGATCAGGAATCTTCTCTTCCATACTTAATACGATCTGACCAAGCGTTCACTATTGTTGGCTACTTCCTTTAATTAATTTTGTATGATGTACCATTGATCATGGAAGTTTTTTGCAGACACAAGAGCCGAAGTCGACATTTGGTTAAGAAAAAGAATAAGCATGAAACTAACATGGGAAGTGGATTAGCATGTCACTGATTTTAAAATTATAGGCAAGTGTAAATTGCATATTGGACCAATATTGTGTTACTAGTTGCACTTTATATACCTAAGAGAGGATTTCTTTTCGTTTTTTGTTTCTTACGGTGAGGTTCAGTAACATATATAGCTGTCATAAGAAAACCAGAAACTTATTTCTAAGATAAACTACTTCCAAAGAAAATTCCATATTCTAACAAAAATATTAGTATGCATCTAACTATAGCAAAATGCTCCATCTGAATCTCCTTACAGGAATTAACATTTACCTGGACAGAAGTCAGAGGTAGTCTTTCTGAACACAAAGGGCCATCCAGTAATAAACAAAACTAACCACCTTCTCAATTATACGGACATGCGAGAAATTTGTCACTGTCAACTTGTGGATTAGTAGAGTTCACAAAAACAGTGTATACAACAAATAATATCATAAATCTCCATGACAGAAAACAAATCTAACATCTGAGGACATGGTTTAATAGGTAGGAAATTCATGCAACACTTGTCTCATAGACACTTTGATCAGCCATTCTCAGAAAAAGAAATAAGTTCCTACCAATGAATCTTCTTTTCCTTCAGTGAGGTTCAGTTACATATAGCTGTCATAAGAAAACCATACACTTAGTTTTAAGATAAACAACTTCTGAAAGAAATCCATTTCTAAGAAAAATATTATGCATCTACGTATATAAATTATAAAATGCTCCTCATTTGAATCTTCTTTCGTCAGTTGAGATTCAGTAACATATAGCTGTCATAAGAAAACCAGCGCATACACTTAGTTTTAAGATAAATTGCTTCCGAAAGATTCATTTCTGGCAAAAATATTACACATCTAAGTATGTAAAATGCTCCATTTGAATCTCCTTACAAGAATCAATCTTACCTTACTAGAAGTAGTCTTTCCGGACACAAAGGGCTATTAACTCATAGAGAAAAATAACCACTTCTTCAATTATCCGGTCCTGCGAGAAATTTGCCGTTGTCAACTCGCAGATTGGTAGAGTTTAAAAAAACAAATCACACATCAATCAATATCATAATGATCCATGATTGAAAATTGAAAACAAATCTAACAACGGATGAGATGATTTAATCGGTGGCACTTGTCTCATAGACACTTTGATGAGCCACTATGGCAAAAAACAAATCGATTCCAACCAATTTCTTGTAACCACATTCTACCCTTTTGCGCGTTACAAAGGGCAAAAATACGCCGTGCGCGGCATCTTTCCGCAGTCACTGATCCTGATGTACAAACTAGCCCTTGATAATGTGTTAAGAAAAACTTATACAGCCGTAGGTTGACATGATGTATGGTTCGTTTTCTGCGACACTTGGTGTATCTACTTGATAGATATTTAGTCGCTAATTACGTGCAGTCTAGCTGGATCTTCTTCGGCGTCGATTTATTCAGCCTTGCTCGGTTACGTGGAGTGCATTTAGTCGTCTGCAAAACCTGACAACTAGTTAATCATATCTGTCAACGTCCCTGCGTCACTCCACCGATCATGCACCCACAATACCATCAAATTGATGGTTTCCCGCGGGGTAACATACCCCGTGCACGATACATGTTCGTGATCGCATTCTTCTATAGCAAGGCCGGTGCGCCCACCCCACCAATGAGTATAAACTTGCCCTGAATCCTCATTGGAAGATGGGTCCTCTGGATTGATGCAATACTAGTGTGAGAGGTCTGGCACGTTAGTGAACGATGGGGAATCCTCTGGCTATAGTACGTTATGTACTTTCGGTACAATACTAAATGGAGCATCCCTGGCTGCTGCACTGATAATTGAGTAGCAGGTTGTATATATAATCAGGGAAACCTTTGTGGCCGTCCAATGGCTGCTCCTTCTTGCGTCACCACCCTCGCAAGTAGGGCTGTTATCTTATTCCCCCTAAGTTGTCTTTTGGAATCTTGAAGAATCCATTGCATCCTGCCAATACTGCAGGCCAAAGCTCGTGATTGTGCAGCCAATTAACAACTAATCAGCCAATCAGGGGTGCCAATTAACTAATCAGGGTGCTAACAAACTGCATGCGCCTAGTGTCGCATTCGTGTACGTACTAGCAGTAAACATTTTGCTACCTTGGCTTCTTATGTTGCCTTTCACAAACTGAAGCAATCCAACACAGCAGCCCTTCCCCCCGTTATGTTTTTTGCTACGGTATAAATTCACGGTGGTTTCCAAAATGAAGAATTTGCAACCTAGTGCGAGAATTGGCGGATCATCTCCTCTACAAGTGTGGATTCACTACTTGGATTTGGAAAGAGATCGTTGAGTGGTGCGGTTGCCACAACATAGACCAGGCTAGTTGGGCCAATGAAGCTTCCGTTAAGGATTCGTGGACGAAGCTTGCTTCTGAGCGTGACAAGACAAGGAAAGCGACGGCATCCATGGTTATGCTTCTTTCGTGGGAGATATGGAAAGAACACATTGCTAGAGTTTTTTGACACCAAACTTCGCCGGAGAATGTGTAGTCATTGCAAGGATCAAGGATGAAGCAAAAAAGCATGGTGCATGGCCGATGCCAAATTTTTGGGCAGTGTAATTCGGGGGAGATTAGACTCCTTGATTTAAAGTCCTATGGCATCCGCCTCTAAAACCAACTACTAATACAAATGACAAATATTTTGCTTTGTTTTTTTTTAAGTTATACACTTGTTCTGTCCATAAATATAGATGTAAGACACACAGTTTCAAATAGCGCGCCATCTCTTCGCCATAGCATCACTATAGTGGATTCACAATATTACCGCTAAAGATAAGCACTTTTAGCGCTAAATAGAATCTCTCGATGATAGCTCGCTAAAATCTGGCTAAAACGCTAAATAAGGCTGAAAATAGCGCTATTTATGCACTAAGTCCAAATATTTTAACATTTAAATTTAAAAGTTTGACCTACTTATGTAATATGCATTTATGCACTACTTTTATTACTACAATCATCATGATTTTTTAGTACATTTATATTATTAAGTTTCATGTCACATTTGTAAATGATATGAATGTTTGAATTCTAATTTTTCTAGGAGCTTTTCTTATTTTGTAGAGAGACGCTAAATGACTTGGCTCCGCTATAGCTTTCTTCGCGCACAGAAATTATTGCCGCTAAGCAGCGGGTTCTTCCACTTTGCCTTATCATCTGCTAGCAGCTCTGGTCAACTGTCCCCGGCATTAGCATCGCGTCGACAGTACATCTAGCCAGCTAGCTTACTTGTGAACCCTAAAAGGAGTCAGCTTTGTATCTCAAGATACGGACCAGGTCACCCGGCCCGCTGATAAGAAAAAGGAGTAAGCACGTCCCTCTCTTCGCAAGCTACGGTTCAGACCTCCATTTTTGTGCGTGAACGAACTGATCCATGTTGGATGAGGTTATCGACTCATCGCCACCCAACAACCTATGCTAGGCCGATCTGTGAGGATGAGAAGCAATAATTGGGCTCGCTATACTAGGTAGCACCCGAATTTTCGCCTTGGATTACGTAGGTGCTGACTGCTGACCCGAATCACTTACCTTTCTCCTATTGGACTAGCGGATGGGTGAAGACGAGCACCCACCAAGAACAGCTTCGCGCGGATAAAACGGCAGCAGAAGGACTGAAGGAGTACACAATCCAGCTACTCCGAGAACGACCTCCGGCGCTGTATAGCTTTCCGACGAGCCGGCAGCAACCGGCGGCCGTAATCCCAACTCGCCGTCGCCGGTGGTATATATGTACGGTCTACCCTGCAGTACCGTCCGCCGGGATCGGATCGGGATCGGGATTGAGGCGAATGGCGGCGCACCGCGTGTCGGGCGGCGAGAGGCCGGGGAGGTCGCTGGTTGTTTTTTGACGTTTTCTACGCAGGCAATGCCCGGTGGTGCTGGAGACGCGCGCGGGGACGCGGATCCTCCGCACCACACGTTCGATACCAGGAATCCTATTGGAGAGATTCTGTGGCGTCACTGACATGTAGGCCGTGACTCTGAGCTGGGCGTCTCTGTCCGTGGGGTCTCCGGAGGGCCTGGAGTATCAACGGCACGTAAAAGTACGAGTGAGCCGGCAGTATAACAAGCCGTTAGGCAGATGGTAGCGGGAACGGCGATGCCGAGCCGAGGACTATCCTAGGGCAAGCCAACGAGCTGAGCCGATTCGGGAGCCATTTGTTGAGCGGGTTGGCCCGGTACCAGGCTACCAGCAGGAAGACGACGACGGCCAAAGGGCCAAGAGATATTTGCTCGGTTGGGATCACTGTTCGCCATAGAGGTGACTGGCAATAACTGTCGCAGCTCCAAGGTTGTACGCTGATGACAATAGGGCTTAGGGGACACGGATCGATGTCAAGTCCGGGTCAAGGTTTAACGTCATGAGTAAAAACTTAGAGCTACACTCGACATCACGTAGACCACATTATATTGTGTCGCAAGGGAATCCACCGCTGCTGCGTGGATCCAACCCGCCAGCGGCTCAACCACCGTGGTACCAGCCGCAACATCAAGGATATGGGGGTTGGACTTATTGATGATCCTTCGCGAGGTGGGTTCAATGGTAGGGATCCAAAGGTTTCTCATAGTAGCAGTTCATTAACTCCAGGTTTGAGTTTGGTTCTTGCTCAAATGAAGGTCCGAACACTGGTTGAATACATTAACAAGAAGTACATACAACGAGTAGAGTTTTTTGTGGATAATTTGGGGCTTTTGATGAAGGATATTACAACGGTGGTAATGGTTTTAATAAAAACTCATAAAATAATGGATACCATCATCCATATTGGCAACAGTACAATGGTAACCAGAATAATAGTGGTTCGAGGGGCGGGTATCGCAGCACAGGTTGCAATAGTTACCGACTTAGAGTGGTCATATTCCTAGACCACCGGTTGTTACTTGGCTTCAGCAAGATGAGGTGGGAGTTGCTCTAGCTCAACCAACATCGACAGTTCTCAAGGCGGTAGGGGAAATAGCTAGCGTCTACAAACCAACAACCCTGGGCTCCCCAAGCAGCCTACGGAAGTCTTATCCAATGCCAATGCCACTCATGCGGTCTCTAATGCAGCCAAAAATCTCGCAACATACTATGTTTCAGATGTGGTAATACCGATCATATGGAAACTGTGTTGCCATATGTGCACTGTTGTTCTCTGCATCTACTGTGAGAAGGCAGCATATGAGGCAAAAGACTGATGTCGAAGCCAACATCCATGGTGTATGGTTTGTGTTGAAACAACGAGTTGATAATTTATGAGGTGCCAAATTTTGGTAATATTTCGAACACGATAGTGGGAAGGTAGGAAGAATAAGTGTTGATTGTGGCTCTTAGGCGACACAAGAGGTTATTAGGGAACTCGTGTGGATTGTTCGAGGGGAGCACAAATTGGTTCTTATAAAGGTAGATGACAGTTTTTGCAGTGCAATTTTTCCCACAAAGGCAGATATATCCAGGTTAAAGAAAACTACTCCAGTTTCTGTTGATGCTTTGAAGGGGCTATTCCTTATATTTGATGAGTGGTCAGCTTCTCAAGGAAGCTTGGGTACTTGTTTCTGGATGCCCATACAAGTTAATATGTGACTATTTAGCTCCTTTTGTTGTAGGATCTTCGACTGGAAAGGCCAAGGAAATTTGCATGGCATATGCTAGAGATCGAACAAGATGTGGTGATAATTGTTTGTGCAAGGTCACAAGTGTTGATAATATTCCACTAGGTATGGAAAACACCTATGTTGGTGTTGGCTATTGGATTACCTTTACACTTGAAGGGTACACCCCCTCCTATAGTTAATGATGCGGTTATGGAGGAAGGTAATGATGATGAAGTGCAAAAGAAGCAAGGCTAATGATGGATCTTCGAAGGTGCAACCAAAGAATGATACTCCCTCTATCCCATAATAGGATGCCTATAATATTTGAATAAAATCAAATTTCTCAAAGTTTGACCAACTATATAGAAAAAAGTGTCAACGTTTATAATCCCAACTTAATATTTTTAGAACCATTATGAAATATATTTTCATATTATAGATGTTGATTTTTTTGTATATAGTTGCTCAAAATTTAAAAAGTTTGACTTTGACTGAAAACTATACGCATCCTAATTTTTGCAGGAGGGCGTATTTCTCAGTCTCAAAGCAATGTCACCGGGAGTCAAACTCAAGTGGAAAAGAAAGTTTCGACTCTTCAAGCCATTATATTTTGGAGACCCCTATGGTGTGCACACCCTCGCAGGGTAAGATTATTGCGCCATGCCGGTGTTGGGGAGTTAGGGTAGAACAGGAAGACGAAGGCCTCCCTTCACCACTCACGGCTTCAACCCATGTAATATTAGCCGGTTATAAGGGTGAATTGGCATTATCTTGCTGGAAAAACGACTGTTTTCTCTGTTGTGATAGACTATGCCTTTCTCTGCCGTGGCAGGGAACACTGCCGCTGACCCGTCTCATGATTTCCTACCCACAAAGAAGTGGGCCTAGGAGTGGTCTTGCTGAAAGCTGTGGTGAGCTGTACTTTGGCGTTGGAGGTTACGCCGTGACACCGCCTAGGGGCTCGCATGTGACATTGTCTGCTTAGAGCTCCATATCTATGGTGTCTGAGTTCGAGATTGATTCACCAATGCTTCATAGTCAGCAGATTCACATCAAAATCATGTATGTGTATTATGTCTTGTCTGATCAGTTCCCACACCTGATGATCGCGACCCCTGCGTCTTCTGCGTGCACCAGGCGTGAGGTTGGCAATGTGCAAAAGGTATCCTCGTTGGGCGCGTCGCCGAGCTCTTTGCCGAGACTGCCATGCACTCTAGGAGGAAGTGTAGGATAACGTTGCATAGAAAACAAAAATTTTCCTACGGCGAACACGCAATCCAAGCCAAGATGCAATCTAGAAGACGGTAGCAACGAGGGGTTATCGAGTCTCACCCTTGAAGAGATTCCAAAGCCTACAAGATGAGGCTCTTGTTGCTGCGGTAGACGATCACTTGCCGCTTGCAAAAGCGCGTAGAAGATCTTGATCACGATCGGTTCCGGCGCCACGAACGGGCAGCACCTCCGTACTCGGTCACACGTTCAGTTGTTGATGAAGACGACGTCCACCTCCCCGTTCCAGCGGGCAGCGGAAGTAGTAGCTCCTCTTGAATCCGACAGCACGACGGCGTGGTGTCGGTGGCGGTGTAGAAGTCCGGCGGAGCTTCGCTAAGCTATGCGGGATGTGGAGGAGCGGGCGGCTAGGGTTTGGGGAGAGGGGGGCGCCGGCCACTATAGGGGTGCGGCCACCTTGGTGGTGTTTGAGGTGGCCGGCCCCCTCCCCCTTGGCCCTCATTATATAGGTGGAACCCCAAGAGGTGGTGTCCAAGTCTTCGAATAAGACCCGAACCAAAAAACCTTCCATAGGAGGGGGAAACCTAGCCCAACTAGGACTCCCACCCAAAGGTGGGATTTCCACCTCCCATGTGGGGGGTGGCCGGCCCCCTATGGTGGAGTCCACTTGGGACTCCACCCCCACTAGGGCTGGCCGGCCATGGAGGTGGAGTCCCTTGTGGACTCCACCTTCCTTGGTGGTTTCTTCCGGACTTTTCTAGAACCTTCTAGAACCTTCCATAGAACCTTCCGCGACATTTTATTCACATAAAATGACATCCTATATATGAATCTTATTCTCCGGACCATTCCGGAACTCCTCGTGATGTCCGGGATCACATTCGGGACTCCGAACAAATATTCGAACTACATTCCATAATTCAAGTACTACCATTTCAACATCCAACTTTAAGTGTGTCACCCTACGGTTCGAGAACTATGCGGACATGGTTGAGTACTCACTCCGACCAATAACTAATAAGCGGGATCCTGGAGATCCATAATGGCTCCCACATATTCAACGATGACTTTAGTGATCGAATGAACCATTCACATACATTACCAATTCCCTTTGTCTCGCGATATTTTACTTGTCCGAGGTTTGATCTTCGGTATCACTCTATACCTTGTTCAACCTCGTCTCGACAAGTACTCTTTACTCGTACCGTGGTATGTGGTCTCTTATGAACTCATTCATATGCTTGCAAGACATTAGACGACATTCCACCGAGAGGGCCCGGAGTATATCTATCCGTCATCGGGATGGACAAATCCCACTGTTGATCCATATGCCTCAACTCATACTTTCCGGATACTTAATCCCACCTTTATAGCCACCCATTTACGCAGTGGTGTTTGGTGTAATCAAAGTACCTTTCCGGTATAAGTGATTTACATGATCTCATGGTCATAAGGACTAGGTAACTATGTATCGAAAGCTAATAGCAAATAACTTAATGACGAGATCTTATGCTACGCTTAATTGGGTGTGTCCATTACGTCATTCACACAATGACATAACCTTGTTATTAATAACATCCAATGTTCATGATTATGAAACTAATCATCCATTAATCAACAAGCTAGTTTAAGAGGCATACTAGGGACTTCTTGTTTGTCTATATATCACACATGTACTAATGTTTCGGTTAATACAATTCTAGCATGATATATAAACATTTATCATAAACATAAAGATATAAATAATAACTACTTTATTATTGCCTCTAGGGCATATCTCCTTCAGTCTCCCACTTGCACTAGAGTCAATAATCTAGATTACATCGTAATATACCTAACACCCATGGCATTCTGGTGTTGGTCATGCTTTGCCCTAGGGAGAGCTTTAGTCAACGGATCTGCTACATTCAGATCAGTGTGTACTTTGCAAATCTTTACTTCTCCATCTTCGATGTACTCGCGAATCGAGTGGTAACGCAGCTTGATATGCTTCAGCCTCTTGTGTGACCTTGGCTCTTGTGCATTGGCGATGGCACCCATGTTATCACAGTAAATGATTAATGGGTCCAATGCACTAGGAACCACACCGAGCTCTACAATGAACCTCTTCATCCATACCGCTTCTGATGAAGCCTCTGAAGCCGCTATGTACTCTGATTCTGTTGAAGACTTCGCCACCGTGCACTGCTTCGAGCTTGCCCAGCTTACTGCAGCACCATTCAATATAAACACGTACCCAGATTGTGACTTAGAGTCATCAGGATCAGTGTTCCAACTTGCATCGGTGTAACCGTTTACAACGAGCTCTTGGTCACCTCCATAACAAAGAAACATATCCTTAGTTCTTTTCAAGTACTTCAGATATTCTTGACCGCTGTCCGATGTTCCATTCCTGGATCACTTTGATATCTGCTAGTCAAACTAACAAGATGTGCTATATCCGGTCTAGTACATAGCATGGCATACATGATAGATCCTCTTTGCCGAGGCATAGGGGATGTTACATATCCTTTCTCTTTCTTCTGCCGTAGCCGGTCCTTGAGTTTTACTCAATACCTTGCACAGTAACATAGGTAAGAACCCTTTCTTACTTTCGTCCATTCTAAACTTCTTTAGAATCTTGTCCAGATATGTACTCTGTGATAGCCCTATTAGGCGTCTTGATCTATCTCTATAAATCTTGATGCCTAATATATACGATGCTTCACCAAGGTCTTTCATTGAAAAACTATTATTCAAATAACCCTTAACACTGCTTAATAGTTCTATATCATTCCCGATCAATAATATGTCATCTACATATAATATCAGAAATGCTACAGAGCTCCCACTCACTTTCTTGTAAATACAGGCCTCTCCATGACACTGTATAAACCCGAAGTCTTTGATCACCTTATCAAAACGTCGGTTCCAACTTCTTGATGCTTGCTTCAGTCCATAGATTGAACGCTGAAGTTTGCATACTTTGTCGGCATTTTTAGGATCGACAAAACCTTTGGGTTGTACCATATACAACTCTTCCTCAATGTCTCCATTAAGGAACGCCGTTTTGACATCCATCTCGCCAAATCTCATAATCGAAAAATGCAGCTATTGCTAACAAAATCCTCACAGATTTTAGCTTCGCTACAGTGAGAAAGTCTCATCGTAGTCAACTCCTTGAATTTGTCGAAAACCCTTTGCGACAAGTCGAGCTTTATAGACAGTAATATTACCATCGACATCTCTGTTTTTCTCTTGAAGATCCATTTATTCTCGACAGCCTTTCTGCTATCGTGTAAGTCTACCAAAGTCCATACTTTGTTATCATACATGGATCCCATTTCGGATTTCATGGCTTCTTGCCATTTGTTGGAATCTGGCTCATCATCGCTTCTTCATACGTCGCAGGTCCTCATCATTGTTATCCACAATCATGACATTTAGACAAGGATCATACCAATCGAGTGGCACGTTCCCTTGTCGATCTGCGAGGTTCGATGAGTTTCCTCGTTCTAAGTTTCATGATCATTATCATAAGCTTCCTCTCGTTGCCGGTGTAGGCGGTACGAGTACAACTTCCGTGATCGCGCTACTCTGATCAACGAGTATAGATTCATCAATCTCATCGAGTTCTACTTTTCTTCCAGTCACTTCTTTAGTGAGAAATTCTTTCTCAAGAAAGGTTCCGTTCTTAGCAACAAAGATTTTGCCTTCGGATCTGTGATAGAAAGTGTACCCTATAGTTTCCTTAGGGTATCCTATGAAGACGCATTTCTCCGCTTTGGGTTCTAGCTTGTCCGGTTGTAACTTCTTTACATAGGCTTCGCAACCCCAAACTTTCAGAACGACTGACTTAGGTTTCTTATTAAACCATAATTCATACGGTGTCGTTTCTACGGATTTTGATGGTGCTCTATTTAAAGTGAATGCGGCTGTCTCTAATGCATAACTCCAAAATGATAACGGCAAATCAGTAAGAGACATCATACTACGAACCATATCTAAGAGAGTTCGATTACGACGTTCGGACACACCGTTTCGTTGTGGTGTTCCCGGCGGTGTCAATTGTGAAAGTATTCCTCATTTCTTTAAATGCATGCCAAAATCATAACTCAGATATTCACCTCCACGATCAGATCGTAGAAATTTGATCTTCTTGTTACGTTGATTTTCTACTTCACTTTGAAATTCCTTAAACTTCTCGAAAGTTTCGGATTTATGTTTCATGAAATAGATATACCCATATCTACTCAGATCATCTGTGAAGGTTAGAACATAACGATAACCACCGCGCGATGCTACGCTCATTGGTCCACATACATCGGTATGTATGATTTCCAATAAGTCAAGAGCTCGCTCCATCATACCAGAAAATGGAGTCTTTGTCATTTTTCCCATTAGACATGCTTCGCATCTATCAAGTGACTCAAAGTCAAGTGATTCAAGTAATCCATCAGTATGGAGTTTCTTCATGCGTTTCACTCCAATATGACCAAGACGACAGTGCCACATATAAGTAGAATTATCATTAAGTTTAATTCGCTTAGCATCAATGTTATGTATATGCGTATCACTACTATCGAGATCTAATAGAAATAAGCCATTCTTTTGTGGTGCTCGACCATAAAGGATATTATTCATAAAAATAGAACAACCATTATTCTCAGACTTGAATGAATAACCGTCTTGCATTAAACAAGATCCAGATATAATGTTCATGCTCAACGCAGGTACATAATAACAATTATTTAGGCTTAAAACTAATCCCGAAGGTAGATGTAGAGGAAGTGTGCCATTGCGATCACATTGACCTTGGATCCGTTTCCAACGCGCATCGTCACTTCATCTTTCAGCGGTTGTCGTTTATTCTTTAGTTCCTGCTTTGAGTTACAAATATGAGCAACCGAACCAGTATCAAATACCAGTACTAGAACGAGAACCGGTGAAATGGACATCTATAACATGTATATCAAATATACCTTCTTTCTTCTTCTTGACAAGGCCGCTCTTCGATCAGCCGGATACTTGGAGCAATTACGCTTCCGGTGTCCCTTCTCTTTGCGATAATAGCACTCAGCATCGGGCTTAGGGCCGTTCTTAGGTTTCATAGGAGGCGTGGCAGCTTTCTTGCCACCCTTCTTGAATTTTCCCTTAGACTTGCCCTGTTTCTTGAAACTGGTGGTCTTGTTGACCATCAACACTTGGTGCTCTTTCTTGATCTCAATCTCAATGCTTTTAGCATGCCAAAGAGTTCAGTAACTCCTTGTTCATGTTCTCGCATATTGTAGTTCATCACAAAGTTCTTGTAACTTGGTGGCGGTGATTGAAGGACACGATTAATCCCCGGTCTGTTAGGAATCACTATTCCCAAGTCATCGAGTTTCTTCGCATGCCGGTCATGGCGAGCATGTGCTCACTAACGGAGCTGCCTTCTTCCATCATACGGTGAAGAAATGTTTCGATGCTTCATAGCATTCCACTGCCGCATGAGTCTCGAATATAGCTTTCAGCTCATTCATCAACTCATGAGGATCATGGTGCTCAAAACGTTTTTGAAGATCGGATTCCAGATCGCACAGATGGCACACGAACTTGAGAGTACCGAGTTTTCCGAGTCGCGTAAACAGCTTTTACTTCATCGGATTCATCTTCTGCAGAGGGTCACCTAGCGGTGCATCAAGCACAAATTGCAGATTTCCGCCAGAGAGGAAGATCCTCACATGACGGAACCGATCGGTGAAGTTGCTACCGTTGATCTTAAGTTTCTCTTTCTCTAGGAACTGATTAAAATTGATTGGGGACGCCATCTCTACAACATATATTTGCAATAGTTTAGACTAAGTTTATGACAAATTGAGTTCAAATTTTAATTCATCATAATTAAAAACCTAAGTGAACTCCCACTCAAAACAATATCCCTCGCATTGTCTTAGTGATCACACGAACCAAATCCACCGCACCTAAACCCGATCATCACGAGAAAAGGTGTGATTTCAATGGCGAACACTCAAAGTGTTCATCATATCAACCATATGATTCATGCTCTACCTTTCGGTATCACGTGTTCCGAGACCATGTGCAGACATGCTAGGCTCGTCAAGGCCACCTTAGTATCCGCATGTGCAAAACTGTCTTGCACCCGTCATATGTACTTATTGAATCTATCACACCCGATCATCACGAGGTGCTTCGAAACGACAAGACTTGGCAACGGTGCTACTAAGGATGAACACTTTATTATCTTGAGATTTTAGTGAGGGATCATCTTATAATGCTACCGTCGCGATCTAAGCAAAATAAGATGCATAAAAAGGATTAACATCACATGCAGTTCATATGTGATATGATATGGCCCTTTTGTTCTTGCGCCTTTGATCTTCATCTCCAAAGCACGGATATGATCTCCATCATCTTCGGGCATGATCTCCATCATCGTCGGCGTAGCGTCAAGGTCAATGGCGCCGTCTTCATGATTGTCCTCCATGTAGCAACTATTACAACTACTTTGAAATACTACTCAACATGAAATTTAAAGACAACCATAAGGCTCCTGCCGGTTGCCACAATACAATAATGATCATCTCATACATCACATTATGGCCATATCACATCACCAAACCCTGCAAAAACAAGTTAGACGTCTCTAATTTGGTTTGCATATTTTACGTGGTTTAGGGTTTTCGAGAGAGATCTAATCTACCTACGAACATGAACCACAACGTTGATACTAATGTTTTCAATAGAAGAGTAAATTGAATCTTTACTATAGTAGGAGAGACAGACACCCGCAAAGCCTCTTATGCAATACAAGTTGCATGTCGAACGAGGAACAAGTCTCATGAACGCGGTCATGTAAAGTTAGTCCGAGCCGCTTCATCCCACTATGCCATAAAGATGCAAAGTACTCAAACTAAAGATAACAAGAGCATCAACGCCCACAAACCATTGTGTTCTACTCGTGCAACCATCTATGCATAGACACGGCTCTGATACCACTGTAGGATAACGTTGCATAGAAAACAAAAATTTTCCTACGGCGAACACGCAATCCAAGCCAAGATGCAATCTAGAAGACGGTAGCAACGAGGGGTTATCGAGTCTCACCCTTGAAGAGATTCCAAAGCCTACAAGATGAGGCTCTTGTTGCTGCGGTAGACGATCACTTGCCGCTTGCAAAAGCGCGTAGAAGATCTTGATCACGATCGGTTCCGGCGCCACGAACGGGCAGCACCTCCGTACTTCGGTCACACGTTCGCTTGTTGATGAAGACGACGTCCACCTCCCCGTTCCAGCGGGCAGCGGAAGTAGTAGCTCCTCTTGAATCCGACAAAGACGACGGCGTGGTGTCGGTGGCGGTGTAGAAGTCCGGCGGAGCTTCGCTAAGCTATGCGGGATGTGGAGGAGCGGGCGGCTAGGGTTTGGGGAGAGGGCGCCGGCCACTATAGGGGTGCGGCCACCTTGGTGGTGTTTGAGGTGGCCGGCCCCCTCCCCCTTGGCCCTCATTATATAGGTGGAACCCCAAGAGGTGGTGTCCAAGTCTTCGAATAAGACCCGAACCAAAAAACCTTCCATAGGAGGGGGAAACCTAGCCCAACTAGGACTCCCACCCAAAGGTGGGATTTCCACCTCCCATGTGGGGGGTGGCCGGCCCCCTATGGTGGAGTCCACTTGGGACTCCACCCCCACTAGGGCTGGCCGGCCATGGAGGTGGAGTCCCTTGTGGACTCCACCTTCCTTGGTGGTTTCTTCCGGACTTTTCTAGAACCTTCTAGAACCTTCCATAGAACCTTCCGCGACATTTTATTCACATAAAATGACATCCTATATATGAATCTTATTCTCCGGACCATTCCGGAACTCCTCGTGATGTCCGGGATCACATTCGGGACTCCGAACAAATATTCGAACTACATTCCATAATTCAAGTACTACCATTTCAACATCCAACTTTAAGTGTGTCACCCTACGGTTCGAGAACTATGCGGACATGGTTGAGTACTCACTCCGACCAATAACCAATAGCGGGATCTGGAGATCCATAATGGCTCCCACATATTCAACGATGACTTTAGTGATCGAATGAACCATTCACATACATTACCAATTCCCTTTGTCTCGCGATATTTTACTTGTCCGAGGTTTGATCTTCGGTATCACTCTATACCTTGTTCAACCTCGTCTCCTGACAAGTACTCTTTACTCGTACCGTGGTATGTGGTCTCTTATGAACTCATTCATATGCTTGCAAGACATTAGACGACATTCCACCGAGAGGGCCCAGAGTATATCTATCCGTCATCGGGATGGACAAATCCCACTGTTGATCCATATGCCTCAACTCATACTTTCCGGATACTTAATCCCACCTTTATAGCCACCCATTTACGCAGTGGTGTTTGGTGTAATCAAAGTACCTTTCCGGTATAAGTGATTTACATGATCTCATGGTCATAAGGACTAGGTAACTATGTATCGAAAGCTAATAGCAAATAACTTAATGACGAGATCTTATGCTACGCTTAATTGGGTGTGTCCATTACGTCATTCACACAATGACATAACCTTGTTATTAATAACATCCAATGTTCATGATTATGAAACTAATCATCCATTAATCAACAAGCTAGTTTAAGAGGCATACTAGGGACTTCTTGTTTGTCTATATATCACACATGTACTAATGTTTCGGTTAATACAATTCTAGCATGATATATAAACATTTATCATAAACATAAAGATATAAATAATAACTACTTTATTATTGCCTCTAGGGCATATCTCCTTCAGGAAGGGCATATCAAAGCCCCTCGCACATCACGCGTCAGTGGACATGTGTGCTCCTTGGCGAGCTCTTGTCGCAAGCTATCGTAATAGCCTTCGGTGGTGTTCTGGTCGCGCGGATATATATGTTCGACAAACGAATCTAGGCACAACCGAACATTGAATCTTCGTAGATGGAGAGGGCCCAGAAGTTTTCTCAAGATAATGGTCGAGACTTTGAAGCATGTATGAATTTCATTTCAAAATGTTCCACTACATCTATTCCTAATGAAGTAGTGGTTGGGCGGGCAGCGAAGTTAGGAGTCTCGTTAGGGGTGTCTCCTACTCAAGTTTTGAGCTCGGTTTATCTCATAAAGGACATAGACTTGCAAATAGAAAGTTATTATGCTATAGAAAAATGAAGAGAAAGTTAGGAACGGTGATAATTCCTTAGATAGTTTTTTTAGGAGCAACAAGGCTCACAAGGTCACAATGACCTTACTCTTGCCATCCTTAAGAAAAGTGTGTCTATAAAAGAAAGACCCTCTAGGTTTTGGTTGCACGAAGAAGCAACCGTCTTAAAGCAGAAAAAAAGGATCCAAATGAAGGGTAGCTTCTGGAACAGTGATGGGTTTAAGGACCAAACCAAACATGTTGTAGTGACATAGTGCATGAATCAATCTTAGCTTGCTAGAAGTAGTCTTTTGCGAACACAAATGGTTATTCATTCATTGACAAAAGTAACCACCTTTTCACTTTTTTTTCTTTCAACAAAAAGGAGGATGGCCCAGCCTCCACAGCCATTGATGCATACCACATTTATTAATAAGAGTCAGGATACAAAAGTTAAAAAAACAAAACAAGCCTAAGGCAATACCTCCACACTACCACTATCCCTATGGCAAAAAAAGACAACTCTTTGGCAAAGCCTTCAGAAAGGAATCAGCACATGCACCAATGAGGACTCAGTGCAACTGTAGGTCGATCTCGGGACTTTCATCCCTAAAGCCGAGCTTTGATCCACCACCTTCAACAAGGACCGCGACGTGGGTGCGCGTCGGCATTGCCATATCGTAATCAAGTGTTTCCACTGGAGTTGCAATATTGATGATTTGCTTCTATCATCATCATTTGTCCGACTAACGACTCCTCACTAACCAGATGCCGCTGGAGGAGAAACTAGAATTTGATGACGTCCCATATCGCCATGCCTCCAGCCAGTGTCGCACCACCTTATTTCGATACAACAGGCATGACTTGAAGTCGCTAGAAGAGAGCTCGTGTCTAGCACCTGGCAGGCAGGCGTGTCCTCACCTGTTGTGGGTATACTTTATGGGTATATCAACGGCATGGCCTAGATCCGGCAAGCCCGGGTGGCCCATAGTTGGTGATGAGGCATGTGGCCCATCGGGCGGCCCAGTTGCTGTAGATCCTAAAGGATGAAGTCCAGCCCAGGAACAGGAAGCCGGATCTGAACCGACCTACGAAGGAGGCCGGATCCGTGACGGCCCATGAAGTATCCGGATCCAGCACGTACTTGGAGGAAGGCGGATCCTTGACGTACACGGCAAGGTGTTGTACCGTAGTTAGGCAACTTGTATTCCAGCTAGGACTCTCCATGTAAACCCTAGATCCGTGCGCCTTTATAAGCCGGATCCCGGGAGCCCTAGAGGCACAACCACAACTCATTGTAACAACGCGAAAGCGCCCAGATAATTCCAGACAAGCAGCAGTAGGCCCTGTCATCGTGCAGGTGTTCCGAAGCTGGGTAAATCGCGTACCACCGTCCCGTGTGCACTCTGCCCTATGGCCCCTACTTCTTCTCCCCCTCGTGAGGATCCCTCCTCCGAGGTACCGTTGATTAGGCAACGACAGTTGGCGCCCACCGTGGGGCCTGCGGCGTCTGGAGGCCGGAACCGGGAGGGTTCCGCCATGGGAAGCTACGACGACACCATCGCTGTGGGGCGCGTCCTTTACGCCGGAAATCTGCCGATCGTCCCTCCGGATGAGTGCTGGATTCCGGCTAAGACTGACCCCGTCAAGCTCTCCATCGTCCCAGTCGGCGGCATACACATCTTCATCGGGGAAACCGTCGATTCCGACGGAAACCCACTGGTAAGTAGCGCTGACGCGACCGCCGCTGAGCAGGACGCAGTCACGAAGATCCGATCTGAGACGCAGAAACTTCCCAAGGAAGATTCCGCCTTAGATCTGGAAAAATCAACATAAACCCAGGGGCTAAACCGGTGAAGCAAGCTATGCGACGCTTTGGAGATAAGAAGGGTCGTGCCATAGGAATGGAATTAGCAAAGTTACTAGAGGCAGGTTTTGTAATAGAAGTAATCCACACTGATTGGGTCGCAAATCCCATCCTTGTACCCAAAAAGAATTCTGAAATACTAAGAATGTGCATCGGTTACTCCGGCTTGAACAAGCATTGTCCGAAGGATCCGTTTCCCCTGCTGCGCATTGACCAAGTCATTGATTCGACGGCAGGGGCGGATGTAATATCCCAGGTAATGGGGTTACAAAAATAGAGGAATTAGATGTGTGCATTGCATTCATGCATAGAAAATCTGGGGAATTTTCGCGCTTTAAAGTAAAACAGTCACAGTAACTGAAGTTTCACTTGACCTTGGTGGAATTGAAGTAGCTCATCAAGTCAAGCGCTATAAACCTCAATGTGACTTTGTTAAAACCTTGTTTTGGGTAGAGAGGATTTGATCTAAGGGGTTAGATCAAATGGAATTGATATTCAACACAACAACACTTTACTCAATGATCAATTGCTTGATCATACAAAAGATCACAACATGGTAATCCTTGTCATAACATATGAACACCAATTAAATTGGAAATCAAGTAACAATAATTGAAGAAACTATTCTTCACTTATCTTCTCCATGTCTTAATAAACTAATCCTTGATCTTACCATGAACCTTATGGTATTCATTCCACTTCAACATTGGAATTTATAACAAGGAGATCCACTCAAGAAGTATATATTCTTCCATATTCCAAATTATTAAGCATCAAACCTAGAGAGGTGAGAGTTCTATAATGATTGTTAGAGAAGCAAAGATAAACCTTAAGCTAAAACTTGGATATACATCCATGTAATCAAATAATCATCTTTAAGAGGAACCCTAAGATATTATTCAAGACAATTCCAAATGAGAGAGATCATTCATACCAATCTTAGTCTTACCTATTTAAGAATAAAGGACAACCAATGAGCTAAAGTATTAGGTTGTAAACCATTTCCCTTTGGAGTGGTGAGATAACCTAATATCAAATGGACTAAGATCATATCCATGAATTAATAAAGTAAGGAGGAGATTAATTCAACCAAGATAGTCAAGTGGAGATTTAGACTTGATATCTAGTAATATATGGTGAATACACCATAAACCCTAGAATAAACCCTTCCATTAGAAATACTTTAGGAAGCCCAACCTTGAACATTATAAATTGAATGATGATCATAAAACTTAAGAACTTGAGGAAATGATATCAAGAACAAGTTGATCATGTCTAACCATGATCATGCTCTTGAGATATGTGAGGATAAGATAAACCCTAATAGGATAAGTAGATATCATTCACCACATGAAATCATGGGGAAATCATTAGTAAGCAACCCTAGACTTATATCCCAACCTTTACTTGTGAACCACTTGGTGCTCCCAATTAGAATCCTACCATATCTATATTTCCTAAATTAAGGAACCCAAGAGAACCTTAGAGTTAAACACTATACCTTATGTAGTGAGAAAACATACATCCATGTGACCAAAGTTAACTATAAAAAGAACTTAAATCAATGAAGTTACTTTAATGATAAGTTGGGAGTAATAAAAGAAGTTAATTGGTAGAAGATAAAACCAATTCTCTAATCTTTAGTAATTAGGGAAGCACATGAAATATTAAGCAAGTAAACACCTTACCATGGTTAGGGGAGATTATACCCTAGCACATGCAATATGGAGACACCCCATCTCTATAACCTAGAATTAAATCTCAACCCTAGTTTATGTATCACTATGGTGATCATAATACAAACCAGGCCATAGTTGAGAGTCAAACCAATTGCCATTAGGTGAATCTCATTAGAACCCTAGGATTGCTCACAAACTACATCTTATGTTTGAATTATGAACCTAAGATTAACCTAGTGTTAAATACCATAATTAAAATCATATGTGTGATCAACCACTTATCCTCATAAGTCAAAACCAAACTATGTTGAGAATAATGTTCACCCTAGGGCATTCAAGATAGAATTAATACAATTCATTAGCACATAGTTATGCACATAAAATAATAGGCAAGTGACAACCTTTTCAAATAGGAGGTCAAATCCTTAGAGATATTTTAACACATGAACTTATGCCATTAAGTCACCCCTTATTGAAAACCATTAATAAGTATTACCTTGAGATTGTTTCTTGCAAGATAAAACCAAATAAAAATCTACATGTAATTAAATAGGAAAACAATCAATTGGAAAATAATTTGAATATTTCTAAATACAATATCCAAATTCATGCCTATAGGGATAATTAATCCAAATATCAACATTAATTAATAAATCAATGTTGTAGTACCATATAAAATTGCTAATATATAATAACAATCTTTTAAGTACCTGGAGTGAATCTCACTTGAATTCAAACAATAAATTTTACAGAACACTTGAATTCAAAACAGTATTTAAATTCACAATATGAAAAAACAGAAAAAAAAACAGAAATAAAAGGAAAGGAATAAAGCTTACCTGGCCGAGCAGCCCACGATGCAGCCCAGCACTACAGCCCAGTAGCAACCCATGGTCCAGCCCAGTCCACCGTTAGAACCAGCCCAACTTACCGATTCGAAGAGGACGTCGTCTTCTTCTTCTCTCTTCGCATGGACGCCACCGGGACGTCGTGAGAGAATTCGCCGGCCACCTCACTGTCGTTGATAAGATCGAGCGCGGACGCCAGCGACCAGCTCAACAACATGGACAAGAATTCCCGCGTCCGAGCTTATCTAAACACGACCAAATTCATGCCAGAAATCATCGACGACGTCACCTCCGCATCTGTGCCGTCACCGGCGACATGCCATCGCCCCCGTGATCTCCTAGGGCTATAAATAGGCCAAGAAGATCTCTGTGAACTCCTTGTTCTTCGAAGCCACTCCACTCTCTCTCAAACCCTCTTCATCTCTCACCAGCTTCAATTACTGGCCGCCGGTGCCGAGCATGAACACGTCGGAGGAAGCCACCCCAGGGACTCAGAGGTAGTCCATGAGAAGCGCATGAGTGCGAGGATCATTCTGGTAGAAGGAATCGATAAATGGCGTGCTCAATCGAGCAAATTCGACCGTCCCCTTTCGCTCGGGTTCGCCGGAATCCGCGACGCCGTGCTCAACCCCGACCATCCCCGTCTTCCTCAAGCCGTCTATCAGATTTGAGGTGAGCCTGCGCGTCTTTAGCATCCTTTATTGCGTAGAATAGTGGTCCCTAGCCCGTGATTGGATTTCGCCGGATTTGCACCGCCGCAGACAGGTTGGCCGGCGTGGCTCCGGTGATCTTTGGGAAGCGACATTACCACCATCTTGCTCAGGGCGTTGAGGAGATCCGAAAACCACTAGTAGCTCATCCTGGGGGGCAGTAAATCGGCGGCGCCACCGTGCACTGGCTCGCCGGCGTTGAGCCGTCGACGATGCCAGCGTGGCGATGGGACCAGTGGCTAGTTTGACCTGGTCAACTGCCAACGAGGCAGCTGACCTGGGGCAGACCCCACCTGTCTGTGCCTGCGGGTAGTTACAACCCGGGTACATCTAGTCATTTCATTTAAAGTTTAACTCCAGAAAATTGCTGCAACTTCACATGAATTTACAAAATTCATATTAACTCAGAAAAATTAAAATAAGATACTAAAATTCTTAGAAAAGAAAACTCTATCCAATAAAAATATAAAATGAAATTTTTATTTTTAATAAAAATTCAATTATTTAATACTTGTTATTTAAGCCTTATTTATTAATTCTAAATTCAATTCCATAATTAGGAAAACTTTTCAAATTAAATAAAAACCAGTAAATAAATAAAGAAAACATTAAACTAATTTTCTTTATTTATTATTTGATTAAATCCTTATTAGGAGGATTTAAAACCCTGATTAATAAATACCTTAATTATTAATTATTTAAAAATAATAAAATGTCAAATCCAACATTATTGTTATCTCAAACTCATTAATAACTTCAACTTGATAATGAAGTTATTAATCCAAGAATTATAGGGTAGTTAAGAAACCCTAGATCCATTAGAAACCAAGTGATAACCTCATAATTTCATGTGAAACTTAAATTGATTCTAACCTAAACCCTAGGTTAGAATATGTGATCATGGTACCTACTTTCAAATTATAGAACCACAGTAGCAACTAAATAATTGCCATGACCACATAAAATGTAGAAATCCTATCACTAGTTAATTGCTATTCCTTGTTCTCATCCAAATACAACTAGTTGATCAAATAGGATCAACTAAGTCTAAACCCTAGTTCCTATCCCAAAGAACACCATCCTTAGTTATCCATAATTAGCATCACACCATTGTGATGAACCCTAATAGCAACTACACCTACTATTTGGTATTACATTCCATACTCCACTAAACCCTACTAGTGTTGGATACATATCAACCATCCTATTTAGGAGTCAATTATTCATTACTTAGTGAATCCAATAACAAAACCTAGACCACCTCAACCTTAATTGATATACTTCTTATTATTTAAGAAGTATGTTCTTCAAAAGTTATTCTTTTAAAGTATAGGATAATCAATCATTAACCATGCCATATAGTACTAAAACTAACCACTGTTCTTTACTTGTTAACATTTGTCAATTATCATTCCCTGTGTGCTCAATTGATTACTATGCTTTATTATCCACCTGTTTATGATCCCAAGTAATCACACCTGAATAAGAACCTTGTATGTGAATCACTCTAAAAGTGCAACACACCCTGAACCAATCATTACAACTCACTGATCCTAAATCATCGGGGTTAGATCACGCTTAGAGCGATTGCATCTCATACTTATGCATTATTGCATCCTTGCCAATCTTTTAAACATCGTCCTTACCGGACGATGATTGCTATTTCAGAATTTGGAGTTATTGCGTATCGAAGACCTTGCCTGCATAATCTTGCAGTCAAGAAAGGCAAGTTCATCACTTGCTCATGTCATTTGAGTATTTCTATCAAATTAATTGCAAAGTACTATGGTTATCACTATTGCATAAAAATCAAAACCACTACTTTCATAACTATGAATATGACTATGTGGTGGGCAATGGAACCATGGATTGTGTTGATATGGTGGAGGTTCCATTGCACGGGTTTATATCCATCTAGGATTAAACAACAAATGTCGCCAGTGATTCTTGTGCCGTAATACCCGTGTTAACCATAAGATCCGGAGTGGGACGGAGTAGTCAAAAGTGTTTCCACCTCTCGTTCATCAACGGATGCGCTTTACCGTAGACACTTGTATCTGTCAGGGCAAGCGGTTGGCTGGGGAAGCCTTAAGTCCCCACGGCATAGTCCGTAGACACTTGTCGCTCGAAGTGCAAGCGGTTGGCTGGGGAAGCCTTAAGTCCCCACGGTATTGCGGTCTATGATGGGTTGCAGCTACCGGCGAAGGAGTTTGGTTAACGAGTCCCAAACTGTCGTCGTGGTCGGGGTCCACCCGTGAGTGGGAATAATGGGACCGGCGAGGACCCAGGGTCGGGGCATGCAACAAAGGGTGGGTGTTCGAGGTAGCGGAGGAACATGATTGGCTAGACCTTATACCGGGCCTCACACCATAGGAAGTGTGGACAAGCCTGCAGCTTGGTTGGCACCAAGGTTAAGATCTCTTATGGGTAAAGCAACACACCTCTGCAGAGTGTAAAGAACCGTGACCTGTCACTCCCTGTTCCGGGATATGGAACTGCGAACGCGGCCGGAAAGGAGCTCCATGAAGTTCTAGTAAACCGGTGAAGGCTGACGGACATAGTTCTTCTGAATAAAAGCAACCTCTTGAAGAAATGGTTATGAAAACCTGCATTGGTATTAGACTTTCTGGTCTAATGCTGTAGCTAGTGCATTAAACACCTCTTTCCTATAATGAACTTGTTGAGTACGCTCGTACTCATCCCACTCTTAAATCCCCTACTTAGATATGGAGGCATCGAAGGGGGATCTACAGTGCAACTCGAAGACCGAGGAAATCAACAACTACTTCAAGAGACAGGACCCTGTCAGAGGAGTCAAATACCACATCCAACAAGGAGAAAACCTAGTATAGCCATAGAAGGGAACTAGCTTCCTAAACGTAGCTCCTACTTAGCTAGAATCTATTCTTAGCCTCTCTAGCTAGTTAAATACTCTACAAATAGAGTTCGTGATAGGACTAGACTACGAGTCGTTCTTCTGGAGTTATCTGCAGTTTTACCTCATTGTAAAGTAGGAGGCTATGATGATCTTATGTAACAGAGTCTGTGTGTAATTCTATAGACATGCCTTGGACCCGCATATGTTTCTGTTGTACCACTCTGAGCGATATAATACTAGTGGAACGGTGTTTCACTGGTGTTATATCGGACTTGCATACTACACCATGCAGTGGTATGCCGGGTCACCACAGTTGGTATCAGAGCAAATGCTTTGACCCTAGGATTAAAACCCTTTAAAGGAGACCTATAGGATTGGTAGTGTCTATAGGAAGTTGTCTTAGTTAAACCAAACCTTTTTATGACTTGAGATGGATATTCACTTGAGAATAATCCTGACACACTTGAGTCAACATTTCTTACCTATATTTCCTAAGTAATGTTAGCTAGCTAATCTCAAAGTATGTAGCATACTCTTAAGACCCTAAAATAATATGAGTAGACCACAGTTGGTATACAATACATGGTAGTCCAAAGAGAGGATACAACCATAAGGAAGATATCCTATTGGAAGGTGTATACCAACACATGTTATGGTTAAGTAAGAGTTATTCAGATCTATAATAGTAGAGATAACAAGTGATAAATAAAGGTATATCAGGAATACATCCTATTAGATGGTGTAAACCAATACAAGTAATAGGTAAGTAAATTATTCAAACTTGTAAAACAACTGATAGTAAGTGATAAATATGAGTTATATGAAGTAGTATAGACCATGATGAGTCAATCATGAGAAATAAGGAAGAGTGATAGGAATACTATATGCCTACTTACATGGTAGAGTTGCTAATCATATAGGATTCACCTGAGAATCAGTATGTGATGGAATAGAACATCATAAACATTTTGGAGGAGAACAATAAGAAGCCAGATAATAGTGCAAGATCTGTGTTCCCAAAACCATAGGAACTGTGTCAAGCACATCATGACCATAGTCTTATGATAGAAACACTTCGAAGTATAGGAACTATATCCTAATAAATATGTATTCAGAGTAACCCTATTAGAACTAGTGGTATCATACAAAGTAGTCCTCAACAAAATGGAAGCTAAGTTAGTACTTCCAAAGAAAATTAGGTTAACCACAAATATCCTAGACCACTTTGTTTCAAGTTTATCTCATTGCAAATGTGCAATTAAGGTAAAGATTGAGACAAATGGTAGAATTCCCTATATTCGTGCTAAGTATCACGATATAAACCCTATATTATGTGGTGTTGTATACTACACATCAGAGCCTGATGTTTTGAGATGTTTTACTCAACTAGTATATTCAGGCTTATGATGGTGTGTATTATATGCACAAAGCTGAATCTTCTTGGATTTTATTGGATTTTCATTGTTTGACTAGATCCATACATGAAGTTTGACGTTGATATGCAAATGCATGTTGCAATATCAAGTCCTTACTTGATGCTATAGATCTAGAGGGTAATGGTATTCGTGTGAGGAAGTGACGAATTCTGGAGATTCTGAAGACAAGATGAAGGTTCACTAGATAAAGGAAACAAAGTTGTGGGAAGCAACCACAATATTCAGAAGGTAGTACCAATCAAAAACTCATGCTTTACCTCAACAGAGGAGTACTTTAGTACGGAAGAAGCATGAAGGTGAGAATATGATGATTATGGTGAAGCTCAAGCAGATCCCTAGTCATCATGGAAGAGGGAATGCATAGGAGATCACTTCGGATACTATAATCATAGTGTCAGCTAGTGGTTTTCTTGCAAAATAAACCCTGAATGAAGGAAGGTGATATAGGAAATCATAGCAGACATAAGAAGACCATAGTCGATATCAGAAGACCATAATTGGTATAATATCAAAACTGCGAGATAAAGTAGAAGATGTCTCGTCCAGTTGATCAGAACCTATAATAGAATCCATTTTTAGATATCAAATAGCCACAGTTGGTATAATAACCACAGCTGGTATCAGTTGGTATTACAAATAGTCCACGATTTAATTATTTGTAACAAAAGTTTGTGAACAAATAAAAATCTTGTCAGCCAAATAGCTAGATCTATAATCATTTAGTCGAAGAATTCACATTGGATGTCCACAATTGAGTGGATACACCATAAACATTCTTCGCGACACCTTAGAAGAAGTAAAACCCATAAGTTAGAACCAGACCAATATTCCAACCATAAGTCCAATAGTTGGAAGAAAAGGAGTTGAAGACCATAAGAAAACTCTAAGGGGTAGAGTAAACATTTAGTTGGTTGTACAATAACTTAATACTTTGAGTAAAATGGAAGAAGAAGGTCTGAACTGAGAGGAAGTTCAATCTTATTTTCATAAGATTGTTGAACACTACTTTCAGAAGGATGTCAGACCAGAAGCCGAAGTTTATACTTCGAGGAAGTAAGAAGTGGACTATAACGTGAGAAAGTGAGTAGTATTTACTCAGAAGTACGAAAGCTCAAGTAAGTCAAGCATAAAGAAGTTGGACGAAGAAAACACCATAGACCAAAAACAGCTCAAGAAGGCCAAAGACTGAAGTAGATTGACCATACCAAAAATTAAAGTCTATTTGAATGATTCCTTTCATGGAACCTAAAGAACCCAAAATAGTTACAGGTATCAATAATAAACTATGATTGGATGGACTAAATGAGTCTAATCCATTCTTAGAGAAATAAACCATCATGATCATTTCCATGTTAAATACCTTACTTAGTACCATTATTGCAATTTTGGTACTAAGGGAAAACAAAGACCTATTTTATCAAATAGGAGAATGTTATCCAATTAGTCTTCAGTTAAGACTAGCAGCACCAGAAGAAGTCTCAATCATTGAATCTTCAATGAGAAAGGAAACAAGCTTATAGAGTTGGAAGAAATCAATGAATCAAAGCAAGAGCCATGGTTCAGAGACAAGTATTATTAGATTCCAGAGAAAATCATAGAACTGGAGTTAGAAACTTATGTTCGGAGACAAACCCTAATGGATTCCAGGAAGAATCTGGACAAGGGATATATTCAATTATATCCAGTGAGATCACTGTGGAGTTCTAGAAAAGTTTAAGTCTGCATAAGTCAGAACCACACTTCGGAAACGTGAGAGAGTTCAAACTTCGAGGACGAAGTTTAGTTTAAGGGGTAGAGACTGTAATATCCCAGGTAATGGGGTTACAAAAATAGAGGAATTAGATGTGTGCATTGCATTCATGCATAGAAAATCTGGGGAATTTTCGCGCTTTAAAGTAAAACAGTCACAGTAACTGAAGTTTCACTTGACCTTGGTGGAATTGAAGTAGCTCATCAAGTCAAGCGCTATAAACCTCAATGTGACTTTGTTAAAACCTTGTTTTGGGTAGAGAGGATTTGATCTAAGGGGTTAGATCAAATGGAATTGATATTCAACACAACAACACTTTACTCAATGATCAATTGCTTGATCATACAAAAGATCACAACATGGTAATCCTTGTCATAACATATGAACACCAATTAAATTGGAAATCAAGTAACAATAATTGAAGAAACTATTCTTCACTTATCTTCTCCATGTCTTAAACTAATCCTTGATCTTACCATGAACCTCATGGTATTCATTCCACTTCAACATTGGAATTTATAACAAGGAGATCCACTCAAGAAGTATATATTCTTCCATATTCCAAATTATTAAGCATCAAACCTAGAGAGGTGAGAGTTCTATAATGATTGTTAGAGAAGCAAAGATAAACCTTAAGCTAAAACTTGGATATACATCCATGTAATCAAATAATCATCTTTAAGAGGAACCCTAAGATATTATTCAAGACAATTCCAAATGAGAGAGATCATTCATACCAATCTTAGTCTTACCTATTTAAGAATAAAGGACAACCAATGAGCTAAAGTATTAGGTTGTAAACCATTTCCCTTTGGAGTGGTGAGATAACCTAATATCAAATGGACTAAGATCATATCCATGAATTAATAAAGTAAGGAGGAGATTAATTCAACCAAGATAGTCAAGTGGAGATTTAGACTTGATATCTAGTAATATATGGTGAATACACCATAAACCCTAGAATAAACCCTTCCATTAGAAATACTTTAGGAAGCCCAACCTTGAACATTATAAATTGAATGATGATCATAAAACTTAAGAACTTGAGGAAATGATATCAAGAACAAGTTGATCATGTCTAACCATGATCATGCTCTTGAGATATGTGAGGATAAGATAAACCCTAATAGGATAAGTAGATATCATTCACCACATGAAATCATGGGGAAATCATTAGTAAGCAACCCTAGACTTATATCCCAACCTTTACTTGTGAACCACTTGGTGCTCCCAATTAGAATCCTACCATATCTATATTTCCTAAATTAAGGAACCCAAGAGAACCTTAGAGTTAAACACTATACCTTATGTAGTGAGAAAACATACATCCATGTGACCAAAGTTAACTATAAAAAGAACTTAAATCAATGAAGTTACTTTAATGATAAGTTGGGAGTAATAAAAGAAGTTAATTGGTAGAAGATAAAACCAATTCTCTAATCTTTAGTAATTAGGGAAGCACATGAAATATTAAGCAAGTAAACACCTTACCATGGTTAGGGGAGATTATACCCTAGCACATGCAATATGGAGACACCCCATCTCTATAACCTAGAATTAAATCTCAACCCTAGTTTATGTATCACTATGGTGATCATAATACAAACCAGGCCATAGTTGAGAGTCAAACCAATTGCCATTAGGTGAATCTCATTAGAACCCTAGGATTGCTCACAAACTACATCTTATGTTTGAATTATGAACCTAAGATTAACCTAGTGTTAAATACCATAATTAAAATCATATGTGTGATCAACCACTTATCCTCATAAGTCAAAACCAAACTATGTTGAGAATAATGTTCACCCTAGGGCATTCAAGATAGAATTAATACAATTCATTAGCACATAGTTATGCACATAAAATAATAGGCAAGTGACAACCTTTTCAAATAGGAGGTCAAATCCTTAGAGATATTTTAACACATGAACTTATGCCATTAAGTCACCCCTTATTGAAAACCATTAATAAGTATTACCTTGAGATTGTTTCTTGCAAGATAAAACCAAATAAAAATCTACATGTAATTAAATAGGAAAACAATCAATTGGAAAATAATTTGAATATTTCTAAATACAATATCCAAATTTACCTGGCCGAGCAGCCCACGATGCAGCCCAGCACTACAGCCCAGTAGCAACCCATGGTCCAGCCCAGTCCACCGTTAGAACCAGCCCAACTTACCGATTCGAAGAGGACGTCGTCTTCTTCTTCTCTCTTCGCATGGACGCCACCGGGACGTCGTGAGAGAATTCGCCGGCCACCTCACTGTCGTTGATAAGATCGAGCGCGGACGCCAGCGACCAGCTCAACAACATGGACAAGAATTCCCGCGTCCGAGCTTATCTAAACACGACCAAATTCATGCCAGAAATCATCGACGACGTCACCTCCGCATCTATGCCATCACCGGCGACGTGCCTGTTATCACCAGAATTTGACCAAGTTGGAGGTGGGCCACGATCAAGATAAGCCTGAAGGTTATTTTTGGAGAGAACACGAAGATCGGCCTTTTATACCAAGTTGGGCTTAATTGCCCGTGTATCTGTAAAATATTAGATCGCATCTTAGTTTAGAAGTTAGAATCTTACTCGTGCACGGTTTGGTGCACGCCCACATTAGAAAGTCCGCTGGACTATAAATATGTATCTAGGGTTTATGGAATAAACAACAACACAACGTTCACCCCAAAACAAACCAATCTCGGCGCATCGCCAACTCCTTCGTCTCGAGGGTTTCAATCAGGTAAGCGACATGCTGCCTAGATCGCATCTTGCGATCTAGGCAGCACAAGCTCCACGTTGTTCATGCGTTGCCGTCTTGAAGCGTCTTTGATGGCGGGCAACGTAGTTATCATAGATGTGTTAGGGTTAGCATAGTTCTCCGTATAACATGCTTACGTAGTGCAACCCTTGCATGTCTAGCCGCCCTCACACCTATCTCAGGTGTGGGGGCGGCACCCTGCTTGTTCATTATTTAGTAGATCTGATCCGTTACGATTGCTCCTTGCTCTGCAAGGATTAGTTTAACATCTGCAATAGTTAGGCCTTACAAAGGGGGGGAGGATCCAGCGGCACGTAGGGTGGCGTTCGCAAGTCCTAAACAGGATGTTCCGAGGATCAACGCCATGTTGGTTTTTTGGCCTTGTTTAGGATCGGCTTACGAGCACCGTGCGTGGCCGCGAGGCCCAACCTGGAGTAGGATGATCCGATTATGCGGTGAAAACCCTAAATCGTCGTAGATCTCATTAGCTTTATCTTGATCAAGCAGGATCACCAAGTATTCGTGCACCCCGTACGAATCATGGGTGGATCGGCTCTTTGAGCCGATTCACAGGATAACCTGAGAGCCGATCGAGGCTCTTATTTAATGTTTACGTGTATGCCATGCAGGAACTAAGCGAGGCATCCCCATCACCTTCCTGACCAGGTATAGGTCAGGTGGCACGCCCTTGCACTTCGCATCGCCGCGTGTGACCAGAAGAGCATTGCGGGCCGTCGCTCGGAGGGGTCTCAGCCAGCCGCAGCTCTAGGCTCTTCCCGGCTCTACACTGTGTTGACAGGCCGCTGCCCGCCGGTGGGTTTTGGCGATCAACACATTCTGCACGCCGGTGGGACAATCGTCTACATCAACCACATCGCCATCTACATCTGAGATGGCGGCGGACTACGCCATCACCTACGAGGAGTTACTGCCGAGCTCAAGAAGAAATACGACGAGATCAAGGTCACCCTCGAAGCCGACCTCATCGGCTCTTTCGTGAGAACCCGTACCCATGGCATCAGATGGAAGGGATTCTCACCACAAGGTGCACTCGATGGGATAGATCTCTCTGCCCCGTCGGAGGAACGCACCAGGGGCCTACGGCAGGAGATCAACTACTTGATGGCTCACTCGCTACACCGCCACTCTGAAAATTTGGTCAACGTGTTGGAGCGTCTCGCTCTGCGCGTGATCCAGGAGATCATGAGCCACCAGTACTCGCCGTCAGGACCAGCTCTCGGGACGCATCAAGGAGAGTTGCCACTCCAGTCCCGTCCACCGCTGCCATATGCGTTGGCAGCACCCGCTGAAGTGCCGGCTACACCGGCATTCGTCGTCTACAAGATCGGTGGTGACCCCGGTGACTACCGGTTCTTGGCTGAGGCGCCTAAGGAGATCCCTCAAGGATACGCGTGCACGTATGTGCGATTGTGGCAATGGCCACTCTCAAACCAGGCCACAACGTCGGGGACTCCGGCGCAAACAGAGGAACGTCAACAACAGAGCTTGAGAAGCGTACGTGGCTAACTAAGTACGCCACCCCGACGAAACTCCCGAGCCCAGCTCCTGCGGTTGGCTCGTAGCTGGAAAAGCAAACATGGCTGGCTAAGTACGCCACCCGGCGAATCTTCGAGTGCATCTCCTGCAGCCGGCCACAATGCGGATCAGATCGATTACCATCGAGAGACCAGTTCGGCATGGTGCCGAAAAGAAGGGCAATCGGCTATTCCAAGCCGTACCGACGAGTACGAAATGATCCCGCTGCCACCTAAATATCGGCTCCCTGACTTCTCCAAATTCAGTGGATCAGATGGCTCCAGCTCCATCGAGCACGTCGGCCGATATTTGGCGCAACTAGGACCGGCTTCAGTGTCGGATCAGCTACGCGTGAGGCTCTTTTCACAGTCCCTCACGGGATCGGCGTTCGGATGGTACACTTCTTTGCCAAAGAAACTCCATCCGATCTTGGAAGCAATTGGAAGAACAATTCCATACGCAATACCATTCAGAAGCTTCCGAGTCTAGCATTGCCGATCTAGCACAACTACGTCGAAGCGCGGAGAAACGGTGACAGAGTACATCCGGCGCTTCAGAATCTTAGGAACCGATGTTATTCGGTTCGTATAATCAAAAGGAAGCGATCGAGTTGGCAGTAGCTGGCCTTGCAACACAGCTCAAGGACATGGCCTCCCAAGCAGATTATCCCTCGCTGGCGCACATGGTTCAGAAACTATCGACATATGAACAGCGCCACCCAGACCTGTACCAAGACAAGTTCAAGCGTGCAGTAGTCGTGGTCGATACAGAGGAAGATGAAGTGCTGCGGGAGACCAAGAAGTAGCGATGGCTGAGTGGACTCGGGGAGGAACCCCGTGTCCTGCAAATGGGTAAAGCCACCAGGGCCGCCCAGGGGATTTGATTTTGACGTGACCAAGACTGAACAAATCTTCGACCTCCTGCTCAAGGAGAAACAGTTGACGATTCCTGAAGGTCTCAAGTTCCCCACGGCGCAAGAGCTAAACGGAAAGCCGCATCGCAAATTCCACAACTCGCTTTCCCATGCCACCAACGACCGCAGGTGTGGCGTCGGCACATCCAAGCGGCGATAGAGAAGGGGCGTTTAATTTTCAACCGTATCGCCATGAAGGTAGACACCCAGCCCCTCCCCGCCGTTAACATGGTAGAAGTCATCTACCCCGAGGGTTGCCAGCCAGGTCCCACGTTCAGCATCAACATGGTAGGACACGGGAACTACTCAGCAAAGATGGAGATGAGGGCAGCTGCTCTCATAGCAAGGACACAGAGGAGGCCGCTCCACGCGATCGGCTCCATCATGACGGCAAGCGCTACGTCACGAGGGAGAAGTGAAGAACATAAGATATCAACGACCTCTCTCTGATCACCTCCTCAACAAATATGTGAGTCAGTATGACCAACGCCGACGGTCCAACTATGATGATGAAGGAGATCGTCTGGCTAGAGAAGCCAGAAGACATCGTCGGCAGAATCGCGATGAGGAGGAGCACGAGCGCCGTGCCACAGACAAGTCAAGGGAGCAACATGACAACGCCAGACACTGGGACTGCCCTTTCTTCAGACACTGCTGGGATTCAGGAATGAGCCGATTGCCCACAATCGGCAATTGCCCAGAATGCAACCAGAAGAAGAAGGAGGCAGCCAACGTGTCTGTGTTCAAGCGCTTAGGGCCTCTCCCGCCACAGAGCAAACGTGCTGAGTCACCTCGTTGGGCAGATCTGGAGGATTCCGAAGACGAGGGACTAGAAGAAGAAGAAGACAGGTACCACCGTCCAAGGTGGTGCCCTGACGGACTCAGCCGTTCACAAAAACGCAGGGTTCAGCGGTTGCGCGGCCTGGAGGAAGCCGAAAGGTTATACTTGCACATGCTAAGGAAGGCACGGCCTGATCTGGCTGCAAAGGTTCAGCGAGCCCTGGATGAGGAGGGTCGTCCACGGAGAATGGAGTGGCGTCCCAAGCAAAAGAAAGCCGATGATGAAACATCGGCTGGCACAAACATGGTGTTTGTCTTGCCGACAGAGCTTAGTGCTCCACGATTATACGATACACTCAAGGTGGATGACAGCAGGCGCATCAAGTCAGAGGTTGGGTTGGTTTTGTCCAGCCTAACCGAGTAGCAAGATTAAAACAATGAGCAAACGGGTGAGGCTGATCCTTGTGATCGGCCCCAAAAAATTTATGGAGGAACATTACAAAACCTTCATCGAACAAGCAATGTGGAGGCCGATTCCAGCAATCGGCTAAAATTATTTTCTGCACATATTCTGTTTGTGGTCAGCAACGATCTACTGGGCAGCGGCCACGTCGGCAGATGAAAGTCAGCATGAATCTTTGCGAAGCCGATGTACAAGTGCAGTGCCCTGACTAACCATGAAAGCCGATATCTGCAGTCATTTGGCAGATTCGGCTCGGGGGGCATATAGTCAGATGAACGTGTGCAGGTAACACGTGCAGACATGTGGGCAATGAAATACTGGGGGCCGATGGGAGAAAATCGGCCAGTAGTTTTTTTTTACAGCCGATGCAAGGGCATCGCCTTTAGAATTGAGAAACAGCCGATGCGCAGCCATCGACTCTAGTGGAATTATGCGATGTCTATCGAGCCTCCACCAAATCCAGGCCAGCGGTGGTGCCTTCTGTTGCTTCGAGGGAATAAACGATGGAAATTTCTTCAGCTGCTTCGAGCCGATCTGGGTTCCTGAACCTTTTTGTCAAGGATTTCCAATCTTTGGGACTAGTTCAGCTGAAGCGGAAGATTATCGGCTGTCTGAGGAAAAAAGAGGGTCGGTTTTGGCGCATTCTCTCTGACATTATCGCCTCGAGTAAGGCTCGGGGGGCAGCAGGCTCGAGTAAGGCTCGGGGGGCAGCAGGCCTGGTGGATGCTCTGTTTTACTCTGTTTAAAAAGCCGATGGGGATACCATCGGCTGCTCCTTCATTGCAACCTTCTTCACAATGATGAGTACTGAAGAAGATTATTGGATTTGGTTGGAAAAGTTCAAAGATTTCCCTGAAGATCCTGCGTTTTCCACCAGATTTAGGAAATCATCAGTTGAAGAAGGAAAGGGTGAATTTCAAAGAACCGATGCGGTGCTATCGGCTCAATACGCATTGGCAAAGGGGACGAATCGGCAAGGTCAGTAGAAGAGGGAATCGGCTCAATTAAACTCAGAAGAAATCGGCAAAATCAAATTGGGGAAAAGTTCTTCATTGATAGGCGAGATTTCTTACATAAAGAGCTAATTGCTCTCAAAAGGAAATACTAGGGGATACATTGCCCCATCTACTACTACTGGCCCTATTCTAGAGGTCCTATCTACGGGCCATCACTGCCCTCGTCGTCGCCGTCGTCGCCACTATCGGCGCTGCTCCCGGCGGGCTCGTCGTCGCTCCAATGGCCGCCGACCGGGCCCTCGTTGTCTTCATCTTCTTCGTCAGCGTCGTCCTCATCGCTGTCGAAGTCGCTAAGATTGCCCGGCCAAGGGCAGAACCGCTTGGCCGGCGGCTCGTCGGAGGAGCTCTCGTCGTCGTCCTCCTCCTCCTCTTCCTGCTTCTCCTCCCCGGAAGAGGTGAAGTCGCAGGAGAAGCTGTCGTCGTCACTCTCCTCTTCCGTTTCCCCAATGGCGAGGAAGCGGAGGTCGCTCTCCCCGTCCGTCGAGGATTGGTCGTCCTCGGACCAGATGGAGAAGTCGTGGTCTGACTCCTCTCCGGCCGCAATGGCGCGGCGGGTTTTCGCCGCGTGGACCTCTGCCGGGTTGTACTCCGGCGTCGGCTCACGGGATGTGGAGGACTGGCTGGAAGGATCCGATGGAGCAGAGGAGGAAGAAGACATGGTGGCAGGAGGGCTTTTGGAGTGCTAATGCGGAGGAGATGCAGAGGAGAACTGTTCATGGCAGTTAAATAAAAGGGGATATAGTGGAAATTCAATGCCACAGCAGTTTCCGAGGAAGTGGTGCCTAAAAAAAAAAAAAAACTGCCAGATCACGCGGAGAAGTTGAGAAGGCAGGACATCATGATGAAGGATACTGCAACAGTTCTGCCACGACATGACCCGACGGAGTGATTTTGGAATTACCAATTCCAAAACCAGGGGGGCATGTGTTATCACCAGAATTTGACCAAGTTGGAGGTGGGCCACGATCAAGATAAGCCTGAAGGTTATTTTTGGAGAGAACACGAAGATCGGCCTTTTATACCAAGTTGGGCTTAATTGCCCGTGTATCTGTAAAATATTAGATCGCATCTTAGTTTAGAAGTTAGAATCTTACTCGTGCACGGTTTGGTGCACGACCACATTAGAAAGTCCGCTGGACTATAAATATGTATCTAGGGTTTATGGAATAAACAACAACACAACGTTCACCCCAAAACAAACCAATCTCGGCGCATCGCCAACTCCTTCGTCTCGAGGGTTTCAATCAGGTAAGCGACATGCTGCCTAGATCGCATCTTGCGATCTAGGCAGCACAAGCTCCACGTTGTTCATGCGTTGCCCGTCCTGAAGCGTCTTTGATGGCGGGCAACGTAGTTATCATAGATGTGTTAGGGTTAGCATAGTTCTCCGTATAACATGCTTACGTAGTGCAACCCTTGCATGTCTAGCCGCCCTCACACCTATCTCAGGTGTGGGGGCGGCACCCTGCTTGTTCATTATTTAGTAGATCTGATCCGTTACGATTGCTCCTTGCTCTGCAAGGATTAGTTTAACATCTGCAATAGTTAGGCCTTACAAAGGGGGGGAGGATCCAGCGGCACGTAGGGTGGCGTTCGCAAGTCCTAAACAGGATGTTCCGAGGATCAACGCCATGTTGGTTTTTTGGCCTTGTTTAGGATCGGCTTACGAGCACCGTGCGTGGCCGCGAGGCCCAACCTGGAGTAGGATGATCCGATTATGCGGTGAAAACCCTAAATCGTCGTAGATCTCATTAGCTTTATCTTGATCAAGCAGGATCACCAAGTATTCGTGCACCCCGTACGAATCATGGGTGGATCGGCTCTTTGAGCCGATTCACAGGATAACCTGAGAGCCGATCGAGGCTCTTATTTAATGTTTACGTGTATGCCATGCAGGAACTAAGCGAGGCATCCCCATCACCTTCCTGACCAGGTATAGGTCAGGTGGCACGCCCTTGCACTTCGCATCGCCGCGTGTGACCAGAAGAGCATTGCGGGCCGTCGCTCGGAGGGGTCTCAGCCAGCCGCAGCTCTAGGCTCTTCCCGGCTCTACACTGTGTTGACAGGCCGCTGCCCGCCGATGGGTTTTGGCAGTCAACAGTGCCATCGCCCCCGTGATCTCCTAGGGCTATAAATAGGCCAAGAAGATCTCTGTGAACTCCTTGTTCTTCGAAGCCACTCCACTCTCTCTCAAACCCTCTTCATCTCTCACCAGCTTCAATTACTGGCCGCCGGTGCCGAGCATGAACACGTCGGAGGAAGCCACCCCAGGGACTCAGAGGTAGTCCATGAGAAGCGCATGAGTGCGAGGATCATTCTGGTAGAAGGAATCGATAAATGGCGTGCTCAATCGAGCAAATTCGACCGTCCCCTTTCGCTCGGGTTCGCCGGAATCCGCGACGCCGTGCTCAACCCCGACCATCCCCGTCTTCCTCAAGCCGTCTATCAGATTTGAGGTGAGCCTGCGCGTCTTTAGCATCCTTTATTGCGTAGAATAGTGGTCCCTAGCCCGTGATTGGATTTCGCCGGATTTGCACCGCCGCAGACAGGTTGGCCGGCGTGGCTCCGGTGATCTTTGGGAAGCGACGTTACCACCATCTTGCTCAGGGCGTTGAGGAGATCCGAAAACCACTAGTAGCTCATCCTGGGGGGCAGTAAATCGGCGGCGCCACCGTGCACTGGCTCGCCGGCGTTGAGCCGTCGACGATGCCAGCGTGGCGATGGGACCAGTGGCTGGTTTGACCTGGTCAACTACCAACGAGGCAGCTGACCTGGGGCAGACCCCACCTGTCTGTGCCTGCGGGTAGTTACAACCCGGGTACATCTAGTCATTTCATTTAAAGTTTAACTCCAGAAAATTGCTGCAACTTCACATGAATTTACAAAATTCATATTAACTCAGAAAAATTAAAATAAGATACTAAAATTCTTAGAAAAGAAAACTCTATCCAATAAAAATATAAAATGAAATTTTTATTTTTAATAAAAATTCAATTATTTAATACTTGTTATTTAAGCCTTATTTATTAATTCTAAATTCAATTCCATAATTAGGAAAACTTTTCAAATTAAATAAAAACCAGTAAATAAATAAAGAAAACATTAAACTAATTTTCTTTATTTATTATTTGATTAAATCCTTATTAGGAGGATTTAAAACCCTGATTAATAAATACCTTAATTATTAATTATTTAAAAATAATAAAATGTCAAATCCAACATTATTGTTATCTCAAACTCATTAATAACTTCAACTTGATAATGAAGTTATTAATCCAAGAATTATAGGGTAGTTAAGAAACCCTAGATCCATTAGAAACCAAGTGATAACCTCATAATTTCATGTGAAACTTAAATTGATTCTAACCTAAACCCTAGGTTAGAATATGTGATCATGGTACCTACTTTCAAATTATAGAACCACAGTAGCAACTAAATAATTGCCATGACCACATAAAATGTAGAAATCCTATCACTAGTTAATTGCTATTCCTTGTTCTCATCCAAATACAACTAGTTGATCAAATAGGATCAACCAAGTCTAAACCCTAGTTCCTATCCCAAAGAACACCATCCTTAGTTATCCATAATTAGCATCACACCATTGTGATGAACACTAATAGCAACTACACCTACTATTTGGTATTACATTCCATACTCCACTAAACCCTACTAGTGTTGGATACATATCAACCATCCTATTTAGGAGTCAATTATTCATTACTTAGTGAATCCAATAACAAAACCTAGACCACCTCAACCTTAATTGATATACTTCTTATTATTTAAGAAGTATGTTCTTCAAAAGTTATTCTTTTAAAGTATAGGATAATCAATCATTAACCATGCCATATAGTACTAAAACTAACCACTGTTCTTTACTTGTTAACATTATGTCAATTATCATTCCCTGTGTGCTCAATTGATTACGATGCTTTATTATCCACCTGTTTATGATCCCAAGTAATCACACCTGAATAAGAACCTTGTATGTGAATCAAGCTAAAAGTGCAACACACCCTGAACCAATCATTACAACTCACTGATCCTAAATCATCGGGGTTAGATCACGCTTAGAGCGATTGCATCTCATACTTATGCATTATTGCATCCTTGCCAATCTTTTAAACATCGTCCTTACCGGACGATGATTGCTATTTCAGAATTTGGAGTTATTGCGTATCGAAGACCTTGCCTGCATAATCTTGCAGTCAAGAAAGGCAAGTGATGACCCACAAGTATAGGGGGTGTATCGTAGTATCTTCGATAAGTAAGAATGTCGATCCCAATGAGGAGCAGAAGGTGTTGACAAGCAGTTTCGATGAAGGTTTCACTGTAAATGCTCTCAGACAAGTATTCAGAGGGTTTTGATGTAACAGATGAATAAAGTACGAGTAGGTAAAATGCGAGAGAAATAATTGCAGCGAGTGGCCCAATCCTTTTTAGCACAAAGGACAAGCCGGTTTGTTTACTTATAATGACCAAACGTTCTCGAGGACACACGGGATTTTAGCCTAGTGCTTTCGCTACATACAGCTGATTAATCTTCATTGTTTTGATAAGTGTTGTGTGGGTGAACCTGTGCTAATGTACCGCCCTTCCTAGGACTAATACATACTTGTGATTATACCCCTTGCAAGCATCCGCAACTACAAGAAAGTAATTAAGATAAATCTAACCACAGCCTTAAACTCTGAGATCCTGCGATCCCTCCTGCATCGATATACCAACGGGGGTTTAGGTTTCTGTCACTCCGGCAACCCCGCAATTGGCAAACGAGTACAAGATGCATTCCCCTAGGCCCATAAATGGTGAAGTGTCGTGTAGTCGACGTTCACACGACACCACTAGAAGAATAACACCACAACTTAAATATCATAACATTGAATATTACTCAACCATAGTTCACTACTAACATTTAGACTTCACCCATGTCCTCAAGAACTAAACGAACTACTCACGAGACATCATATGGAACATGATCAGAGGTGATATGATGATGAATAACAATCTGAACATAGACCTTGGTTCAATGGTTTCACTCAATAACATAAACAACAAGTAGAAATCAGTACCGGGAGAGTTTCCCCTATCAAACAATCAAGATCAAACCCAAATTGCTACAGCGGTGACGATGTCCAGCGGTGGAGATGGCGGTGATGATGGTGAAGATGATGATGATGGTGATGGAGATGATGTCCAGCTTGATGGCGGTGACGATGGCGTCGATTTCCCCCTCCGGGAGGGAATTTCCCCGGCGGATTCCTGCCCGCCGGAGAGCTCTTTTCTCTCTGGTGTTCTCCGCCCCGCAGAGGCGGCTGTAACCCTTCGTGAGGATTCCTCTCTGGCTTAGGTCTTCGGGACGAAGGGTTTCGCGAAGAAAAGGAGGCGAAAGAGGCCGAGGGGGCCCCACACCACATGGTGGCGCGGCCAGGCCATGGGCCGCGCCACCCTATGGTGTGGGCCCACCCTGGGTCCAGCTGGCTCCCCCTTCTGGCTTCCTCCGTCATCTGGAAAAATAGGAGTTTCTGTAAAACTTCCTTCCACAGCTGATCTTCCGAAATATTGCATCCTGACGGTGCTTTTTCCAGCAGAATCCTGGCTCCGGTGCTCGATCTCCAAATAATCATGAAACATGCAAAATAGATGAAATAACATAAGTATTGTGTCCCAATATGAAATATATCAATGAATAACAGCAAATTATGATATAAAATAGTGATGCAAATTGGACGTATCAACTCCCCCCAAGCTTAGACTTCGCTTGTCCCCAAGCGAAACTGAACTCTGTAAATAGGTCCACATGTTTATGGAGTGAAGAGTCGATAAATAAAATACGGACAAGAAGCATCATATTCATTTACACAAGACATTATAGTAAACAACTTCCTCATATAATTCAACTTGAAACAAGTATAAGGTAATCACAAATAAAGGTGCATAAAGAATCATAATTGGTGATGGCAAACTTTGTTCTTGGTCAGAGAACATTTAACAAATTATATTCATTATTGAGCAGTGCTCTCATATTAAAACTTATGGTAGACTTGCATACTCAATCATATTAATCATTGATGACTTCAAAGCTATATTCATTCAAGGTAAAACTTGTACTAAACAAGAAAGAGTAAAGACATGATGAAGCAAATCACAATATAATAGTTTAATCACAACAACTCAAATGCTTGCTTGAGATAGAGGGAAATAGGTTTACTGACTCAACATAAAGTAAAAGACAGGCCCTTCGCAGAGGGAAGCAGGGATTAAATCATGTGCTAGAGCTTTTTCAGTTTTGAAATCATATAAAGAGAATAAAAGTAAAGTTTTGAGAGGTGTTTGTTGTTGTCAACGACTGGTAGCGGGTACTCTAACCCCCTTGCCAAACAAACCTCCAAAGAGCGGCTCCCATGAAGGACGTTATCTCTACCAGCAAGGTAGATCATCCCTCTTCTCTTTTGTTTACACAAGTACTTTAGTTTATTTTAAGGATGACACTCCCCCCAACCTTTGCTTACACAAGCCATGGCTAACCGAATCCTCGGGTGCCTTCCAACAATCTCATACCATGGAGGAGTGTCTATTGCAAAATTAAGTTGCTTACTGATGAATCAGGGCAAAACATGTGAAGAGAATTATTAATGAAAGTTGATTAATTGGGGCTGGGAACCCCGTTGCCAGCTCTTATTGCAAAATTATAGGATAAGTGGATGAAGCCACTAGTCCTTTAGTGGAGGCTGCCTAACAAGACTGAAAGATAAAACACCACACACTTCCTCATGAGCTATAAAACATTGACACAAATAAGAAGTAATAAGTTTTGAATTGTTTAAAGGTAGCACATGAAGTATTTACTTGGAATGGCAGAAATTACCATGTAGTAGGTAGGTATGGTGGACACAAATGGCATAGGTTTGGGTTCAGGTTTGGATGCACGAGAAGTATTCCCTCTCAGTACAGGTCTTTGGCTAGCAAGGTTAATTAGCAAGCATAAGAGTTGAGGGAAACAAACAAATATACATGTGATAGAAACAATCATGCATCTTACTTGTAAGCACAAACAGTTTTAACTTTTAGAATACTAGGCTAAGAACTGATAAGAAAGATAATAACATCTTCTACATTGGTTTCCTCTATTCTTCTAAAACTCAAAGTGTTGTTGCTATTGACCATTGCTAAGTTTGCCAAAACCAAATAGATTAACTTAATGCTCCCAAAGTGGTACCAATACTAAAATCAAGATCAATCATATAGTAGAAATTGCAAACTAAAATAAGATGTGCAATATGTAAATGATAAGACTTCTCATTAATATTCCATAACGATAACTCACACCAAGGGATACATAGACAAACTAAAGGAGAGATACTTCCATACTGCAACCCATCTCATACGATAACTTCCCTACTCATGATATGACACTACTTGATAGTAAAAAGTAAAAGGTAATGATAATGTGATACCGCGGCACTCCCCCAAGCTTGGAACAAACCAAGGGGATGCCAATACCGATGATGGATTACTCCTTTGGTGATGGTGGTGATGAATTCCTGACAAGCTTCTCAATAAGCTCCTGAAGCTCATCAATCCTGTATATGAGGTTGCGAATCATCTCCGAATTGTGCTCGACGCGGTTAAGAAGTCTGTCCGACGACGAGTCCCAACTCTTGGAGTTATTTCCCCAACCTTCAGCTTCGGGCTCCGTCTTTCCTACATTGTTAGAACGATCTATATCCCAATTGCTAGGCAGTGCTGCCTTGGGAGTCCTTTCAATTTGATTATTGTAGATTAGATTGTGGAAAGGATGGTGAATGCCTGAAGAAGATGTCCTTGGAGCTAGGTAATGGCGGGGAAGTCCTCCTCCGGTCCTAATCCGTGCGCTCTTCTTGGCGTTGAACGAGTTTGTCACCACTTCGACGCTTGCAATGGTGGTGCGTGGGTGCTCTTGCGGAACTTCTTCGACTTCCTCTTCATCCTCCTTTGCTTCTTCCTTGACGCTCTTGTCCTCTTCTTTCCACTCACGATCCTGATTATCTTTTTCCGGAAGCTCCTTGCCCTTGTTCTTGGAGACCATGGTGCCTCTAAACTGAAAACAGATCCTGGCAGAAACAGCTCGAAACAAAACACGTCGAGAGAACGATATACGGACCTCCAGGGGTCCGGGGGATTTTATAATAATTTTTTTTAGAACAAACGGAAAGTACCAGATCGAACCAGAGTCGGAAAGGGGCGACGAGGCGGCCAGACCATAGGTCGGCGCGGGCCCAGGTCAGGCCGCGCCGGCCTATGATGGCACGCCCTCGTGCGTCCTTTCCACTCCGTTTCGAACTCGTAATTTTTCATATTTTTCAAAAACAACAAAAATAATGTTCGGAAAGTAAATCGCGAACTTTTCATTACCAGTACTGTTACCTATTCAAAGTTGAGTTCTGGCGGACTGTCAATTTGTCCTTTGATGAAAGCCTCCGGTGTTTCCACTCGAATAATATCAATATCAACATTATAAGAATCACCTGAGATATAATGCTTGAGTCTTTGTCCATTCACCACTTGCGTAGCATTGCCTTGGACAGAGCTAATTTTAATTGCTCCTGAACGATACACCTCCTCAACAACATACGGTCCTTCCCATTTCGAGAGTAATTTCCCTGCAAAGAATCTGAGACGAGACCGATACAATAGGACTTTATCCCCAATATTAAACTCTCTTTTGATAATCCTTCTATCATGCCATTTTTTTACTTTTTCTTTAAAGAGTTTAGCATTTTCATAAGCTTCACTTCTCCATTCATCTAGAGAACTTAATTGTAACAACCTCTTATCACCGACAAGTTTAGGATCTTTATTTAATTCTCTAACAGCCCGATAAGCTTTGTGTTCTAGTTCTAAAGGTAAATGACAGGCTTTTCCGTAAACCATTTTATAAGGTGACATTCCCATGGGGTTTTTATAAGCAGTTCTATAAGCCCATAGTGCGTCTTTCAATTTACTAGCCCAATTCTTTCTAGATTTATTAACGGTTTTCTGCAAGATAGATTTAATTTCTCTATTTGATAGTTCTACTTGACCACTACTTTGAGGGTGATAAGCGGAAGCAATTCTATGATTAATACCATACTTAGCAAGAGTTTTTCTAAAACCTCCATGAATAAAATGAGAACCTCCATCAGTCATAATATATCTAGGTACTCCAAATCTAGGAAAAATAATATCTAAAAGCATTTTTAAAGAGGTCTCACCATCAGCACTTTTTGTAGGTATGGCTTCCACCCATTTAGTAACGTAATCAACAGCAACAAGTATATGAGTGTTACCTTTTGAAGAGGGAAAAGGTCCCATGAAGTCAAATCCCCAACAATCAAACGGTTCAATAACAAGAGTATAATTCATAGGCATTTCATTGCGTCTAGAGATATTACCAACCCTTTGACATTCATCACAAGATAAAATAAACTTCCTTGCATCTTTGAAGAGAGTTGGCCAATAAAAACCTGATTGTAGAACCTTTTGCGCGGTTCTATCTCCGGCGTGATGTCCTCCATAAGCATTGCCATGACATTTACTCAATATCTCTTGTTGTTCATATTCGGGAACACACCTTCGCATAATACCATCCACTCCTTCTTTATATAAGTGTGGGTCATCCCAGAAATAATGCCTCAAGTCATAAAAGAATTTCCTCCTCTGCTGAGCTGAAAAGGTTGGAGGCAAGTACTTGGAAACAATAAAGTTAGCATAATCAGCATACCAAGGACTGTCTCGCGAGCTCACCTTTATTGCAGCCAATTGTTCATTTGGAAAACTATCATTAACAGGAACAGGATCATAAGCAATATTTTCCAATCTAGACAAATTATCAGCAACAGGATTATCAGCACCTTTCCTATCTACAATATGTAAATCAAATTCTTGCAAAAGAAGTACCCATCTAATAAGCCTTGGCTTAGCATCTTTCTTTGTCATAAGGTATCTAATTGCAGCATGATCAGTATGAATTGTAACTTTTGAATCAACAATATAAGATCTAAATTTATCACAAGCAAAGACTACAGCTAACAATTCTTTTTCAGTAGTAGCATAATTTCTTTGGGCAGCATCAAGAGTTTTACTAGCATAATGAATAACATTTAATTTTTTATCTACTCGCTGTCCAAGAACAGCGCCTACAGCAAAATCACTAGCATCACACATAATTTCAAAAGGTAAATTCCAATCAGGAGGTTCAACTATAGGAGCAGTTGTTAAGGCTTTCTTTAGAGTTTCAAAAGCTTCCTTACAATCATCATCAAAAACAAAAGGTACATCTTTTTGAAGAAGATTAGTAAGAGGCTTTGAAATCTTGGAGAAATCTTTAATAAATCTCCTATAAAACCCAGCATGACCAAGAACACTACGAATACCTTTAACATCCCTTGGATAAGGCATCTTCTCAATAGCTTCAACTTTAGCTCTATCAACTTCGATACCTCACTCGGAAATTTTATGTCCCAATACAATTCCTTCATTAACCATAAAGTGGCATTTCTCCCAATTAAGAACAAGGTTAGTTTCTTCACATCTCTGCAAAACTTTATCAAGATTTCGCAAGCAACTATCAAAAGAATTCCCATAGACAGAAAAATCATCCATGAATACTTCCACAATACTCTCACAAAAACCATGAAAAATAGCAGACATGCATCTTTGAAAAGTAGCAGGAGCATTACATAAACCAAAAGGCATACGCCTATAAGCATAAGTTCCATAGGGACAAGTAAAAGTGGTTTTCTCTTGATCTTTAGCTTTAACAGCAATTTGTGAAAACCCAGAATAACCATCAAGAAAACAAAAATGAGTATTTTTAGATAACCTTTCTAGCATTTGATCAATAAATGGTAAAGGATAATGATCTTTCTTAGTAACTTTATTAACTTTTCGATAATCAATGCACATTCTATACCCTACAACTACTCTTTGAGGTATGAGCTCATCATTATCATTAGGCACAACAGTCATTCCTCCTTTCTTAGGAACACAATGCACAGGACTAACCCATCTACTATCAGCAATAGGATATATAATACCAGCTTCAAGAAGTCGTAATACCTCATTTCTTACCACATCCTTCATCTTGGGAATTAGACGACGCTGAGGTTCAACAACTGGCTTCGCATCATCTTCCATATTAATGGCATGTTGGCAAATAGAGGGAGAAATCCCCTTCAAGTCATCAAGAGTATAGCCAATAGCACCTCGGTGTTTCTTCAATATTTGCAATAATCTTTCTTCTTCAAACTCTGTAAGCTTAGAACTAATAATAACAGGGTATATTTTCTTATCATCAATATGAGCATATTTAAGATTATCAGGTAAAGGCTTTAAATCAAAAACAGGATCTTCCTTTGGTGGCGGTGTTGTACCCAAGTCTTCCACCGGTAAATCATGCTTGAGAATAGGTTGGCGAAGAAAAATCTCCTCAAGCTCATCTCTTTCTTTCCTAAAAACTTCACTCTCGCTATCCTCCAAATGTTGCTGCAAAGGATTGTTAGGAACAAGAACAATAGATGCACACTGCTCCATTTTAAAATCATTACTAGGCAAATCAGCTTTATAAGGAGTTTTAGTAAATTTAGAGAAGTTAAACTCATAAGATTCACCAGCAAATTTAGTCAAAATTTTCTCTTTCTTGCAATCTATAATAGCTCCACAAGTATTTAGAAAAGGTCTACCAAAAATGATAGGACAATAATCACTAGCAGCGGAACCAAGTACCAAAAAGTCAGCAGGATATTTAATCTTACCACATAGAACTTCCACATCTCGAACAATACCAATTGGTGAAATAGTTTCTCTATTAGCCAGCTGAATAACCACATCAATATCTTCAAGTTCACAAGAATCAATTTCGTGCATAATCTCCGTGTATAGCTCATAAGGTATAGCACTAACACTTGCACCAATATCACATAAACCATAATAGCAATGATCACCAATTTTAACAGATAGCATAGGAACACTAGCTTGTTTGGGTTTATTAGGATGTGAAACAATATTAGAAGCATCTTCACAGAAAATAATATGACTATCCTCAACATTTTCAGTCACAAGATCTTTAACTATGGCAATAGCAGGTTCAACTTTTATTTGTTCTTCAGGTTCTCTAGGTTTCTTTTCACTTTTATGAACCGCACTATTTATAACAGAGTACTCTTTCATTTTAGCAGGAAAAGGAGTTTTTTCAATATAAGCTTCAGGAATAACATGATCAGCAGTCTCAATTACAACACATTTATTAATAGATGAATCAATTTTATCTTTGTATGGTTCATGATACTTATCAAAATTCTTCTTAGGCAATTCATAATGAGAGGCAAAAGCTTTATAAAGGTTCGCAGCAACTTGAGAATCAAGACCATATGTAGCACTAATATTACGAAATGTATCAGTATCCATAAAAGCTTCAATGCATTTATAATCATAAATTATACCTGATTCTCTATCTTTGTCGTTCTCCCAACCTTCAGTATTTTCTTGGATCCGATCAAGAAGGTCCCTTTTAAACTCTTCTTTGTTGCGTGTAAATGATCCAGAACAAGAAGTATCCAGCAAGGTCTTGTCTTGAAAAGAAAGTCTTGCATAGAAATTATCAATAATAATATTACCAGGAAGCTCATGAATGGGGCATTTGAGCATTAAAGACTTCAATCTCCCCCAAGCTTGGGCAATACTCTCTCCATCATGAGGCCAGAAATTATATATGCGGTTCCGATCTTTGTGAATTTCACTTGGAGGATAAAATTTGGAATAGAATAAAGGCACAATGTCCTCCCAATCAAGAGAATCACCATTCTTCAACAATTTATACCAATGCGCCGCTTTACCAGACAGCGATATAGAGAATAGTTTCTTCCTAACTTCATTCATAGCAATACCTGCACATTTGAATAACCCGCATAATTCATGCAAAAACAGTAAATGATCACCAGGATGGACAGTTCCATCCCCTTCATAGCGGTTATCCATAACATGTTCAATAATTTTCGTAGGTATTTTATATGGTATTACTTCCTCACCTGGCGCCTCATCCACTACCGTTGCAGTAGTAGTAGATTTTCCAAATAGAAATTGAAGAGAAGATCTCTCCATAATGACTTATAGCAGCAGGCAGAAATAAAATCAGCACAAACAGTAAAGGTTTCCTTACCAATTCCGCTTACCAATAGCGCTTCACTCCCCGGCAACGGCGCCAGAAAATAGTCTTGATGACCCACAAGTATAGGGGGTGTATCGTAGTATCTTCGATAAGTAAGAATGTCGATCCCAACGAGGAGCAGAAGGTGTTGACAAGCAGTTTCGATGAAGGTTTCACTGTAAATGCTCTCAGACAAGTATTCAGAGGGTTTTGATGTAACAGATGAATAAAGTACGAGTAGGTAAAATGCGAGAGAAATAATTGCAGCGAGTGGCCTAATCCTTTTTAGCACAAAGGACAAGCCGGTTTGTTTACTTATAATGACCAAACGTTCTCGAGGACACACGGGATTTTAGTCTAGTGCTTTCGCTACATACAGCTGATTAATCTTCATTGTTTTGATAAGTGTTGTGTGGGTGAACCTGTGCTAATGTACCGCCCTTCCTAGGACTAATACATACTTGTGATTATACCCCTTGCAAGCATCCGCAACTACAAGAAAGTAATTAAGATAAATCTAACCACAGCCTTAAACTCTGAGATCCTGCGATCCCTCCTGCATCGATATACCAACGGGGGTTTAGGTTTCTGTCACTCCGGCAACCCCGCAATTGGCAAACGAGTACAAGATGCATTCCCCTAGGCCCATAAATGGTGAAGTGTCGTGTAGTCGACGTTCACACGACACCACTAGAAGAATAACACCACAACTTAAATATCATAACATTGAATATTACTCAACCATAGTTCACTACTAACATTTAGACTTCACCCATGTCCTCAAGAACTAAACGAACTACTCACGAGACATCATATGGAACATGATCAGAGGTGATATGATGATGAATAACAATCTGAACATAGACCTTGGTTCAATGGTTTCACTCAATAACATAAACAACAAGTAGAAATCAGTACCGGGAGAGTTTCCCCTATCAAACAATCAAGATCAAACCCAAATTGCTACAGCGGTGACGATGTCCAGCGGTGGAGATGGCGGTGATGATGGTGAAGATGATGATGATGGTGATGGAGATGATGTCCAGCTTGATGGCGGTGACGATGGCGTCGATTTCCCCCTCCGGGAGGGAATTTCCCCGGCGGATTCCTGCCCGCCGGAGAGCTCTTTTCTCTCTGGTGTTCTCCGCCCCGCAGAGGCGGCTGTAACCCTTCGTGAGGATTCCTCTCTGGCTTAGGTCTTCGGGACGAAGGGTTTCGCGAAGAAAAGGAGGCGAAAGAGGCCGAGGGGGCCCCACACCACATGGTGGCGCGGCCAGGCCATGGGCCGCGCCACCCTATGGTGTGGGCCCACCCTGGGTCCAGCTGGCTCCCCCTTCTGGCTTCCTCCGTCATCTGGAAAAATAGGAGTTTCTGTAAAACTTCCTTCCACAGCTGATCTTCCGAAATATTGCATCCTGACGGTGCTTTTTCCAGCAGAATCCTGGCTCCGGTGCTCGATCTCCAAATAATCATGAAACATGCAAAATAGATGAAATAACATAAGTATTGTGTCCCAATATGAAATATATCAATGAATAACAGCAAATTATGATATAAAATAGTGATGCAAATTGGACGTATCAGCAAGTTCATAACTTGCTCATGTCATTTGAGTATTTCTATCAAATTAATTGCAAAGTACTATGGTTATCACTATTGCATAAAAATCAAAACCACTACTTTCATAACTATGAATATGACTATGTGGTGGGCAATGGAACCATGGATTGTGTTGATATGGTGGAGGTTCCATTGCACGGGTTTATATCCATCTAGGATTAAACAACAAATGTCGCCAGTGATTCTTGTGCCGTAATACCCGTGTTAACCATAAGATCCGGAGTGGGACGGAGTAGTCAAAGTGTTTCCACCTCTCGTTCATCAACGGATGCGCTTTACCGTAGACACTTGTATCTGTCAGGGCAAGCGGTTGGCTGGGGAAGCCTTAAGTCCCCACGGCATAGTCCGTAGACACTTGTCGCTCGAAGTGCAAGCGGTTGGCTGGGGAAGCCTTAAGTCCCCACGGTATTGCGGTCTATGATGGGTTGCAGCTACCGGCGAAGGAGTTTGGTTAACGAGTCCCAAACTGTCGTCGTGGTCGGGGTCCACCCGTGAGTGGGAATAATGGGACCGGCGAGGACCCAGGGTCGGGGCATGCAACAAAGGGTGGGTGTTCGAGGTAGCGGAGGAACATGATTGGCTAGACCTTATACCGGGCCTCACACCATAGGAAGTGTGGACAAGCCTGCAGCTTGGTTGGCACCAAGGTTAAGATCTCTTATGGGTAAAGCAACACACCTCTGCAGAGTGTAAAGAACCGTGACCTGTCACTCCCTGTTCCGGGATATGGAACTGCGAACGCGGCCGGAAAGGAGCTCCATGAAGTTCTAGTAAACCGGTGAAGGCTGACGGACATAGTTCTTCTGAATAAAAGCAACCTCTTGAAGAAATGGTTATGAAAACCTGCATTGGTATTAGACTTTCTGGTCTAATGCTGTAGCTAGTGCATTAAACACCTCTTTCCTATAATGAACTTGTTGAGTACGCTCGTACTCATCCCACTCTTAAATCCCCTGCTTAGATATGGAGGCATCGAAGGGGGATCTACAGTGCAACTCGAAGACCGAGGAAATCAACAACTACTTCAAGAGACAGGACCCTGTCAGAGGAGTCAAATACCACATCCAACAAGGAGAAAACCTAGTATAGCCATAGAAGGGAACTAGCTTCCTAAACGTAGCTCCTACTTAGCTAGAATCTATTCTTAGCCTCTCTAGCTAGTTAAATACTCTACAAATAGAGTTCGTGATAGGACTAGACTACAAGTCGTTCTTCTGGAGTTATCTGCAGTTTTACCTCATTGTAAAGTAGGAGGCTATGATGATCTTATGTAACAGAGTCTGTGTGTAATTCTATAGACATGCCTTGGACCCGCATATGTTTCTGTTGTACCACTCTGAGCGATATAATACTAGTGGAACGGTGTTTCACTGGTGTTATATCAGACTTGCATACTACACCATGCAGTGGTATGCCGGGTCACCACAGCGGAACTTCTGTGTTTTTCTTGACGCATATTCCGGGTATCATCAGATCCGGATGAAGAAGTCCGACCAAAAGGCGACCTCGTTCATCACCCCATTTGGCACTTACTGCTATGTTACTATGCCTTTTGGCTTGAAAAATACAGGTGCCACCTACCAACGTACGATGCAGCGGTGCTTGAAGGACCAAATTGGCCGGAACGTACACGCCTACGTCGATGATATCGCGGTCATGACCAGGAAAGGATCCGACTTGATCAGCGACCTTACAGAAACCTTTGAAAATCTCCGACGGTACAAGATGATGTTGAATCCGCTGAAGTGCGTCTTTGGCGTCCCAGCCGGAAAACTCCTTGGCTTCATCGTCTCTAACAGGGGCATTGAAGTTAACCCGGAGAAAATCAAGGCGATCTTGTGCATTAAAAGGCCAACTTGTCTTAAAGATGTGCAGCGACTAACTGGTTGTGTTGCCGCAATCAGTAGGTTTGTTAGCCGTCTTGGCGAGAAGGCACTACCCCTGTACAAGCTATTGAAGAAGACAGACAAATTTGTTTGGGACGAGGCAGCAGATGCAGCGCTTCAAGGGTTGAAGGAAATACTCACCTCCCCACCCATCCTAGGCGCACCAGGAGAGTCTGAGCCTATGCTCCTTTACCTGGCGGCTACCAACAGAGTCATCAGCCTCATCATCGTGGTGGAGCGATAGGAAGAAGGACACGAGTATGGAGTCCAAAGACCAGTATATTACATCAGCGAAGTGCTGACGGAATCCAAACAAAGGTACCCTCACTTTCAGAAGCTAGCCTACGGAGTATTCCTGGGCAGCAGGAAGCTGAGACACTACTTCCAGGAGCATCCAGTAACAGTCGTGAGCAAAGCTCCACTGTCAACGATTCTCAATAACGCTGACGCAACAGGACGCACAGCAAAATGGGGCATTGAATTATCCACCTTCGACATCAACTACAAAGCCAGGACCGCGGTCAAATCCCAAATCTTGGCAGATTTTGTTGCAGATTGGACAGAAGCTCCGGATATAAATCTGGAGCCGGAACCAGAGACATGGGTTATTCACTTCGATGGATCCAAGCAGCATCAAGGCTCAGGAGCCGGAGTCACCCTGAAATCCCCAACCGGAGAAGAACTGCAGTACGTTCTGCAGATCCACTTCCAAGCTACAAATAACATGGCGGAATACGAGGCTCTACTACACGGACTGCGCATCGCTAAGGAGATAGGGATCAAGCACATTATTTGTTGCGGAGATTCCGACCCGGTGGCACAGCAAGTAGCCGGAACCTGGAACGCCAGAAACTCCGTCATGGCGGCTTACAGAGATGAAGTTGACGAGATCGCCAAGTGCTTCCTCGGATACGAAGTCAAGTACGTCAGGAGAGACGACAACGCAGCGGCAGACATGCTATCCAAGCTTGGATCCGGCAGAAAACCAATTCCGCCTGGTATTTTCCTGGAGCACCTACGGATACCCTCGGTGAAGGGCGCTAACCCGGAAAACCCAGATGTGGCAGTATCTCCGGCTAGAGAAGTCATGGCTATCATTCCGGCCTGGACACAGCCTTTCCTGGACTACCTCATCGATCAGAAGTTGCCAGAGGACGAGGTCCTCGCACGACAGATCGTCAGACGAGCAAGATCCTACACAATAGTTGATGGACAGCTCTATAAACGAAGTGCAACAGGGGTATTCCTCAAATGCGTCTCTAATCAAGATGGTATTGAGATACTTAGGGAGATCCATGCTGGGGACTGCGGGCATCACGCCACTCCCAGATCACTCGTTGCAAAAGCCTTCCGGCTTGGATTTTACTGGCTCACAGCTAAAGAAGATGCTGATAAGTTGGTAAAAACTTGCCGCGGTTGTCAGTACTACGCTACTCAACCAAACGCTCCAGCCCAAGAGCTGAAGACCATCCCCATCACCTGGCCGTTCGCGGTCTGGGGGCTTGATATGGTTGGTAAGTTAAAGAAATCATCTCCTGACGGTTTTGAATACCTCCTGGTCGCTATTGATAAGTTCAGTAAATGGATCGAGGCAAATCCAGTGAGAAAAGCCGACGGTGCTACGGCACTCAAATTTGTCTGCAGCCTCGTGACGAGATTCGGCATCCCGCACAGCATAATTACAGATAATGGTACGAACTTCGCTCAAGGAGAATTAAAGGATTATTGCCATGACGTTGGGATCCGACTAGACCTGGCCTCCGTGGCTCATCCACAGTCCAACGGTCAGGTCGAAAGAGCCAATGGACTCCTCTTATCCGGAATAAAGCCACGCCTTGAAGAACCGCTGCGCCGCGCAGCTGGAGCTTGGGCTGAGGAGTTAGATTCCGTCCTGTGGAGTTTACGAACTACCCCTAACAGGTCAACTGGATTCACTCCGTTCTTCCTAGTATACGGATCCGAAGCTGTGCTCCCCTCCGACATCATCCATGATTCACCGCGAGTCTCCGCCTATAATGAAGAAACTGCTGACGAGGCCAGACAGCTATCTGTGGACCTGATCGAAGAAGCTCAGAATTTAGCAGACCAACGTTCCACCATTTACCAGCAAAAGCTCCGACGCTATCATAGTCGTCGAGTCCGGAATCGCTCGTTCATGACCGGAGACTTGGTCCTCCGCCTTCGCCAGGTGAAAGATCATAAGTTGCAATCTCCATGGGAAGGACCCTTCGTCGTTAGCAAAGTGCTTCACAACGGATCGTACTACCTCGTCGATTTCCGAGAGCTAAAAGACAGACCTGCCAATTGGCACCGGAAACGCAAACGGGAGGATCCGGATGACATTTACGATGAAACAGAACGTCCTTGGAACATTGCACAGCTACGTCCTTTCCACACTTAGCATAGAATTACATACTTTGTAACAACATTATACATGATCAATGAAATAAAGCTTTTTGGTTCACTCTATGAGTCATTTACCTCCTTTACTTGTTCATTTTTAGATCGTGTATGTTTTCCGACTAAAACCGCTGATGGCGTGTAACTCACACGTTCGTTGGGAACCCCAAGAGGAAGGTATGATGCGCACAGCAGCAAGTTTTCCCTCAGAAAGAAATCAAGGTTTATCGAACCAGGAGGAGCCAAGAAGCACGTTGAAGGTTGATGGCGGCGGGATGTAGCGCGGCGCAACACCAGGGATTCCGGCGCCAACGTGGAACCTGCACAACACAATCCAAAGTACTTTGCCCCAACGAAACAGTGAGGTTGTCAATCTCACCGGCTTGCTGTAACAAAGGATTAACCGTACTGTGTGGAAGATGATTGTTTGCAGAGAAAACAGTAGAAACAAGTATTGCAGCAGATTTGTATTTCAGTATTAAAGAATGGACCGGGGTCCACAGTTCACTAGAGGTGTCTCTCCCATAAGATAAAAGCATGTTGGGTGAACAAATTACAGTCGGGCAATTGACAAATAGAGAGAGCATAACAATGCACATACATGTCATGATAAGTACAGTGAGATTTAATTGGGCATTACGACAAAGTACATAGACCGCCATCCAACTGCATCTATGCCTAAAAAGTCCACCTTCAGGTTATCATCCGAACCCCTTCCAGTATTAAGTTGCAAAGCAACAGACAATTGCATTAAGTATGGTGCGTAATGTAATCAATAACTACATCCTCGGACATAGCACCATGTTTTATCCCTAGTGGCAACAGCACAACACAACCTTAGAACTTGCTGTCACTGTCCCAGGTTTCAATGCAGGCATGAACCCACTATCGAGCATAAATACTCCCTCTTGGAGTTAAGAGCAAAAACTTGGCCAGAGCCTCTACTAATAACGGAGAGCATGCAAGATCATAAACAACACATATGTAATAACTTGATAATTAACATAACATGGTATTCTCTATCCATCGGATCCCGACAAACACAACATAGAGTATTACAGATAGATGATCTTGATCATGTTAGGCAGCTCACAAGATCCAACAATGAAGCACAATGAGGAGAAGACAACCATCTAGCTACTGCTATGGACCCATAGTCCAGGGGTGAACTACTCACTCATCACTCCGGAGGCGACCATGGCGGTGTAGAGTCCTCCGGGAGATGAATCCCCTCTCCGGCAGGGTGCCGGAGGAGATCTCCAGAATCCCCCGAGATGGGATTGGCGGCAGCGGCGTCTCTGGAAGGTTTTCCGTATCGTGGTTTTTTCGCATCAGGGGTTTCGCGACGGAGGCTTTAAGTAGGCGGAAGGGCAAAGTCGGAGGGCTGACGAGGGGCCCACACCATAGGGCGGCGCGGGCCCCCCTCTGGCCGCGCGGCCCTATGGTGGCGGCGCCTCGTCGCCCCACTTCGTATCCCTTTCGGTCTTCTGGAAGGTTCGTGGCAAAATAGGACCCTGGGTCTTGATTTCGTCCAATTCCGAGAATATTTCGTTACTAGGATTTCTGAAACCAAAAACAGCAGAAAACAACAACTGGCTCTTCGGCATCTTGTTAATAGGTTAGTTCCAGAAAATGCACGAATATGACATAAAGTGTGCATAAAACATGTAGGTATCATCAATAATGTGGCATGGAACATAAGAAATTATCGATACGTTGGAGACGTATCAGCATCCCCAAGCTTAGTTCTGCTCGTCCCGAGCAGGTAAAACGATAACAAAGATAATTTCTGAAGTGACATGCCATCATAACCTTGATCATACTATTTGTAAACATATGTAATGAATGCAGCGATCAAAACAATGGTAATGACATGAGTAAACAAGTGAATCATAAAGCAAAGACTTTTCATGAATAGTACTTCAAGACAAGCATCAATAAGTCTTGCATAAGAGTTAACTCATAAAGCAATAAATCAAAGTAAAGGTATTGAAGCAACACAAAGGAAGATTAAGTTTCAGCGGTTGCTTTCAACTTGTAACATGTATATCTCATGGATAATTGTCAACATAGAGTAATATAACAAGTACAATATGCAAGTATGTAGGAATCAATGCACAGTTCACACAAGTGTTTGCTTCTTGAGGTGGAGAGAGATAGGTGAACTGACTCAACATAAAAGTAAAAAGAATGGTCCTTCAAAGAGGAAAGCATCGATTGCTATATTTGTGCTAGAGCTTTTATTTTGAAAACATGAAACAATTTTGTCAACGGTAGTAATAAAGCATATGAGTTATGTAAATTATATCTTACAAGTTGCAAGTCTCATGCATAGTATACTAATAGTGCCCGCACCTTGTCCTAATTAGCTTGGACTACCGGATCATCGCAATACACATGTTTTAACCAAGTGTCACAATGGGGTACCTCCATGCCGCCTGTACAAAGGTCTAAGGAGAAAGCTCGCATTTTGGATTTCTCGCTTTTGATTATTCTCAACTTAGACATCCATACCGGGACAACATGGACAACAGATAATGGACTCCTCTTTAATGCATAAGCATGTGGCAACAATTATTATTCTCATATGAGATTGAGGATATATGTCCAAAACTGAAACTTCCACCATGAATCATGGCTTTAGTTAGCGGCCCAATGTTCTTCTCTAACAATATGTATGCTCCAACCATAAAGGTGGTAGATCTCTCTTACTTCAGACAAGACGGACATGCATAGCAACTCACATGATATTCAACAAAGAATAGTTGATGGCGTCCCCAGAAGCATGGTTATCGCACAACAAGCAACTTAATAAGAGATAAAGTGCATAAGTACATATTCAATACCACAATAGTTTTTAAGCTATTTGTCCCATGAGCTATATATTGTAAAGGTGAATGATGGAATTTTAAAGGTAGCATTCAAGCAATTTACTTTGGAATGGCGGAGAAATACCATGTAGTAGGTAGGTATGGTGGACACAAATGACATAGTGGTTGGCTCAAGGATTTTGGATGCATGAGAAGTATTCCCTCTCGATACAAGGTTTAGGCTAGCAAGGTTATTTGAAACAAACACAAGGATGAACGGTGCAGCAAAACTCACATAAAAGACATATTGTAAACATTATAAGACTCTACACCGTCTTCCTTGTTGTTCAAAACTCAATACTAGATATTATCTAGACTCTAGAGAAACCAAATATGCAAACTAAATTAGCAAGCTCTAAGTGTTTCTTCATTAATGGGTGCAAAGTATATGATGCAAGAGCTTAAACATGAGCACAACAATTGCCAAGTATCAAATTATCCAAGACATTTTAGAGTTACTACATGTAGTATTTTCCAATTCCAACCATATAACAAATTAACGAAGAAGAAACTTCGCCATGAATACTATGAGTAGAGCCTAAGGACATACTTGTCCATATGCTACAGCGGAGCGTGTCTCTCTCCCACAAAGTGAATGCTAGGATCCATTTTATTCAAACAAAACAAAAACAAAAACAAACCGACGCTCCAAGCAAAGTGCATAAGATGTGACGGAATAAAAATATAGTTTCAGGGGAGGAACCTGATAATGTTGTCGATGAAGAAGGGGATGCCTTGGGCATCCCCAAGCTTAGACGCTTGAGTCTTCTTAGAATATGCAGGGGTGAACCACCGGGGCATCCCCAAGCTTAGAGCTTTCACTCTCCTTGATCATATTGTATCATACTCCTCTCTTGATCCTTGAAAACTTCCTCCACACCAAACTCGAAACAACTCATTAGAGGGTTAGTGCACAATAAAAATTAACATGTTCAGAGGTGACACAATCATTCTTAACACTTCTGGACATTGCATAAAGCTACTGGACATTAATGGATCAAAGAAATTCATCCAACATAGCAAAAGAGGCAATGCGAAATAAAAGGCAGAATCTGTCAAAACAGAACAGTCCGTAAAGATGGATTTTATTAGGCCACCAGACTTGCTCAAATGAAAATGCCCAAATTTAATGAAAGTTGCGTACATATCTGAGGATCATGCACGTAAATTGGCTTAATTTTCTGAGCTACCTACAGGGAGGTAGACCCAGATTCGTGACAGCAAAGAAATCTGGAACTGCGCAGTAATCCAAATCTAGTACTTACTGTACTATCAAAGACTTTACTTGGCACAACAAAACATAAAACTAAGATAAGGAGAGGTTGCTACAGTAGTAAACAACTTCCAAGACTCAAATATAAAACAAAAATACTGTAGTAAAAACATGGGTTGTCTCCCATAAGCGCTTTTCTTTAACGCCTTTCAGCTAGGCGCAGAAAGTGTAACTCAAGTGTTATCGAAGGGTGGTGCACCTACAGCGGGGTTTGGAGTTTTCTCAACCATGCATAGTATATTGGATACATAAGTTTCAGCGTCTCCCTTTTCATTAGTCTTGGGCTTGCTACTCTCATCGAACAAATTTTCAGGAACAAGCCAAGCATAGTTATGTTCTAGTGCATCATTCATAGCTAGGAGTTTACATGGTATTGGTGCTTTGATCTCCCCACCATCATTAATACTATTAGTGTACCTTATTCTATCCATGTCCATTTTTTCAAGGAGACCAACAAAATTAGTATGAGAACCAAGCATATTAAATTTAGCAAAGACCTTTCTAGCCTCTCTTGCTAGACCACCAAATTCTCTAAGAAGGGTTTCTAAAACAAAATGTTTCTTTTCCCCCTCTTCCAGATCACCAAGTGTAAGAAACATGTGTTGGATTATAGGATTGAGATTAACAAATTTAGTTTCCAACATGCGAACTAAAGCAGCAGCAGCAATTTCATAAGTAGGAGCAAGTTCTACCAAGTGTCTATCTTCAAAATCTTCAACGGTACTAACATGACTGAAGAATTCTTCTATATTGTTTCTCCCAATGATAGACCCGCGTCCTACCGGTATGTTTTTTGTGGTAAAATTAAAAGGAAACATGATGCAAGTAACTAATTTTTTTGTGTTTTTGATATAGCAAACAAGATAGTAAATAAAGTAAAGCTAGCAACTAATTTTTTTGTGTTTTGATATAATGCAGCAAACAAAGTAGTAAATAAAGCAAGACAAAAACAAAGTAAAGAGATTGAGAAGTGGAGACTCCCCTTGCAGCGTGTCTTGATCTCCCCGGCAACGGCGCCAGAAAAAGAGCTTGATGGCATGTAACTCACACGTTCGTTGGGAACCCCAAGAGGAAGGTATGATGCGCACAGCAACAAGTTTTCCCTCAGAAAGAAACCAAGGTTTATCGAACCAGGAGGAGCCAAGAAGCACGTTGAAGGTTGATGGCGGCGGGATGTAGCGCGGCGCAACACCAGGGATTCCGGCGCCAACGTGGAACCTGCACAACACAATCCAAAGTACTTTGCCCCAACGAAACAGTGAGGTTGTCAATCTCACCGGCTTGCTGTAACAAAGGATTAACCGTATTGTGTGGAAGATGATTGTTTGCAGAGAAAACAGTAGAAACAAGTATTGCAGCAGATTTGTATTTCAGTATTAAAGAATGGACCGGGGTCCACAGTTCACTAGAGGTGTCTCTCCCATAAGATAAAAGCATGTTGGGTGAACAAATTACAGTCGGGCAATTGACAAATAGAGAGAGCATAACAATGCACATACATGTCATGATAAGTACAGTGAGATTTAATTGGGCATTACGACAAAGTACATAGACCGCCATCCAACTGCATCTATGCCTAAAAAGTCCACCTTCAGGTTATCATCCGAACCCCTTCCAGTATTAAGTTGCAAAGCAACAGATAATTGCATTAAGTATGGTGCGTAATGTAATCAATAACTACATCCTCGGACATAGCATCAATGTTTTATCCCTAGTGGCAACAGCACAACACAACCTTAGAACTTTCTGTCACTGTCCCAGGTGTCAATGCAGGCATGAACCCACTATCGAGCATAAATACTCCCTCTTGGAGTTAAGAGCAAAAACTTGGCCAAAGCCTCTACTAATAACGGAGAGCATGCAAGATCATAAACAACACATATGTAATAACTTGATAATTAACATAACATTGTATTCTCTATCCATCGGATCCCGACAAACACAACATAGAGTATTACAGATAGATGATCTTGATCATGTTAGGCAGCTCACAAGATCCAACAATGAAGCACAATGAGGAGAAGACAACCATCTAGCTACTGCTATGGACCCATAGTCCAGGGGTGAACTACTCACTCATCACTCCGGAGGCGACCATGGCGGTGTAGAGTCCTCCGGGACATGAATCCCCTCTCCGGCAGGGTGCCGGAGGAGATCTCCAGAATCCCCCGAGATGGGATTGGCGGCGGCGGCGTCTCTGGAAGGTTTTCCGTATCGTGGTTTTTTCGCATCAGGGGTTTCGCGGCGGAGGCTTTAAGTAGGCGGAAGGGCAAAGTCGGAGGGCTGACGAGGGGCCCACACCATAGGGCAGTGCGGGCCCCCCTCTGGCCGCGCGGCCCTATGGTGGCGGCGCCTCGTCGCCCCACTTCGTATCCCTTTCGGTCTTCTGGAAGGTTCGTGGCAAAATAGGACCCTGGGTCTTGATTTCGTCCAATTCCGAGAATATTTCGTTACTAGGATTTCTGAAACCAAAAACAGCAGAAAACAGCAACTGTCTCTTCGGCATCTTGTTAATAGGTTAGTTCCAGAAAATGCACGAATATGACATAAAGTGTGCATAAAACATGTAGGTATCATCAATAATGTGGCATGGAACATAAGAAATTATCGATACGTTGGAGACGTATCAACCGCAGAGCTGGATATTTCCGCCTAGGCGTGTATGAAAGTTGTGATTTTTAAAAATCATCACTTAGGACGTAAGCTTAAGTTTTCTGGTGGAAATTTTTTCTGTTGCGAATTCGTGGATTCCTAGTAGCGATTTCTGGCACCTTGGCTGGGGGCTTGTTTCCGCGGTTATTGACGGATTTCCATTGGGCTTCGTCGCCGCTGGTGAGCGTTTCCGGCTAAAGGTCTTCCGGCTTGCGGAAGGTCAAGCGAGTAAGCCAGAAAACATCAAAAATCAACACTTGCTTTCCAACAAAAACGAAACATGCAAATACTATTAAAGGATAGCAGGATAAGTGTTCCCGCCCATGCATAACTGTTTCGTCCCTAGCTACTTAAGAATTTAAAGTTATATTACAAACCCTCCCAGGGCCAAAATGATGCATTATTTTTTCCGCAGGACTAAGTTTTTACTTCTCCTTAGCCGGAGAAGTTTCCACGTTGGCATCACCTCCTCCTGCGTCAGTCGGAGCTTCCTTCTCTGCGTCTTTGGCAGGCGAAGAGCCATCTTCATCTTCTTCCGCTTCAGCTGCAGTCGGAGAAGCAGCGCCACCTTGGTTCTTTGAGCTTGTCCACGTATACTGGCTTCCGGATTGAGCGGGCCTGGTTTCCGCTTCGCGATCCTTCAGAAGCTCAGCTTCAAGAGGCTCGTCAGCAGGAAGAACCACCTTCTCATAGAATTCATCGTGGCGGATCCTCCGAGCAATGCGCGTATCATATCCGCTGACTGCATCAAGCAGCGCATTAACATCAGCATCCGGAGGAACGCCAGAAGTCACCCGGTCCAGGTTCAAACTCGGATTATGCGCTAAGCACATAGCCAAGGACATGGCAGCTGCACCCCGTGCTGAAGAAGATTGCAGGTCCACAACCATCTCCGGAAGCAAATCCATCCTCTTGATGAGCTTGCGCACATCGCAGGTGCGGCTCTTCTTGATGTTGAGGTTGTGACAGATCTTCCTGGAGGCGGAGATGAGATCCTTGCAGTCTTCACCGGCCAACTGTAGCAGGTCATCGCGCGGGAACTGGCTCCGACGTTCCTCATCATATCCGAGTGGATCTGAAAGATGCAAGTTTTGTTAAATATAACAAGTTACACGTAACATATGCTGCCATATGAGGTTCGAGGATGTACCCATGACATCGGAGTTGAGCAGGTCCCAGCAGCTCTCTGCTGTCTTCATATACTTGCGAAGACCTCCAAGCTCTTTTTGCTGTTTCTGGATGATGTCGCTGTCAGTTTGTCTTTTCAGCTCAAACTCACCAGATTTCCGAGCAAGCTCCAAGTTCTTCTCAGCAAGTTTCTGCTCCGCCTCTGCGAGTTTCGCTTCAAGATTCTTCTGTGAGGCACGCAGAGTTTCCAGCTCGGAGGAAGATGCAGCGAGAGATGAGGATGCACCTACACACAGTTACGTAAAGCATTAAGTTCGGAAAGTGCGGAACATAATCCACAAGTATCAGATAATCGGAAGCCAACCTTGAGATTCCGACAATTTTTTTTCAAATCCGCATTCTCCGTCTGGAAGCGCTGGATTTTCTCCGCCTGGCTGATGGTCACACGACGCTGAAGCGCAATGTTTTTGTGCAACTCATAATGCAGGGCTTTTTGTTCCTGCAAACACAGTCAGAAACGGAGTGAGTTCCACAATAATGGTTTAAGTCTTTCTAAAGCATTGTCGCTGGAAATTTTTTCCGCCATCATGCTTCGGGGCTACCACGACATTTAAATCTTCTTTCAGTTTGAGTTCTCTCTAAAAGTATTTAGATGCTAACTAATAAAGTTTCCGCCTAAATACTTGGGGGCTACTGGGGAGTTACCTTTTGCTTGCAAATAAGCTTGTCGAAGAATTGGCCAACGTTTTTCTTGAAGTCCTGGATCTCCGACGTTTCAACGTCCGGTTTGCCCCAGGCATTGTTCAGCATAGCGTTGAGCAAATCTTGCTCCAGCTCCCACTTTTCCGCCTCTGTTAGTTTGTTGAAAAACTTAGTGGCGTAGGCTTTGGGGGTGGAAGTAAGGTCAGCCGGATCTCCAAATTTTTTGGGGAAAACGACCATATCACCTGCGGTGGCCTCAGCTTTGCCGGAGGAATTAACTTCTGCTTCCCCCTGGCTTTGTCCTTCAGTTTCGTCGTTGATGGGGCCCTTGCCGCCGGAGCCATCTCCGCCCGCTCTGTCGCTGCTAACCGGAATTATTTTCGGTGGAGTGGATGCGGCAGGAGCTGGAGATTGGTCCGCGGGAGGAGGAGAAGGTTGCAGGGAGGCTTGTGGAGCGCTTGGCGGAGCTGGCGTCGAGGGACCAACGGCGGGAGATTTCTTCTGCATATACTTAGTGATATGTTCCTGAACATTGGTCCGCGCAGTGGTGGGGTTCGGATTCCTGCGAGCAAGCAAAAGAAAAATATACATAACACAGCTTACCAAGATAAACAACGCACGTCACTCGGAAACTTACGCTGCACCCGGAATGTTGGGACGTGAGGGCCTTCCTGCTGTTGAAAGCATCTTCAGGCGCTCGCGCTCCGCCTTTCTGGAGTCGAGCGGAGGCGGTTTGGTCACCTTGGGTTTCTTGGCGGAAGCCTCGCCGCTGGCTCCGGCATCGGAGCCGGAGGCTTTGGCGCGGGAACGCTTCGAAGGTCGACGAGCGGCCTTTCGGGGCACTCGTTCCTCTTCCTCCTCAGGGTCCTCCGGATCCTCTTCCACCGATTCACCGCTAACGGGAACTCGGAGTATGGTGCGCAGGTTCTCTTCCGCCAAAGTATCGAGCTGCGAAAAGGGTGAGCAAAACAAGTTAAACACTTAGAAAATATGAGAGGTTAAAGGAATGCGAAGGAATAAGTGCTTACCGGAGGACATTTGTCATGTGTGCTGATATCCTTAATCAGTTCCGGGACCGGTTGGCCCCGGGCAATTTTCACCAACGTCTTGAACCTCCTCTTGAGGGAGTCAGCCGGAAGATCGTGGCGAGTAACCCGGAGGAGATTGTCCACCCTAGTGTAAGCGCACATCAGGCGTGCGTTGTAGCGCAAGGGCTGGATCCTCCGGGTAAACCAGCTGAGGGTGAGCTGGGCTCCGGTTAGTCCATCGTGAACTAACCAGGAAATCCTCCGCGCAGCCTTCTCCAGTATGGGCATTTAGGCAAGCGTGGGGATGAAGCTCCATCTCGCCAATTCTTCCGGAGGCGTGTTGCTGAAGGGCGGGAGTCCATCGTGGATGCCCGGAACTGGTGCGTTCTTCACATAAAACCATCCGGTGTTCCAGTACCGGACAGATTCGTGGGAGTCGTGAGGAGGATACATCCGACCGGAGCGGAGCATGAACGTCATACTTCCGCAGTTTAGCATGGCCTTGTCCTTCGTCTCCTTCTTCACTCGGAAAAAGAATTGCCATAGTTTGACGTCGGGTCGGATCCCAAGATGCCCCTCGCAAAGAGTTGCGAAGTTCGAGAGCAGGAGGTAGGAGTTGGGGCAGATGTTGTGGGGCTGGAGCCCGTACGTATTGAGGACGGAGAGGAAGAACTCCGAACAAGGGAGCGACAATCCGCGCTCGACCCACGCCTTTGTCATGACACGTTCATCCGTGTCGGGCTTGGGGACGTCGGAATCGCGCGTGAAGCTCCAATGCTCGGAGATCATGCCTTCGTTTTGAAGCTCCCGGAGCTCCGTGTCTGTGGTCTCGCAGGGCCACCATTGAGCCCTCACCCCTTCACGGCTCCGGGCCTTGGAAGCTTTCTTGTTTTCCGCCTCATGTACCTTGGCTGCCATTCTAGCTTGGCCTTGTAGCTCCTCTTCGAGCTCCTGAGCTATTGGGATCCGGCCTAGTAAAGTACTAGAAGAGGCGGAGAACGGTTGAGCAAGCCTAACGTCGGAAACATATGGTGGTAGGTACGCAATGGGATCCGGGCAAATTGGTTCCACGGCACTGGGATCCGGGCTACTCGGAGAACTACCAGTGCAGTGAGGAGAACCGTGAGGCATGCTTCCGGCTGCACCCATGCGAGCTAAGTTGAGTAACCGGAAAATCTACACTACGACTACTACTTCTTCTTCTACAAGACCGGTGCACGTACCGGCAATGGCGCGACGGTCCGGCGAAGTTCTGGCGAGGTAGAGGTCGATGAACCGGCGGATTCGAGCCTCCGATGACCACGAATCGGCGGCGGAGCTGATTTCTTGATCAACCGTGGCGATCTTGGTTCGAGGAGAGGTTTGGGGCGGCGGCGCGCGAATCTCCCGTAAGGAAGGTTCGCCGGAGTTGAGATCCGTCGGGCGGCACGGCGCGAGGAGGAAGACGAAGTGGTGAGGCGCGGTGAAAGAATGAAGAATTACCGAGCCGCGGGGTATTTATAGGCCACACGCGGAGATTCGGGATTCGGATCCAACGGTGGAAACGGAACGGTCGCACCGTTGGATGGATGACACGTGTCTTAGGTCAAGTGCGGTAAAACGACGTAGAGGTAACTTAACCATGCGCTCCCGAAATTTCCGGCTAAAGATTCGCATCTACGAAAATTTAGCGCGGGAAATAAGGAAGTTGTGCGCGGGAAAAGCGGAATCTCCGTTGCGATACCAATTCCGAAGGCAAAGGATTTCCGAGCAGATGAACCCGGAATCAAGTGAAAGTTTTGAAGCTCTTCGAGATTCTCTTCGGATCCAAATTAACGAAGTCGGAGGAATGATGAATCTCGGAGAACTTCGGGGGCTACTGTTGTGGGTATACTTTATGGGTATATCAAAGGCATGACCTAGATTCGGCAAGCCCGGGTGGCCCATAGTTGGTGATGAGGCATGTGGCCCATCGGGTGGCCCAGTTGCTGTAGATCCTGAAGGATGAAGTCCAGCCCAGGAACAGGAAGCCGGATCTCAACCGACCTACGAAGGAGGCCGGATCCGTGACGGCCCATGAAGTATCCGGATCCAGCACGTACTTGGAGGAAGGCGGATCCTTGACGTACACGGCAAGGTGTTGTACCGTAGTTAGGCAACTTGTATTCCGGCTAGGACTCTCCATGTAAACCCTAGATCCGTGCGCCTTTATAAGCCGGATCCCGGGAGCCCTATAGGCACAACCACAACTCATTGTAACAACGCGAAAGCGCCCAGATAATTCCAGACAAGCAGCAGTAGGCCCTGTCATCGTGCAGGTGTTCCGAAGCTGGGTAAATCGCGTACCACCGTCCCGTGTGCACTCCGCCCTATGGCCCCTACTTCTTCTCCCCCTCGTGAGGATCCCTCCTCCGAGGTACCGTCGATTAGGCAACGACATCACCCTTCCTCATGAGATGTCGTGCGTAGCCACCTCCGGCCATGCATGACTTGACACCTCCACCACGGGCATCGTGCGTAGCACCTGCTGAGTCGAAATGAACCTGATCTTGACGTGTGTGTGTGTGTTTGATGTGTTGTCACGCAGCTGCAGTTATCGCCAGTCACCTCTTTCCTGTCGCAAACCACTACGAGCCCACACCATAGGCCATATGGCCCAAGGAACCATGCCGTGGCGACATTCACCACCATTTCAATTACACGGTCATGCGAGAAATTTGTCATCGTCAACTCCCATATTAGTAGAGTTCACAAAAACAAAGCACAAATCAATCCATATCATAAATTCATAATGCTCCATGATTGAAAACAAATCTAACACCTGATGACATGGTTTAATCGGTAGCGAAATTAATCAAGCACTTCTCATAGACACTTTGATGAGCCACTCTCGCAAACAGAAATCAATTCCTACCAATTTCTTGTGGCAGCATTCTACCCTTGTGCGCACTACAAAGGGCAAAAATACGCCACGCGCGGCATCTTTCCGCCAGTCCCCGATGTACGAACTAGCCCATTCTCAAATACACGTAGCTTGACATGATTTAGTAGGCCAGGTTTGATTGGCACTTGATGTATCTACTTGATAGAATTTTAATCGCCAATTACGTGCAATCTAGCTGGAGCTTCTTCGGCGTCGATTTCTTCAGCTGTGCTCGGTTACGCGGAGTGCATATAGGTCGTCTCTGCGAAACCCGGCAATTAGTTAACCATATCTGCCAACCCTGCGTCACTTTGCACCCACAATGTACAACGATTTGATGGTTTCCCGCCCGGTAACATACCCCGAGTATGTTCGTAATCGCATAGCATAGTATAACCTTGCCCTGAATTCCCATTGGAAGATGGGTCCTCTGGATTGATGCAATACTCATGTGAGAAGTGAAGAGGTCTAGCACAATGGGGAATCCTCTTGTACGTGGAGTACTTCCGGAACAATACTAAACACCCTGCAGGTGTTGCTGAGCTGATAATTGAGCGGCAGGTTGTATATTCAGGGAAACCTTTGTAGCCGTCCAATGGCTGCTCCTTCTTGCGTCACCACAAGCGCAAGTTATATCTTATTCCTCCCAAGTTGTCTTTTGGAATCTGCGAGAATCCATCCACCCTCCCAGTATTGCAGGCCAAAGCTCGCGATTGTGCAGCCAATTAACTAATCAGGGTGCTAACAGACTGCATGCGCCTAGGCCCTAGTGTCGCCTTCATGTATTGTATACGTAGTAGCAGTAAACATTTATCCTCTTTGGCTTCTTCTTGTGGATGGCCTTACAAACTGAAGCGATCGAACCGGAGCAACTCTTTCCCAATGTTATGTTTGCTAGGGTACCGTATGCACTACTTCCCCTGAATTTTCAGTATGGTTTCCGATAGAATTGCCCGAGAAGCATCCCTCTGCTTAACCGGAGCAATTCTCTTCTACTCTCCACGTCATTAGCAACGCATTGACAGATCATCTGATGTCTAGCTAAATTGTGAACGCCATTTGCAGCAAACAAAAAAACTTTACTTTGAACGCCAAAAGGGCCATGGTTTGTTGGTTTTGTACCTCAAGGAAAAGGAGTAATTAATTAAATACAAGTTAGAGTTTAGGGCATCTCTAGCAGACGTTCCATTTTAAACATCAAATGTGTCCATTTTAGTTATGTTTGGGTGTCCAGCGGACATGAAAGAGGGTTGTATCCTCCCCTGGTTTGTTTGGGATAGGGGTGAACCAAGCGGTAGGATATTTTTTTGTTATATAGTATTGCATTAAAAATAATTACATATAGGAGGGCGAAAAGGAAAAAGACCTTACACTAGATAAAATAAATGCAAACACTAGCTAACAGTATTTGCGCCGCCCGTGACCTACACATCCTCGTCGTCGTCGGTGGTGGTATCACCGATGGAGACCACGGTCACGGTGGCGCATGTGCCCGTGGCCAGTACATCGGAGGCTCGGGCGCAGGGGCCAGCGCAGTAGCATCCACGCGTGCGCTCCAAGAAGACCACAACTAGACGGGGACCGATTGGCGTGTTGGAGTCACCGGAGGCGTCACAAACTGGGGCCACATGACTAGCTCCTCGAGGAACGAGGTCTCAAGGGTTAGCTGAAGGGTCGTGTCTTCGTCCATCTCGAGCGACTACAAGGGAATGTCATCCTCCTGCTTGGCGGGCACTAACTCCTTCTCCTGCTTGACGTTAGTCGTGTAGTCCTCGGAGTTGTTCCTCTCCTGCTCCTGTTCTTCTGCGCCTTCTCTCTCGGGAGAGACGGCTACATGTCGCCCGCGAAGTAGGCGCGACGCCGCAAGACATGCTCCAAGTCGAGCCACCTGTCTCCACATGGGAAAGTTGGGGCCGTACATGGGGTCGCCCCATTGATCCGGTGGGAGGAGCTTTTGGTGGCAAAGGATCTCGCGGCGGCCTGCGACCCCTCGGGAGGTACATGCGGCACCGAGATCATGACCCAGTTCAAATGCCACCCGCTAGGGAGGTGCTGATCTAGGCCATGGGAGGGGCACCTTGTCATCCTTGAACGTGCGAGCCACCTCCACGTTGACATATATACATGTGCTCTAGCACGCATGGCAATTGTCGACAGCGCCGCACGGAAGACAAACCAACCTTGTGGTCGTGCCGACCCTTCTTCCACCGCCAACCGCCCTTGGCCATTGCTATCAATGGGGAAGTAGGCTAGGGTTTGCATTGAACGGATTTGGGATCTAGAGAATGCGGGATGCGAACGCCGACGGTCGGCATTTAAAAGGACCAACATGCGGCGGGCATTTAAAACGACGCAATAGAGGCCGAGGCCTATGTGAACTGGAAGGATGCGCGATTGGTCCGCATGACTACACTTGTAGTTCGAATGTAGGTTACTTAGCCGTGGGTTCATTTACGTCGCTACATTGGACCGTGATTTTAGCTTCCTCATATTTGTACTCCTTGTACTTTGCATTTTTGTGCGTGAACGAATTTATCCATGTTCGTTCAGCTCATCGCCATCCACCAACCTGTGACGACGAGAAGTAATAATTGGCCTCGTTGTACTCCGTACTAGGTAGCACCCGTATTTTCGCCTTTGATTACGTAGGTGCTGACCCAAATCACTTACCTCTCTCCTATTGGACGAGCGGATGGATGAAGGATAGCACCCCCCAAGAAGTCAAGAACAGGTTCGCACGGCTAAAACGGCACCAGCAAACTCCGAGAACGTCCTCCGGCGTCGTGTAGCTTTCCGGCGAGCCGGCAGCAACCGGCGGCCACCCTAAATCCGTAATCCCAGCTCGCTCTCTCCTTACACATCCACCGCCCTCTATCTCGCCTCGTCTCGCCGGTGGCCGGTCTACCCGGTAGCACCGACGGCCGGGATCGGATCGAGCACGGCAAGTGGATCGCGGCGAATGGCGGCGCACCGCGTGTCGGGCGGCGAGAGGCCTGGCGAGGGGAGGTCGCTGGCTGGTTAGTTGTTCCCTGTCGTTTTCCCCGGTGGTGCTGGAGAGAGAGAGAGTGGAGACGCGCGCGCGCGGTGGCGGGGACGCGGATCCCGCGCACCACATGCTCGGTACCAGGAATCCTATTGGACAGATTCCGTGGCCGTCACTGACATGTGGGGCGAGATTCTGAGCTGGGCGTCCCTCTCCGTGGGGGCTGGAGTATCATTGGCCTCGGGCGCGTGAACGCCACGTAAAAGTAGGAGTCAGCCGGTACCGTAACGCCATCACGGCGGATCGTCCGCGGGAACGGCCAAGACGAGCCGACAAATGAGCTGAGCTGCTGCCCAGCGGAGCCAGGGAGCCGAGCCGATTATGGACCCATCTGTTGAGGGAGCGGGTAGCAGCGGAAGACAACCAGGGCCACGCAATTATTTGCTCCACGATGAAGCGAGAGTTGCATACGTTGCCACAGCAAAGAGCTGAGCTAGAGCATCTTCATTAGCGTCCCCAAACCGTCTCCCAAAGGGTGTTGAATCGAACGTTTAGAAGACGTATTTTGCTCGTGTCGTGTTTGGAGAACGTCGCTTCCCAACCGCGTTCCCCAAACGTCCACCCTAAACAAATATTAGTGCACGAAAATAAAGGTTTTCATTCAAATTTGATTATAGATTACAAAGTTTGAATAAAACAGCTAGATTTCATCTAAACCCTAGCCTACTGACCGTCCGACGGTGCGTTCTTCGGCCCTACCCCGTCGTCACATCCCCTATATCGCAGCTTCTGCTGCGCGCGCCGCCTCTCCATGCGTAGGGCGGTGAGCAGACGCTGCTGCTCCAGCAACGCGTCGTCGTCTGTCCTCCCCTGTTGCGCCGCCTGGAGGGAGAGCTCGACGACGCGGCGAATCTGCGCTTCTTCACGGGCACGGCCGTCATCCTGGAGCTTCTTCCCCGACTCAAAGGACTCGACAAGCGCTCGTTGCTGATCCGCCGCCTTGTCCGGGTGCGGCCCGTCGTCGTCAGACCACTCGAAGTCATCGTCGTCGTCCTTCTCCTCCACCTCTTCCATTTGCGCCTCCAGTTGCACCGCCAACGCGTCGACCTCCGTCGCTAATGCATCCACCCGCGCCCCCAGGCCGCCTCCCGCTGCTGACGCTCCACCGCCTCCCGCTGCTCACGATATTGGAGCTCCCGCTCCATGCGCTGGCGCTGCCGCTCCGCACACCACCGCTCGGCCATCTCCTTCGTCCGGCGCCGCCGCGCCTCTTCCGTCGTGGCAGCGTCGAACGCCGCAATGGTGTCCGCCAGCGCCGCCTCCTCCCACGCCGTGTTCTCCTCAGCTGCGGGGTCTCCCGCTGCCGACGCTCCCGCTGCTCGATTGACTCCCGCCAATGCCGCCGCTCTGCACGCCAAAGCTCTGCCCAGCGCCGCCGCGACTCTTCCTCTGCGGCGGCGTCGATGCCGAATTGCGAATCAGGATTGGAGGTGGTGGTGGAGACGGCGGTGGAGGGAACTGGCCGGCGACGGGGAGGTTCATCATTGCGCAGTGGTGTTCGAGCGACGAGGGGTGTGCTTGTGGCAGAGAAAGGGGTGTCGGCCGCTATGATGGTTGCCATTGAGCCAGCGGGGGGGGGGGGGGGGGGGTCTTTTATAGACGCCGACGGCGGGAAGAAAGCGCGGGAAGAGGCCAGAAGCAGCGGGAAGAAAGCGCGAGAACACGCGGTGGCATGCGAACGCCGGCGACGCGTGGAGGCTGTGCAACACCGACGAGACGTCTCGCATGCCCCTCCGTCACCATTAAGGCAAAGTTGCGAAGCTTTGGTCGTGTGTCACTGCACGCCAATAACTTCCGTCGCGAGGTAGGTGACGGTTAGGTCCAAACTTGAATGTGCCGCTGACGCATCGGTCCCACCATGCCTCACCTCGCTTTTCGTTGTGTCCGGCGTGCCCGGAGCGTCCCCTGTGGGGCGGGGACAGGCTCGGGGCGCTGAACATCGTATCGGGCCGCGCCGGACAAAAAGAGGCTTTGGGGGACGCTGTTGGGCACGTTTTTTGTCCGGCACGCCCCAAATCTCTTTGGGGGGCAGTTTGGGGGACACGACTAGAGATGCTCTTAGTATGATCGAACCTTTTGAGTGTTGAGTACCAGTTGCACCTTGAGAAAAAAAGTGCAATTTCTTTTTTTATTTTGAAGCACATCGCAATTTCTAACACCCCACGTCGAATATATCATCGTATCCGAAATGTACATAATGTTTCCATGAACGAGAGCCTAGCAATGGTTAGTGGGACGGCTTGCGATGGTGGGGACAGCGCAAAATTTCGAAGGTGCTAGTGGGCTGGACGCCAATGTCACCGAGGAAATCAAGGTAATGAGTCGGGGGTGAAGAACCCGTAACTTGCATCTTGTAAGATCCCCAAGATCCCATCTTCATTAAAGCATCTCCATGGAGTTCAACCTGTCAACACGGTTCCGCCCACGGAGTAGTTGGCGGAACCGGGAGCTTGCGAACTCTTGAACACGCCACAACGGAGCACTATTACCTGTGTACATTTGTAAGAGAAGATAAAGCATTGTATTTTATTTCACTCTCATTGCAACTTCTTGTTCCTTATGTACTCATGTTGTTTTTAGTACACCCCTATAACAAAATGTTAATGTTCTTCTAATTATGGTACTATCTTATTTTTAGTACATGTTGCATTTAATGATTTTTGGCTAATGCATGTGTGTGATTGGACTAGCATTTTTTTGGCCTATGTCCTCAAATAAGTGTATATATTTTAGAACATGTCTTAAGTCAAACCATATTCATATTGACCAATTCCCTAGAAAAAAGTAGCAACATATATGACACTAAATTAGTATCGCTAGATTCATCTTGACATGTAATTCAATAATATGATAATTTGATATCACATATGTTGCTATCTTTGTGTAGAAGTTTGGTCAAATTTGAAAATATTTGACTTCCAAATGAGGAAAACATACACTTATTCACGGACTGAAGGAGTTCATCACCAAAGTAACTAGGATACCGCAAAAATAATTACCCATTCTCAAAGGCCTCATACTTGATGGCATCAATGCCTTTGTAACTTCCGAGCGGCCTGTAAGGATGCCTTTTAATTCCGCCATTGCTCGTAGCTTCTTGACATCATGAACTCATATTTGTTTTGTTCGAGTCAATTTCTTTCCCATATTGGCGAATACATCCAATTTGATAAGTAACTTATGCATGTTGATACATCCAGAATATCTCACATGGACATATACTTGTCCTCCATCGTTGTATACTGCGTGTTATTCAAATGGAAATAAAATTTCCAATTTAAGTGTGTTTCTATTATAAATTTGAGTTTTCACCGTACAATTCAAAATAATGATTTTATTTTGGTTGATACATCCAGATTTGAATTTCATGTATAATTCCAAGAGTCATTTTTCATACACGCTTTTTCGCATGGAATCCAAAATAATGATTTTATTTTGGTTTATATTTGGAATTTCATATTGCAACGGAGTTGAGGTAGTCATCCACTTAGTAAGATTTGTATCTACTATACCATCTTAATTCAGTGAGATTTTCTAGAAAAATTTATTTGATTTAATATTCAGTCAACACATATGAACTAAAAACTAATATGTTCCACAATGTGTAAGAGAGCTACATTATGATTAAATATTCCTTTTACCAGAATCAAATTTGGATGAAACTTGTAAGTTCATATGACGACTGGATAATTCCAACAGTCCAAACATGAGAATAAGCCAAAAAAATGAAATATTAGACACATGCATTACTTCACCAAATTGATTTTTGAGCGTTAAATTTTTGGCCCTGTGCATTATTTTTCATGAAAATGTACATGTGGGACAAAGGCTAAGCATTGGATTATATTCTAATTTTCTGTGTTTAAACCTTCTAAAGTTTTAGCATTAATTTGAATCATCCTGTAACAAATTTAGCTAAAAACTCTAATCACTAGTTTCACCGCATATCATTGCCAAACTTTGAAGATTAATGAATATTCACTGAGCAAAATTGCATGATGATCACCAACATAATGTATATATGGTACTCGTACTTGCGTGCAGTTCAACTACAATTTCCAGCCATTGAAATCTTGATGTATACCTGCATGGAATGATATTGGAAAAGATGCATGGCTGCGAAAAAAAAACCCTACACTAGTAATCCACAAGACCACAACACAGTGAAATATCAGTGTGCAAGTAGACATCGGGCAGCAATAATAGGCATCAGGCCTGGTCCACCCTCGCTACCAACCGAACCAATTCAAGGTGACCGGCCATTAGATGGAGAGATCCAGAAGGAGAGATGCAAACTTGTGCACGTCATGCTTTAGCCAATCGCATCGTCGTGTCGCTGCAGCCTCTGCTTTTGGTTGAAAGGGATGGGAATGGGATGGTCATGGTGGGTAGCTAGTTCATGTCTCGTATGCGTTCCCCGGTTCCACTTGACCCGGTTTTAGCTTGAACAATTCGTTTTAAAATAGTTATCTATTGTAGAAGTTCATAAAAAATACTCCCTATGTGCCATAATTTGTTTTTTAGATTTATCTAAATTATGAGTGGTGTTTGCACATGGGAGCATATGCTCCCTCTATTTTGAAATGCATGTTACACATAATTTGATTATCTTTTTAAAGAATTGAATAAAAATCCGCACGTACATCTTCACGTGCTATGCGCTCACAAAGTCATTTAATGAAAAATCGACTTGTCGTGTAGCGTGTGTAAAAAAGACAAAATTTAATGTTAAAAATAAAGATTTTTGGAAGATAAATTTCCTCTTTTTTACATAAACCACACAAAATATTGGTCCTCGCGAAACTTGACGAAAGCACATATGTTGTGGATATGTACATGTACAAATTTTTGTCAGTTTTTTTGACATTTCGAAATATAATTTTTTAGTAGAGGGGAATATGCACACCCGGGAGTTGAATTGAATTTCCAAATGTATCCACTACAAAGCATCTCAAATATAATAAAAAAAATTACATTGAAATATTTAAACCACCAACCCCCGTCAAAGTGAGCCGCCAACGCGCTTTTGTTGCCGCTCCTTTGCACAGTTGACATTGTCTATCTGACACTTCTTTATATACAATAGTTCGTAAGATATTTGCACATCCGTTCAAGAATGCATGGTTGGCATGCAAACAACCGCTATCGTAACTTGACAAGGAGTAATCATTAGCAAAGAAAATTGAAATGTATCAAAGTTATCGGGATCTCCCTACGGAACAAGAAAAGATTTACACATGCCATTTTCTAGGGACGCTAATGACAAACCAAACCATTCTAGATGGGGAGCCAAATTTGGCGAGCGTTAGACTCTTGGAAGCGAGGGAGAAGACTCGCTAGAATTAAACCTTCGTGCACACCTGTTGATTGATAATTTGATATACTCCAAAATTTGAACCGAGGTATCAAAACTGAATATGATAACAAGAAGATTACACCAAAAAAAGCTCCCTGATTCCACTTAAATGAAACCAAGAGTTTCACAAGAGAAAACGAGCCATCGAATCGTCCATAATAGGCTTAGAAAACCGATCATACCTAGAGCTAGGAGTAGTCTAAGACGTAAATGGAAAGATCCTGATAGCAACAAAGGAAACAACTATGAAGATGGATCAATGTAAACAAGCATTCTTGAGTAGCATCTTGCAGGCAGTTTCTTGGCACCATCGGAGGAGGATGTCTATTGCCGAGCCATCAGATTTTCAAACGGCACCCAACAACATATTTTGTAGCGATTACAAGGGAGACACATGCACGTGGACACATTACCTTTTTTTTTTGAGGGAACGTGGACACATCACCTTAATTAAATCAAGATAGTGTGCCCCTAGACACGAGATAAATCCGTGAGAACGATAATTTGAACATGTTGTGATGCTAGCGGTGAACTTGCACCTCGAATATCTCAATGAGATACTTCCTCCGACCAAAATTAATTTGTGCGGCCATATATATGTTTGAGTCACATTAATTAATTTAGATCAGATGGAGTATTAATTTTAAGGAGTACTATGTAAGTATGTTGGTAATCGGTGCTCCAGAAAGAATCAAACAAGTTGCCAAAATGTCAAAGCATTCTCGTCAACTACGCAAATACTATATACTTTTTTTTCACTTACGTGCAGTTTATGTCTGCTCCTTGCACGCCACACGTAGTGAAAGAGTTCCGTTCCAGTAAAAATACTCTGCTTGGCCGACTAATCGGATGCTGAAAATATCACCATCACAATTAACCTTCAAACCTACCAGCCTCCTCCTGTCAAAGTTCCAAACAAGCAACCACTCCCAAACTGGGCCCTCGCTGAACGCAAACCAAACAAACCTAGGCCACACATCCCGAGCCAGAGCCGTCGTCGGCCATTTACGGCAGCTCGGCTGCGAGCCGCGAGCCGTGAGCCGAGCGGAGCCAGGTGCGTGCGTGCGTGGGAAAGGAAAGCAAACGCCGCCGTCATCTGACGTCGGCGCACCTACGAGCCCCCTCGCAAGACTACAACCAAACACCGTCAGCCTGCGAGGCCATAAACACACGCCCTCCTTCTCTCTCCCTCTGCCTCGTCTCCTTCTCCAACAAAAGAGAATCTCTCTCTCTCTGCGCAAAGGACACCAGAGCCTCCTCCTCCTCCATTGGGATAGATCCCAGGTGATTCCCTGGCTTCTCCCTACTCCCTCCTCCTTGCCTTCTCCAATATTTGGCGCTCTGTCATGTCGTGTTTTCTTTTCATTGTCTGTTTGTTTGTGTTTCTCTTGATATAATTTTGTTCGGTTGTGTGTGTGAGAGAGAGAGAGAGCTCTTGCCAATTGGTAGGATTCAGAGGCCTGACTCCTGAATCTAGCTAGGGTTTGAGGTTTCTGCCATGGGTGTTTTAATTAGGCAATTCACACACTTGTTTAGATCTGTCACGCTCATGTGTCTTGTCATCCTTCTCTATATTCTTCGTTTCGAATTGATGTGATTTAATTGCATGGTCTTAATTAGCTCAGTTTATCGAGGGCTATTCTGTAAGAAGAAGGACTAGAGCTACGCTTTCTATCATTAGGATTTCTTCTTTGTATGTCCTGCAAAGTTCAGGCACCGTCTGTTCTTTGTGCTATAGATACGGCTTGCCACATGTGTTCCTTTCCATTTTCATCTAGCTCATAGCTCATGTATTTCTTGTTATGCAGAGGTATTTTCTGAAATAATTTCCTGTTTTGATGCAATTGCATCGTCTCTTTCTGAAAATTGACACTCAATTATAGAAATACAGGAAATTTTGTCTTGTCTCATGTTTGACAACATATTCTTTATAAAGTAGATCCTAGGTTGTTTAAACGGTTTCTTCAGTAAAGTTTATATGTGTAGTTGTAGTTCTGTCTCCTCTTGTAAGGTTGTGGTCAAGGCTGGTTCTTGGTTATTGCTCATATGGAGCTTTTGTCAAAATTCAGAGCCACGAAGGTGGCATCCACATACCTCCAACGATCTTTCTCCGAGGCCACAGGTACTGGAGCATCAGATCGTTTAGTCAACTGGATGAACACTTCAAATAAACCTTGAAAATTATGCTTGTTCTCGGTGTTATGAATGTTGACCCAGATGGTTGTACTGTAGCGGGATAATCATCTCTCGTAGCTGTAGCTATTAGGTACGACTTGAACTAATCTGACTCAAACCTAATTAACTATACTTATTTAAGTTGGGGGGCAATGGATGGTGTCTCACATATTTATCAATTGTTATATATGCACTAGGGGATTTATCAATTGCTGCAACCTTCTTTCTAGAAAGGAAAAGAAATGTGATTCATTTATCTGTTCAATAGGGGTTGTGGAGGATTCGTAGGCTCAAAAGTTAGGCCAAGTTGTTTAAGTAAATTTTAGTATATTAGCTTCAAAAAAAAGTAAATTTTAGTATATTAGTATGTGGCTACTATGCAACGGAAGCTTTGACTTATGCTATTGTGCACTTGATATGCCCTTTATGTCGCTTATTCTGAAGGCATGGACAATGATGAGCAAAACGTTACATATGTCAAATATGTCCAGGTTACCATATGTCTTTTTGTGTCGAATTCTGTATGTGCTCATTTGTCAAACTATCGACTTTACCTGTCAATGCGTGACACAAGCTTTATGGTTTGCCAAAAGGAAAATAAATTTCGATTTCTTTGAGAAGGTTTTGATTGGTGTTTTTATTTATCATATTGAGTCATTCATAATTCCGATCTGTTACTGATTCTGCGGCCAACTTGAGTTGCATCTCACGACTATTCACTCTACCAGTCCTCTGCTTGCCTACTAGTAGTTTGATTCCCATTTCAATCATTGTGTAAGATTCCGCAATGTTCTGTGGTTGGCATGGAGCCAAATAGTCAATCAGATCACTGGACGAGAAAGGTCCCAAAAAGGAAATAGCTAACATAAATTCCATTTGACCAAATTATCTTTAGCTTCAGCAATTGAAGGTCCTTTTCTGGAGCCACTGATTTGTTCTTTTACCGATTTATATGCAGATATAAGTTGACCGTTCTTTCTTCTGATTTTGGTTCTTTTGGTTCATGGGTACTTGCTTTTATATGATACTGCTAATTAGGAGTCACATTAAACTCTCTATATATAGCATGAGCACCACCTGACTTACCATTTCCGTTTTGTTGCAGTGCTGTTCTAATCTGAAGATTGCCCTGGCGCATATATAGCATTTTAGCTCCTCTGCTCCTAGTTGATGCTCAACATCTAGCTGAGAAAACGGAACACACTGAATGCTCAACTACTAGATAAGATTATCAATGTACCGGATGGTTTAGTCTGTCAGGGCTCAAGTACCTTGTGGGCAGGTCACAAATTTTTGCTGAAGCCAGAAGGTAATGGACAGGGCAGACACATCCGGTTTTGTTAGCAGCGGATTCAACGGTACCTCACTGCTGCTCATATTCTTCGACTTCGTCTACTCCACCATGCACATATAAAAGATCAGGAATCTCCTGATCTTCTGTTGTTTCTTCCACCACCTACATTCAGTTCAAAGGAAAGCAAAAAATCTCAGTTCAGTGTACAAAGCCTGATCTTCTGTTGTTTCTTCCACCACCTACATTCAGTTCAAAGGAAAGCAAAAAAAAAAATCTCAGTTCAGTGTACAAAGTTTACTTAGCCTAGATGAATAACGGCTTCGCGGATATCCATCACCGTGGAAGCCAGCCCCTGATGGACAGCTCTGCGGTTTTGATGGCTCGTCATTCTGTGCCGAACTACACGACAGTCGGCCATGGTCCGACCTCATTTTCCTTGGACTTCCGGGGTTCAGCAAGTGACAACTGCAGCCGTGGCAACAGCAGGGGTGTCCGGAGGTCTGCACATGTTTCAGCACAAGATGATGCGTGCAGGCTGGTACTTGGATTGGGTCCGCCGCCTGAACCGAGCTCCGTGGATTACCAGCAACCTGCCGGAGGTGCCGGCCAGTCGAAAACGCCGGTGACTCTATTTGGTCGGAGCTTGTCGTTCACTGATCCTGGGACGATGAGCCATGGGCTTCATGATCAGAGGGGTAATGCTGAAGCTATTGTTCGGCGTTCTGAAGCGCCTGAAGGAAACATCATATCCTTCACCGCTGTCGACGAGGGCTCAACCTCTTCCAGGAGGAGCTCCGGTGGCTACATGCCGTCGCTGCTCTTTGATCGAGTGGCTCAGGCAGATGCACACGATGATCTGCTGGACTATACGGACAACGCAAGTGGGCATGCTCAACATCACCTTCAGTTCAGCCCTGAACCTTCAGCAACGACCATGACAGAGACTTCTTTTGGTGTGAACTCTGATGCTGTCACCGGTGTAACCAATCCTGGGCAGCCGGCCCATCGCCGGCATCCGAAGAAATGCAGGTTCAAAGGGTGCTCCAAAGGTGCGAGAGGGGCATCAGGCCTGTGCATTGCCCATGGAGGCGGGCAGAGGTGCCAGAAGCCGGGTTGTTACAAGGGTGCCGAGAGCCGCACCGCCTACTGCAAGGCCCATGGAGGAGGCCGCCGGTGCATGCAGCTCGGCTGCACCAAGAGCGCCGAGGGTAAGACGGATCACTGTATTGCGCATGGCGGAGGTCGCCGGTGCGGATATAACGACTGTCCTAAAGCCGCTCGGGGCAAGTCCGGGCGATGCATCAAGCACGGAGGTGGGAAGCGGTGCGCAGTCGAGGGCTGCATCCGGAGCGCCGAGGGAAAGGTCGGGTTCTGTATCTCCCACGGCGGAGGCCGCCGATGCCAGTACCCGGACTGCCGCAAGGGAGCGCAGGGCAGCACGCTCTACTGCAAGTCCCACGGCGGCGGCAAAAGGTGCGTCTTCGATGGCTGCTCCAAGGGCGCGGAAGGCAGCACGCCGCTGTGCAAGGCGCACGGCGGCGGGAAGCGCTGCATGTACGAAGGCGGCGGCCTCTGCCCCAAGAGCGTCCACGGCGGCACCAGCTACTGCGTGGCGCACGGCGGCGGGAAGCGCTGCGCGATTCCCGGGTGCGGCAAGAGCGCCCGCGGGCGCACGGACTTCTGCGTGAAGCACGGCGGCGGCAAGAGGTGCAAGGTCGACAGCTGCGGCAAGAGCGCGCAGGGCAGCACGGAGTTCTGCAAGGCGCACGGCGGCGGCAAGCGGTGCACGTACGGCACGGGCTGCGAGAAGTTTGCCCGCGGCAGGAGCGGCCTCTGCGCCGCACATGCGACGCTGGTGGCCTCGCAGTCGTCTCAGCAGCGTCGACGCGACGGCGGGGCAGGGAAGAGCGGCGGCGGGAGCCTGATCGGGCCGGGCCTCTTCCGAGGCATAGTGTCGTTGTCGGCCGCAGCAGCCAGTGCCATGAACTACGAGTACTCATCTTCGGGCGTGAGCACGGTGTCGGAGTGCGACGGCTCGCCCGTGGCCACGGCGGGGAGGCAGGAGCTAATACCTCCTCAGGTGCTGGTTCCCCTCTCTATGAAGTCCTCGTCGCCATCCGTGCCGTCGCCGTCGCCGTCGGATAGGCGCAGAGAGGGCGGAGAGCTCGCAGTTCCGGAGGGGAGGGTGCACGGCGGTGGTCTCCTGTCATTGCTCGGTGGGAGCTTCAGGAACGTCATCGACGTCGACGATCTCTGACAGTAGGCTGTTCTTAAACCCACACACAAAATTGAACGTTTTAAAGATCGTGTAGTAGATGTTAGATTGGTGGATTATAAGGGAGTATGGCACTTTATAGATTATATGTTATGATTGGTGGCATTTGTGACCAAGAGTCTAGACATGAATTTGTCAGGGCCCTTGAATGCTCAAATTCTTGGCAGGTCCGCAAGTTTTTGGGATGGGAAAGCTTTGAGATTGTAATTCTTGTCGATCACACCGATATGTAATAATGCAACATTTATTTTGCTACAAATTTGATGGATTATCTCATCGATGATTCTCTCATGTATTCTGTTGATGATAAAGCTGCTGCCTGGGTTTAAATGAGATCCGAATGCATTTTATGTTGAGCTGTTTTGTCATTTGTAACAACTTTTGGGTAGGAGATTTGGTGCACTTTAGCACTAGTGCTCCGGATTTTTGAAATATTTGAAAATTATACTTCTATATTTCAAGAAATCATAAAATTAATTCCATGAATACATACACATGCCTTGAATACTGTGCGAAGTTTCGGTAGAAATTGTGTTGTATTTTGATGAACATGGAAAATAATAGGGATAGTTTTTGTCTGAAATTTGTCTTTTTATATAGTTCATAATATAACATATTTTCTCCAAATTTTCACCATACTTTCAGAAGATTTATATATATATGTGGGTATTTATGCTCAATTTTTTTGGAATCTCAGAAATATGTTTTTCAAAAACCGGGAGCAGTGGTGCTCATGTGCCAAAAGCATTTTTTCGCAACTTTTGTCACTAATTTAGTCTCTATATATGGTGTTATTATAATTAAGAAGATACGGAGTACCTAGTCCCTTGCCCCATAATATATGATGTTATTATAATTGATATGCTTATATATTGGTCGTAATGATGCATCTTCATGCGGGCCTAATCGTTGATTCCCGTCGCTCCCCCAACTCTGCCGCCGCCACCATCGTGGAGGTGCATGTGGCTGTCGCTGGTAGGATGAAGCGCAGACGACGGGGCGTTCACGTTGTGGGGATTGTGGCAGCGACGGGTTCTGGCCTTCCTATGGCTACGCCGTCGCTCCAGTTGTGTACCAAATCGTCGGGCGAGGTGCCACGGAAGACGAAGTGGAAGGCTATCAGTGGCCCCGTGCCCCCTCCGGATGCCCCATCCCCGATTTCATCTGCTCCAACGGCTCCGCGGTGGTGCAAATTGGCACAATAGGTATACCTATTTGCCCTCACTCTTATCTTTTAATGTCAACAATTGAAATTGGGATAGAAATATTAGTTTGTAAGGTTGCACAGAGATAATTTGCATAGCATTCCGACCTCATTTCTTGATATGCTGGAGGGGAACGAGGTCGGCATTCATCGCGCACCACTCCAACCATTTGATCAAGGATATGCGTCTGAAGCGGCAGATGCGACTGACAAGAGGAAACTCGATAAGATAACAACGTGGGAAGCAATTAGAGAAGATGTGAAGAGAAGGTCAGAATTTTGAAGATAGAAATATCCGCCTCGAAGAGGAAAATGAGAAGATCTAGGTGATGATGATGGATCCAAACAAAAAGGGTCCTCTAACAAAAATGGTGGGAGATATGAATGACCGAGATATTGGAAGACAGAAAGACAAGAATAGAGGTGGCTAGAGCTAGTGGTGGCGGCAACAATGCCATCGGTGCTCCGGCAACCGGTGGTGGTGGTGGCGGCGACAACAATGGTGAAGGTTCTTCTTGACCGGCACCATTTTCATCCCGAATTTCATGCATTTTTTTTGGAAACACAATACAAGACTATGCATTTTATTGAAACATTGTTGTTAATTTAAATTATCTATGTTTTATCTTGAATATTGATGTCTCACTCAAAGCCTCTTTATGTTGAAAATCCTCATTTACGGTATATCAAGTGTCGCGGTAGAATGGATCTAGAATACCCTCTATCGTAAAACAGAATATTATAGTTTGCGGTGTTGCGATAATTTTTGCACCGCAAAACGGAGATGCGGTTACCCGTTACTTCATCTGCATTTAATGGTTCCACGTTAAGCGAGAGATGTTCTTATCATCTTATGCCAACATTTATGTGTACATTAGCTTGTGTTTCAAGACCACTATTGTAGTGCAGTGTCGCATACCAATAAACTAGCAGCAGCTAGGGCCTAGGGGCACCCATGCAAGGCGCACCAGCATGAAGCGAGCCTAGCTGGGTCTCACCTCACCCACAACACTGCAGCGTTCAGTCGCCACTCATGGCGGAGTGTGCAGCCTAGGGATCTCGAAAGAACTATCAGCAAGGAGCTCTACCAAGAAGACATCACTTACATCTGGAAACTGGAACAACCGCGTCCTATATTCAGATTCTTCGATTCTAAGAAGTTGGATAGTGGTGCCGTATGGCGTTTGGCGACATGCCGGAGAATGGCGAGATGCCGATCTTCTTCCTCTGATTATCCCAATCTTTCTTCCCTTCCTTGATTCCAGTGAGTCCCCTGACTTCTCCTCCTCCAATCCCCCTTCAATCATCTCCACAATTACTGATAGCCCCCTTCAAACCTCCACGCAAAAGACCTTTTTCCTCATCTAGATCTGATTCCCCATTTCAAACACCTTCCCCCCTAGAACCCCTCTCCCGATTTCCACTGCAGGTGATCGTCCTCACATCCCACCCTGAAGTCGCCGGCAGTTTACTTGACACAGCTATTCAGAAAGTCCCCAAATGGAACCTCCCTCCTTGGGAGGCGGATCCATGCTTGATTTGGCTCTTTCGCGTCTTAAGCCGTGCGCAGTTGGCCGCTGTAACTCGAAATCTCAGTCGGTGCTGTTCCTGAGAAAGAATACAGGGCTCCAGGTGGTAATCTGGATGTCTTTGTCGGAGGTGTCTGTCTCGATAAGGTCCCTGCCGGCAGATCAGTTGGAGCTAGGGGAGATGCGGCCTGAGATGAAGACTGAGGGGAGCATCTTTTTCATTGCACATGGGGGCGAGAACATGTACCTGAATCAAGAGGCAGCGGCGCCAGCCTGTAAGGCGCCACGGGCGCCATGAAAGCCATAGGTTGGAACTGCCAAGGCATGGGCAAGAGCCTTGGCGGTACAAAAATGCGCCACCTTGCCAGGATGATCCACTCCGCAAAAGCTCAAATAACCTTTGTTTCTGAAATTAAATCTTCCAAGGTAAAGCCTTCTGATCTTACTACTCGGTTTGATATGTCTGATAGTGTTGTGGTTCCTTCTCGGGGACGCTCTGGTGGCTTGTGGCTAATGTGGACGAGTGATTTACAAATGCATGTTCTTAGTGCTAATTTCCATGTTATCCTAGCTAAATGTGTAAATAGTACTAGTAATCAACATTTTGGTCTTGTTTGTATTTATGGCGATCCCTATCATCGCGAGACTAGCCAGATTTGGGATCAAGTGGCCACTTTTGTTTATGATAACCCTAGTATGCCGATGCTTTGTATTGGGGATATGAATGACCTGCTGTATGATATGGAAAAAAGCTCCCCAAATCTGAATCGTCCCCGTATGAATGCTTTTCGTGCTTTTGTGAAACATTGTGGCTTATTTGACTTGGGTTTTAGTGGTCCTGCTTATACTTGGACAAATAGGCGCTTTTCTTCAAATCCTATCTATCAAAGGCTTGATCGGTGTTTAGTTAATGTTGAATGGTGCCATGCTTATCCGGTGGCAAATGTTTATAATATGCCTCTTATTCATACCCTTAGTGATCATGCGCCTATTTTACTATCTACTGATGGTCCAATTCGGAAAGTTAAATGTTCTTTCAAATTTGAGAATTGGTGGCTAAAAGAGCAGGACTTTCAATCTCTTGCAAAATCTGCATGGTCTTCATCCGCAAATAAATCTTTCTCGGCCAGAACTAATCACCTTGCAGGAGCCCTAAAAATTTGGTGCAAGAAGAAAAAGCCGTTGCAGCAGGAACTACACAATATAGAAGATCAAATAAAGCAAATCCAAATGAAGCCGTTGCAACAACAAGACCATGCAATTGAAGCAGCTTTGGCCAACAGGTATGAACAAACTATGACCAAACTAACCGATTCTTATATGCAACGAGCAAAGAAACAATGGGCTAAAGATGGAGATAGAAACACAACATTTTTTCACCATGCCATTATCAAACGTAGGAGAAGGAATACTATTATATCAATCAAAGATGAAAATAATGTTATGCAGTTCATGCCAGAGCAGATTAGCAATACTTTCGTCAACTACTTCAGATCTCTTTTTGCCTCTCCAAATGCTAACAATGGCAGGCCTTTTCTTGGATCCCAAATCCCGCAAGAAAGTCAAGATTACACCTACTCAATTCCGGATAGCCGGGAGATTTGGGAGACACTCAAGGATATGAAGCGAAATGCGTCTCCAGGGCCGGATGGATTCAATGTAGAATTCTACATTGCAGCATGGTCATGGATAGAACAAGATGTTGTGCAGTTGGTAAGAAACTTCTTCCAAACAGGTGTCATGCCATCCCATATTAATGACACTCATATTGCTTTGATTCCAAAAAAGCTTGTTCCTTTAGTTCCCGCAGATTACAGGCCCATTAGTCTTTGTAATGTCATTTATAAAATTATTGCTAAATGCCTAGCGAATAGACTCAAACCTCACTTACCTGACTATGTTCATCCTTCTCAGCAAGCTTTCATTAAAGGTAGGCGTATTAGCAACAATATCATCATTGCTCAAGAAATAACGCACTCCTTTACTTTAAGCTCCTGGAAGAATCAAGCTTTTATGCTAAAAATAGATCTTGCAAAAGCTTTCGACAGACTTGAATGGAATTTCATAGTTGCAGCCCTTGCTCGAAAAGGTCTACATGTTCATTTCATAAATTTGGTCTATGCTTGTGTCTCTTCGCCAACTTTCTCTGTAGTTATTAATGGCCAACCTTTTGCAAAATTCAGAGGAGACAGAGGTATTAGGCAAGGGTGTCCTTTATCTCCTTATTTATTCGTTCTTGCAATTAATGAACTTTCCATTGCGCTCCAGGAAGCCATGATGACTAACTCTCTTGCAGGCATATCTTTAGGGCCAAATTGCCCTCCAATCCACTCTCTTCTTTTTGCAGATGATCTATTGGTTTGTGGACAGGCTACAATGCAGGAGGCAACACGTATGAACGCCATTCTCCATGATTTCTGTGACAGGTCGGGACAAGTTCCAAACTGGTCTAAGTCAGGTATCATCTTCAGTAAACATGTCCCTCCAAGCACCATGCAGTCAATCAAACAAATATTTCATGTTCCCAACATAGACAACAACTTCATCCATCTTGGACACCCTCTTGTCATTCCTGGGAAAGATAGAGCAAGTGCTTACAATTTTGTCTTCGACAAATTCAAGTCTAAACTCAACACCTACAAGGCAGATAAGCTTTCACATGCTGCTAGGCTAGAACTCATTAAATCTGTGTTCTCTTCTATCCCCGTTTACTACATGTCAAACATTCTCTTCTCCAAGAAATTCATAGCCAAACTTAATGCTATTATTCGCAATTTCTGGTGGACGGGGGTAAGAGAAGAAGAAAACTCGAAGGCCATGTGTCTCCGGGCATGGAAGGACATATGTGCACCCAAAAATGAAGGAGGTTTGGGTATCCGCAACATCCAAGCCATGAACCAGGCCCTAATCCTTATGGCGGCCTGGAGAATTGCGGAGGCTCCTAATGATCTCTTACATGCTGTTCTCAAATCCAAATACTTTCATGACTCATCTATTTGGCGCCCAAATCCAAATGTTCCTAAATCAGCCTTTTGGGCCTCAATCCACAAAGTGCTTCCCATTCTAAAAACCCATTGCTTTTACCAAATAACACAAGGAGGCATATCTGTTTGGAGCACTCCCTGGTGTCAACAGTGGTCTGCTATATATGATTATCTCATAATTCAAGAAACAGGCTATATTTACCCGGCCTATGTTAGGGATCTGTGGCCCCCGGAGCAAAAGGCATGGAACACTCAACTTATTGATAATCTTTTCCAACAACCCTTTGCTACAATCATTAAACAAACTCCTCTTATCAACTCTGAAGAGAAAGATATCTTATGCTGGAGACTCACACCATCAGGTAAATGTAACACCAAAAGCGCATATCGTGCTTGCTTAAAGAGATTGCAGGAACAGGGCGAACCGGCTCCAAGGCAAGTACATCCTGCAACAGTTCGTCTCCTGCAACAGATTTGGCGAAATAAAAAATTGACTCCGAGAGTGCAGACATTTGGATGGAGACTTCTAAGAAGAGCAGTGCCGACAGGAGCAAGAACAGGTAAGTATTCCACTCACATAAGCACTCTGTGTTCCAGGTGTGCTGTAGAAGAAACAGACATACATCTCTTTTTTACTTGTCACTTTGCTCGTGTGGCATGGTTCAGCTATCCTTGGTTTGTCAGATCTGAGATGCTTATTACAGACTGCAACTCAATGTCTCAAATTTTAATAAAATTGTTGTCCATGAATCACCCTTATGCTACCCTAGAAAATATTCTAACATTTATGTGGTGTATTTGGAAGTCTAGAAATGACAACCTATTCTGCAGAAAACCAGGGGCCCCATACCAGGTGTACCAAGCGGCAAGGGCAATTCAACAAAACATGGAGATGCTGGATCCCACCGTTGATTCCATTTTGCAGATTCAGGCCAATGTAAAAGAAGACAGTACAAGCAAGCAAGCAACTCATGCAACCAATTATCTACCAGCACAGGGAACAACAATAAGGACAGATCTTGTCATTACAGGGAACAAAATATTCTCAGATGCCTCTTGGAAAAACATGAAGATGTCAGGAAGAGACGACTCCCAAGCAACTGGCATTGGTCTCTTTCTTCAGGTTCAAATTGGTCAACACAAGTGTGACGTCATGATTCAAGCCTCTGCAGAACAGGTGCCAACACCATTTCATGCCGAGGCGGCGGCTCTTCTTCTTGCGGCAAAGGTGGCGCGGTCACTTCAGCTACAACAAGTTACTTTTCTAACGGACAATCTTTCTCTTGCAAGAGCTTCAGCGACAAACTCCATCTCCTCTCAGCAGGTTCCATGGGAACTAAGAGACGTCATGGCCTCCTTCTTCCAAATTTCTACTCAGATACAGGCGGCAATATTCCATATCAAAAGAGACCTCAATGGAGTAGCTCATGATTGTGCACAACAGGCTCTCAAAACAATTGTTTCCGAGCCTATCTTCAGATGCAATTCTTCAACTCATAGCAATAGCCTATGTCCCATCTCCGATGCTCTTATTTCAGCAGATATTCAAGGCTATGTACTTTACTCTGTATATTGTGCTTGAGTTGAAATAAAATTGGCGCCTCTGGCGTCTCCCTTTGTTCAAAAAAAAAAACCTCACCCACAACACATACCTGCAAGAACGATAGAAGCAGGAGAAAAGTCAGCGCCCAGCAGGCAATAGAGTGGGCTTCACCAACACGTTGTATAGAATCTTGATGAATGCGATGTGGAGAAATTACGCTAGCGACCAGGCTGAGCGTAGAGCTTGCCAGACCACAAATATCCACAATGCCAACATATTATACGCTTAAAACTCATGTTGTATGAAATCACAAGACAATTCATCACAATAGTACAATTTTCCGATAATGATCACAATCATACAATGTTTGTTGTTCATCAACCAAACACAGGCTGAATTAACGGTTCATCAATCACAAAACCACACTCTCTTGTGGACACAAGTGGAGTATCTGGACACGGCACACCCTCTTATTACAAACAGACTTCAAACCAACACAAACCCGTTAGGCTAGTGAACATCGCACCAAGCATGAAAGCTAGGACTCCAAGTAGCAGAACATCACACACCAATCCAAGCATACCAAGGACCAAGGTCATGTATCGTGGCGAAAACACAACTTTTATTCACCCGCGAGGCTGCGAGTACAAGTAGTAGTAGCAGTGCAGCACGGACCGAAAACTCGAACACAGACACACTTTGCGGACACACCTACGCAGTTGGGAACACCCCGGATCTGTGAGATCAGGACTTGTAACAACAAAGTGAAGCTTCACGTAAGCCCAACCTCCTCGCACCGCGAAGCAACACATGCCAGAGTAGCGCAACATATCACCTGGCAAATGAAGAACGAAAAACAGATAATGAAGTTATTCCTTCTCCCAAAGGAAAAAATGAAACAACTTTTCTATCGACATATATGCATACATAAGAAATCTATGTGCAACGGACCTTAGAAACGAGACCATCGGGAGGGTCTTCCTGTAGTAGGCTGAGTGGCGCGTTTCGAAGAGCGATGGGTTATGACCGGCATCCAAGCCATCCCACTCGAGTTTGTTCCACCAGTCCTTCTCGCAGTCCACCACCGGCTTGGGACCTTCACGTGCTACGGCCGGCAGACGCCTGAGACCCCAGCAATCCCGGAGGCCGATCGTCTGCAGCGCCGGCGCAGTCAATCTGACTTCGCATATCTGCCCCAGATTGTGAAGATGGTATAGCTTGATTTGCTTTAGGTTCTTGAATGTGACACCTGATGATATTGCTGGAGGGTACTTGTCGTCCAATGGAAAAACATCTCGGAGGTTACTGCAGTATGCGATCTGGAGGGTCTCTAAGTTGGGCAAGCTGAAGGAAATGGGGAGGACGTACACCAGCCTAGGGCAGTTGTACATGTATATGTGTTGCAGTCGTGCGAAACAACTATTCTGAATAATAGTGCCTCTACTCCAGATGCAATAAGCCACCAGGAGATCAGAAGCTGAAATTATTCTTATATGTCCAAAGCTCTCTCGTCCATATCGGCGAAAAAACACATATTGTAGCTTGGGGCACCTCACAACATGACACCATTCAAGCATGTCCCAGTTTGTTTCATTTGCTGGAGGGATAGCAGTGATTGAGGAATTGTCATGGACATGCAATGATTGAACATGACGCGCAAATAAATTGAAATTTGAATTGTCCTGCATACTCTCTATATTATAGCTTCCTTCACCAATCTCGATATGCACATCCAAAGTTTGAAGCTGTTGGTGGTTCCACAGGAAAGATGAGCACATAACATCTTTAGTAAGAGCAACATTATCATAAGGTAAAATCAGACTTGTTGGAACCAAACCCTCTTGGCTAGGACCAATCTCCTTGATACTTTTGGTATTGTTGGCTTGGCTATGGCTCATGCAAGAGATAAGGAGGTACACCATTGAGAGACATTGTGATATTCGGTGATAGAGTCCCTCAATGAACCTGAAAGTGAACCTTCCATCTGTAAAAGCAATAAATGCATGAAAGCTGAAAGATCTCTCTATTCCACAATAGACCATTGATCTTTGCTTCCACTGCATGTCTATACGTAGCACTTCCAACTTAGGTAATGCACGCCAGATTAGGCTACGGAGATGCTGACAACCCAGCAGGAACAACTTCTTGAGTTTCGGGATATCCATTGCAAGGAGGTCAAGTGTTTTAATGGCTGTACCAGAGAGATCCAGATCCTCCAGATTAGGCAATGCACGCAAAAATATGTTCTGCAATCGACCACAACCATGCAGGGAGATCTTGGTAACCTGGACGGTTTCGATGGGAGCTATAGGAGACTGCAGGCGCAATTCCTTTTTTGGCAGTTGTATGGAATGATTCCAATTCTCTGCTGGCCCATAACCATCAAAGCTGAAACTTTCGAGCAGTGGAGGAGCTCCTTCCAGTATAACGTTCTCCAAGCTGGAACAACCATCAAGAACAAGCATCTTCAGGCTTCTTTCGGATGACAATGTCGGCAAAAATTCCATGTGAGTGTTGCTAGATAAGTCAAGGAGTTCCAAATTCATCATATCTATGGAAGAACAGCTGTCCACCGTGAACACATCTGAAGATTTGGTAACTCGGAGCTTGTAAAGTTTTTCTAGCTTTTTCCAAACATGACTCATAGTCTTCCATGAGACTCCCTTTGTATTTAGCTCCCTGAGATTGGTCAAGAGTTCAACCATCCGAGGCAACAAAACATAATCTGTGAAACGTAAATCAAACACCAGCAGGTCCGGAAAAATCGGCACTCCACTTTGCTCTTTCCCTGTGTTTGTACAATGTTCAAGCCAAAGGAATCTTAGGTGAGTTTTTTTTTTTTTTTTTTTTAAGAACAACCAAATTAACAAAAAGGACGACCAGATGGGCGGACAGGCGATTGGCGACGCGGACTGCGGCGGCTCATCGCCTCGGCCGCGGTGCGACCCCAGCGTCGCCCGGCGCGCCACCGACGGCCGGAGTCCTCCCACCGGGCCGTCCTCTCCCCCCGGCGCTTCTCGACAGCAAGGTAAGTTCTGGTCCCTCTCTAGCTCTGATGGCGAAGAAGATGCGACGGCCTCGGCCTCGGGTGGCTCGGAGGGCGAAGGCGACGACGACCTCGAGGTCCTCCGGCGAAGGCGCCCGGCCACCAGCACCCTTGGTGGCTTCATCGAGCGGGCACAGGAGCTCGGGGGCTCCCTGCGCGCGGCGCGCCGGTCGTCCTTTGCCCCGGGCGGAAAAGGTTCGAGATTTCATGGCTCGGCGCCGCCGACGCTGCCGCGGCCCCGCGGCCTGGGAAGCTGCGCTCCGCCCGTGCGTGGATCCGCCCCCGCGCGCCCTGACTTGAGGCCTCCCCGCCGGGATAGGGTTCCGCCAGCGGAGTCGTCGGATTGGCCTGCCCTGGCGCCTAGGGTGCCGGGTTCGTCTCCGATCTTGCGGCTGGAGGCAGCGCCAGGAGTCTCGTGGGGACGGGCCTCGCCGCCGTCAACGCCTCCGGCGGTCAACGGCGCTCGTCGCCGGTTGGATCTGGATCGGGGAGATCCAGTAAGTTTGATTCCTCTGGATGTGGTTGCCTAAGGGCTGCTGCGACCCCGATCTAGGGTTCCTAGCCAGACCGAACGAAGTGAGACAACAACTAAGCGACCCTTCTGCGCCGCGCCACCGCCTCCTCCGACCTCTCCTTCCCCCGCCGCCGCTCTCCCGCTCCTTCGCATCGGCGGTCATGGCGGGCGGCTACGACGACGGGCGGAAGCGCCGCTTCGACGACGGCGCTCGGCGCGACAATGACGCGGGAGGAGGTGCCGGCGGCCGCCGCCTTGAGGGTGGGCGCGCGATTCGCCAGGATGATGGGGGTCGCCAAGACGAAGGCGGCGGGCGCCCAGACGGCGGTGCTCGCCACGACGGCAACGGCGGGCGGCAGGCCGGTGGCGGCGGACGCTTCGACGGAGGCCCTCGCTTCCAAGACGGCGCCCCTCGCCAAGATGCCGGCGGCTCCCGCTTCCAGGACGGCGACTTCCCCTACCGCGACCAAGCCTACCGCGACCAAGCCTACCGCGACCAAGACCGCAACCGCGGCTTCGACTACGGTCCTCCGCCGCCGTGGTGGGAAGAGCAACAGCGAAGGAAGGTGGCGCTGACGAGCCGACGCGCGGACGGGATGCCGGCCAAGGGTGGTGGTGACCGCTCCGATGCCGCGGGTCAGGGAGACCGAGCGGCCCAGGGCCCGCGCCCTCAACACAAGAACAAAGCCAGGAAGAATCATGGCGAGGGAAGCCAACAGCAGCCTAAGGGGAAGGCTAAGCAAAACCCGCCACCGCGGACAGGGGCTCCGGCGGTGGGGGAATGCTTCAAATGCGGTAGGGAGGGCCACTACCAATCGGACTGCACCTTCGACCCCCTCTGCGTCGTGTGCAGCGGCGAAGGCCACTCCTCCGCTAACTGCCCCTCGAGGGGGAAGGGGCTGAGGCTCCAGACCATGGGTCACGCCATCTCCGGCGGGGGCTTCTACAACATCGACGTCGAGCCAATGCGTGGTGGGCTGGGCAACGGGGAGGTCTTTGCCGCCATTATCAAGTTCGATTCGGCGCCTCTCTCGGAGTCCCAGCTCTCGGATGAACTGAAGCATCTCGTCGACGAGCTTTGGGACTGGCAGGTGCAGAGGCTCTCCGATACTGAATTTTCGGTCGTCTTCCCCACCCGCCAGACCCTTCGGCTCAGCACCGGGAGCGGGAAGCTCCACCTCCCTCTCAGCAAGACAGATACCCAGATCCGCGAGGCCTTCCTTGCTCCCAAGCCCAGCCTGGTTCTTCCCTCCACGTGGGTTCGTCTGTCGGGGGTACCGGAGGACCTGATGACTCGGGATCGCCTCATGGCGGGATTCACCATGATCGGGAGGCCGATTGACATTGATGAGCTCTCCATACAAAAACGCGACCGCGAGCCGATCCGCATGCGCTTTCACTGCCGCTACCCCGACCGCATCAAGGGCTCGGTGCAAATCTTCGTGAACGGCGAGGGGTACATCGTCGGAGTTCAGGCTGAGGCCCCTCCTCGTGGTAATCCGGGCGCAGGGTCAGGGGGCCCTCCACCGCCACCAAACGATGGTCATGATGATGACGACGACTCCGATGAGATCCCCTCGGATAGTGAATGGAACAAGCACCGCCGCAGCCAAGACAAGAACAAGGATGCTTCCAAGGACAAGGGTGGAGCCTCTGGACCCTCCAACTCCAACCCTCCGTCGGTACTGGGCAAGCAGGGGCTGCCAGTGACCACTGCCCCGGCCATGGCGGAGCGCCACTTTGACCAATATGGCTCCAACATGGCTGCCGCGGCGGAGATCCTCCCCTCCCTCTCCCTCCTCGAGCCTTCCAAGAGCAAGCTGGCGGTCCACCTGGTCCCGGCGAGCGGCGCGGATGGGACCCGCCCCCTCGCTACCGACTCCCTGGATTCCTTGGACTCGGCTGACATAGACTCGCAGATCACCGACCCGGCCCCTTCATGGGTGGACGACAGCCAACAGGCGGAGGGCCCGCCGACCAAGATGGACAAACTCACTTCGGCCAACACCCTTGGTGGCTCGGCTGAGGTGGAGGTGGTCGACGCTTCGGACGATGAAGAGATGCCGCAGCCCAATGACGATGGAGTCCGCAAGAACCTGCTGAAGGAGCTGTCCGAGGCTGCCCCTCTGGCGCAAGCTCGCCGCTCAAAGGCCGTCTACTCCAAGCGGGCGGCCTCGGCGACACCGGCGGTGAGGAAGAGCGCGAGGTCCCAGGGCGCCACGGCGGGCACCTCCGCCCTCCTCCGCGCCCAGAGGCTCACGGCGGAGAAGAATCTGGAGGGCAAGGCCTGCCCCAACACCTACTCTGAGAAAGGTAACGACTTCGCTATCCTTGATCTTCTCTCGGATGCTCACTTGTCCTCGGTTGTTCGCGATAGTTGCTTGGTTTTTTCTCCCACGATGGCTGACCCGGGCGAAGCTTTGTCCATCATCTGGGCTAAAGAAAAGGTGCAAGCGGCGCTTGCCGAGACTACGCGCCGCCTGGAGTTGGAAGCCAAGGCCGCGGCGGCGGCCAAAGCTGCGTTGGTCGCTGTGGCTGGGGAGGCTCCTAGGGTGGAGCCGGCCCATACTCCTGGGGTGGAGCAGGCCGAAGATCTGGCCACAACTCCGGTCGCGCTGGGCTCACCTGGGGCTGTGGTCCCGGCGTCCGTGGATACGACAAGGGCGCCTTCTGCGGGGGCAGTCGCGGACCCGGTGCCTACTCGCTCCCGCCCAAGAAGATCTTGTGCTAAGGCCCCTGCTCTTACTGTCTCCAAGAGGCAGTACAAAAAACGAGCTTCAAAATGAGAGCTCTCTTCTACAACCTGCGGGGGTTTGGGGGACAAGGGCGTCGCACCCAACTCCGTGATTACATGCAACGCGACCGAGTCGACATCCTTGGCCTACAAGAGACGGTTCGCCAAGACTTCTCGGACTCGGAACTCAGGAGCCTAGAGTGCGGTGGCCAATTCTGCTGGAACTGGCTGCCGGCCTCGGGACAATCCGGGGGGATGCTCCTGGGGTTCCGCGATGAGTGTTTTGAGGTGGGGACCTGGCGGAAGGGGAGGTTCTTTATTAGCGCCGACCTCTTCCATCGCAGCCACATAACTAAATGGACTTGCATCCTAGTCTATGGTCCGGCTGACCACTCTAGGACTAGGGAGTTCCTGGAGGAGCTTTCTTCTGAGGTCGAGGGCTGTAGGCTCCCTCTGATCGTTGGGGGTGACTTCAACCTCATCCGTGGCCCCAGAGATAAGAGCAACGACAATATCAATTGGCCAAGGGTGTGATGACCCACAAGTATAGGGGGTGTATCGTAGTATTTTCGATAAGTAAGAATGTCGATCCCAACGAGGAGCAGAAGGTATTGACAAGCAGTTTCGATGAAGGATTCCCTGTAAATGCTCACAGACAAGTATTCAGGGGGTTTTGATGTAACAGTTGAATAAAGTACGAGTAAGTAAAGTGCGAGAGTAACAATTGCAGCGAGTGGCCCAATCCTTTTTAGCGCAAAGGACAAGCCGGTTTGTTTACTTATAATGACCAAACGTTCTCGAGGACACACGGGATTTTAGTCTAGTGCTTTCGCCACATACGGCTAAATAATCTTCATTGTTATGATAAGTGTTGTGTGGGTGAACCTATGCTAATGTACCGCCCTTCCTAGGACTAATACATACTTGTGATTATACCCCTTGCAAGCATCCGCAACTACAAGAAAGTAATTAAGATAAATCTAACCACAGCCTTAAACTCTGAGATCCTGCGATCCCTCCTGCGTCGATATACCAACGGGGGTTTAGGTTTCTGTCACTCCGGCAACCCCGCAATCGGCAAACGAGTACAAGATGCATTCCCCTAGGCCCATAAAGGTGAAGTGTCATGTAGTCGACGTTCACATGACACCACTAGAAGAATAACACCACAACTTAAATATCATACCATTGAATATTACTCAACCATAGTTCACTACTAACATTTAGACTTCACCCATGTCCTCAAGAACTAAACGAACTACTCACGAGACATCATATGGAACATGATCAGAGGTGATATGATGATGAATAACAATCTGAACATAAACTTAGTTCAATGGTTTCACTCAATAGCATCAACAACAAGTAGAGATCGATACCGGGAGAGTTTCCCCTATCAAACAATCAAGATCAAACCCAAATTGCTACGGCGGTGACGGTGTCCAGCGGTGGAGACAGCGGTGATGATGGTGGAGATGATGATGATGGTGATGGAGATGATGTCCAGCTCGATGACGGTGACGATGGCGTCGATTTCCCCCTCCGGGAGGGAATATCCCCGGCGGATTCCTGCCCGCCGGAGAGCTCTTTTCTCTCTGGTGTTCTCCGCCCCGCAGAGGCGGCTGTAACTCTTCGCGAGGTACCCTCTGTGGCTTAGGTTTTCGGGACGAAGGGTTTCGCGAAGAAAAGGAGGCGAAAGGGGCTATGGGGCCCCCACACCACAGGGTGGCGCGGCCAGGCCATGGGCCGCGCCGGCCTGTGGTCTGGCCCCACCTTGGGCCTTCTCAGCTCCTCCTTCTGGCTTCCTTCGTCATCTTGAAAAATAGGATTTTTGGTATAATTTCCTTCCACAGTTGATCTTCCGAAATATTGCGTTCTGACGGTGCTTTTTCCAGCAGAATCCTGGCTCCGGTGCTTGATCCTCCAATAATGATGAAACATGCAAAATAGATGAAATAACATAAGTATTATGTCCCAACATGAAATATATCAATGAATAACAGCAAATTATGATATAAAATAGTGATGCAAATTGGACGTATCAGGGTGCGCCAATTCAACGACGCCATCGCTGGCCTTTCTCTTAGAGAGCTCAACAGAACTGGGGCAAGGTTCACCTGGACCAACAAGCAACTCTCCCCATCCGCTCGGTCCTGGATAGGGTCTTCGTCTCCACTTCCTGGGAGTCGCTCTACCCCTTGTGCTCTCTCACGGCGGTTACTAGGGTGGGATCTGACAAGGTATTAACTTGTCAATGCCTACGAGTTGTAGACTAGGGTTTAGTTGGAAGTAGAGGGCAAGTAGATCTCGAAGGTTTCAGCCGAAAAGTACTCGACGATTATGAAAACTAGGGTTTGAGAGACAATGATTCGATGATTCTTCGTCCCTCGACTCCCCCTTATATAGGAGGCGGAGCCGAGGGATTCGTGTTGTACAAGTTACAGAGTCCGGGAAGGTTTCTAACTCATCCCGCAAGATTACAAATAACACTTCCTATTACAACTCTAGCTTTCCTTAATAATATCTTGGGCTTCCGAATCTTCTTATTCTTCGGGTAATGGGCCTTCAGTAAACCCCGGGTACTATCTTCGGCAGACCCATTTGGGATGCCTATGTCAGTAGCCCCCGAGATTTTGCTTGAATCGTAGAGTCAGGGAAAATCTCCACTGTTTTATTTTTATTCGACAACTTTAACTTTTCTATATTTCTTCACATAAACTTCTATATTGTGCAGGGATAATGGTAGTTGGGGCTAGTTCATCTGACGGATCAGGTACTAGTTAACTGCTCTAGTGGCAATCCGCAAAAACCTACTTCAAGATCACGTCCCTGGACATGATCTCGGGATACTGGTGTAAACTTCGATAGGTGCCGCTTAAGGTCTTACCATTCTGTCGAGTCCCAGTAAAATTTATCGGGTACCGCAGAGGCGGAGAGCTCTTTTCTCTCTGGTGTTCTCCGCCCCGCAGAGGCGGCTGTAACTCTTCGCGAGGTACCCTCTGTGGCTTAGGTTTTCGGGATGAAGGGTTTCGCGAAGAAAAGGAGGCGAAAGGGGCTGTGGGGCCCCCACACCACAGGGTGGCGCGGCCAGGCCATGGGCCGCGCCGGCCTGTGGTCTGGCCCCACCTTGGGCCTTCTCAGCTCCTCCTTCTGGCTTCCTTCGTCATCTTGAAAAATAGGATTTTTGGTATAATTTCCTTCCACAGTTGATCTTCCGAAATATTGCGTTCTGACGGTGCTTTTTCCAGCAGAATCCTGGCTCCGGTGCTTGATCCTCCAATAATGATGAAACATGTAAAATAGATGAAATAACATAAGTATTATGTCCCAACATGAAATATATCAATGAATAACAGCAAATTATGATATAAAATAGTGATGCAAATTGGACGTATCAACTCCCCCCAAGCTTAGACTTCGCTTGTCCCCAAGCGAAACTGAACTCGGTAAACAGGACCACATATTTATGGAGTGAAGAGTCGATAAATAAAATACGGACAAGAAGCATCATGTTCATTCACACAAGACATTCTAGTAAACAACTTCCTCATATAACTCAACTTGAAACAAGTATAAAGTAATCACAAATAAAGGTGCATAAGAAATCATAGTTGGTAATGGCAAACTTCGTTCTTGGTCAGAGAACAATTAACAGATTATACTTATCTCATTGAGCAGCGCTCTCATGTTAAAGTTTATAAGGCACAACTTGCATACTCAATCATAATGGTCTCCTCATGATCATTGATAACTTGCAAAGCTATATTCATTCAGATAAAACTTGTACTAAACAAGGAAGAATAAAGGACATGATGAAGCAAATCACAATATAATGGTTTGATCACAACTACTCAAATGCTTGCTTGAGATGGAGGGAAATAGGTTTACTGACTCAATATAAAGTAAAAGACAGGCCCTTCGCAGAGGGAAGCCGTGATTAAATCATGTGCTAGAGCTTTTTCAGTTTTGAAATCATATAGAGATAATAAAAGTAACATTTTGAGAGGTGTTTGTTGTTGTCAACGACTGGTAGTGGGTACTCTAACCCCCTTGCCAGACAACCTTCAAAGAGCGGCTCCCATTTTATTTTTATTTTGTGTGGCACTCCTTCCAACCTTTCTTTCACAAACCATGGCTAACCGAATCCTCGGGTGCCTGCCAACAATCTCATACCATGAAGGAGTGCCTTTTTATTTTAGTTTTATTATGATGGTGATACTCCCTCCAACCTTTGCTTACACAAGCCATGGCTAACCGAATCCTTCGGGTGCCATCCATCAATCACATACCATGGAGGAGTGTCTAATTAGTTTAATTAGTTTGGGACTGGGAATCCCATTGCCAGCTCTTTTTGCAAAATTATTGGATAAGCGGATGAAGCCACTAGTCCATTGGTGAAAGTTGCCCAACAAGATTGAAAGATAAAACACCACATACTTCCTCATGAGCTATAAAACATTGACACAAATAAGAGATACTAAGTTTTGAATTGTTTAAAGGTAGCACATGAAGTATTTACTTGGAATGGCAGAAAATACCATGTAGTAGGTAGGTATGGTGGACACAAATGACATAGGTTTGGGCTAAGGTTTGGACGCACGAGAAGTATTCCCTCTCAATACAGGTTTTTGGCTAGCAAGGTTAATTAGCAAGCATAAGAGTTGAGGGAAACAAACAAATATACATGTAATAGAAACAATCATGCATCTTCCTTGTAAGCACAAACAATTTTAACTTCAGAATAATAAGCTATGAGCTAACAAGAAAGAAAGACAATGAAACAACTACATGTATTTCTCTTTTCTACTTAAACCTCAAAGTGTTGTTGCTATTGACCAATGCTAAGTTTGCCAAAACCAAATAGATTTATTCTAAGCCCCCAAAGTGATACCAATACTAACAACAAGGTAAATCATATAGTAGAGATTGCAAACTAAAATAAGATGTGCAATATGTAAATGATAAGACTTCTCATTAATATTCCATAACGATAACTCTCACCAAGGGATACATAGATAACTAACTAAAGGAGAGATACTTCCAAACTGCAACCCATCTTATATGATAACTTCCCTACTCATGATATGACACTATTTGACAATAAAAAGTAAAAGATAGTGATGATGTGATACCGCGGCACTCCCCCAAGCTTGGAACAAACCAAGGGGATGCCAATACCGATGATAAATTACTCCTGCGGCGATGGTGGTGATGAACTCCTCCCGCGCTTCTTACAGATCTCCTTCAGCTTCAGTTTCTCAGCTTGGCAATTCTGCACTAAGACTCGAAGAGATTCATTGTTATCTGAAGTTGGCGATGATGACCTTGTGATGTGAATCGAGTGGTATTCCAGCATTCTTCGGAGACGGCAATTCTCCTCCTGGAGTATCTCCACTTCTCTTCTTAGAGCCCGATATTGATCACAAAACTCATCGGTAGTCCGTAGAGCTTCTTCCAACACAGGGAAGGAGTCGAGGCTAAGAGCGGGTGGTAAAGGTCCCTGCAAGTTATGAGAAAAAGAACGTCGAGTGTCAACAGATCCCACCAAGATTTGCTTGCTCCCAACGGCTTGCTGCTCTTGTCTTGATGGCACCCTCTTCACTTCTTCCTCCGAAAGCCCCTTGCCCTTGTTGTTGGAGGCCATGGTGCTTCTAGACCGAAAACAGATCCTGGCAGAAACAGCTCGAAACAAAACACGTCGAGAAAATGATATACGGACCTCAGGGGTCCGGGGGATTATATAGCAAAAATTTTCACGATAAAAGGAAAGTACCAGATCAAACCAGAGTCGGAAAGGGGCAACGAGGCGGCCAGACCATAGGTCGGCGCGGGCCCAGGTCAGGCCGCGCCGGCCTATGGTGGCACGCCCTCGTGCGTCTTTTCCACTCCGTTTCGATCTCGTAATTTTTCATATTTTCCAAAAACAGCAAAAATATTGTTCGGAAAGTAAATTGCGAACTTTTCATTACCAGTACTGTTACCTATTCAAAGTCGAGTTCTGGCGGACTGTCAATTTGTCCTTTGATGAAAGCCTCCGGTGTTTCCACTCGAATAATATCAACATCAACATTATAAGAATCACCTGAGATGTAATGCTTGAGTCTCTGTCCATTCACCACTTGTGTGGCATTGCCTTGGAGAGAGCTAATTTTGATTGCTCCTGAACGATACACCTCCTCAACAACATATGGTCCTTCCCATTTCGAGAGTAATTTCCACAAAGAATGCGAGACGAGACCGATACAATAGGACTTTATCCCCAATATTAAATTCTCTTTTGATAATCCTCCTATCATGCCATTTTTTAACTTTCTCTTTAAAGAGTTTAGCATTTTCATAAGCCTCACTTCTCCATTCATCTAGAGAACTTAATTGCAACAACCTCTTATCACCGGCAAGTTTAGGATCTTTATTTAATTCTCTAACTGCCCAATAAGCTTTGTGCTCTAGTTCTAAAGGTAAATGACAAGCTTTCCCATAAACCATTTTATAAGGTGACATTCCCATGGGATTTTTATAAGCAGTTCTATAAGCCCATAGTGCATCCTTCAATTTACTAGCCCAGTTCTTTCTAGTTTTATTAACAGTCTTTTGCAAGATAGATTTAATCTCTCTATTTGATAATTCTACTTGCCCACTAGTTTGAGGATGATAAGCGGAAGCAATTCTATGATTAATACCATACCTAGCAAGAGTTTTTCTAAAACCTCCATGAATAAAATGAGAACCTCCATCAGTCATAATATATCTAGGAACTCCAAATCTAGGAAAAATAATATCTAAAAGCATTCTTAAAGAGGTCTCACCATCAGCACTTTTTGTAGGTATGGCTTCCACCCATTTAGTAACATAATCAACAGCAACAAGTATATGAGTGTTACCTTCTGAAGACGGAAAAGGTCCCATGAAGTCAAATCCCCAACAATCAAATGGTTCAATAACAAGAGTATAATTCATAGGCATTTCATTACGTCTGGAGATATTACCAACCCTTTGGCATTCATCACAAGATAAAATAAACTTTCTCGCATCCTTGAAGAGAGTTGGCCAATAAAAACCTGATTGTAGAACCTTTTGCGCGGTTCTTTCTCCGGCGTGATGTCCTCCATAAGCACTACCATGACATTTACTCAATATCTCTTGTTGTTCATATTCGGGAACACACCTTCGCAGAATACCATCCACTCCTTCTTTATATAAGTGTGGGTCATCCCAGAAATAATGCCTCAAGTCATAAAAGAATTTCCTCCTTTGCTGAGCTGAAAAGGTTGGAGGCAAGTACTTGGAAACAATAAAGTTAGCATAATCGGCATACCAAGGACTGTCTCGCGAGCTCACCTTTATTGCAGCCAATTGTTCATTTGGAAAACTATCATTAACAGGAACAGGATCATAAGCAATATTTTCCAATCTAGACAAATTATCAGCAACAGGATTATCAGCACCCTTCCTATCCACAATATGTAAATCAAATTCTTGCAAATGTATACCCATCTAATAAGCCTCGGCTTAGCATCTTTCTTTGTCATAAGGTATCTAATTGCAGCATGATCAGTATGAATCGTAACTTTTGAATCAACAATATAAGATCTAAACTTATCACAAGCAAAGACTACAGCTAACAATTCCTTTTCAGTAGTAGCATAATTTCTTTGAGCAGCATCAAGAGTTTTACTAGCATAATGAATAACATTCAGTTTTTTGTTTACCCGCTGTCCAAGAACAGCGCCTACAGCAAAATCACTAGCATCACACATAATTTCCAATGGTAAGTTCCAATCAGGAGGTTCAACTATAGGAGCAGTTGTTAAGGCTTTCTTTAGAGTTTCAAAAGCTTCCTTACAATCATCATCAAAAACAAAAGGTACGTCTTTTTGAAGAAGATTAGTAAGAGGCTTTGAAATCTTGGAAAAATCTTTAATAAATCTCCTATAAAACCCAGCATGACCAAGAACACTACGAATACCTTTAACATCCCTCGGATAGGGCATCTTCTCAATTGCTTCAACTTTAGCTCTATCAACTTCAATACCTCTCTCAGAAATTTTATGTCCCAATACAATTCCTTCATTAACCATAAAGTGGCATTTCTCCCAATTAAGAACAAGGTTAGTTTCTTCACATCTCTGCAAAACTTTATCAAGGTTTCGCAAGCAACTATCAAAAGAATTCCCATAGACGGAAAAATCATCCATGAGTACTTCCACAATACTCTCACAAAAGCCATGAAAAATAGCAGACATGCATCTTTGAAAAGTAGCAGGAGCATTACATAAACCAAAAGGCATACGCCTATAAGCATAAGTTCCATAGGGACAAGTAAAAGTGGTTTTCTCTTGATCTTTAGTTTTAACAGCAATTTGTGAAAACCCAGAATAACCATCAAGAAAGCAAAAATGAGTATTTTTAGACAATCTTTCTAGCATTTGATCAATAAATGGTAAAGGGTAATGATCTTTCTTAGTAACTTTATTAACTTTTCGAAAATCAATGCACATTCTATACCCTACAACTACTCTTTGAGGGATGAGCTCATCATTATCATTAGGCACAACAGTCATTCCTCCTTTCTTGGGAACGCAATGCACAGGACTAACCCATCTACTATCAGCAATATGATATATAATACCAGCTTCAAGAAGTTTTAATACCTCATTCCTTACCACCTCCTTCATCTTCGGAATTAGACAACGCTGAGGTTCAACAACAGGCTTTGCATCATCTTCCATATTAATAGCATGTTGGCAAATAGAAGGAGAAATCCCCTTCAAATCATCAAGAGTGTAGCCAATAGCTCCTCGGTGTTTCTTCAATATTTCCAATAACCTTTCTTCCTCAATCTCTGAAAGCTTAGAACTAATAATAACAGGATATATTTTCTTATCATCAATATGAGCATATTTAAGATTATCAGGCAAAGGCTTTAAATCAAAAATAGGATCTTCCTTTGGTGGCGGTGTTGTACCCAAATCTTCCACCGGTAAATCATGCTTGAGAATAGGTTGGCGAAGAAAAATTTCCTCAAGCTCATCTCTTTCTTTCCTAAAAACTTCACTCTCGCTATTCTCCAAATGTTGCTGCAAAGGATTATTAGGAACAAGAACAATAGATGCACACTGCTCCATTTTAAAATCATCACTAGGCAAATCAGCTTTATAAGGAGTTTTGGTAAATTTAGAGAAGTTAAACTCATAAGATTCACCAGCAAATTTTTTCAAAATTTTCTCTTTCTTGCAATCTATAATAGCTCCACAAGTATTTAGAAAAGGTCTACCAAAAATGATAGGACAATAATCACTAGCAGCAGAACCAAGTACCAAAAAGTTAGCAGGATATTTAATCTTACCACATAGAACTTCTACATCTCGAACAATACCAATTGGAGAAATAGTTTCTCTATTAGCCAGCTGAATAACCACATCAATATCTTCAAGTTCACAAGAATCAATTTCGTGCATAATCTCCGTGTAAAGCTCATAAGGAATAGCACTAACACTTGCACCAATATCACATAAACCATAATAGCAATGATCACCAATTCTAACAGATAGCATAGGAACACTAACTTGTTTGGGTTTATTAGGATGTGAAACAATATTAGAAGCATCTTCACAGAAAATAATATGACCATCCTCCACATTTTCAGTCACAAGATCTTTAACTATTGCAACAGCAGGTTCAACTTTTATTTGTTCTTCAGGTTCTACAGGTTTCTTTTCACTTTTATGAACCGCACTATTTATAACAGAGTACTCCTTCATTTTAGCAGGGAAAGGAGTTTTTTCAATATAAGCTTCAGGAATAACATGATCAGCAGTTTCAACTACAACGCATTTATTAATAGATGAATCAATTTTATCTTTATACGGTTCATGATACTTATCAAAATTCTTCTTTGGCAATTCATAATGAGAGGCAAAAGCTTTATAAAGATTTGCAGCAACTTGAGAATCAAGACCATATGTAGCACTCATATTACGAAATTTATCAGTATCCATAAAAGCTTCAATGCATTTATAATCATAAATTATACCTGATTCTCTATCCTTGTCGTTCTCCCAACCTTCAGTATTTTCTTGGATCCGATCAAGAAGGTCCCTTTTAAACTCTTCTTTGTTGCGTGTAAATGATCCAGAACAAGAAGTATCCAGCAAGGTCTTGTCTTGAAAAGAAAGTCTTGCATAGAAATTATCAATAATAACATTACCAGGAAGCTCATGAATGGGGCATTTGAGCATTAAAGACTTCAATCTCCCCCAAGCTTGGGCAATACTCTCTCCATCATGAGGCCAAAAATTATATATGCGATTCCGATCCTTGTGAATTTCACTTGGAGGATAGAACTTAGAATAAAACCGGGGCACAATATCATTCCATTCAAGAGAATCCCCATTATCCAGTAATTTATACCAATGCGCCGCCTTACCAGACAACGATATAGAGAATAGTTTCTTCCTCACTTCATCCATAGCAATACCTGCACACTTGAATAAACTGCATAACTCATGTAAGAACAGTAAATGATCTCCGAGATGGACAGTTCCATCCCCTTCATAGCGGTTATCCATAACACGTTCAATAATTTTCATAGGTATTTTATATGGTATCACTTCCTCACCTGGCGCCTCATCCACTACCGTTGTAGTAGTAGTAGATTTCCCAAATAGAAATTGAAGAGAAGATCTCTCCATAATGACTTATAGCAGAAAGTGCAGAAATAAAATCAGCACAAACAAGAAAGGTTTTCCTTACCAATTCCACTTACCAATAGCGCTTCACTCCCCGGCAACGGCGCCAGAAAATAGTCTTGATGACCCACAAGTATAGGGGGTGTATCGTAGTATTTTCGATAAGTAAGAATGTCGATCCCAACGAGGAGCAGAAGGTGTTGACAAGCAGTTTCGATGAAGGATTCCCTGTAAATGCTCACAGACAAGTATTCAGGGGGTTTTGATGTAACAGTTGAATAAAGTACGAGTAAGTAAAGTGCGAGAGTAACAATTGCAGCGAGTGGCCCAATCCTTTTTAGCGCAAAGGACAAGCCGGTTTGTTTACTTATAATGACCAAACGTTCTCGAGGACACACGGGATTTTAGTCTAGTGCTTTCGCTACATACGGCTAAATAATCTTCATTGTTATGATAAGTGTTGTGTGGGTGAACCTATGCTAATGTACCGCCCTTCCTAGGACTAATACATACTTGTGATTATACCCCTTGCAAGCATCCGCAACTACAAGAAATTAATTAAGATAAATCTAACCACAGCCTTAAACTCTGAGATCCTGCGATCCCTCCTGCGTCGATATACCAACGGGGGTTTAGGTTTCTGTCACTCCGGCAACCCCACAATCGGCAAACGAGTACAAGATGCATTCCCCTAGGCCCATAAAGGTGAAGTGTCATGTAGTCGACGTTCACATGACACCACTAGAAGAATAACACCACAACTTAAATATCATACCATTGAATATTACTCAACCATAGTTCACTACTAACATTTAGACTTCACCCATGTCCTCAAGAACTAAACGAACTACTCACGAGACATCATATGGAACATGATCAGAGGTGATATGATGATGAATAACAATCTGAACATAAACTTGGTTCAATGGTTTCACTCAATAGCATCAACAACAAGTAGAGATCGATACCGGGAGAGTTTCCCCTATCAAACAATCAAGATCAAACCCAAATTGCTACGGCGGTGACGGTGTCCAGCGGTGGAGATGGCGGTGATGATGGTGGAGATGATGATGGTGATGGAGATGATGTCCAGCTCGATGACGGTGACGATGGTGTCGATTTCCCCCTCCGGGAGGGAATTTCCCCGGTGGATTCCTGCCCGCCGGAGAGCTCTTTTCTCTCTGGTGTTCTCCGCCCCGCAGAGGCGGCTGTAACTCTTCGCGAGGTACCCTCTGTGGCTTAGGTTTTCGGGACGAAGGGTTTCGCGAAGAAAAGGAGGCGAAAGGGGCTGTGGGGCCCCCACACCACAGGGTGGCGCGGCCAGGCCATGGGCCGCGCCGGCCTGTGGTCTGGCCCCACCTTGGGCCTTCTCAGCTCCTCCTTCTGGCTTCCTTCGTCATCTTGAAAAATAGGATTTTTGGTATAATTTCCTTCCACAGTTGATCTTCCGAAATATTGCGTTCTGACGGTGCTTTTTCCAGCAGAATCCTGGCTCCGGTGCTTGATCCTCCAATAATGATGAAACATGCAAAATAGATGAAATAACATAAGTATTATGTCCCAACATGAAATATATCAATGAATAACAGCAAATTATGATATAAAATAGTGATGCAAATTGGACGTATCAGGGTGCGCCAATTCAACGACGCCATCGCTGGCCTTTCTCTTAGAGAGCTCAACAGAACTGGGGCAAGGTTCACCTGGACCAACAAGCAACTCTCCCCATTGATGGCGTGTAACTCACACGTTCGTTGGGAACCCCAAGAGGAAGGTATGATGCGCACAGCAGCAAGTTTTCCCTCAGAAAGAAACCAAGGTTTATCGAACCAGGAGGAGCCAAGAAGCACGTTGAAGGTTGATGGCGGCGGGATGTAGTGCGGCGCAACACCAGAGATTCCGGCGCCAACGTGGAACCTGCACAACACAACCAAAGTACTTTGCCCCAACGAAACAGTGAGGTTGTCAATCTCACCGGCTTGCTGTAACAAAGGATTAACCGTATTGTGTGGAAGATGATTGTTTGCAGAAAACAAGAGAACAAGATTGCAAGTAGATTGTATTTCAGTAAAGAGAATTGGACCGGGGTCCACAGTTCACTAGAGGTGTCTCTCCCATAAGACGAACAGCATGTTGGGTGAACAAATTACAGTTGGGCAATTGACAAATAAAGAGAGCATGACCATGCACATACATATCATGATGAGTATAGTGAGATTTAATTGGGCATTACGACAAAGTACATAGACCATCATCCAACTGCATCTATGCCTAAAAAGTCCACCTTCAGGTTATCATCCGAACCCCTCCTATTAAGTTGCTAACAACAGACAATTGCATTAAGTATTGCGCGTAATGTAACTAGTGACTACATCCTTGAACATAGCACTAATGTTTTATCCCTAGTGGCAACAGCACATCCATAACCTTAGTGGTTCTTGTCACTCCTCCGCAGATTCACAGTAGGCATGAACCCACTATCGAGCATAAATACTCCCTCTTGGAGTTACTAGCATCAACTTGGCCAGAGCATCTACTAATAACGGAGAGCATGCAAGATCATAAACAACACATAAGCATAGCTTTGATAATCAACATAACAAGTATTCTCTATTCATCGGATCCCAACAAACACAACATATAGAATTACAGATAGATGATCTTGATCATGTTAGGCAGCTCACAAGATCCGACAATGATAGCACAATGGGGAGAAGACAACCATCTAGCTACTGCTATGGACCCATAGTCCAGGGGTAGACTACTCACACATCACACCGGAGGCGACCATGGCGGCGTAGAGTCCTCCGGGAGATGATTCCCCTCTCCGGCAGGGTGCCGGAGGCGATCTCCGGCATCCCCCGAGATGGGATCGGCGGCGGCGTCTCTGGAAGGTTTTCCGTATCGTGGTTCTCGGTCGGGGTTTTCGTCACGGAGACTTTTTATAGGCGAAAGGGCAGGTCAAGAGGCGGCACGGGGCCCCACACCACGGGGCCGCGCGGCCAAGGGGGCCGCGCCGCCCTAGGGTGTGGCCCCTCCGTGGCCCCTCTTCGTCTCTCCTTCGGACTTCGGAAGCTTCGTGAGAAAATAGGCCCCTGGGCATAGATGACGTCCAATTCCGAGAATAGTTCCTCCCGCGGATTTCGGACACCAAAAATAGCAGAAAACAAAGAATCGGCACTTCGGCATCTTGTTAATAGGTTAGTTCCAGAAAATGCACGAATATGATATAAAGTGTGCATAAAACATGTAGATAACATCAATAATGTGGCATGGAACATAAGAAATTATCGATACGTCGGAGACGTATCAGCATCCCTGCTTAGTTCTGCTCGTCCCGAGCAGGTAAAACGATAACACAGATAATTTCTGGAGTGACATGCCATCATAATCTTGATCATACTATTTGTAAAGCATATGTAGTGAATGCAGCGATCAAAACAATGTATATGACATGAGTAAACAAGTGAATCATATAGCAAAGACTTTTCATGAATAGCACTTCAAGACAAGCATCAATAAGTCTTGCATAAGAGTTAACTCATAAAGCAACAATTCAAAGTAGAGATATTGAAGCAACACAAAAGAAGATTAAGTTTCAGCGGTTGCTTTCAACTTGTAACATGTATATCTCATGGATATTGTCAACATAGAGTAATATAATAAGTGCAATAAGCAAATATGTAGGAATCAATGCATAGTTCACACAAGTGTTTGCTTCTTGAGGTGGAGAGAAATAGGTGAACTGACTCAACATTGAAAGTAAAAGAATGGTCCTCCATAGAGGAAAAGCATCGATTGCTATATTTGTGCTAGAGCTTTGATTTTGAAAACATGAAACAATTTTGTCAACGGTAGTAATAAAGCATATGCATCATGTAAATTATATCTTATAAGTTGCAAGCCTCATGCATAGTATACTAATAGTGCCCGCACCTTGTCCTAATTAGCTTGGACTACCGGATCATCACAATGCATTGTTTTTACCAAGTGTCACAAAGGGGTACCTCTATGCCGCCTGTACAAAGGTCTAAGGAGAAAGCTCGCATTGGATTTCTCGCTATTGATTATTCTTCAACTTAGACATCCATACCGGGACAACATAGACAACAGATAATGGACTCCTCTTTTATGCATAAGCATATAACAACAATTAATAATTTTCTCATTTGAGATTTGAGGATTGCTGTCCAAAACTGAAACTTCCACCATGGAACATGGCTTTAGTTAGCGGCCCAATGTTCTTCTCTAACATATGCATGCTTAACCCTATGGTGGTAGATCTCTCTTACTTCAGACAAGACGAACATGCATAGCAACTCACATGAAATTCAACAAAGAGTAGTTGATGGCGTCCCCAGTAAACATGGTTATCGCACAACAAGCAACTTAATAAGAGATAAAGTGCATAATTACATATTCAATACCACAATAGTTTAAAGCTATTTGTCCCATGAGCTATATATTGCAAAGGTGAATGATGGAGTTTTAAAGGTAGCACTCAAGCAATTTACTTTGGAATGGCGGAAAATACCATGTAGTAGGTAGGTATGGTGGACACAAATGGCATAGTGGTTGGCTCAAGTATTTTGGATGCATGAGAAGTATTCCCTCTCGATACAAGGTTTAGGCTAGCAAGGCTTATTTGAAACAAACACAAGGATGAACCGGTGCAGCAAAACTCACATAAAAGACATATTGAAAACATTATAAGACTCTACACCGTCTTCCTTGTTGTTCAAACTCAAAACTAGAAATTATCTAGACCTTAGAGAAACCAAATATGCAAACCAAATTTTAGCATGCTCTATGTATTTCTTCATTAATGGGTGCAAAGCATATGATGCAAGAGATTAATCATGAGCACAACAATTGCCAAGTATCACATTACCCAAGACATTTATAGCAATTACTACATGTATCATTTTCCAATTCCAACCATATAACAATTTAACGAAGGAGAAACTTCGCCATGAATACTATGAGTAGAAACCAAGGACATACTTGTCCATATGCTACAGCGGAGCGTGTCTCTCTCCCATAAAGTGAATGCTAGGATCCATTTTATTCAAACAAAACAAAAAAAACAAACCGACGCTCCAAGAAAAAGCACATAAGATGTGATGGAATAAAAATATAGTTTCAGGGGAGGAACCTGATAATGTTGTCGATGAAGAAGGGGATGCCTTGGGCATCCCCAAGCTTAGACGCTTGAGTCTTCTTGATATATGCAGGGGTGAACCACCGGGTGCATCCCCAAGCTTAGAGCTTTCACTCTCCTTGATCATGTTGCATCATACTCCTCTCTTGATCCTTGAAAACTTCCTCCACACCAAACTCGAAACAACTCATTAGAGGGTTAGTGCACAATATAAATTGACATATTCAGAAGTGACACAATCATTCTTAACACCTCTGGACATTGCATAATGCTACTGGACATTAGTGGATCAAAGAAATTCATCCAACATAGCGAAAGAGGCAATGCAAAATAAAAGGCAGAATCTGTCAAAACAGAACAGTTCGTATTGACGAATTTTAAAATGGCACCAGACTTGCTCAAATGAAAATTCTCAAATTGAATGAAAGTTGCGTACATATCTGAGGATCATGCACGTAAATTGGCTTAATTTTCTGAGCTACCTACAGGGAGGTGGACTCAGATTCGTGACAGCAAAGAAATCTGGAACTGTGCAGTAATCCAAATCTAGTACTTACTTTTCTATCAACGGCTTAACTTGGCACAACAAAACACAAAACTAAGATAAGGAGAGGCTGCTACAGTAGTAAACAACTTCCAAGACACAAAATAAAAACAAAGTACTGTAGTAAAATAACACGTGGGTTATCTCCCAAGAAGTTCTTTCTTTATAGCCATTAAGATGGGCTCAGCAGTTTTCATGATGCACTCGCAAGAAATAGTATTTGAAGCAAAAGAGAGCTTCAAGGGGCAAATTCAAAACACATTTAAGTCTAACATGCTTCCTATGAAGAGGAATCTTGTAAATAAACAAGTTCAAGAAACATAATGCAACAAGCGTAGAAAGATAAAACGAGTGTAGCTTCAAAAATTTCAGCACATAGAGAGGTGTTTTAGTAACATGAAAATTTCTATAACCATATTTTCCTCTCTCATAATAACTTTCAGTAGCATCATGAGCAAACTCAACAATATAACTATCACATAAAGCATTCTTATCATGAGTCTCATGCATAAAATTATTACTCTCCACATAAGCATAATCAATTTTATTAGTTGTAGTGGGAGCAAATTCAACAAAGTGGCTATCATCATATATGATGGGGATATGCCCATAGGGGGGTGGGTCGCCAGTCCCAGTCGCCATGAAGATAGAGGCTTGGGTGGATCGCCAGTCGCCTAAGCGACTGGGCCCTAAGGCGACTGGGCCGTGATCCCAAGGAGGAGGTCCACACGGCTGGACAAGAAGATTACTTGCGAGAGGGATAGCGGATCCCGGGTTAGTAGCAACTGATATGATTCGGAGTAATCTCCATGTAACCCTAGGCCGGGGGTGCTTATATAAACCCCCGAGCTTAGGCCCTAGAGGACACCTTACTCGAGATCCAATCTCCCCCTGTAAGCTCTCGGCGTAGCCGCCGACTGAGCCCCCCCATTGTAATTCTCCACTGAGCAATAGAGATCTAGCAGGACGTAGGCCTTTTACTCTCCGGAGGGGCTGAACCTGGGTAAAACCCTTGCGTCTCTTGCACCTCGACCCGTAGATGGCAATGTTCCCTTCCCCTCGCATCAATGAAGTGCTACCCCCTGTAGCATCTGCCGTGGCTACATCCACGACAGTGGCGCCCACCGTGGGGCATGGGACATCAAGCCTTCGAGCTACGGCGAGGCCCTACTCGCCAGTTCGGCGGCCGGTTGCTTCCGGCAGGATGATCGCCACCGGCAATTTCTTCCACATCCAGCCAAGCACCTACCGGCCCGCCTCGTCACCTCTCACACACGCCTGGATGGTGCCGATCGGCTCCATCAACCTCTTCGTTGGGCTCGCCGGCGTCAGCGATCCCTCTGAGCCTCGCCCCAGTCGCTCACACGACCCCTTCGCGCCCGGGCAGCTCCTCACCGCTACTCGCCCGGTCACCGGCGAGGTATACGCGGAGGCTGAGGCGGCCCTGGGAGACGATGCCGAGTCGGCGGTCGTGGCACCGACCGCTAACTCCACCGTTGCCTCGGCAGCCACCGACTCCGCCGACACCGCTCCAGTCGCCGATTCCGCCGACACCATCCCGGCCATCAAATCCATCATCGCTGCGATCGACGCCGACTTCACCGACATCATCGCTACAACGTCGGTTGCGGGATCCACCGCTGCGTCCCCGACTGCCCGCTCCATCGCCACAGCATCGACCAAGGACTCTATCTCCCTGGTCTCCCACCCGAGCGACTTCGAAGGTGGCTTCGAGGACGACTCCATCCTCTCCCTCTTCGGCAGCGATTACGACTCGGACTCGCCGAGGCCCCGCGTTACCGCTACCCGACCGCAGTCTTCATGGCAGGGGGTGAAGGAGAGATCGACGCCTTCACCACTCCCCTCCCCGCAACCGCCACCGCGACCGAGATCGAGGCGCACCGGGCGGCTCCTCGAGGAGCAGAGGAAAAGGAGCTCGCCGAAAGGCAGAAATTCCGCCTCGAGCAAGATGAAGTAAGGGCCGTGTCCCACTATCGTCAGCAGCGAAACCGCCGGCGCATGGAGCGCGCCCGCGCGAGCGACTTTCCCAGCGCACGCCTTAACTTCGACGACCCGCACGGAGAAATCCGGGTCGCCCGAGTCCAAAACCCTGACATCCCGGAAGGAAGTCGGGCTGCTGCAGATAGAACAGCGCGCGGAGCACCACCGCCACCCCCACCACCACCACCCGAAGTTCCTCGGGCAGAGGTCGACGCCAACGGCCTACCACTGCACTCGTCTCCAGCCGACAACGTGGCAGCTGCGCAGGCCGTCCTCGCAAGAATCCCGAAACGGGAGACGGCGCGATCCTCGTCCAGCACGCCAAGGCTTTGGTAGCCAAGGCATTGGAGCAGCAGCACGCCGCAGCCGACTCGCAGGGGCGACTCTATTCGCGCACATCCGCCAGTCGCGCGGCGTCGTCAGACGCGGCAAACCGCGCAATCGTCAACGCCAACAACGGCCCGCCGCCGGCACCGCGCGCGGCCCACTCGTCTAACAACCGAGTCGAGCCGCGCCCGCGCGGGTGATGGTCGCCGCTAACGGGCAGCCGGTCGACGCCCGAACCCACATCGTCAACGACCAAGAATGGCGGGCGCGCAATCGATTGAACGACCGCCACGCCGATGAAGCCTCGCGCCGGAGCGCGTTCACCCGAATCGGCCCCGCTTGCTTCGGGCCGATGATTAGAGGCGAGCCGTACCCTGTGGGGTTCAAAGGACCCCGCGACATCGAGAAGTACGATACAAGCATTGACCCCACCGTCTGGATCGACTCGTACGCCATGGCAATGGGGATCCAGGGCCACTCCGAGTTACTCGCAGCGCGATACCTGCCCCCTCATGATGGACGGCGTCAATCGCCATTGGTTCAACACCCTCACCGTCAACAGCATCGACTCCTGGGAAGAAGCCCGCGCCGCGTTCATCCAGCACTTCGCCAGCGCATACACCGTGCCACAACCATAGAAGACCTAGATCGCTGCGTCCAAGGCCCGCGCGAGTCGACCCGCCGGTGGGTGCAGCGGCGGCAGGACATGTGGACGACCTCCAGCGGCATCAGCACGGACACGGCAATCTACTGCTTCCGACGCTGCTGCCGGTCCGAACCACTAAGCGCCAAGCTCCGTCGCGACAGCAGGGACAATATCTCAAACTCCGAGCTCTTCGACATCGCCACCCGCTACGCCTATGAAGACCCTACAGACGACTCGGACGACGAGTACGGTCAACGACGCAATCGCCGCCCTGCGCACACGGAGCCTCGGCGTGGCGACTACCGTTTCGCCGGCCGGTCCAACAACGGCAAGCGCCGCGGAGAGGGAGGACACAACGAGCTAGTTGCTACCACCGATTACGAGCAGCGCGAGCCAAAATCGTTTCGGCGCGACACTCGTCCACCTCGGGAGGATCGGCCTCAGCCCAAGCGCTTCGACGCCCGCAGCCTCCTAGACGCACCATGCATCTATCACAGCAAGGAGGGCAAGCCCGCCAACCACACGACGGGAAATTGCTACTCCCTGAAGCAGATAGAAAGAGCTCGCCGCGCCAAGGAAAACGACGGCGGCAACCAGCACAAGGAGCGCGCCAAGGACCAAGACCAGCACAAGGGAGAGGGCTTCGGTCGCAGCGCCGGCTCGCTCCACACCTTCACCGGGGTCGGCGACGGGCGGGACAGAAGGTCCTCGCAAGGGCAGTGGCGGTACACGCAGTCATACTTTCCGACGTACCCCGGTGGCTCAACCGGTCCGAGCAAAGCATTACCTGAGCCGCGAAGATCACGCCCCCGCATCGAGTACCCCGGGCGAGTGGCGCTAGTCGTCAGGCCCAAGGACGCCGACTACTGGCAACCAAAAACCAGATGAACGGCCGAAGCACCATAAACATCATGTACTACCACACCTTCCAGCGGCTTGGCCTGCCGGACTCACGCCTTGAGAACACCAAGGTCACGTTCCACGGCATCGTCCCCGGGCGGAAGGCCTTCCCGATCGGCAAGGTGACGCTGCCGGTCACCTTCGGCACGCCCGTGAACTACCGTACCGAGCGGATAACGTTCGAGGTGGTGAACTTCAAAAGCTCTTACCATTGCGTACTCGGCCGACAAGCGTTCGCCCGCTTCATGGCGACCCCACACTACGCGTACAACATGATGAAGATGCCAGGGCCTCGAGGCGTCATCACCGTCCATGGCGACCCGGAGGTGGCATTGGAATGTGAGGACGACAGCGCCAAGCTCGCCGACGCCGTCATCGCCGACGAACAAGACAACTCCGCCGAGCTCGCCAAGTACCCAGTCGACCGCAACGACCCCGCCATCCTGGAGAAGCCAACCGAGCTCGACTCGTCCGCAGCAACCTTCAAGGCCGCAGCAGGCACCCGCCAAGTAGATCTTGTAGAAAACGATCCAAGTAGGCAAGTTACCATTGGGACGGGCCTGTCCGCCCAATAGGAAAGCGCGCTCATCAAGTTCCTCCGTGAGAATCGAGATATCTTTGCATGGAAACCATCGACATGCCAGGTGTCCCGAGAGAACTTGCTGAGCACAAATTACATGTCGATCCCACCGCGCGACCCGTTAGGCAGGCAATGCGCCCTGTGGGAGAAGAACGGCGACGCGCAATCGCCGAAGAAGTAAACCGGCTGCTCGCTGCCGGCTTCATCATAGAAATCAAGCACCCGAAATGGCTGGCAAACCCAGTCCTAGTGCTAAAGAAGAACAAGACGTGGCGAATGTGTATCGATTACACAAGCCTCAACAGCGCGTGCCCCAAGGACCCATTCGTCCTACCGCGAATCGACCAGATTATCGACGCGGTCGCCGGGTCCGAGTCGCTATGCTTCCTTGATGCATACTCCGGGTACAATCAAATAAAGATGGCCAAGGAAGACCAAGAGAAGACTGCATTCATCACACCCCTAGGCGCCTATCGCTACACGTCCATGACCTTCGGCCTCAAGAACGCCGGAGCAACGTACCAGCGGTGCATGAACAGCTGCTTAGAAAGCCAGATCGGCCGCAACGTGCATGTCTACATCGACGATGTGGTGGTCAAATCGACTCGACAGACCGACCTCGTCAGCGACCTCGCCGAAACATTCGCCAACTTACGGCGGTACAAGATCAAGCTCAACCCTTTGAAGTGCACCTTCGGGTTCCATCAGACAGCTGCTAGGCTACGTCGTCTCCAAGCGAGGCATCGAACCTAACCCGGAGAAGACACTGGCGGTCATGCGCACCAAGCAGCCAGCATGCCTAGTCGACGCGCAAAACTCGCCGGTCGAGTCGCCGCCCTCGATCGCTTCATACCCCGGCTCGGAGACAAGGCCATGCCACTATACCGCTTGCTCAAGAAGTCGGAATCATTCCGGTGGACAGACGAGGCGCAGCGGGCCCTAGAGGAACTCCAGCACGCCCTCTCGAATGCCCCTATCCTCGCGGCCCCGCTGCCAAAGAAACCATGCTCCTATACGTCGCCGCGTCGAACCGCGCTATAAGTGCAGTCATGGTCGTCGAACGGAAGGAGGAAGGAAGGGAGCAACTGGTACAACGCCCGGTCTACTACATCAGCGAAGCCTTAATCGAATCCAAGCAACGGTATCCACACTACCGAAGCTGGTGTACGCCGTCCTCGGGGCCCGGCGGCGGCGGCCCCTTACTTCCACGAGCACCCCATCAAGGTAGTCGCCTCAACACCACTCGCCGACTACATCACCAAAAGCGACGAGCCTGGCCGGATCGCCAAGTGGGCCCTCGAGCTCCCCATCCACAACAACACCTAAGACTCACGCGACGCCATCCAATCTCAAGCACTCGCCGACTTCCTCGCCGATCGGGAAGAGGCCCGGCAGCCAAGCTCCCCCGCGGACCTCAAACATTGGACGTTGCACTTCGACGGTTCTAAAAACCTCGAAGGAGCAGGCGCGGGAGTCGTCCTCACATCACCAAAGGGCGACACAGTGAAGTACGTCCTGCAACTCAGATTCGAGCCATGCACCAACAACATGGCCGAGTACGAAGGCGCTCTGCACGGCATGCGAGTCGCAAAAGAGATGGGCGCAACACGGCTGCGCTGCCTCGGCGATTCCGACCTAGTCGCCAGCCAAACTTCCGGCACCTGCGACGCCACGTACGCCAACATGATCGCATACAAACGCGCCGTCGACCAAGCCGGGCGCTAGCTTCGCCGGTCACGTCGTCGAGTGGGTTGACAGGCGCAAGAACGAAGAAGCCGACGCGCTAGCCAGAATCGGGTCCAAGCGACTTCAACCTCCTCCGGGCGTCGTCCTGGACATCCTCAGCCACCCCTCGGTGCGCGCACCGCGCGAGCTGGACATTGCCGAGCCACCTGCTCCCGACTCCGCCTTAGTCGCACTCGCCGTCGACAAGACCGATTGGACCGAGCCATACATAAGCTACCTCGAGAGCCAGGCACTGCCGATGGATGAAACCAAAGCACGCGCCATCGTGCGCAGATGCAAGTCCTTCACCATCATCAACAATGAGCTATACAAGCGCAGTGTCTCGGGAGTGTTCCAACGATGCGTCACCACGGCGGAAGGGCGCAACATTCTGCGCGACATCCACGCAGGGGACTGCGGCCACCACGCAGGCGCGCGGTCAATCGTCGCCAAGGCCTTTCGTCACGGCTTCTACTGGCCAACAGCCCACGAAGACGCAATCGCCCTTGTCCGTTCATGCGCCGGGTGCCAAAAGCATGCAAGCCAGTCGCACATGCCCGGATCGGCATTGAAGACCATCCCCCTCACCTGGCCCTTCGCCGTATGGGGCATGGACATGGTGGGAAAATTCAAAACGGCCCCCGGCGGATATACTCACCTCCTGGTAGCGGTGGACAAGTTCACCAAATGGGTAGAAGCAAAGCCCATAAAGAAGTGCGACGGGAAGACGGCCACAAAGTTCCTACGCGAGCTCATCTATCGGTACGGCTACCCTCACCGTATCATAACCGACCACGGCACCAACGTCGCCAAAGGGGAGATGGCTGACTTTTGCGAAGAAAAGGGCATCCGCCTCGATCTCGCCTCGATCGCCCACCCCGAGTCGAACGGCCAAGCGTAAAGGGCAAACCGAGCATCCTGCACGGACTCAAACCACGCCTGGTCGTGCCCCTAGAGCGCGCAGCCGGCTGCTGGGCAGAGGAGCTCTCTTCAGTACTATGGGGCATCCGCACAACGCCTAACAGGTCAACCGGCTTCACGCCTTTCTTCCTGGTATATGGCGCCGAAGCCGTCATGCCCACGGACATCGCCTACGACTCACCTCGGGTCGCCAATTACGCCGAAGAAGACAACGAGCGAGCTCGCCAAGATGACATCGATCTCCTCGACGAGGCCGCAGACCTCGCACTCTCCGTAACCGCCATTTACCAGCAGGACCTCCGTCGCTACCATGGGGCCGCCGCGTTCGGAGTCGCTCCTTCCAAGTCGGCGATCTGGTACTCCGGCTAATCCAGGACAAGAAAGGGATGCACAAGCTGTCCCCGCCCAGGAAGGACCATTCGCCGTCAGCCGCGTACTCGGCAACGACTCCTACTACCTCATCGACGTCCGCAAGGACGACAAAGGCGAGCCGCTCTCTAAAGAGGTGGAGCGCCCCTGGAACATCAACCTCCTCCGGCGGTTCTATACCTAAGGGAAAAATGTAATCCGAAAATTCAGAGGATAATAAAAATCGCCGACCATTTTTTGATCTCAAGCTCCGACTACCTCCCCTTCACCCGCCAAATATCGTCATCTCTCATCCCGGGACATACCGGCTTAGTCGCCGCGACAAGCGACTAGGAACTGAGAGACCTCCGGTCGCCGCTGCTGGAAGAGAGAAGTCCACGATCGGCCAAGTAGCCGGGCTAACACGGGATGGCGGCGTGACCGAGGCGCAACACCAGGCCCGGTCACCCACCATCTCTCACGCCATCGGGTGAAAACGGCGACTGGAACCCACAGCAGGGCCGCACGCTCGGCCAGCCCCACGGGCCTCGGCGACCGCCTTGTGCTACGTTATAAAGCACACCAATGCCCTCCTCTACCTTAGGTTGGCGAATTGCGCGGCTAAGTACTTCGACTAGGGACCCCGCAAAACGGACCCGCGGCTCGCCAAGGAAAATACGCCCGCAATGATCCCCTTTGGAGTCGCCTAGCGACTGGCTCACCGAGCCACGACGAGTGGCGCGCTACATCCGAACAGCGCAAACTACACCACACCACTACTCCACCCATGAGGCTGCTATTCGTACTATAATGACTACGTACTGCGACTGGGGACGCCCAGCTCGAAAAGGAAAACAGTCAAGTCGATAGCCTTCATTGGGGTCGCAAGGCGACTGACCTGAAGGCCATGGATAGTCGGAACCAACTCCAATGCATCGCCGTCTCAAATAATGCAAAAGCAACCACCGAACCACATTTAAGCAAAAGTCATCATTCTATTTACAACTAACACCCGCTCGCGGGAAATCTAGCTACTTCTTACACAGGTACTCAGGAAACTACGAGGACGACCCCGGAGCCCCCTCTACGACAGGCTCGACGCCGTCATCGCCGTGACGAAATTTCGGCGTGTACACCACGACCGGATATGTAGACAGCGAGCCGGCGGCAGCAGCACGGAAGAGGCGCTCCGCGGGGTAGTCCACCGGGCCTGGCTCCTTCTCCGCGTCACCAGGAGCCGCTTGGCTGGGGATATGAGACTCCAAGTCCGCGGTCGCCAGTACTCGGTCGGCGAAGGGGCGCACCGCATCCATCAGCCGCAGCACTTCGGCAACATCGAACTCCCCAGTCTCCGAGGGGAAGCCAGCGGTGACCTCCTCCACGTCGAACCCTTCAGAATAATGCGCCAGCACCATGCTCAGAGCCATGGTAATGCCAACGCGGCAGGAAGAGCGACGAAGCCAGTCAACAACAGCCGGAATGTTGGACACGGCCTTGAAGACGGATGGCGTGTCCCGCGGAATCACCTCCCGCGGGCTCGTGCATCGAGCGCGGCAAGTATCTCCCCCGCGCAGCGATGATACGCGCGGTCGCGGTCGACAGCATTCCCGTGGAGTCGCCGTCTCCACGAAGTCGCACGTACCTGCAGTCAACAACACAAGGAAAAGGGAAAATGAGAACTTCCCCTTCAACGCCGACTCGCCACGCTCGGGGATCGCCCCCGAGGCCGACTCGCCACGCTCGGGGACTGGCCCCGCGGCCGACTCGCCACGCTCGGGGACTGGCCCCCGAGGCCGACTCGCCACGCTCGGGGACTGGCCCCCGAGGCCGACTCGCCACGCTCGGGGACTGGTCCCCGAGACCGACTCGCCACGCTCAGGGACTGGCCCCCGAGGCCAACTCGCCACGCTCGGGGACTGGCCCCCGAGGCCGACTCGCCACGCTCGGGGACTGGCCCCCGAGGCCGACTCGCCACGCTCGGGGACTGGTCCCCGAGACCGACTCGCCACGCTCAGATACTCTAACCCCAGGCCAATAAAACAAGAACTGCGACAACAAGAACATACCAAGAATCTGCCTAGACATCTCCCTGACGAAAGCCTCGAAGTTGGTCTTCTCGGCCTGCACCGCCAGGACGATGCCCTCGGACGCCTCCTTCTCCGCAGCAAGTTCTTTGGCGTGCTGCTGCTTCAAGGCCGCCACCTCCTCCCGCAGAGACGCGGCAGCCCCACGTGCAGAGTCCCGCGCATCAGTCGCGGCCTCCAGCTTCACCTTGTATTCGGTGATGACGTCCTCCAGCTCCCGGCCCTTCTGCTCCAGGACCTTCGTCAATTCCGCCACCTCCGCTTTCGCCCTTTTCCGGGCCTCTTCGGCCTGCTGCGCCCGGAACTCGGCTTCACGGTAGAAGGACTCCTTGACGAACCCTTCCCGAGCCTCGGCAAGAGCCTTTGCCTGCGCCTCTGCTACAAGAAAAGGAAACGGTGAGAACGAACGCCCGGGCCGGTGACCGAATGAGGACGGCGAGTGGGCATGACTTACTGCCCAGGGCAATCAGCTTCCGGTTCTTCTGCGCCGCCTCCTCCACAAGCGCGGTCAGCCGCTTAATCTCCGCCTACGGAAACCAAACAAAAATGCCAAGGTCAACAAACAAAAAGCAAATAGAGACTCGACTCGCCCTTTCCGACCAAGTCGACCCACGGGGCCTGCGGGTGACTAGGCCACGTGTTCAGCGACACTTACCACATGCGCCTCGCCAAGCGCCGTGTGGAGCTCAGTGAAGGTCAATGAAGACGGCGGCGGATGACGCGACTCGGTCGCCCCGTCCGCTCGCATCACCGCCTCAGTCGACGGGACCTCGCCCGTCCGCGTGTCGGTGTCGCTGGGCGGGGCGCGGTCCCTGGCGGCCTTGGACCGGCGCTCTTTCAGTGGCTCCGACAGACCGCCCTCCTCGACGATGTCCTCTTCAACTTCGGTGCCTTCGCCCTCGGTCGATCCAATGTCAGTCGACTCCTCCTCCACCACAGGCGGAGCAACGTCCGGACCCGTCGCCGCACTCGCCATGCCCCCGCGAGCCATGCTGGGTAGAGGAAAAACGTTGGCGGTGGGCTCGACGTGGCTAGTGCTCTCCTTCTCCGCTTGACTCCCGGCGGCGGGCTCTTCTGGAGCCGACCCCGCACCCCCAAGGTCGGACGGCGCCGCCTTCCTCTCCGCGGCTTTCTTCTTTGCCTCGGCCGCCCTCGTGGCCGCCACCCCGGCCGCGGGCGGCTTCGCCAAGGTCTTCTTCTTGGACCTACAGAGAGGCGAGGTGAGTCGACACTCAGTCCAGTCGCAGGAAGGATAAATTCGACGAGAAATACTTACTTCACCGTGGGAATCGCTTTTACGCCCGGACCGGCCCGAGCTCCCGCATCGATCGCGTCCTTCAAGGGACGCTGAAGCCTCATGGACCCTTCCAGGAGAGTGGGGCGCGATCGCTTCGATAGCGGCTCGGCCCCTTCCTTGGAGGGCTCCGCCTTGTCCTCCGGACGGGAGGTCGCCTCCTCTTCAGTCGCGCCCTGGGACGAGGACTCGGCACCCCTCTTCGACCCGCGCGGGAGTCTGATGAAATCCCGCGCCTCCGAGTCCGACTCGGTGCGCTCCTCCTCCTCGTCGACCTCTTCCTCCTCGCCTTCGGTCATCTCCGGTGGTTCCTTTCCGGCGAGAGGAGGGAGGTGGTCCGCGATCTTCCGCCAACGCTGCAATCGAATCAAAGGAACGAGTCAGAAAGGAAGAAGCGCGGCTAAGCCGTGCGAAGTCGCCATGCGAAGCATTACCTGAGGCGCTGGGGTGTCTTCGGTGTAGGGCTGCAAGCCGTCCTCGAAGGAAGTAAAGGTGGCAGTGGTGATCTTAGCGAGCGCCTTCCGGTACTCGCCCTCGTCCCACTCGGTCGCCGTCGACCGGGTGCGGTCGTTCTGTCCCCGGTACTCCCACATGGGGTGAGCTCGGCACCGCAGGGGGATCAGCCGCCGGCCAAGCCAACAGTTGTACATGTCGACCGCCGTCAGGCCGTCATCTTTTAGCGCCTGGATCGCTTGGCGCATATCCTTCACCACCTTCTCCTGCTCGCGCGGCAGCGACCGGACATTGAGGCGCCGCGGGACGCTCGGCTCGGGACTGTATTGGGGAATGCATACCTCGCCCGGGGGAGTGTACTCCTTGGCGTAGAACCAGAAACGACGCCACGCCGATCGCGCCTTCTTGGGGAGCGCCATGTCGATGAAGCTTTCCCCGGACTTCACCTGGAAGGTGATCCCCCCGTTCGGGATGAGTGCTTCGCTGTTCTTGCTGGCCGAGTCGCCCGCCCGTGGAAGATGGACACCCACAGCGGGAAGTAGGGCGGACAGCCCAAGTAGCATTCGCACGAGCGCCACGAACAGTAGAAATCTGCCGGACGCCGTGCGGCCCGAGGTCGGAAACCTTGATGCTGTAGAAGGCCAGCAACTGCCGGAGGAAATCGGAGGTGGGGAGAGCGAACCCGCGATCGAGGAAGCTCATGAAGATCACGAACTCCCCAGGCCGTGGGAGGGCTCCGTCTCGTTCGCCGGCGGAACCCGCCATCGCTTCCCTGGTTGAACTCCGGGATGACTCCGGAGGCGACGTACGGGAGGAGAGACTCCCGCGTGACCTTCGACTTGCCCCACCCCTTCGCCGCCATGGATGCGTGTGGAGTGTGGAATGAAGATGAGATGAAGAGAAGATGGGGGATGAATGCGGAGGAGTGTTGAACCCTAATCCTAGGGGCGACCCTTTATACCGCCCGCACTCGCTCAGATTGAGGATGAGATCTGTTCGTTGAATTGTCCCGGAATCGCCGCCCCGCAATCAACGGTCGAGATCTGCGCCGTCACCGGCTGAATAGCCGTTAAACTAGCCGTTAGCGGTCACGTCGAGCCCAACGGTCAACAACATGCAGACGGTGTGCGCCTCGGTCAACGTGAAATCTAGCCGTTGGCCTCTCCACGTGTCTCTATGGTGACTACGCGTCGACTGGCAAACGGCGACTGGCTAGAGCCGACTGTCACACGCCGATCGATCGATCAAGTTATGGCGACTGAGACTGCCACCGCACCCGCGACTTTATCTTTGGAAGCCCGGCGGCGACTCATCTTGATCCATCACCGCGCCTCTCCAAGACTTGTTCCAGATCCGCGCTTCATCACCACCGCGCTTGGGGACTACTGATGGGGATATGCCCATAGGGGGGTGGGTCGCCAGTCCCAGTCGCCATGAAGATAGAGGCTTGGGTGGATCGCCAGTCGCCTAAGCGACTGGGCCCTAAGGCGACTGGGCCGTGATCCCAAGGAGGAGGTCCACACGGCTGGACAAGAAGATTACTTGCGAGAGGGATAGCGGATCCCGGGTTAGTAGCAACTGATATGATTCGGAGTAATCTCCATGTAACCCTAGGCCGGGGGTGCTTATATAAACCCCCGAGCTTAGGCCCTAGAGGACACCTTACTCGAGATCCAATCTCCCCCTGTAAGCTCTCGGCGTAGCCGCCGACTGAGCCCCCCCATTGTAATTCTCCACTGAGCAATAGAGATCTAGCAGGACGTAGGCCTTTTACTCTCCGGAGGGGCTGAACCTGGGTAAAACCCTTGCGTCTCTTGCACCTCGACCCGTAGATGGCAATGTTCCCTTCCCCTCGCATCAATGAAGTGCTACCCCCTGTAGCATCTGCCGTGGCTACATCCACGACAATATATAGGAGGCATATTGTAATCATAAAAGAAAATTTTCTCCTCAATGCTTGGGGGACTAAAAAGATCATGCTCATCAAAGCCAGCTTCCCCAAGCTTAGAATTTTCCATAGCATTAGCAACAATGGTGTTCAAAGCATTCATAGTAATAACATTCCCATTAGCATGCATATAAAGTTCCATGGGTTTTTTAATTCTCTCTTCAAACACATCATGTCCTAATTCAAGATAAAGTTCATAAAGATCTCTCATATTTTTGTTGTTTTCCATTATGCTTAACTAGTGAAATAAAAACATGCATGATATTAAGTAAAGTAAAACAAGTAACTAATTTTTTTTGTGTTTTTGATATAGCAAACAAGATAGCAAATAAAGTAAAACTAGCAACTAATTTTTTTGTATTTTGATTTAGTGCAGCAAACAAAGTAGTAAATAAAACTAAGCAAGACAAAAACAAAGTAAAGAGATTGAGAAGTGGAGACTCCCCTTGCAGCGTGTCTTGATCTCCCCGGCAACGGCGCCAGAAAATATGCTTGATGGCGTGTAACTCACACGTTCGTTGGGAACCCCAAGAGGAAGGTATGATGCGCACAGCAGCAAGTTTTCCCTCAGAAAGAAACCAAGGTTTATCGAACCAGGAGGAGCCAAGAAGCACGTTGAAGGTTGATGGCGGCGGGATGTAGTGCGGCGCAACACCAGAGATTCCGGCGCCAACGTGGAACCTGCACAACACAACCAAAGTACTTTGCCCCAACGAAACAGTGAGGTTGTCAATCTCACCGGCTTGCTGTAACAAAGGATTAACCGTATTGTGTGGAAGATGATTGTTTGCAGAAAACAGTAGAACAAAGATTGCAGTAGATTGTATTTCAAGAAAGAGAATTGGACCGGGGTCCACGAGTTCACTAGAGGTGTCTCTCCCATAAGACGAACAGCATGTTGGGTGAACAAATTACAGTTGGGCAATTGACAAATAAAGAGAGCATGACCATGCACATACATATCATGATGAGTATAGTGAGATTTAATTGGGCATTACGACAAAGTACATAGACCGTCATCCAACCGCATCTATGCCTAAAAAGTCCACCTTCGAGTTATCATCCGAACCCCTCCAGTATTAAGTTGCTAACAACAGACAATTGCATTAAGTATTGCGCGTAATGTAACTAGTGACTACATCCTTGAACATAGCACTAATGTTTTATCCCTAGTGGCAACAGACATCCATAACCTTAGTGGTTCTTGTCACTCCTCCGCATTCACGGAGGCATGAACCCACTATCGAGCATAAATACTCCCTCTTGGAGTTACTAGCATCAACTTGGCCAGAGCATCTACTAATAACGGAGAGCATGCAAGATCATAAACAACACATAAGCATAGCTTTGATAATCAACATAACAAGTATTCTCTATTCATCGGATCCCAACAAACGCAACATATAGAATTACAGATAGATGATCTTGATCATGTTAGGCAGCTCACAAGATCCGACAATGATAGCACAATGGGGAGAAGACAACCATCTAGCTACTGCTATGGACCCATAGTCCAGGGGTAGACTACTCACACATCACACCGGAGGCGACCATGGCGGCGTAGAGTCCTCCGGGAGATGATTCCCCTCTCCGGCAGGGTGCCGGAGGCGATCTCCTGGATCCCCGAGATGGGATCGGCGGCGGCGGCGTCTCCGGGAAGGTTTTCCGTATCGTGGTTCTCGTGCATCGGGGTTTTCGTCACGGAGACTTTTCATAGGCGAAAGGGCAGGTCAAGAGGCGGCACGGGGCCCCACACCACAGGGCCGCGCGGCCAAGGGGGCCGCGCCGCCTGGGGGTGTGGCCCCTCCGTGGCCCCTCTTCGTCTCTCCTTCGGACTTCCGGGAAGCTTCGTGAGAAAATAGGCCCACGGGCTTTGATTTCGTCCAATTCCGAGAATATTTCCTTACTAGGATTTCTGAAACCAAAAACAGCAGAAAACAAAGAATCGGCACTTCGGCATCTTGTTAATAGGTTAGTTCCAGAAAATGCACGAATATGACATAAAGTGTGCATAAAACATGTAGATAACATCAATAATGTGGCATGGAACATAAGAAATTATCGATACGTCGGAGACGTATCACCCATCCGCTCGGTCCTGGATAGGGTCTTCGTCTCCACTTCCTGGGAGTCGCTCTACCCCTTGTGCTCTCTCACGGTGGTTACTAGGGTGGGATCTGACAAGGTATTAACTTGTCAATGCCTACGAGTTGTAGACTAGGGTTTAGTTGGAAGTAGAGGGCAAGTAGATCTCGAAGGTTTCAGCCGAAAAGTACTCGACGATTATGAAAACTAGGGTTTGAGAGACAATGATTCGATGATTCTTCGTCCCTCGACTCCCCCTTATATAGGAGGCGGAGCCGAGGGATTCGTGTTGTACAAGTTACAGAGTCTGGGAAGGTTTCTAACTCATCCCGCAAGATTACAAATAACACTTCCTATTACAACTCTAGCTTTCCTTAATAATATCTTGGGCTTCCGAATCTTCTTATTCTTCGGGTAATGGGCCTTCAGTAAACCCCGGGTACTATCTTCGGCAGGCCCATTTGGGATGCCTATGTCAGTAGCCCCCGAGATTTTTCTTGAATCGTAGAGTCAGGGAAAATCTCCACTGTTTTATTTTTATTCGACAACTTTAACTTTTCTATATTGCTTCACATAAACTTCTATATTGTGCAGGGATAATGGTAGTTGGGGCTAGTTCATCTGACGGATCAGGTACTAGTTAACTGCTCTAGTGGCAATCTGCAAAAACCTACTTCAAGATCACGTCCCTGGACATGATCTCGGGATACTGGTGTAAACTTCGACAGGTGCCGCTTAAGGTCTTACCATTCTGTCGAGTCCCAGTAAAATTTATCGGGTACCTAACGCGTCCGTTAGGATTTTTCTTCGTATCTGTTGATACGGATAAAAGTAGCAAACCGACGTCAGAGACGGCGCCACGCCACACAGAACGGATCTGGGGTCTTACCTTCGCAAATTTGCGGCATTCAGAAATTGATCGCAACTTTGGCGTTCTGAGAATATATTGTCGAGTGCTTATTCGGCTGTTGGAATGGCATATTTTATTGAGTCAAAGATGACTTATATTGCTCTCCCGATGGGAGTATATGCATAGTTATTTATAACTCGAAATATACTTTTTTGGTCTGCTATCTTTCTTTTTCTTTTTCTTTCTTTCTTTTTCATGATTTCATCGGGCACGCGAACAGCGTTCCCGATGGGAGTAGCCCCCGAGGCTACAGCCAAGGACTTGTACTTGGTTGTAGGCTCCACGCCTTATGCCGCTATATTTTCTTTTATCTCCCGAAGTTTTATAATTTCTCGGGTGCGCGAACAGCGCTCCCGATGGGAGTAGCCCCCGAGGCTATGAACAAATATTTGTATTTGATCATAGGCTCACGCCATTTCTATTTTATCTTTTTTGATCTTTTCATTTTTTCAAAGTAGCCCCCGAGCATTTGATCAAAAACTTGTATTTGATCAAAGGCTCAGCATAACTTTTCCATGTCGCCTTTTATGAAGCTGTTTAAGGCGAATTTTTTCTTCTGCCAAGGTGACGTTATTGCTGACGATAGCCACGATTTGCAAGTTAAAAATCGCGAGAAGTCTCCTCCCGCTGCCTTGCGGGCCCAATTGATCCACTATCTTGACACGTCGTGCAAGTGGGGGACACACGTCCTCCGCTTTTTCTGGCGCACGTACCGTAACTTCTCCAATGTTAAAATACTTTTTTACCCCCACTTCCACGTGGTTATCATCTACCACGCATTTTTTCCATCCAACGGTCCGCCGTTTCGCCGCACCTCTATATAAGATCTCCTTCTTCCTCCTCGAGCACTTCCGCTCACGCCGCACCTCTGCTCTCCTCTGCAAAACCTCCTCCTGCGCTCCTCAATCCCCTAAGCTCATCTTCTCGAAGCTGCATTCCTGCGCCATTGTTGATGCCACCGCGTCGTTTGACCAGGCACAGCACGCCGGAATCATCAATGGCCGCCGTGGATCTGGGAACCGCGGAGTGGGAAAGGTCCAAGATTTCCACCTAGGACATCAATCTGCTGAAGAAGCTGGGAATCAGCAAGAAGCCCAAGGCGCTGAGCTTCCCTAGCGAGGAAAGCTACCCAACCCCACCAATGGGGTATCGGGTAAGTTTTGTCGACCACCTCATCCGCGGTCTTTCCGCCCCCATTCATCCTTTTCTCCGCGGACTGCTCTTTATTTACGGTCTACAACTTCACCACCTGACGCCCAATTCCATCCTTCATATCTCTATTTTCATCACCCTCTGCGAAGCCTTCCTTGGCGTCCAGCCTAACTGGGCGCTGTGGAAGCGCATTTTCTTTTGTCGCCGCAATGGCTCTCCCAATGTCGCCTATAGTATAGGCGGCGTTGTAATTTCTGTTCGCCCCACCGTCGATTACTTCGACGTTAAACTCCCTGACTCAGTTCAAGGGTGGCGCAAGAAGTGGTTGTACATTCAGGAGGAGAACCATGGATGTGCTGAAGACAACATTCCTCCTTTCGATGGCGCCGAAAAAATTCTTCGCCGCCGCTCCTGGGACGCAGAGGCTACCGAAGAAGAAAAAATGTCGACAGAAGCCTTGATGACTCGCATCCATGAGTTGCAAAATACTCGCGGCAAAGAGTTGTCAGGTATCCAAATCACGGCATATTTTCTTAGGACTAGAGTGCAGCCGCTTCAGGCTCACAAATACCCTCTCTGGAAATATGCTGGCGACAAGGACGCAGATCGGTTGTCAGCGGATTTGGAGGTCAAGGACTTAGAAAAGCTTGTCCGAAAAATCTCGTCTCTCAGCAAAAAAGATCCTGTCCCTTCTTCTTGCCGTGTAAAACCATTCAGCGCCGCCAATCCACTTCCCAAGGTAACCCATGCCGATTGATTTGTCATTGCTTTGCTATCTTTTTTGTAACTCCTTTTCTGATATCTTCCCCTGTTTTTGTACAGAACCACCCAAATCTTATCTCGCTTCCTCCCCTTCCTGAAGGTGGAGAAGTCGAGGAAAGGGCCGTTGTCACCGACGACAACCAAGATGCCCCTTCTTTTGTGAATGAACCCGTGGATTCTCTAAAATCTGCAGGATCTTCTGAAAAGGAGGCTGCCTCCGAAGGCACTGCATCGGCACAATCTCCTCCTCCTGCTATTTCTCCAAGGAACAAGAGGAAAAGGAATGATGCCGAAGATTCCGGCACCTCCAAAGCCGAAGAAGTTGGTCCTTCGCGTTAGAAGACAACTTATGATCCATATCTGGAATCCCTCATCAGCTCGTAAGTCACTTTTATTTCCCCTTATTTTTTATACTCGAAGATTTTTGTCTTATCTTGCTTTTTATGCTGTCGATTTTTAATCGCAGTGATGATGAGGAAGAAGTACCAACTCTTGATGTGGCTGCTCGAACGAGCACGTCACATATTTTAATTGTTTCGGAGACGCCAGTTGAGGGAGAAGAATCCTCGCCTCCTCAACGAAACGTTGGCGCCACCACTCCTCCTTCAAGCCCTCTTGTCCCTTCACCAAAAAGGACAAGGGTTGAAACAATTCCCGAGCCTACCCTCCAATTGGGTAGCTCCTCCAATTCTCTCTTGGATGATGTAAGTTCTTGGTTTTCTTGTCATTATCTATATTTCCTCTGTTTGCTTTTTCATGCCTTCATATTTTTCCCATACCGACGTTTTCTCTCTTTGTTCTTCTTTGATAGCCTATGATCAAAGAGCTTGTTCGCATCGGTGCCTAATTCATTGGGTACCGTGAGTATGCCAGCAAGACTGAAGGTAATAACTTTTTTGCTGTCCCTTGTTTATAGCTTCTTGCTCCTATCTTGTCGCCATTTTGATGATTCTTTACTATCTTGGCAGAGAAACTTGCAGAGGCCAACAAGCTTGTCGACACGCTTGCTCAAAAACTAGAGCAAAGCGAAACGGCTCTCAAGAAAGCTGAACTTGATGCTAGCCAAGCTAAAGCAGAGGCTGAGAAGGCCAAGGCAAAAGCTGCTGGTGTCGACGATCTGCAAAAGAGACTTGATGATGCCGAAACTGCATTGAACGAGCACAAGGCCGCACAGGCTACTCGTGAAAAGGGGATCATCAAGCACTTGAACACGCAGAACCGGCGCTTCCTCGGTAATTTTGTCGATCCCTTCTATCTTTCTTAGACTTGCTTTCTCTTACTTGCTGTCGACCAACATATATTTTCTGTGGCAGGTCGAACAAACCAAGAATTTGATCTTGAGAATCCCGACAATGATCCTCTCCTTGACGCACTCTCTTATTTGGAGTTTCATGGAACCGAAGTTCGCGAAGGCATGGAGCATGCTGACGCAGGATTATCAAAGTTGTTCCCCTACTTCTTCCCGAAGAAAGAGGAGCCCAAGACTTTCCTTGCCCTTGCCAAGGACTTCAATCCACCGGAGGATCTTGGACTGAAGATGCGCCAGGAGAATATGAAGATTGCTGTCGAGAGCACTGTTGCCTTGGTCGCTGACAGCCAACAAACTGTTGACTGGATGAAAGTTGGCGACACCGAGCAGATAGAGCAAACAAAATGGCGGTCATTGATCAAGGCAGCGAAGCCCAACACGAAGAAAATCCTGGCCTATCTCGGGATCAAGCCATCTGCAACTCCTAGCTCATCAAGGCCGGAGGTCTAGTTGAATGCCTCTTCTTTTGCTTTCTTTGTTTTTTTCTTTTTCTTTTGCTATTGTCGCCATACTAGCTTTGGCGAGAATTACTTTAGTAGTCCTTTTGGAGAACTCCTCCTGTAATATCCATGTAATTTTCCTGGAAATCAATGAAATTCTCCCTTGCACTATTATTGATCCTGAGACTTTCTTTTCCAGTTAATATTTGATAACTACTCGACCAATCCTTGCTCTGCTGATACTTCGCCTGCTTCTTCATTCTCGAAGAAAGCCCTTACCGGAAATTTTTCAAGTGAACACTTGTCGCAAGATTTGCAAGAACTTCGCCAACAACTCCAATCCATGAAGAAACAAACTCTTGCGATGATGGAACAATCTCGACAAGCGTCCGAGAGAGAGAAAATTGCTCTTCAACAGGCAAGAGAAGCCATTGCTGCAAAGGATGCTGCTGTTGCTGAGGCTACCGAAACTTCTTCTCGCGAAAATTATATGCTTCAACTGATGACTGATGCTAGCTTGGACATGACAGGTATGTTTCCTGTTCATAACCATGTTGGATGTTGTTCTTGTTGTTTTTTCTTTCCTTGATAATTTGTTTGCTGTGCCAGGCTCATTTTTGGATACTGCTGCCGAAGACCAACGTGTTGAAGCTCGAGCCAATGTTTTGCTTAGACTGGCTGCGCAACATGGGTCTAACTTTTGGGTTACTCCTGAGCGCACCCGCCAAATTGTCAGATTCCAAGATCGCGCGGCTCAGGTCCGTGACTTCCTCGACTTCTGTATGAAGACTTTATTTTTAGTTTATGGAACCATGTTCCCTCGGAACAAGATGCCAGAGACCCTTCCAGCTTTAATGGAAAAATTTCGGGATGCTCCTCGAATCCATGGCTTTGTGCGGGCTCAACTCTCTGCTGGCGCAAGGTTTGCCATGATGATGATAAAAATTTGCTATCCAAAATTGCCCATGGATCAAATTGTTCCCACGTGCCTGGCTAAAATGTCGAAGAAGAAGAGAAATATGGGCAAGATTGATGATTTGGTGACTCCTGTCGCCAAAGATATGATGGATGAACTTCTTCGGATGGATGCTGAGTTCTTCGTGAAGGGAAGCTATGCTGAGCATAGTACCCGTCCTTCTACTGAGCGCATAACCATAGACCATGTGCTAGGTTTCCATTGAGGATTTTTGTTTCTTTTCTTGCTGTATCTCCACCCTTGATATGTCTTTGTGTATTTGTACACATAATCTATATTGTAAAGCTATCAACTCCGTATTATTTCTATTTTTGACCGCTGAGCCCCCGAGCCTTTTGCTGGAGTTTATACTGTTTTGCTATCTCAAAGATTTTTTCCTCTTGTCATAAGAAGATATATTTATTTTTCCCTCGGTGGGTTACAAGCCCCCGAGTGTCTTGGTGTCGAAGTTCTATATTTTTGTTGCGAGGTTTTCAGACCAAAGCAATAAGATTTTGACGAGTATACTATATTTATAATTTGTTAGCTTCCGATGTTATATTTGGCGAGGTATTATTGTACCAAGGCGAAATATTTCGGTAAGTCTAGTTTATCTATATTGTATGTATTTTGTAACTTGAAGGCGTTGAGCCCGCGAGCGTGTCGAAGAATAAGAAGTATATCTCCACTATCTTTATTATATTGCAGCACCGCGAGCCCGCCTCATTAAAAACCTTTCCGGCCCCACTCGGTGCCCCGAAAAGGAAAAGAGTGCGTCTGAAAACTCGCGGGCGTTTCAGTACATTGTATTTTTACAAAGGAGGACTATATTTCGACTCTAGGCGTAGAACCGCCTGAGCTGCGCCACGTTCCAGGGGTTTTTCTCGGGAGCCCCCGTCTTCTTGTCCTTGATCCTGTATGCTCCTCCGTCGATGACTTCCGTGACGACGTAAGGACCTAGCCATGGTGATTCGAGCTTTTCAGTATTTTTTGATTTAACTGTAAGACCAAATCTCCGACCTGGAAAGATCTTGGCCTTAACCGTCGACTGTGATAATTTTTGAGGTCCTGCTGGTACTTGGTGACTCGTGAAAGTACTTCGTCTCGAGCTTCATCGAGTGCGTCCATATCATCCTCCCGAGCTTTTCGTGATGTTTCTTCGTCATACTCTGTTACTCTTGGAGAATCATGCTCTATTTCAATTGGTAATACTGCTTCGGCTCCGTGGACGAGAAAAAACGGAGTTTCTTATGTCGCCGTATTTGGTGTTGTTCGAATGCTCCACAAAACACTTGGCAATTCCTCTGGCCAGGTATGTCGAGATTTTTCAAGCGGTCCTAACAGACGCTTTTTGATACCGTTGCAGATGATACCATTGGCTTTCTCGACTTGGCCATTGGTTTGCGGGTGCCCAACTGACGCAAAGTGCAATTTAATGCCTACTTTTGCGCAGTACTCCTTGAATTCTTTGGACGTAAAGTTTGTACCGTTATCTGAGACAATGCTATGAGGCACTCCAAACCGAAAAACGAGGCCTTTCACAAACTTTATTGCCGACGCTGCATCTGGTGAGTTTATTGGCTTCGCTTCTACCCACTTGGTGAATTTGTTGACAGCGACAAACAGGTACTCATATCCTCCTGGCGAAGCTTTGTGCAACTTGCCCACCATATCAAGTCCCCATTGGGCAAAGGGCCATGACAATGGTATTGGCATCAGTTCTGCCGCCGGGGAGTGAGGTTTTGCGGCAAATCTTTGGCACGCGTCGCAGGTTCGTATTATTTCCTTGGCATCCTCAATTGCTGTCAACCAATAAAATCCTGCCCGAAAAACCTTGGCTGCAATAGCTCGACTACTCGCGTGGTGGCCACATATTCCTTCGTGTACATCCTTTAGGATTATTCTTCCTTCCTCGGGTGTGACGCACCTTTGCAAGACGCCTGAAATACTTCGCTTGTATAACTCCCCTTTGACCACTGTGAAAGCTTTGGATCGTCGAATAACTCGCCTTGCCTCAACTGGATCGTCGGGTATTTCTTTTCTGAGGATATATGATATGTACGCTTGCATCCAAGGAACTTCTACCATCATCACAAGCTCTTGGTCCTCTTCGTCCTTCATGGCTTCCTTGAGGGGCGCCGAAGTTTTTTCTTCCTTTGCTTTTTTCTGCACCTTTTTCGGCTTCGTGGATCTTTCCGCTATTTCTTCCCAAAATACACCTGGCGGGATTGGAAGGCAATGCGATCCGATGTTTGCGAGAACGTCGGCTTCATCATTGCTCAACCTACTGATGTGATTTACCTCGCATCCATCAAACAGCTTCTCGAGCTCATTGTACACCTCCTTATATGCTATCATGCTATCATTGACTGCATCACATTGGTTCATAACTTGCTGAGCCACCAATTGTGAGTCGCCAAAGATTTTTAGTCGAGTTGCACCACAAGCTTTCGCCATCTTCATCCCATGTATGAGGGCTTCATATTCTGCTTCATTGTTGGATGCATTAGGGAACGTCATCCGTAGGACGTACTTTAACTTGTCGCCTTCAGGTGATATAAGTATTACTCCTGCGCCAGCTCCTTCTACTCTCTTGGATCCATCAAAGTTCATGGTCCAAGTTCTCGACAAATCTGGAGGTCCCGTGTTTTGCAGCTCCATCCACTCTGCAATGAAATCTGGCAAAACTTGTGACTTGATTGCCTTTCTTTTTTCATACGTGATGTCCAGAGGGGAAAGTTCTATTCCCCAAAGGGAGACACGCCCTGTAGCTTCTGGATTGTTCAGTATATTTGAAAGAGGTGCTTCATTGACTACTATTATCGGGTGTGCCGAAAAGTAGTGGCGCAACTTTCTTGCCGTTGCAATTACTCCATATGCTAATTTCTGGTACTGCGGGTACCGCTGTTTGGAAGGCGATAAAACTTCACTGATGAAATATACTGGCCTTTGCACTCCATGGAGTTTTCCTTCTTCTTCTCTTTCGACGACTAGCACCGTGCTAACCACTTGGGGTGTGGCTGCAATGTACAGCAGGAGAGGTTCCTTTTCCTTCGGCGCCACCAAGATTGGTGGTGTCGAGATTGTGCGTTTCAGATCCTCAAAAGCTCTATCGGCTTCTTCGTTCCACTGGAATTTCTCCCCTTGCTTTATCAAAGCGTAGAACGGTAACGCTTTTTCTCCCAGCCTGGGGACGAATCTGCTCAAAGCTGCGACTCACCCAGTTAGTTGCTGTATTTCTTTCAACTTTCTTGGCTTCCTCATTGTTACGATAGCTTGTATTTTGTCGGGATTTGCTTCAATCCCTCTTGCTGAAACTAGAAAACCAAGAAGTTCTCCTGCTGGGATGCCGAAGGAGCAATTCGTCGGGTTCAGCTTGAGGCAGAATTTGTCGAGGTTGTCAAAGGTTTCCTTGAGATCCTCGATCAGTGTCGCCCCCTTTTTTGACGTTATGACGACATCGTCTATGTATACTTGCACGTTTTTTCCAATCTGTGTCGCCAAACACTTCTGCATCATCCTCTGATATGTTGCTCCCGCGTTTTTCAGACCAAAGGGCATTGTTCTGTAGCAAAACACGCCATAAGGTGTGATGAACGCTGTTTTTATTTCATCTTCTTCTTTCAATCTGATCTGGTTATAACCAGAATATGCGTCCAGGAAGGAAAGACGTTCACATCCAGCCGTGGAGTCGATAATTTGATCGATCCTCGGGAGGGGAAAGTGATCCTTTGGACAATGTTTATTGAGACACGTAAAGTCGACGCACATGCAAAGGACCTTAGTGTTTTTCTTCGGCACCAGCACTGGATTTGCTACCCATGTGGCTTCTGTGTGCAACTCCTTGATAAAACCAGCTTCTCTTAGTCGATCGATTTCTGACAGCATAGCCTTGCGATTTGGTTCCGAAAAACGTCGCAAAGGTTGTTTGATTGGTCTCGCTAGTGGATCCAAGTTTAGGTGGTGCTCGGCAAGTTCCCTGGGTACTCCTGGCATGTCAGCTGGACACCATGCGAAGATTTTCCAGTTCTCACGGAGGAACTCGACGAGCGCGCTTTCCTATGCGAGGTCCATGTCGTTTGCGATGGACGTCGTCTTTTTCGGGTCTGTCGGGTGAATCTGCACCTCCTTAGATTTTTTCTCAGTATTGAAAGTTGATTCTTTATTTGGCCTTCCAACGTCTGGCAGCACGTCGTAGTCAGTCATACTCCTTGACGCCAAATACTCAGCTTGCATCCCGAAAGTTTCTGATATCCGATGAAAATCCTTGTCACATTTATCGGCTAAAGCAAAGCTTCCTTTGACTGTGATTGGTCCCTTAGGTCCAGGCATCCTCCACAGCAGGTACGTGTAATGTGGTACCGCCATAAATCTAGCATATGCTGGTCGCCCCAACAGAGCGTGGTACTGTGACGGAAAATCTACGACTTCAAACTCCAACTTCTCGATTCTGTAATTTTCTCGAGTCCCAAACTGAACGTCGAGATTGATCTTCCCCAGCGGATAACTTGGCTTCTCCGGTGTAATACCATGGAACCTCGTGTCCGTTGGTTTCAGGTTTGCTAGGGATATATTCATCTTCCTTAGTGTATCTGCATACATAAGGTTTAAGCTGCTGCCGCCATCTATGAACACGCGAGAGACGTCGAACCCTGCGATGACTGCTGGTAGGATAAGTGCTGACTGCCCTGGTCGAGGAACTTGCTGTGGATGATCTGCTATGGTGAAGCCAATATCTTGCCCTGACCAATTAAGGTACTCAACTGTTGGTGGAGGCATTTTTTCTGCCATGAACACTTGCCGCGAAATTACTTCCTGAGCTCTATTGGATGGCCTTCCTTTCTTAATCATCGAGACCGCTCCGTTAGAGTTAGGATCAACGTAGGGCGGCGGTGGAGGTGCTGCCGCTATTCTGAGCTGATGTCGATTGTCGTCTGTAATCGCGGGAGGGGGTGGCAAGTGAATCTCACTCCTGGGTTCTCGAGGATTTCTCTGTGCTGCCCGAGCATTAGCATGCTCTGCCCACCTTAACATTGCCTGGAAATTGCGACAATCTTTTTGCAGATGTCCTGACTGTCTTTTTCCGTTGTTGTCGAGGAAAAAGTGCATCTGACACGGCCCGTTCATCATTTCTTCGGGAGACACGAAAGGCCTCTGGAACCTTGGCCCACTATTTTGCCTGTTGTTTCGAGAGTCATCTCTATTGTCGCCTCGTTGCTCATTGCTTCTCTGGTAATAATCTCTATTGTTTCCTCCGGTGTTCGCTCGGAAGCCTGCCGAAATTTGACCTGGAGCGTCGTAACTCGGGTACTACCGAGGAAATCGTCGCCTTGGTTGATAGTTTCGACCGCGATCTTCCTCTGGCGACCTATGCCGTTTGTTGTGAACAGCATCTTCTCCATCTGCCCACCTGTTTGCTATTTCCATTAAAGCAGATACTGTCTTTGGATTGGTTCTCCCCAAATCCTCGACAAAATCTCCATGCCTGATCCCTGCGACAAACGCATCTATCGCTCTCTCGTCAGATATATTTTCTGCCGAGTTTTTGATGATATTCCACCTTTGGATATATTTTCTCATTGGCTCGTCTGGCTTTTGTCGGCACGCTCTCAACTCCTCTAACGACGCAGGTTTCTTGCACGTGGACCGGAAGTTCTTGACGAACACGTCCTCGAAGCTTTCCCAGCTGTCGATGGATCCTGGAGGAAGTTTCTTTATCCAAGATCGTGCAGCTCCACTCAAATGCACCTGGATGCTTTGCATAGCTGTTGCTCTGGTTCCTCCTGTAAGCTTCACCGTCTCGAGATAATCAACTAGCCAATCCTCTGGATCTTGAAGGCCGTCGAATTTCTTGAAGTTATCAGGTAACTTGAATCCCGAAGGGACTCGAGTTTTTCGCACTCTCCTCGTGAAGCACGGCAAGCCACACATATCCTCGTCGTTTAATTCTGGGGACTGCCGATGTTCCCTCCTGCTTTGTCGCGCTCTGTCGACCCTTGCTTGTGCTGCCGTGTCCCTTGCTCCACTTGGTCCTTCGGGAGCTGCTGCTGCTGCTGCCGCAGGTCGTGGACTATTTTGCCTTGCCGCTCCTTCGGGAGGTGTTGATACAAACGCCGTCCCCATGGCTCCAACTCCTGCTATCGCCATGTTGTACAGTGTTTCCCTTGGATCTCCTGGAGGTGGTTTAGATGCGAGGATAAAAGCTTGTGTCGCCATATACCCAGCCTCTGGTGTCTTAGGGATGATGTTTCCTCTTGTGTCTATCGACATAAAAGACATGTCGAGGTTTTGGACCAAGTGCTATCTTTCTCCTTCGGGTATGTGTTGTAACCTCGATCTTGCTCTATTCCGAGCCTCCCTGTGGCTATCACCCGAAGTTCTAGATTGTCGACTCAGCTCTGCCCTTCTCTTGCTGGATGCAGAGCCTGCCTCCTTTCTTCTGTTTAACTCAGCTGTCTGTTTTTCCAATTCCCTTGCAGCTCGTGCGAGCCTATATTGATATGCTTGTAATTCCTCTGGCGTGGCTGTAGTGGCCATTGGTTCTGAGCCATCCATAGCTCTCGCGGCTCTATCCCATGCTGCTTGCGGGAGTCGAATTCTGTCTCGTGGTTGTGGCCCGATATATTTATTGCCTAGACCTCGTCGCAAATCAGAGGGATCAACGTATGGATTTCCCAAATCATCGAAAGCCTCAGATGTTTCTTCTTGGTCATGGCTTGGCTCTCCGATGACATAAATCTGATGATACTTTGTATTCAGATCTATGTTGGGTTTGGTGACACCATCGTTAAGATTGGCGAAGACCTTGCCCACTGTAGTAGATTTGTCGATGAAGTTGTAGCTGTCAACACTGTTTGAGCCATCGCTTATATATGAGTCCGCAGATGACTCAAACGACATGTCGCTGAAGATCTTGGCGAGTTTTTCTCTTGCCCTGGTGCTGATAAAGCGTGACGACGAAGTTTCTTCTTCTCCTGATTTGGTTGACGATATATAGCTTGAAAAATCGGAATCGATCGCCGACGATCCCGACGAAATCGGAATTTCGACACGATACGATCCTTCTTTCTCGACGCGAAAGTGAAATCTTCCGAACGTCATCTCCATAGGCTCCTCCAGATATGCATATGCATCCAAACGGGAGGGCGGGTGAGGAACAAAATCGACAGGACCAGTAGCGATCTGTTTACCTCGATCCATTGCGTTGCTCGCGGTTGATGAAGTCGATGATTTTGCGGTTGATGAAGTCGACGATCTTGAACGTGCCATTGAGACCAGATCCTTGACGCCTCTAATTCCCACAGACGGCGCCAATTGACAAGGTATTAACTTGTCAATGCCTACGAGTTGTAGACTAGGGTTTAGTTGGAAGTAGAGGGCAAGTAGATCTCGAAGGTTTCAGCCGAAAAGTACTCGATGATTATGAAAACTAGGGTTTGAGAGACAATGATTCGATGATTCTTCGTCCCTCGACTCCCCCTTATATAGGAGGCGGAGCCGAGGGATTCGTGTTGTACAAGTTACATAGTCCGGGAAGGTTTCTAACTCATCCCGCAAGATTACAAATAACACTTCCTATTACAACTCTAGCTTTCCTTAATAATATTTTGGGCTTCCGAATCTTCTTATTCTTCGGGTAATGGGCCTTCAGTAAACCCCGGGTACTATCTTCGGCAGGCCCATTTGGGATGCCTATGTCAGGATCCGACCATAGCCCCCTCCTCCTTGATGATGGCGAACAGGGGATTCGCCGACCGACGAGATTCTTCTTCCAATCCTGGTGGCTTAGGGTAGCTGGCTTTGAGCAGATGATCAAGGGGAACTGATCTCCTGCATCCAGGATCGGGGGCCTCACCGTTGCAGCATTGACCTTTGGCAGTGCATTGCGAGGTGCCTTCGGCAACACCTAAGAGGTTGGGGGGCCAACTTAGGCAAACAGAAGCGGGAGGCAAGGGACAACCTCCTCGCCCAGATTAAGGAGCTGGACACTCTAGCTGACTCCTCTGGTCTTGACGAGGAGAGTTGGGCCCTCCGCTACTTCCTCGAGGATCAGATTGTGCAGCTGGACGGCGCGGAGGAAGACTACTGGAGACAGCGCAGCAGACTCCAATGGACCCTTAAAGGTGACTCCTGCACCGCCTTCTTCCACGCCTACGCCAACGGGAGGCGTAGGAAGTGCCTCATCCCTCGCCTGGTGACTGACGAGGGCGAGATCTCAGAACAGGCTGAGCTGATGGGGCACGTTTACCAATTCTACCAAGGCTTAATGGGCGCTGAGGGGGAGGAAAGGGCTTTCTCTCTTGCTCAGGACCTTTGGCCGCCTAACAAGAGGATTTCTGATGAGGAGAACCGGAGCCTTGAGCTTACCTTTACCCCGGATGAGTTGGATGAGGTGCTCGCGGGCATGAAACCTGACTCGGCCCCAGGCCCGGATGGACTTCCGGTCCTCTTCTTCAAGAAATTTTGGGATCTTCTGAAAGGACCGATCCTCCGGATCCTGAACGACTTCGCCCTAGGGAGGGTTGACATCGCGCGCCTCAATTTTGGAGTCATCTCTCTTATTCCGAAAGTTCAGGGGGCAGACACCATCAAACAGTTTAGACCCATCGCTTTAATCAACGTTATTTTTAAATTCATTGCCAAGGCTTACGCTACCCGCCTTGCCCCGCTTGCGCATAGGACGATTGACCGCAGCCAATCGGCATTCATCAAAGGGAGATGCCTGCACGAGGGCGTGCTTGCACTCCATGAGATCGCCCACGAGTTGAGGGTTAAGAAACTCAAGGGCCTCCTTCTCAAACTTGACTTTGAGAAGGCCTTCGATCGGGTAAGTTGGGACTTCCTGAGAGAAGTTCTGTTGAGAAAGGGCTTCTCCCCTATGATCGTTCACCGCTTGATGCAACTGGTCTCGGGTGGCCAGACCGCGATCAACGTGAACGGTGTCATCGGGGATAACTTCAGAAACGCGCGAGGAGTGCGACAAGGGGACCCTCTTTCCCCGATCTTGTTCGACTTCATGGTGGATTCCCTGGCTGCTATTATCGCCAGGGCTACCGATTCTGGGCACCTCAAGGGTGTGGTGCCCCACCTGATCCCCGGCGGGATCACCCACCTCCAATATGCGGATGACACCCTGATTATGATCGAACCATCCGACTTGGGGTTGGCCAACCTTAAGCTCCTGCTACTATGCTTCGAGAACATGTCCGGGCTTAAGATTAACTTCGCTAAGAGCGAAGCGGTCGTGACAGGGGTCCCTGACCTGGAACGTCAGCGGGTGGCTGACGCCCTCAACTGCAAGCTGGGGAGCCTGCCGTTACACTACCTCGGCTTACCGGTCAGCGACCGCCCCCTCTCTGTTGCGGACTGGAACTTCCTCACAGAGAAGGTTGGCCACAGGGTGGAGCCGTGGCAGGGTCTGTTCCTTGCATCCGCCGGCAGGCTAGAGCTCACCAACTTCTGCCTCTCTAGCTTGCCGATGTTTGCAATGGGCCTCTATCTGCTACATGACACGACGCATGCGGCAATGGATAGACACCGGTCCCGCTTCTTCTGGGAGGGAGTGGGACCCAAACGAAAGTACCATATGGTGGACTGGGCTTCGGTGTGCAAACCACGCGAGTTTGGAGGGTTGGGAATCCTCAACACCAAGTTCATGAACATCGCCCTCATGCTAAAATGGATCTGGAAGATCTACCAGAATGAGGAGGGCCTGTGGGCGGTCCTTCTTAGGGCCAAATACCTGGGGGACCACGATTTGTTCTCTCCGGCGGTGCCCACCAAAGGATCACAATTCTGGAACTCCATCCAGAAGATCAAATGGTACTTCAAAATGGGTGCGAAACATCAGGTTAACAATGGGCGGCGGACCTACTTCTGGTTAGACTGGTGGACGGGCACGGGGCCCCTTCGCTTTACTTTTCCTAGGCTGTTCGCCTGCTGCGATAACCACTTCGCAACTGTTCAGGGGGTTAGGTCCAGCGGGGGCTGGAGAATTCGCTTTCGGCGCTCCTTCGGCCTTGCAGAGAGAGTGGAATGGGACAACCTCTGCAGGATCTTTGACCTATCGCCGGTCTCGGAGGGCGATGATGTGGTTCGATGGGCGCTTGAGCAATCTGGGGAGTACTCCACCTGTTCGATGTACTCCAAATTGTCCCGGGGTGGGACGGTCACGCACTTCAAGGAAATTTGGCGCACTAGAGTCCCGCCAAAGATCCGGGTCTTCCTTTGGCAACTCATCCGAGGGAGGCTCCCGTCAGGGGACCAATTAGTTAAGCGACACGGGCCATCGAATGGGCGGTGTCCCCTTTGTGGCGAATGGGAAACTTGCGACCACATCTTTTTCACTTGCCACATCGCGAAGTTTATGTGGGCAGGGATAAGGGACCTTCTCTCCTGCTCATGGAACCCAGCAGGGGCTGCGGACTTCATCGCCATTGCCAACGGCTTGTCGGGTAGACTTCGTAGGATAGCTTGGTTTACTTTCGCAGCGCAATGCTGGACGCTGTGGAACATCCGTAACAAGTTAGCTATCGAGGGCTCTCTCATCTCCAGCCCGGCTGATGCTATCTTCAAAATGTCTATCTACATGCAGAGCTGGAGGGTTCTGGTCAGACCGAGGGACAGAGCACTGCTGGACGTGGCGCTGGGTGAGGTTAGGAGGCTACACGCGAGGACCCGGGCTGGAGGACAATGACGCCATCGACGATCGCATGTTGCCGCTAGCACCCGCTCCTCGTGCTTCACCTTCCCTGTCTATCACTTGTGTTGTTCTTGGTACCAGACTTGGCTTATTTGTATTATGGCATCAGTACTTTAGAGGCATCAGACTTATGTTGGGTGTGTGTTGTATCGCTACTATGTGGTGGTGGTTGCCGTGATGGCTTTATATATAAAGCCGGACCAAGGGCCTTCTGTTTAAAAAGGAATCTTAGGTTGCGGCAGCACTGGAAAGGAGGGAATGCAAAATTGAAGCTGCAGTTGCAGAGTTTTAGCACACGGAGGTTGTTGGCTACTTGAAACAAATCATTACATACATATACTGGATCATCTCCCTCAAATGTTAGGAAATAAGATGATGCGTTATGAGGGACATTAGGGATATGATCTCCTCCGCATTTGTTGGAGGTGACTGAATACCAGCCTTTATAGGAATTTTTTCTTCCATTCAAATAGGATGCCAAAAGTCTTGTGTTATCCGTAGAATTGCTCAACTGTGGTATCGCCCCATACAGGGCATTACCAATCTCCCAAGTCCTTTCACCTCCAACGATTCCATCACAAATCCAGTAGTTGCAAGCATGAGTAGCCCAATCATACTCAACACCAATAGAGCTTTTAAGTAGTTGTGTTGTCAGGAACAGTGAGTACAAGAAGCAATCCAAAACTATTTCTGGGTTAATGCCATCTATACCGGTGTCACGAATCACTCCAGCAGCTTCTTTGAGCAATATATGGTGGGTTTGTGTACCAGTATCTGTGCTAGGGTTGGAACCCATAAAAATGTAAATCATATGAAAAATGGACATCTTATAGTCCCGCTGTTCGACCTGAAATAAGCCACCAGGAGAGCATAACAGTACACCTTTACCAAAAAGAGGAATGCCACAATTTACCAGATCCATTTCTTCAACTTCTCCATGGTAAAAAATCACCAGAAACCTTTCATTTCTTAGAGACTCATTAATCAAACTTCCAATACTTGATATCTCTTTTCGAAGACTGTCATCCACACCTCTGAAATCATCATCTTCATCTTGCTTGTCAAATAAGTTCATTACATGGCCAAGGTTCAGCTCCTCCACGATTGCCCTTTGCATGGTCCTTGTGTTTCTACACAAGGAGCGGTCCACATAGACAATTCTGCTAAAATGCTTTGTCGTGTCAGAAACATCACATACTGTGGATTTTAGGAGTTTGGCTATAGCTCCAAGAACAACTGATGTTCTAGAAAATCTGGCGTACGAGTGATAAAGGACAAGTAGTTTAGTTTTGCCTTCTGCAGTACCATAGCTTTCACGCAAAAGGCCAGCCAATTTTTTGACGGCGTCATCAAAATCCTGTAGTAGTCAATAACTATTATATATGACTGTCACAATACATTTATTTGTACTACAGTTTAGTTTAATTAATTTCGCATATGAATAAACAAAAGCAAAAAATATGCTTAATTATAATATTAAAAACAATATTGAAACATACAATGTAAATCAGTCACCGGGCTTTGTGAGAGAAGAGGTACCAACCAAGTAGTGCTGAGTTCGAAGTTCATACATGTTGAAGTTCTCGACAGAAAGCTAATATCAGCAGAAGAAGGCCATGATATATAATCTAACCCATCAGCTGCAAATTTCTCCACCCCCTGCAAAAGCAAGATGCCTGATCAGAAGCTGTGAAAACCTATGGCAAGAGAAGATTGTATTATATATTGTACAAGATGCAATTGCAGTAGGTACCTCTAGAGCTGCGAGACTGCAGATCGAGTTGAGGAGGAGTGAACTAATTAAGACTTCCGGATAACATAGAAGTTATATTCAGTGAAATTCAATCCTACATCTGAAGATATATCACCCCATCATCTTGCTCAGAACCTGTAAACATATCACTTGGGCTTAGCCGGCCGCGGAGCTGGGGAATGGAATGCACTGGCATCGCACCACAAAGGATTATATATATGAGTATATGACTATAGGTATGTACAAGATGCAATTGCAGCACCTCTAGAGCCACCAACGGCGAATCGAGTCGAGGAGGAGCGCACAACACTTTCAGAGAAAATAGCAGTTATGTCCAAGAAATCCAGTGAGGGTGAACATACACAATCACTCACGTTCTTGCTTGAAACAAAATACAATTTCACTCTGTCATGTGGTAGAGCCCTGGCTGCAAGAGATAGAGCAAGACCTATATTTGTGTTTCAGAAGATGGGGTGGTGTAATGGTAACGGCACGAGCTTTAATTTGGCATCTCTCAGCTTTCCTCTTGCCAAAGCATTCATGGTTCCCCGCTTGCTCTCGCAGATAGTGTCGTGTCGATGCTGATCCACTCTGTGGCCTTTTCTTTTCTCCCAATCTCCTTTGCTTCTTTGTTTTTTTCGTACAGAAGAATATGTCTGTTCCGTTTTGTTTAAGCAATATAGAACTTCAGGCATTACATAAATGGAATCGAACCGTAAGGTAATCGGGTAGTATATTCCATTCTTGATACTTGTGCTGTCACCTGCGGTCCTCGCCAAAGGCAACCAAATCAAATTCCATGGTGCAGTGATGCAGAGCGACTCCTTGTGCAACGGCGATGCCATTGGTCGGTCGAGCATGGTTGGCCTCCACCTGAAACACATTCAGGACCAAACGAAGATGCGCCACGCCGTATGGGAGGGATCGAGGTCGGGCGGCCGCGGCCACCACCCACCAGGGCGCGCGCACGGCACGCTTGCCGTCGCCGGCGTGCTCTTGGCAGTGACATGCAGGGACGGTGGGATCAGTCGGAAGGCGGCTAGACTGGGCGACGTCCGCCTCGTCAGTGAAAGCGGCGGCTAGGCTCCTCCCAGATCTGCTCCAGACTCCAGACTCGGACTAGGTAATGTGGTTTCCTTCATAGAGTACTCTCCTTTTTTTTTTTTGACTAGTACAAATGCCCGTGCGTTGCTACGGGTTCTTAAATTTTATTTCTCAATGTACATATATAATTCACAATCCACTATGAAATTCAAAAAAAATCAGGAATATCATAATGTAACATGATAATATCGATCGCAATAACAAGATAACATTTTGTGCATTTGCCTGGTTCCAAGTTCTAGGTCTTCTTGTTACTCTTTCGTGGTAAGTTTCACACATGTGTTTTGTGCCATCATAATTGTCAACTCAACATCCTCTACTTTTAGATGTATTATTGCCTCACAAAACATGGATGCTACAAACATAGGTACAGTGAACCAAGGCATAGCCCGGTGGTTGGGATGGGCTATTCGCAATTTGCTGTTGTGTAATCATTTCTAGTAAAAACACAGCATGTTGGATTTCTTTCCCTTAAAACCAAATCAGAAACATAGGTACAATTGAAAGAATACTTCATCAAACAGCTCTTTGATATTCATAAAGGAGTAATCTCTCGAGCTCACCCACTTTATCGAGCTCCACCACTCTCTCAAGAAGACCGAGCGGAGACCGGTCCCTGCCTTGCCTCTCCATCACCGGTGCGAGGACCGTCGTAGTTCCGCATTCGAGGGCCTTTGGAGACCACACCTAGTAGGCTCATCGTCAGCTGCCGCCCCACCATCGTCGTCATGGCCATCCTCCATCCAAGACCATGGATCTGGCTGTTCCTGGTCACTCCCGCCTCTCTATCCAAATCTTGGTGGTGGCCATCAGGGAACTCCAATTCTGGCCGTGCAATTCGGCTTCGGCGTCCTTACCTTCAGAAAAGAGACATTCATTGACAAGGTACTGCTTTCCCCTTAACTAAAATGTGATATTCAAGTGTCGCGGTTTTCCCCAATTGGTACAAGTATCTATAAAAATCAAGATATAATCAACTCATAATAACCTCCTACTCTATATAAGTATGTAAAGAAGACACCGAACGAAATGCAAAATGCATCAAGGAGTAAAATGATACATGCCAATTTTCTTCTTTACAATGTCATTTTCCTTACAATCTCAATATTTCTCCCTTGCTAGCATTAATCCATCTCTACAGGCAAGGATTGAGTCGTCGGGGCCCTCCATACCTTCATACTTATTGAAGCAAGCAGGCCCAAACTGTCCATCCAAAAACATGTTGTTTCTCATCAACAAAAACCATCAGTGTTAATTTTAAAACAATTGTCATCCGTTTCCGCCACTTCTCCACGATTGTATTTGTATTAGCTTTCTCTTTACTACGAAACTCAGATTTTATCAAGTTCATTCGCTCTCCTTGGCCGGTACTTCTCTTCTCCATGTCCATGATGATAATTTTTCTAGTTTCTCCAGATGCACCACGGAACTGAAACTGCAATGCTGGCTATCCAGAATGTCCCTCGCCGATGTAATAGGGTGCAGGTTAGGCAAATTCAGACCAAAATAATTTCTTGCTGCATACCAGAAGAGTTTGGCATGCTCACAACGTATTAAAGCATGGTACAAATTTTCTTCATGAACACACAAAGGACACAAACTAAAAGGTCATGTGTGTGTCTCCTTTTCAATTCACCAAAGCAAGGCAATATATTTGTTCACTACTCGCCACCAAAATTTGAGAATTTTGGGCATCACTTGAAGCTTCCATAGAGCTTTCCAAATATCTGTCAAGCCCTCCAAGGATCCAACTGAACCAGCATGCAAAACAATGTCTCCTCGCTAGTTCTCGTTAAGTTGAACACTGAAAACAGTCCAGTTTCCCCCCCCCCCCCCCCCCCGGCCACGCTGTACCAACTCCCTCTTCCACTGATTGTCTACAGGACTGATCAAATCATCCACCAACACTGAACCAGAGCATCACCTATTCTTCCTAGAGATCTACTAAGAACTGCTCCATCAATCCATTTGCCATGCCAAAAAAAATCATCCTTTCATCACCCAAACAGTGAATCAGAGCTTGTTTTAAAACATATATTCCTTTGCAAATTCATTATCTTGATAGTTTGCACTGAGCACATCAAATGGCTTCAAACATGCTTACATTTACCACATAAAGTGTTCCCTGTAGTGTGCTTACTGCTTGCTAAAATATCATCTTGCAGATAACATCATGCACATAAGACAAACTCAAGTCTTGTCAAATTTAAGATCTTACTTTATCATGACAAATAAACATTATTTCTCTTTAAAATCATCATGGAGTAGAGGGAGAACACAAGGAATCATCAATGCCCAAAACTGAATCTCCAGAACCTTCACAAAGAACCTTATCTCCTGCATGTAAAGATTCAAGGTTTCTCAAGTATATAATCTGTAGAAAATATTGGTAAAGACAGTTAACACATAGACTAATCAAACAAGATGGGTACATTCTAACTATATCCTTAGGAAAAGGAAAAATTAATTAAACCAAACTGTGCCTATTTCAGCAGCTCCTAACAATATACAACATGTAGGCAATACCGCCATGTTTCAGAAAGAAAAGTTCCCAAAATTTTGCTATGTACTTCCCCTATATGTTAGTGTTTGAAATAGAATTAAGCTTCCAGTAGCAAAAGAATGGTTTCCGCATCACTAAAAAACATGATAGTGAAGCCCATTTGTGAGGCAATTTAAGTAATGAAGATATATATATATATATATATATATATATATATATATATATATCAAAAAGTCAATATGTGGCAAAAACTTTGTATGACTAAAATGACGGGACAAGTTGTAATAAAGCTAACCAATTATTGGCAACTTCACAACATCAGTTAACTTGAATAGCAAGATATTGGCAACGTCAACATCATCGACTAACTTGAGATGGAAATAAATGTGAAACTACTGACTACACATAATTTAAATGACAGACCAAATTAGGGGAAAGTAAATTATTTCCATGGTAACGCATGTCTTGAGCAGTAAAAAATGCAATCATGATGAGATAAAATTCTATGTTGCACATGCACAGAGAATAACATTGGCTAAATCATAATCATAAACTGACTTTGGTATGCAACAATCACCTTTATTGCAGTTGTAATGGCTGGTTTGACGTTACACAATCACAAAAACCACCCATATGGTCAGAACAAACTTGGTGTTTTGGGACAAATGCATCTAAGGCTGTTCACAATAAATTATCGTATCTGCAGGTAATTAGGTACAAATATCACCGGTTTTCTAGTGGTAAATACATCAGCAGAATCGTATTTCCTTTGCAAAAAAAATAGCCCAGTTCACAGCAGTAATTGATTGGGTTGTTTTCAAAAGTGGTGTGTGGGGTATCTCAGATGCAATTCAGGGTCACTTGGTGAAGAGTTCTAACTAAAGTATTATGACTGTTCATGCTCATACAAGCATATATGCCATAAAATGCTGATGTGTCCATTAATTCTAATGATACTGTACTTCACCACTAATTCCTTCTGTAACAGTTGCCAAGTTATCCAAACGAACTTCATAGTGGATACTACTTTCGGTTTCCGAGTTCATTGTGTGCAAGTGCATGTCAGGCTAAATCGAACATGAACTTTAATCATCTCTGCAACTACTTTGCCACTGATCTGGTGACAAAGTTGTGGACAGCTTGTCATCTCACCTAATTTGTAGATGTCTTGCTAACAGCCACTGCTTCGCAACTCGAAAACGGTGACTATAAGGTAGAGTCCTCTACCTCGACGCATCGTGTGTGAAACTGCACACATCAAGACATGTTAGGATGGGATTATATCCCTGTGAAAACTGAACCTAATCGAACTACTTTTCTAAGCCTTTGATCAACATCCAACTATTAACATTCCAACCTAACAACGACTATTACCCGCAGAATAAAAACTGCACCAACGTTTTTCCAGAATATAAAGGATCATATTCTTTCATAAAGGACAGAGGACATTGCACAGAAAATGAACTTTTGGAGGAGTTTCAGTCACTAAGCAAGTACAAAAAAAATGGACCAAAGAGAAGAACCAAAATACTATATTTCGGCAGGTAGTAACACTACCTTACCTATTAACTTGGAAAGGAACTAACTAAGCAGTGGCCAGCAATTTTAAGATATATCTGAAAAGAAAATGCTATCATACTTAAGTGGGCGAGAGGCATCTTGAGGAAATGTGAGGTCTCTTGAAGCAAGATTAATACTCATCTAACTAAATAAAAATATGACAAATGATGTCAATTGAGCAAGACAAAGGTCCAATGGCAATCCACGTTTTGCCATGTCAAGTAGTGCAATGGTTGGTAAAAATAACCGAGTATCCTTAGAGATAGTGGACCGAAGCAAACAAACAGAGAAGAACTTATATTATTACCTTTGTTCTGAAACATAAGCCTTGTAGTACCATATTACCACTCTTTTACAAACTGATATAACAGGAAGCACATCAGCAATATGAACTCTAACGTTCTGCATTTAAAGTACTATAATTAGCATGTAAGACAGGAAAATAATCGTTGTCTTCCCTGATATGCGATCTAAGCACAGCTGCCAACTCTGTCACCCAACGATTTGCCAAGAAACATACCAGTTGAAGGCTAATAACCGTAGAATTTTCAATAAAATACAAAACTGGGAGGATAATCCATGGAGTGGAGATTAAGCCCATATTAAAACAACTTACAAAGTATGTAACCTTTGCTGGAAAGACAAAGATTCAGTAATTCTAATTTCTCACCTCTGAACCCAAATAAACAATCAACAAAGGTGTCAGTAAAATGCAATCCAAGTTCCAGTGATAGGATCAGTACAAATAAATAGGGAACGGTATAGGCATTGTTAATTTGGACATGAAAAAATTCTAGTTAAACTCATCCATTCAAAGACCTACTTCAAAATCATTAAGACATGTAATAGCTTCAGGGGACAAATTTTCTACATTCAAAGACCCACTTGATGCTTTCTTGAATCATGTATGCATTTGGTTTTTTGTGATCCCAAATTAACAACAAATTCAGATTACAAAATTTATGGTTATGAAGATTTAATAACTGCACTACATTAAATTATGCATGTATTGGTAGTCTGATGAAAGCATACAATTAAGCCTGCATGTTGATGATCGATGAAAGGTGAATTTCATGCCTCTGAAAATCAACAATGTATCAGCTCAATGCCCCTAACTCCTTACTCTAATTCTCCGCATTTTGTTGCCCAAATCCTCTCCCTAGGTCTCTATTCTTCCACAAATCAGAAGTAGTGGTGCATCAGCTAGAAAAAAAATGATAGGGCCATCCATTGATGCCCAAATCTACCCCTAAAAGATCCATTGCCCGCAGTGCTTCTTGATGGTAAGGAAGCGATATTTTTTCCATCGGTAGATGAGTGGACAGTCAAACCCCTGTGGGCACAACCTGTTTCTTACCGACAGTAACTATATAGTGGGAATGTCTCATGTATAAGAACAGTTACGCTCTATTGCAAATACATGAAAAATAAACAAATTGTAAAGCTAAATAAAAGAGGAAGCAAACAGTTGATAATAACTGTGGGAAAAAGGTAAATCTTACAGCTTAAGAAAATCTGAAAGAAATCCATTTTGGCAATATACAAAGCACCGAACGTAAACTGGTATTGCTTATAGGAGAAAGCAAACATACAATCCAATGTGCTAGAAAGAAAGAAAAAGAAAAATAGGAACAAATGAATTTTAACTGGCTAGAAATAAAAGTACAATACCCAGATACATACCAGACAGAAAATCTATACCCACAGAAGACCACTCCAGCAAAAATGGAAGACAATGCGCATGAGATGGGAAAGATGAATCCCTGCACAGACTGAACCTTCCTTTAATTGTACTCTGAATTAATATACGTGATTGGCTGATTGGCTAGTACACGGCCTTCCATTGTATTTCCCTGAAACGTGGACAAAATCATAGTATTTATACTTCATATAAGAGACAATCTAACTTGCTAACAAAGAGTTCTACAGCAGGAGCATGATTTTATATTTGTAACTGGGTGCTGATCATTTACACATGCAAATACTTGAAACGTATACATTGTCTATATTGATTAGTGAAAGATTTGAAAAATGTGCGCAGCAGGAAACCAAAAGATTTACTAAACTGGCATCTTGGACCCGAAGACAAAACAAACAGCAAGATATCCCAATAAAGCATGCCAACAACACAACGGGACAGTAGGAGCACCAAACAGAGCTAATCACCCACGGCCTTGGCCACCATCCAGCTATGCATCTTTGATTCAGCCGCCCCATCTAAAGAACACCAGCCCAGAGGGTTGGCTTTGGCATGAAGCATCAAAGGTGTGCTCAACCCCGCCGCAGCGGCTTCAGGGCATGATGAGACGATCCCTACACCAGCGGCGACCGCGGCCTCCCCTCCAAGAACGGCGGTTGCGGGAACGCGATCTTGGACGGCTTCTCGCGGCCTGGCTCCTGCGGCTTTGGCCAAAGGCAAAGGTGCACGAACCCGAACGAACGGATGGAGACGGCTCCCAGCGCGAGTGACACCGGGACGTCGGCGATAGCACTCCTCCCATCGGCGGCTGCGTGGTGCGCACGCCAATGCAGATCCACAAATTCTATCAAGTCCCGAAGGTGCCGGTGGGTACACGCTGGTGCTGCCACCAAGAAGACTCCAAATCAATAAAAATCGCAGGGATAATTTGAAGCAAATCGGGGGAGAAGAAGATGAGTCGGTCATGGACACTCACCAATGTTGATGGGCTCTCCTCGCCGGCGACGTGCATAGTGGGCGCAGCAGACCAGAGAATGGTCGAGGCAAGAAGCCTTGACGCCCATCTGCCCTTGTAAGGCGCTGAGGAACTCCACCATGACGGGAGGTAGAGACCTCGAATCTGTGTCTCAGGAAGGAAAGCTTCATCTTGACGGGATGGTAGCGGAGGAGGATGCACAGATGCGATAGGGATTGGGGAGCAAATCTTGCCCGGAGTGAATGGATCGGGGCGGGGCGGATCCAGGCGCTAGAGGATCGTGGAGGACTGCGGGTGTGAGCGACGGACGAAACGAGCGAAATACTCCTACTGCCGAGACTCCTCGCCCCACTCCCCGCGGGAGACGACCACGGTGTCGGGTGGTGGCGTCGGTGCACGAGGTGGAGCGATGGAGTCTGTCGGCGGTCGCCCGGGAAAGAGAAAGGGATTGCTGGCGGCGGATGGGGAAAAATGTCGGCGTGGGCAGACTATGGAATAATTTCGCAATTTGCAAGGGGTCAAAGTGTAAAATGCAGGTGACGACCAAACCCTGACGTATTGCGGAGAGGCAGAATAAGGAACCACTTTAGTCTTTTTAAGTAGTAGAGATAGAGAAATATAGAGTACTCTCCTTCCTATGGCAACAAATCTACACTACTTAAAAAGGAGGAACATGTTCCTTATTCTGCCCCCTATCAATACGTCGAAAACTTTTGTCGTACTCCCCGTTACGTCGCTCCCACCTCCGCACGGCGCACCCTTTCCTCTGGCCCCACCCCGAACGGAAACAAGCTTTCCTCCCGCATCTCGCCTCTTCTCATGCTACCCCTCAACGACGCCCCACCCCACTCGCCTCCTCGCACCGGCCGCCGGAGAAGGGCGTCACCGGCTCCACTACACGGATCCGGCCTCCACCGAATTGATTTGCATGTCATCGTCTCTCATTCCATTCTCCCCGTCCCCCACCGCACTTTTTGGGGCCATGGAGGCCCGACGTACTCCCCAGATCACGAACATGGAGGCGTGGCTTGAGGTATGGACGCTCAGATCTTAATTCATCTCTTGATCTTCTGGGGGCGCTGCAGCGGCGGGACGCTTCCGCAGCATAGCTCTGGTTTTGCGACGCCCCCGCCACCGAGGCTGCCACCGCGGCCTCGCTGGTGTCCGCGGCCGGCGAGATCCCAAGCGGTCGTGCCTGCCGGGTCGCATTGGGCATCCTGGGGGCAGATGACGATGCGGAGGACGCGATGGTCGAACATTCTCTACAGGTAATATCCTCTATCCTCGTCCTGATTGGCATCTAATTGTTCCGCGACGGATTACGAATTAGAATCGTGCTTCTTAAATACACGACCTATAGGGTTCACATCCCTAACAATTGAATAGACGTCACATCCCTACAGCCCCTGCTACTTCTCTCTTCTATATTGCAGGATAAAACCTTCTGCACATACCTTAAAATTTTAAACAAATAGTGTTTTTTCATACAGAGTGTCTATTTGTCGATTCACATAGAAATAGTTCTGAGCCAGTACTTGCAACCATCCAATTAAGATCTTTTCATCCCATTATACTTGCGCACATATTAATGGTCGGATCAAAGGGTTCTTATCGTCGACTTAGAAATAGTTACTTATTCGCTCTGAACACCCACAACGGCAATCGACGAAATGATACGGTGGTACCGTGCGAGCTATAAAGCTCATCTATTATTATCTTCCTTTTCGATTTTATTTCCCATCATTGTTCATATACTATAACATTGTTGCAACCATGTGTTTCAGCATTATGTTGGTTAAGGATGTATCTGTGGTTTCTCTGTTGCATCATATCATCCTTTTACATGGGACAAGTGTGCTATGCCGTCTCCTGAAAGGTGGATCAAAGTGAAACAATTCCATCATTGTATTTTATAACTGTGCTCCCTCATGAGGTTTACCTGTACTCTGGATATTGCTATGAACTGACTCAATCCAAAAATGCATTCAAGCTGTCCTTGATGCTTTATAACAGCATGGTGCTAAAGCGGATATATTCTTATATAAAGGAAAGATGCATACTGATTTAATTCTTCAGGGTGTCTTTGTTTAGAGTGCTTTATTCTCTCTCCTTTGAGAAGGTTTCTTTGTTTCGACATTTTGACCTTACTAAAATTTTAGAGTGCTTTATTCTCTCCTTTTTAAAATAGAAAGTACATGATTTTCTGGTTTTCATGGGGAAACATATATCTGGTGCTCAGATTTGACTTTTGAGTATAGCCCTTGCTTCTTGCGCTAGATTACTTTTATGTTATGTTGGCTTAGTATAGAGAAGTGCTTTCCATGGAGAAAACTTGAACACCTTTCAGTTCAGTAAAATGATTGGGATGTCTTAGTAGCGCATAAATACTTGGTCATTTTTTATGTTTGTAGAGAGTAATTATTTGTGTGTGATGATCCACAAGTATAGGGGATCGCAGCAGTCTTCGCGGGTAGTATAACCCAATTTATTGATTCGACACAAGGGGAGACAAAGAATACTTGGAGGCCTTAACAGCGGAGTTGTCAATTCAGCTGCACCTGGAAACAGACTTGCTCGCAAGAGTTTATCAGTAGTAACAGTTTTATAGCAGTAGCAGTAGTGAAATAACAGCAGCAGAGTAACAGAGACAACAGTAGTAATTATAGTAAACAGCAGGATTAAAATACTGTAGGCACGGGGACGGATAACGGGCGTTGCATGGATGAGAGAAACTCATGTAACAATCATAGCAGGGCATTTGCAGATAATAATAAAACGGTGTCCAAGTACAAAGCAATCAATAGGCATGTGTTCCAATTATAGTCGTACGTGCTCGCAATGAGAAACTTGCACAACATCTTTTGTCCTACCAGCCGGTGGCAGCCGGGCCTCAAGGGAATCTACTGGATATTAAGGTACTCCTTTTAATAGAGTACCGGAGCAAAGCATTAACACTCCGTGAACACATGTGATCCTCACATCACTACCATCCCCTCCGGTTGTCCCGATTCTTGTCACTTCGGGGCCATTGGTTCCGGACAGCGACATGTGTATACAACTTGCAGGTAAGATCATAAACAATGAATATCATGATGAAACAATAACATGTTCAGATCTGAGATCATGGCACTCGGGCCCTAGTGACAAGCATTAAGCATAGCAAGTCGCAACAATATCATCAAAGTACCAAATACGGACACTAGGCACTATGCCCTAACAATCTTATGCTATTACATGACCAATCTCATCCAATCCCTACCATCCCCTTCGGCCTACAGCGGGGGAATTACTCACTCATGGATGGGGGAAACATTGCTGGTTGATGGAGAGGCGTCGGTGGTGATGATGGCGATGATCTCCTCCAATTCCCCATCCCGGCGGAGTGCCAGAACGGAGACTTCTGGCTCCCGAGACGGAGTTTCGCGATGTGGCGGCGTTCTGGAGGCTTTCTGGCGACTTCCACTTCTCCCCGTGCATTTTTAGGTCGAAGGCAATATATAGTCCGAAGGAGGGCGTCAGAGGCCGGCTGAGGGGGCCACACCACAGGGCCGCGCGGGCCCCCCCTGGGCCGCGCCGCCTTATGGTGTGGGGCCCTCAGGCCTCCACCTGACTTGTCCTTCTGGCTCCGTCAGTATTCTGTGAAAATAGGGCCTTCTGCATAAATTCCGAGGATTTTCCTGAAAGTTGGATTTCTGCACAAAAAACGAGACACCAGAGCAGTTCTGCTGAAAACAGCGTTAGTCCGTGTTAGTTGCATCCAAAATACACAAATTAGAGGCAAAACAATAGCAAAAGTGTTCGGGAAAGTAGATACGTTTTGGACGTATCAACTCCCCCAAGCTTAGCTTATTGCTTGTCCTCAAGCAATTCAGTTAACAACTGAGCGATAAAAGAACTTTCACGAACACATTTGCTCATATGATGTATATATTCTCATGCTATGGCTAATACTTAAGCAGTTCATAATGAGATGCATACAAATAAGATCATCTAACAGCTATGTCAATCATGGAGAGGTACCAACAATTAATAATAAGCATCATGAATCATGTATATAAGCAGGATTGCAATGTTCATAAGAGAGTATGATAAAGTGGTATCTCGCTTGCCCGTATTTGATCGACAAAACATAAATGCCCAGGCACCTCTGAAGTTCATAGAAAGACTAGAAGTAGTGATTGTCAAAGATAAAAGCATCAAAGTTATACCACAATCAATCATATTTTGAGACAAGCATATTATACTAAGAATGACAGTTGTGCTCTCAAGATAGTGCTCAAAGAAAGAATGGAGACACAACACAAAAAATAAAAGATTGACCCTTCGCAGAGGGAAGCAGGGATTAACATGCGCTAGAGATTTTCATTTTTTTTTAAAAACAGGAGTAAAATTATTTTGAGAGGTGTTTGTTGTTGTCAACGAATGGTAATGGGTACATCAACTACCTCGCCAACCGGACTTTCAAGAGCGGCTCCCAAGAATTATTTTTATGTTTATGTGGCACTCCTTCCAACCCTCTTTCACAAACCATGGCTAACCGAATCCTCGGGTGCCTGCCAACAATCACATACCATGAAGGAGTGCCTTTTTATTTTAGTTTTATTATGATGACACTCCCCCCAACCTTTGCTTACACAATCCATGGCTAACTGAATCCTTCGGGTGCCGTCCAACGATCACATACCATGGAGGAGTGTCTATTTAAGTTAATTAATTTGGGACTGGGAACCCCATTGCCGGCTCTTTTTGAAAAATTATTGGATAAGCGGATGTGCCACTAGTCCATATGAAAGTCCGTCAAAAGTAAATGACAAGGTTGAAAGTTAAACACCACATACTTCCTCATGAGCTATGAAACATAAACACAAATTGAGAAATATTTTGAAGGTTTTAAAGGTAGCGCATGAGAATTTACTTGGAATGGTTTGAAATGCCATGCATAGGTATTTATGGTGGACACTTTGGAACAACTTGGTTTTCAGGTGTTTGGAAGCACGAGCAGCGTTCCCGCTCAGTACAAGTGAAGGCTAGCAAAAGACTAGGGAGCGACAAATCAAGATAGCAGTAACTGTCATAATCATGCTTGCGGCAAAATAAATTAACGGAGGCATAAAAGTGATACAAGAACTCTGAAGCAATATAAATCATTGAGGCTTAATTGACTTTTATTCAGTCATATGCATGCGTGAGCATGTGCCAAGTCGATATAAATGAATTATTCAGAGGAGGATACCACAATGCCGTACCTACTTATGAATAAAACAATGCAAGCAAACATCCATGACATGCTGCTCATATTAATAAATTGGAGCTAAACATGAGAGATCATGAACTACTAGACTTTCTCAAATGACATATACCTCACATGAACCAACTAAGCATGCTCACATGGATGAGTATATGTACAAAAATGAAAACAAATAGAGTTCATACCAGCCTCTCACCATAATCCAATTGTCGTAGGTCGTCATTATTGCCTTTCACTTGTGTAGCTTGGATAATATGAAATGAAAACCACGCTCCAGCCACCGAAGACCATTGAACTCATAATGAACTTTACAAACCAAAGAAGAACAGCAAATATTTTTGGTGTTTTCGAATTGGAAACAAGAACAAAAGAAAACAAGCAAATAAAACAAAATCTTTTTGGGTTTTCTTATAGCAAACTAGCAATAGCAAATAAAGCGAAATAAATGCAAGAAACCAAAGCAAACAAATTATGAAGAGAAACAACAGAAATATTTTTGGTCTTTTTGTGTTTTGGGAAAGAAACAAAGCGAAAACAAGAAATAGCAAACTAGAAGACTCACATAAACACGAAGCAGCAGAAATTCGTCGAACTTGACAGCAGTACAGTACTCGATTTTTAATAAATTCTTCCACTGCTCAAATCGAAAAGTGTTCAACTAATGAAAGTTAGATAACAACCTGGGGAACATGCACAAAAATTTTCTTCGCAAAATACTGCTCTGGCTATTTTTGAGAATTTTTTCGGTAACAGTCCAGAATCTGTTTTCAGGCAGCACTTCCCCAAATATCATCTCCCTGTCATTAGAAAACCACTCAAACAAACTAAACAAGTATGTACAAGTATCCAGCAATCATAATATGCAAAGAATGAGTGATGCCGGTATACCTCCCCCCAAGTTTAGGCTTTTGGCCTAAGTGGAGTTCAACCCCAACGAGGGTCGCTGTTCCTCGCCGGTGGGTAATGCATGGCGTAGTCATAGTAAGGTTCCTGTGCAGAAGAAAAGCGTGGATGCTCCACATATCCAACATGTTGATGCGAGGAACTTGCTGCATCGGATGATGAGTCGAGGTGTTCCTCGTCCTCCTCCGTGTTGCCTCTTGCATGATGGCCTCCTCTCTCTATGTGTGCATTCGGTGCACCTTCTGTGACTGACCAATCCTCCCTGGAATCAAGGTTAAATAGAACAGGCGCAGGCAATCTTACTAGTTTCTCAGTTTTCTTAGTTATTCTCCAAACTTTTTTATAAAATGTCATCTTGTAGAACAGGTTACCCAAATTAGATGAATCAGAAACAAATTCATGTTTAATCATAGAGACTATGTCAAGTTTTTCTATGGAAAGTTGAACATCGAGATGATGAGGTTCTACATTATGAAAAGCTAGTAAACGAGAAGCGATGAGACCTCCACAAATTCCACCTTTCTCACGGTTAGTAGTAAGTCTATAAGCTATCAATGCCCCCAAATTATAAGTCTTACTACCTTGCAGTGCAGCAGCTAGAAAAGCTAAATCTTGGATAGATAGTTTACCACCACTTTTTCTAGCAAGAACACATTTAGTAATGAAATAAGCAAAGTAGCGGATAGCTGGGAGTTGAATGCTAGTAATTTTACCACCATCCTCTGAGAAACTCCTTCCATGACAAATCATCTCGAAGAGGCTTAGGAGCTCTCGCGGCAATCACCGTATCTTCTCCCATGATCCCCATTGCGGTACTCCAATTGCTGTACAAAAATCATTGAATGGCAAGTTGACAGTTTTATTATAAATCTTATACTGAACCATGGGGTTAGATCGCGACCAATTGAACTGGAAGTCCTGCACAACAGACATAGTCAATTTTGCATATTGGCATGGTTCTCCATCAACAAAACCATTCAACCCTGCATGAGAAATTAGACTCTGAACATCTTCCAGTATTCCTGCGCTTCTCATGAAATCTGTGCACGGGTAGTAAGAGGGGTATACTCCCTCCTCACGGTTCACTCTCATGACTTGTTGCACCTCCAATTCTTGTTGGTTTAGTTGATATCTATTCCACTCCATTTTCTGAAATTTTTCAACATACAATATAAAATTTGATTTGGTGACATGCAATCAAGGGGAACTACTATAGGAACTTGCTAGAGTACTAATCATGCATCAAAACTAGTTTATACAACTTAGAACAAGCATGCAATCTCACTAAACATGTTACCTACTGCAGCAAAATATTCAAGATATACTCAACCAAACAAAATTCTACTTGGATAGGCGGAGGAGTCACATACCGGAGAGCAAATGTGCCAAATTTCAGACAGAAATCTGGGCTGAGCAAAGAGATCGAGAAATCCTGAGCTCTTGAGCAAAAACGCGAGTGAGAGAAAGCTGGTTCGAGTTTTTTCGGGAGAGAGAAGAGTCTGGGAGGAAGAGATGAATTAGTGGGGCAAGGAGGGGCCCACACCACAGGGTGGCGCGCCCCCCTCCTTGGCCGCGCCGGCTGGTGGTGTGGCACCCTGGGGTGCCCCACAGGTCATCCTCTGGTGCTCCCAGGTGCATTTTCGAAAAATAGGACCAACGGTATAATTTTTGTGAATTTTTGAAAACTTTGAAAAATGCACATTTCTGGGTATTAAATTTATTATTACTGGCCAGGAAATTTTTTGAAATCTCTAATTAACTAAGGAACTTTGCAAATCAAAAGTGCTACAGCAAGTAAAACAAGTGGAGGAAGAAAGAGATGTTGTTTACCTCCTCTATGCATATAAAAGGTATTTGTTAACAAGGTTGATCAAGTCTTGCCACCAAATAAATTTTACATAGCATAAGAAGAAATAAACCTCAAATCAATCATGTTACCTTGAATTGTATTGATATGGATCCAATCATAAGACTTTGATATCCTTCTTTAGGCTCATATATAGGACAATCAATAGTTCCAATTTTGATAGTTCTTACATTAGAAATAGTATTGACTCCACATACTTTATCAATCCTCTTGGGGAAATAGACGGTATGCTCCTTATAATCAACATTGAAAGTAACTTTTCCTTTATTGCAATCAATAACAGCCCCTGCGGTGTTAAGAAAAGGTCTCCCAAGAATAATAGACATATTATCATCTTCAGGCATTTCCAACACAACAAAATCAGTTAATATCAAGCAGTTATTAGTAACTTGAACAGGAACATCCTCACATATACCAACATGAATAGCAGTAGATTTATCAGCCATTTGCAAAGATATATCAGTAGGTATCAACTTATCTAAATAAAGTCTCTTATAAAGAGAAAAAGGCATAACACTAACACCGGCTCCCAAGTCACATAGAGCAGTTTTAACATAATTATTCTTAATAGAACAAGGAATAGTAGGTATACCTGGGTCACCCAACTTCTTCGGAACCTTGCCATTGAAAGAGTAATTAGCAAGCATAGTGGAAATTTCCTCATTGGGGATTTTCCTTTTGTTAGTAACAATATCTTTCATATACTTTGAATAAGGAGGCAATTTAATAGCATCAGTCAAAGGGATTTGCAAGAATAAAGGTTTCATCCAATCGCAAAATTTATTATAGTGTTCTTCTTCCTTTGATTTTAGTTTCTTAGCAGGAAAAGGCATTTGCTTTTGTACCCAAGGTTCTCTTTCATTACCATGTTTCTTAGCAATAAAGTCTTCTTTAGTATACTTTTTATTTTTAGCATGCTTTTCAGGTTCATCTTCTACCTCTTCTTTATCAGAAGCATCATTCTTATCATTATCATTATTATTATCATGTTCATTACCACTTTCAGTTTCAGCATCGGAAATAGAAATACTATTAGGATCATTAACAGGTTCAGAGGATTCTACAACATTTTTATGTTTCTTCTTCTTTTTCTTCTTAGAAGGAGCACTAGGTTCAATGCGTTGAGAATCTTGTTCAATTCTTTTGGGATGCCCTTCAGGATATAGAGGATCCTGGGTAGAGACACCACCTCTAGTTGTTACTTCATAAGCATGTTTCTCTTTAGAATTATTTTTTAGCAAGTCACTTTGCACTTTAGTGAGTTGATCAATTTGAGTTTGAATCATTTGAAAATGTTTAACAAGCATCTTAACATCATTGGAGGTTCTCTCCACAATATCATGCAAATTGCTAATAGCTTGGGAATTTTCCATTAGATGATTCTCTACTCTCATATTAAAATTTTCTTGCTTAACAATATAATTATCAAACTCATCTAAGCATTGCGCTGGAGGTTTCGAATACGGAATATCTTCCCTAGTAAAGCGTTGAAGGGAGTTTACCTCAATCATGGATGAAGGGGGAATTATCTCACATATATCTTCTATGGGAGGTAGATTCTTCACATCTTCAGATTTAATACCTTTCTCCTTGAGAGACTTCTTGGCTTCCCTCATATCTTCATCATTCAATTCAATTAAACCCATCTTCTTCAATATTGGCGTTAGAGTTGGTTCAGGTGTATTCCAATCATCATGATTCCGGCTTATTCTAGCCAATAATTCTTCAAACTTTCTGCGGAGTTCTTTTCCTGAAAACACAACCAGCACAACTATCCAAATATGCTCTAGATTCAATGGTTAGTCCACTATAAAATATATCAAGTAGATCATTCTTTTCTAAATCATGTCCAGGTCGAGCTCTGATAAGAGAACAAAATCTTGCCCATGCCGCAGGCAATTTCTCTTCATCTCCCTGGTCAAACCTATAAATTCTCTCGTAAAGCAAGATGTTGAGCACTAGCAGGAAAGTATTTTCGAAAGAAAACATCACGCAAATCAGCTGGACTTTTAATAGAACCAGGAGGCAAATTATTATACCAAGTTTTAGCATCATCCTTTAATGAGAAAGGAAAATTTTTAATGACAAAGTAAGTACGCATCTTGTCATCATCAGAGAACAAACTACTCATAGAAGAAAGTTCATTCATGTGTTCTACAACACTTTCTTTTTCAGTACCACAAAAGGGTGCTTTCTCTACAATAGCTATATGAGATAGATCAAGAGAAAAATCATAATCTTTATCCTTAATGCATATAGGAGATGTGGCAAATTCAGGATCAGGAGATAGCTTATGTCTAACAGTATATTGTGTAAAAAACTTTTTAATGTTTCTTGCATCAGCAGTAGCATTGCATCTATTAATAAGATCATCATTAAGCTCCACATAATCTTCATCAGGATCATCACTAGAATAATCAAGTTCAGGTGAACTAACAGGTGTAGTGGCATTTTCATTAGGAGTTTCAGCATTTTCAATTTGTCTAGACCTAGCAATTGTAGCATCTAGAAAGGATCTCAGTGAACCACTATCATCAAGCACAGCAGAAACATTATCAATATTATGAGAATTTTCAGATTCAGCAGACGTACCAGCTTGTGGCGGTGAAACAAGTTGACTTATCACAGATGGCGAATCAAGTGTAGCGGAGGTACTCAGAGTTGTACCTTTTTTTTGTAGTGGATGGTAATATGGCGACTTTAGAATCGCGAGCTTTACCCATGATGGAGAATTTGCAGCGAACAATATCAATCCAAGTGAACTTCCAAATAAAGCTATGCTCCCCGGCAACGGCGCTAGAAAACAGTCTTGATGACCCACAAGTATAGGGGATCGCAGCAGTCTTCGCGGGTAGTATAACCCAATTTATTGATTCGACACAAGGGGAGACAAAGAATACTTGGAGGCCTTAACAGCGGAGTTGTCAATTCAGCTGCACCTGGAAACAGACTTGCTCGCAAGAGTTTATCAGTAGTAACAGTTTTATAGCAGTAGCAGTAGTGAAATAACAGCAGCAGAGTAACAGAGACAGCAGTAGTAATTATAGTAAACAGCAGGATTAAAATACTGTAGGCACGGGGACGGATAACGGGCGTTGCATGGATGAGAGAAACTCATGTAACAATCATAGCAGGGCATTTGCAGATAATAATAAAATGGTGTCCAAGTACAAAGCAATCAATAGGCATGTGTTCCAATTATAGTCGTACGTGCTCGCAATGAGAAACTTGCACAACATCTTTTGTCCTACCAGCCGGTGGCAGCCGGGCCTCAAGGGAATCTACTGGATATTAAGGTACTCCTTTTAATAGAGTACCGGAGCAAAGCATTAACACTCCGTGAACACATGTGATCCTCACATCACTACCATCCCCTCCGGTTGTCCCGATTCTTGTCACTTCGGGGCCATTGGTTCCGGACAGCGACATGTGTATACAACTTGCAGGTAAGATCATAAACAATGAATATCATGATGAAACAATAACATGTTCAGATCTGAGATCATGGCACTCGGGCCCTAGTGACAAGCATTAAGCATAGCAAGTCGCAACAATATCATCAAAGTACCAAATACGGACACTAGGCACTATGCCCTAACAATCTTATGCTATTACATGACCAATCTCATCCAATCCCTACCATCCCCTTTGGCCTACAGCGGGGGAATTACTCACTCATGGATGGGGGAAACATTGCTGGTTGATGGAGAGGCGTCGGTGGTGATGATGGCGATGATCTCCTCCAATTCCCCGTCCCGGCGGAGTGCCAGAACGGAGACTTCTGGCTCCCGAGACGGAGTTTCGCGATGTGGTGGCGTTCTGGAGGCTTTCTGGCGACTTCCACTTCTCCCCGTGCGTTTTTAGGTCGAAGGCAATATATAGTCCAAAGGAGGGCGTCGGAGGCCGGCTGCGGGGGCCACACCACAGGGCCGCGCGGGCCCCCCTGGGCCACGCCGCCTTATGGTGTGGGGCCCTCAGGCCTCCACCTGACTTGTCCTTCTGGCTCCGTCAGTATTCTGTGAAAATAGGGCCTTCTGCATAAATTCCGAGGATTTTCCTGAAAGTTGGATTTCTGCACAAAAACGAGACACCAGAGCAGTTCTGCTGAAAACAGCGTTAGTCCGTGTTAGTTGTATCCAAAATACACAAATTAGAGGCAAAACAATAGCAAAAGTGTTCGGGAAAGTATATACGTTTTGGACGTATCAGTGTGATCTCGAAGTAACTTGATCCTTATTACTGTTCGAACATTTCTATTACCTTTGCATCTGCGGTTCAACATCTATTGTTCGAACAATATTGTCTATCAGTGTTCAATCATACATCTGCACAGCTGCTTTATCCCAATGACATGATTTTTCAGGTTATTATGTTTAGCACTCTCACTACTTGATGTCCTACAATATGGAGTATAAACCAGAACCATTATCTATATTAGCAAGGCCTCCATCCCTGAGTGAGAAATCCATGTTTCTCTACCCATACCAAGCAGTCCTACAGTGTTTATCAAATGTTGATGCAGTTCTTGGTATGGTTCCTCTTCCACTGTCCACTATGAAGTGGAACATGTTTTCTTCGACAAGGTAATTTTTGTGATTAACTACACATCCATCTTTGTTGCTTCTGTTGATCATGTGTTGAAGTGGGTGTTTCTCTTTCTAAGGAGAAAGAAACTTTGGATTTGAAAAGCAACGCCGAGAGGGATGAAGCAGCTGCCAGGAAGAAAGAAGAATGAAATGCATGATTTAAGTATTTAAGATGGCAATTCTGCCAAGGCTTTCAAGAGATATGAAAAGGTATGACATCAGGCCTGTTGTTGGCTACACTTGTTTTTTTAATTAACTAGAATTTTTATATATGTTGTGCTTAATGCATCAAGCAATAAGTTGAAGCTAGACTACTTCTGAAACACTTATTTCATGTTCAACATGCAGGTGTCTCTGTTGACTATCAAGTATATAGTCTATAGTAGTTTTTGGCGTTCTTCGCAAAATGGTGAAGCTTACAATGATAGCGCGCGCCACTAATGTCCTTCCACCGGTAGAAGGGCTGGATAACGGTAGGGATCAGAAGGATTCTGAGTTCTACAAGCAGCAAGCTAAGCTTCTTTTGAAGAAGTTGTCAAAGGGGTAACACTTGCGATCCTAGGTAATAATTTAAAATCGGAAAATATGCTTATTCATGAATTCTACTTCAACGTGTCCATTTTATATGCTTGATCCTAGGTATCATATTAGATATGAAATGGAATTATTACACACATATATTCGTATATGTAATGAAGTTATTCTGCATCAAATTATAGTGTACGAAGTAAATAACAGATTACCCTTGAGAAAGTGGGTCAGAGAGTTTGTGTGCACCTTATGGTCATCTTCAAAAGTTCTGAACTTTCTGGGTATATATTTACTAGATGGGAAGACTCGTTCATGGCAATAATATATGATGATAATGGTATATAGGTGATCCTGAACATGAAAAAGACAACAAATAACAAAGGATTCTCTATAAAGAAATTATGGATTGTTTACCAATGATTTAGAATTCCAAGTTATAAACTATATAAGATTATAGTTCATCACCTAAAAAAACAGATCCTTGTAGCCATATTTATATTTCCTCCAACTGACCATATACCCTTAAGATTTTATAGAAGTGGATAGATCATCAAGATCCTTGTAAGCAGACAACATTATAGGTGACACCACAATCCTATTTTACAGCTAGAATTTATCACCTGAAAAAACAGACCTTTGTAGCCATATTAATATTTCCTCCAATTGACCATATACCCTTAAGATTTTATAGAAGTGGATAGATCACCAAGACCCTTGTAAGCAGACAACATTATAGTGTGACACCACAATCCTATTTTACGGCTAGAAATGGAAGGGCATGATAACATTCTGAGACACTTTGGACATATTTATCCACAACAATTATTTACAAATCATATCCATGTCATACCTTCACAATGGCCACAACAACACAATCTTGACGACATTTTAGCATATTCAGGAAAATCACTTTTGCGTTTTATATGTTGAATCCTCGCATGCGCATAAAACTACATGGTGAAGGTAGCAGTTAGTTCAAGTTCATCTTCAAGGAAAAATCAGAATACATCTAACTTCCTACCAGTTGAGGTGTAATACATCTCCCAGTTATTTAGACAACTGATAAAGTTTGCATACCGTAGTATGACATGATAATCTCCAAACTTCTCTGGGATCTGTTCGCTTGCAAGAATCCTCAAGGATTGCAGAGCGGTCTTCCCTTTTGTCATGAATTCCATTGGCAACATTCTGAGAAAGTTTGGTCTTGATGTTTCTTCTAAATAACTGCTCAATAGACTAGGGTTAGCAAGCGACATGTTTTAATTTAGTACTACAACTGCACAAACTAAGTATTCCATGTGGTGATTGACTGTTTCCAATAATCACCTTTTAGATAAGTTTCAGCTGCGTATGTATGTACAAAATTTGAACATGGTGTTCCTAGAAACATGGATTCACTATGTTGGTATTGTAGAAAGTATGATATATCTCCGAGAACATCAGAAATATGTACCTTTTTGCATATTTCAGAAATTAGTATACACATGTGACTGGTGTCTTTACTTCTGTAGTAAAATTTTGCAGATTGAAAGTTTTGTAACTTTTGTGAACATTAGATGGGTCGAGGGCCCTACTCTTAGAGTGGCAAACCAGTCACATTGTGTACTTTCATAATAGGAAGCAGCACCATTTTGGTGCACACTGTTCTCAATTTAGTTTGAACGCCACATTTAACATTTGAAGTAGTACCGTAAGATATTAGAAAACAATGTACCTGTCTTGCACTCGCTAACTTCTGAAGTTGAAAGTAATAACGAGGTTTTGATTTATGTCCACATTGTGCCTATGCATAGAAGTGGGCTATATTACCTACCGTTGAGAAAGAGCAAGACTAATCATGGTTGCTTGAATTGATCACTTATTAGAAGATGAATGGCTCTCCATGTATGTGTCACTGCCTCGTAATGATTCAGCTACTGAGGTCGGTTATTGACCCTTATTTGATGCAACAAGAGTGAAAGCCTATGGAATTCAAGATTATTTTGGGGGATCATTTGGAGTTTGTGACACAACATATAGTGTGGCAGGTAGGGAAGGGGGACGGTCTTCTCACCGGCGGCGAGGAGGTAGCGGAAGACTGACGGTCAAAGTGAAGCTCTAGAGTGGGGTCTGGGGAGCAATGATGTGCGCGCATGTGTGTTTTTGGTGCTTATTGGTAGTTTTTCGAGAATCTGGTAGGACATGGTGCGATCAATATGTAAAGTTCTCTATGATTTTTTGGATATATATTAAACTGTCCAAACAAGCTCTTCATTTTTATGTCTATGTTCCATAAATGCACTTCAAACAATTAAGTTTTTGTCCCAATAATATATTTCTAAATGATATTCTTAATATCCCATTATAGATAATTATTTGCGTATCAACTTATATATTTTCCAAAAAGTTGTGAGCTCGTAATGGGGCCTTCGGTGTCCGTGCTTCACTTGCGCATGAGAGTTTTACCTCTTTCAAGCGTAAATTTTCCTACTACTCCTTTCTGTGCATTAGCCTGTTTGGTAAAAAACAATGACATAGGTCAACGACATGATGTTTGTATTTTATCTATTTCAACTATTTCTGGTTTGTTTATATGTATTGTCGTTCCATAGCAACGCACGGGCATTTGTACTAGTACATATTAGAAAATGCTTGTCATCCGAACGATCGGTCGAAAAAGATCGGTCGTGGCCAGCCAGCACGCGCTTCCTTCCCTGTGCTTGTTTACGTGGTGGACCCATGATACTTATGCTGCCAATTACGTTTTGCATTCGTTTTGCTGGAAGGATCCCGCATGCAATACTGCCCCTTTCACGTGGTGGACCCGACATGTCTTTTGGCTCAGTTTTTTTTGCTGCGGCTAGCATGCATCTAGCACTAGGCTAGAACCAATGTACTCCTAGCTAGCATGCGTGTAGCACTAGTGTTGGGTTATGCTATGTCCAGAAATAGTTAATTTTTAGTTAGCAATTTTTATAACAAAGGCCACGAGTTTTGTGGCAAAAGTACACGGAGATGGTGCAATGTTCATACTCCTTAGGTTATTCGATATTGCATAAGTTATTTAATAATGTAACAAACTTGTATGAATTTCGTTAATAAAGCAGTCGCCAGATGTTGTAAAGACTACATTTAAGTTTTTTGGTGAAATTTTTGGTGTTGAATTGTGTTAAGTTTGTAACGAACACATATGCGTTATGTCAAGATGTTGTAATGTTATCTGGATGTTTCTTACAAGTTTATTTTCCTCGATTTTCGATATTGCATTAGTGATTTCAAAATGTAACAAACTCGTACGAATTTTGTTGTAAAAAAGGAAGCGAGATGTTGTAATGTCTTAGGCGCGCTTGCTACAAGGTGTGTTTTTCTTAGATTTTTCAAGAATGTTTACGTGCTTTTTAAAATGGTGGAACACATGATTTTTCTTGTTGCAATCAATCGTAATTTTTGTTGAAATAGTTCATGCTTTTTGTGGTAAATAAATTTGTACCAATTTAATTATTGTTTAACTAATTTTTATTGCGGAAAACATGTGATTTTTGTTGTAATTATTTAAAGTTTTTGTTAATAATTTTCTTGATTTTTGTTGTAAACCAATTTGTAGAAATAAACTGTTTGCTTAAATATTTTTTTATTTACTTTTCAAGCCATCACTGTAAGCTAGATAACTTTATTTTTTATGTGTAGCTTATGTGTGTAATACTAGCAGTAGTACTTAGGAAAGGTACTAGGTGTATGTACAGAGCACCACATGATGGGCTAGCAGAGACTCTGCATGCAAGCAGTAGCGCTTTGGCAGCGTCGACCTACGCATGCAAACAAAACGCCGAAGGTGACGTGACATAGCGCCTGACACTGTGCAGCAGCTAATAGCGACGTGAGAAAATATGTGTACCATACGATGTTGATCTGACGGATGCAAGAGCAACCGATTTTGGCACGCGGATCCGGCGACCGACGCCCAGCGCGACCCAAACATATTCCCCGTATATCCCAGGAAGAAGAAAGTGTATCGCTTTACCCGGCTCTCCTTCCCCTCCACTTCGATTCTCCTCATTCGCTAGTGTTGTCACGTAGCCTTCACTTTTGGAAAAAAAGCTAATAACACTGCCCTACACAAAGTTGTCTAGCAAATGCAAATTCATACAGCAACTTGTAAGTTGAAGTGAAGGTACAAGAACTTTTGATCTGCTGCAAATTCATCAAAAAGTATCATGAAGATAAGACGTCGTTTTTTTTTTTGCCAAAATCCCCTGTATATCTTTCTTTGATTTTGACCTCTTTCCCCAATCCATCTCGCGGTAGGCACGTCGACGTTGTAGCCTCCATGCCTGGCCCGATTGACCAGCTTGTTGAGCTTGCGATCGACATGCCGAGCCGTCGAGGACGTTCCCGGCTTGCAGGTGGTAGCACATGCGTGGCTGAGGCCGTGGACGGACGGGTAGTGCACCTCCAGCTGATAGTAGAACTTGTAGGGCCTGATTTGTTGCTCGTACCGAAATTTCCCCGTTTTTGCTTTTGCCTCGCTAGATGCCATACGAGGTGAAACCGATGCTATGTATGTTTGTGCATTACGTTTGGATCCCAACAAAGTTTCATGGTGTAGTTTCGGTCCATTGATTGGTTGGCAACAATATGCGCTACGTTGGTTGAGGAAGGAAGAATCGCCTAATTGGTTATGTGCTCAGCAGCGATGCAATTATCTCCGTCTTCATAAGGTGCTCTTACCTCTAACTAGCCGTTACCATGACACTATCCAACACTCAAAAGAACAGACATAATAAGCATTGTGAGGGCTTACAAACAAGTCCTAATCAAAAGCAAGGGTGTTCCAAGGTGATATAAGCCCGTAGAACCCCTTGAGCAAAAGAAAGGATGTTCCAGGGCGATATAAGCATGTAGAACCCTTGATCAAACACCAATGTCTTGTACGCATAGGTTCAGAAGTACCACTACAACTACAGATGGACATAATTAACAGACATGCAGATAAAAGAAGAGTTACCGCCTAGCCGTGATCGGGGTATATGTAGAGCCTGGCGGTGGAGCAGTCAGCCTTTTAGATGATCATCTTCAAGATGAAGGCTTGGAGCTTGAACTCCACGAAATCGCCGTAATGGAGATCGTACTTGTAGACAATCTGCGCCCATTTCCTGCCGAATACTACCTGGCCACCATCGTAGGTGATCTGCACCCACTCGTCGCAGAACCGGCACGCAGGCAAGGGCACACCGTGTGGCAGTGGGATCTTGATCCACTCCCCGAGCGAATCCTAGAACCATGGCATCACGATGAGCATGTGGAGGTCATCCGTGTTGAGCTGCACATAGAACCGCCGCAGCATGAGAGCTCGTGGTTGGAGGTGGCATCAGCACAACCTCCACCCAGCCTAGCACCTCCGGATTAAGAGCGCTCGTCCAGCAGTTGAGGGCGATGTTGTCCTGGTAGCCGGGTGGAGGGAACCACCCCTTGCCCACCCTGTCGCACTCCAGCTTGACGACCTACTCAGATAATTAAGAAAGTTCGTGTAAATGGCATGATCAAGAGCTTTGGCAAGAGCTATAGCCCCGTCATTGTGTTGTTCATCATCAAGAGCATGAGCAACACAATGATTAACATCTTTGGCAACTGGTCAATGTGTTGATCAACATCTAGAGCAGGAGCAAGACACTCAACAACATTTTTGGCAACTGGTCAATGTCTTGATCATCATACAAAGCATGACCAACACCATGATCAACAACATTGGCATTGTCAATGTGTGGATCATCATCTCCATCATGAGCAGGACAATGATCAACAACATTACCCAAATCTTGCCACATCATTACCCAAATATAAAAAAGCATTCTCCAGAACATTGTATGTTTTGTCCCAATTTCTGAAATTTGGGAGTGCAATCATTTCACACCCCGACAAATGCACTGCCCAAATTTGGAAATCTACCATGCGCATGCAGACCTCGACAAGCTACCCTAGTAGCGCGTGCATTTTTTTCCTAACGTCGTACCGTCGGTCGCCTCCCACATTTCCACGGTTTCGCTGACCCTAAATCAAGCTTCGTCGCTTCTACCTTGCAAGCCTCATGATGGTAACCTCGGTGAGGCATTGATGGAGGCTTCGAGGCCATGGTGGCGCATGTTTGTAGACAGAAAGTTTGGTGGTGTCGAGGTTTCGACCTCGCGGGGCTCTTGTGAAACAGATCATCCAGGGGTTGTGGATAGGGTTTTTCGGGAGAAATCCTTGTTAGCTCACCCGACACCAGCGCGGTGCCGCCTGCGGGTGGCACCATTCCTTCCTGGAGGGCATCGTGGCTACCCTTCGCCCACTTCACTCAGTGTACCGAGGGAAAATTGTAGGACCATCTGGTCCGGGCAGCAGTGTTGTCGCTTATTGAAGGTGTTGCTTGGTACTTGACGATCCGGTGCTAGGAGCCTGGTGGTACTTCTCTGAAGGGTGCATCGGCTGCGGGTCTCTTTAGTTTAGTATCATCTTTAGTCTCCATTTTGTTTCTTCTTTTTCTTTGTTGGGCGTGTGTTTGCTGCTGCCACATCATTTTGTTTCGTTTTGAGACTCGATCTGGTGGTTGTATCCTATGGTAGCTATATTAATATAGTAGGGAGAAAACCGGTTTCGAGGAGAATAGTTGGCCGAGATTGTTATATCACCAACCACTACATCATATTTCTTCATGCAACATATACGAACAAATTAGAGAAACATTTGACTTATGGGTATACCCCTAGTTGCTTAGCATCCTTTCATATATGGTGTAGATTGTAACACTAACTTTCGAAGAGGAAAACACTGATATACAAGCTAAAAACAAGTTCAATTGCAACACATATTTTTTCGGTTCATGATAATTCAATGTGTCTTGTATTGCATATAAAGTAGTGAAGAGAAAGAAGATCGGTAATGATCAATAGAGGCATCCTGCTGACAATCTACAAGAAAATTGGTCTCAATGAAAAAAATTACTTCCAATCATGAATCTATATCATGGTCTTGGATGTGGAACTGGCATATGAGAGAGATCTGAGAAGATCTCAAAGAAACAAGAGAAAAAGAGAGGGTGATCCCGAGTGGCTAATATGTCTACACTGAAAGTGTTAATGCTGGACTAGTTGTAGGCATGTCCGGAGACCTCGGAGAGTAACTTCAGATATGCATCAACTGCTTGTGAAAGAGTGTGATGGTGCATCTTACTACTGACGAGCACGATTGCTCACATGTGTTACTTGACTTTGCGTGTCACTTTTGCAAACTCAATCTGGGCGTCCGGTAAGGTCATCACTAACCGGTACCCGTCACCGACATACTATTATGAACTATGTTTAGGCAAAACTGATTAGTCGGTTGGAGGTTTTGATTACCCGTTGAACATTTTTACTAGATCAGAGGACTAGTATTTACCGGCGGTAAGGAAAAAAATTGGCAATTTAACACCTAGTGTTTGAAACAAACTTCGAAATTTACCCGCTATTTATTAAATTTCTTACATAATCGTGACCTACACAAAATTGGCAAGTGTGGTTACCAACAATACTGGCGGGTTACTATCAATCTGCTTAGAGCTGCACGTACTCCACCTATCTACCAGAAGAACATCGCGTGGCTACTCTTGCTACATGTTTTTGCCTGATCACATCGCGTATTCGGTCACTCACTCCTTATCATGTCGTGTGATCACCATACTTGTAAGGCATGTACTCTCACGAACGCGCGCTGCTGCTAGTCAGTGTCGCTAGACAAGACACATGTACAACCATAGTCTCAGCACGATCCGTAAATTCGTTGGTTCGATCAAAGAAGTGTTGCACAAGATAGTCACCGGAGGAAGCTAGCTTACGGCTAATTTGCGCGGCCCGAGGCAGGCCGACGCAGGACCATATCCATAATCATACCTAGACAGAAAACTCGTTGTAGGCACGTCCGGAGACTTTAGAGACTAACTCCAGATGTATGCATCAGTTGCCTCTGAAAGAGTGGGACGGTGTATCTTACTACTGACTATCACCATTGCTCACATGTGTTACTGTTGACTTCACGTGCCACTTTTTACTACATCAGCTAGTAGGACTAGTATTTATTGGCGGTAAAGGAAACTTTTTTTTGGCAATTTAACACCTATTGTTTGAAACAAACTTCAAAATTTACTCGCTATTTATTAAATTTCTTACATAACTGTACCTACACAAAATTGGTCAGTGTAGTTACCAACAATATTGGCGGGTTACTACTAATGTGCTTAGCGCTCGCCAAACCTTGAAGTACTCCCCACCTATCTACCAGAAGAACACCGCACAGCTACTCTTGCTACATGCTTTTGCCTGATCACATCACATATTCAGTCACTCACCCCTTGATCATGTCCTGTGTGATCACCATACTTGTAAGGCATGTAGTCTCACGAATGCGCGGCTGCTAGTCGGTGCCACTAGACAAGACAAATGTACAACCATAGCCAGAGAAACACCATCCGTAAATCCGTTGGTTCGATCAAAGAAGTGCCACACAAGATAGTCACCGGAGGAAGCTAGCCTACGGCTAATTTGCGCGGCACGAGGCAGACCGGGGCAACACTATATCCATAATCATACCTAGACAGAAGACTCATTGTAGGCACGTTCGGAGACTCCAGAGACTAACTCCAGATGTATGCATCAGCTGCCTGTGAAAGAGTGGAACGGTGTATCTTACTACTGACGATCACCATTGCTCACATGTGTTATTGTTGACTTCGCGTGCCACCTTTTACTACATCAGCTAGTAGGACTAGTATTTATCGGCGGTAAAGGGATTTTTTTTGGCAATTTAACACCTAGTGTTTGAAACGAACTACAAAATTTACTCAATATTATTTATGAAATTTCTTACACCACTGTGACCTACACAAAATTGGGCAGTACTGTTACCAACAATAGTGACGGGTTACTAACAATCTGCTTAGCGCTCGCCAAACCTGCAAGTACTCCACCTATCTACGAGGACATCGCGTGACTACTCTTGCTACATGTATTTGCCTGATTACATCGCATATTCGGTCACTCAAACCCTGATCATGTGACATGTGTGATCACCATACTTGTAAGGCAGGTAGTCTCACGAACATGCATGTACAGTCACAGCCAAAGCAGCACCATCCGTTTGTTCCGATCAAAGAAGCGCCACACAAGATAGTTACCGAAGAGGGGAGGAAGCTAGCCTACCGCTAATTTACGCGGCACGAGGCAGATCGGTACAGGACCATATCCATAACCATACCCAGACAGAAGACTAGATATTGTAGGTGGTCACACAGACCAAGGAAAGGAACTACGAGGCCACTTTATATCTTCTCGCCTCCGCGCACGTCTGCATAAGCAGCTAGCACCAGTGCTCTTCTAGGTGACTCTGTAGATTTCTTACACTGCAATACCTTGTGATGAAAATGGCGAGAGCCCTGCATCCACTGTTTGTCGCCGTTCTTGCCTCGTGCCTTGTGGCGGTGCTGGGTCTGTCCGGCGGCGCTGCCGATGCAGCGGCCGGGAGGAAGATGGTTGGCGTCTATGAGCTCAAGAAGGGGGATTTCTCCATCAAGGTCACTAACTGGGGTGCTACTCTCATGTCTGTCGTTCTCCCCGACTCCAGAGGTAATGATATGCTTCTTTCTTACCAGAGTTCTTTGATCTGTTCTTAACTTTATCTACATGAGTTATCCGGACCTTGACAATTTTCGAACCTTCCATTTTCATTGTAGGAAATTTGGCAGATGTAGTCCTCGGCTACGATACAGTTGCTGAATATGTTGTAAGAATATAGATCCCTCTGTTCTTTATTGTCTTTGTAGCTGGCACTAGTATTTATAGAGGTGCTAGGCAAATATTGTGCATGCAGCTTGTACTCTCAATTTTCGTGTCCAATTCAGAATGCATCTGGTCTTTCTTCATCATGTTAAGTTATGTACATAGCATGTATTCCCCCTTCCTTGTCTCTCAGCATCTTAAATCCTAACCTGTTTGCTTAATTCGTCCTCTGCTCCTCATCTGCTAACCATTTCCTTTTTGTCGAATGATGCCAATCACCATTACTCACTCCGTTCATAAATAGATGTCTTAGATTTGTTAAAACCACGTAGTATTTGATATCTTGAAGTGGTTGAAACCTCAAAATTATAGCACTTTTTTGTTTCCACTCTCAGTCTCAAATCTGGCGTTTTATGTGCAGAACGGCACGGCCTACTTCGGAGGGCTGATCGGCCGCGTTGCCAACAGGATTTCTGGTGCCAGGTTTACGCTGGACGGCAAAGCCTACCGGCTGTTCCCCAACGATGGCAAGAACACCCTCCACGGTACGTACGGTACAAGAGGATTTTCTTTTTTTCTTTTCCCCCTCTTGCAAGAGGCCATGCTAGGAGCTGTGATCGGTCATCTTTTTTCCCGTTGTTGTTCAGGTGGCCACCGAGGATTCAGCAAGGTCGTATGGACGGTGAAGGAGCACGTCGGAGGTGGCAGCTCCCCGTTCATCACTCTGTACTACCATAGCTTCGACGGAGAGCAAGGTAAGGAGTTTTGGAGCAACCACAGGCTCATAGCTACAGCTCTTTGAGTTTCCACTTGCCCTTGCAATTTTCTGGTATGACCAAGCGTTTTTCCTTTTTCTTTTCTATATCACGAGTGCGTGCGCAAGTAGCTAGATGGGGTGTGCCAGGATACATAAGACTTGTTACCTCCTTTTGCAATGAAGAACTTTGGCACCTGTGTTGCAGCTGCCTGCAGATTCCTGTGTTTGATATGTATCACAATATGGGGGAAATCATTTTGCGTGCGTAGGTATTGGCCCTTTTTCCCCTTCCTTTTCATTGTGGAATAGCAACAACAGTAGTGACTAGTGAGCTGGGCTCATGCGCATCATGCTGGTCAGCTGGCATATACACTTGTAGACGAGCCTAGTGGAACAAGAATGATATGACATGATCCAAGTAAATTTCAGGAGGTAAAATTCCGACTCGTAGAGTGTACTATACCCACTTTCTAGAGAGAGAAATTCCTGAAATTAATAGTATAAAAAAGGGTTATTTGAAGCACAATGCTTGAGACATGTTTTCAGTAGATTGGTGGCCCAGCTCTCTAAAACCTTACCTTTAGAGATGGTTTAGTGAAGATGCAAAAGATGGAGCTCGAGTGCCTCGAGTCCACTTCGAAAGGCTTTGATGTAATTCATGTTGGTATAACAATTAACAACTCTTCGTTGCAGGTTTTTGTTGGGGTGTGACTATTTCCCAATCGACTCGTTCTTAGTCAGATGATGTCATCAAATTTTAGTTACAATAATTTTTTAAACCACACTCATAAAAAATATACAAAAAAACAGTTATCGCAGGAGATAGGTATTGACAGCGGAAGGCAACATGAAGGATGATTCTTTGCACCTAACCATCACGCCACTGATAGGTCTTTGTTAAACATAGTATACGTTAGCTATTTTATAGAGATTTCAATTTAAAATTCAAATTAAGCCAAGTTTTATTGGCCGGTATTAGCATTTCCTAAGGGTAACGAAAATTTTGGTTTTCGGCCGGTTTCTGAAATTCTCGGCCAAAAACAACTCATAACTAGCACGATCACGAAGAAAATCTAACGATCTGGATCATTTTTCCTTAATTGCTTCAGTGGCGAAGCTAGAGCATAGTTTTATTGGGTTCAACTCTATTGCTTATGACACAATCTTTCGCTAAAAGCGTTGGCAGGACTAAGTTAGTGAATGATCTGCAAAAACCATTGGTTCATTTGCGGCCCATCGTTCTATACCAGCTCCAGTCACTGGTTGCATCATCATTTACAACTAAACGAATCTCATTTGCAACTCTACTTAGAATTTATATACACAAATCACAATGCAATCAAACGGTAAACAGTGCAGAAGTTAACTGAGCATAAACTAAGTTCTTAGCTAGCTGAGAACTAGCATATTCCTTTTGTTAGACCTAACAATTAATAACTGGTCCAAACATTTTGTGTAAAATACCATTGGCTAGTGCATAATTAAGGGTGTATTTTACACCCCAGCAGAAATAACACCACCCTCACTACATGCAACCTTTGTTACATTTACCTGTAGTTTTTTTAGTATTAAAAGCCATATACACCAATTGATGCAGAGGGTGTGTTCCCGTTTCGGAGAGAAAAAAAAGTAGTTCTCTCACCGTTATTGCGCTATTGTCACTTTTCCTAGTGACATGATTGCCCTATTGTTACTGAATTGATGTATTTATATGCATGGATTTTAACCAAGTAGAGCTGAACTTCAACAGGTTTTCCAGGCGACCTGGACGTGTATGTGACGTACCAGATCTCGGACGCGCACGTGCTGAGCGTGCACATGAACGCGACGGTGCGGGACAAGGCCACCCCGGTGAACCTGGCGCACCACGCCTACTGGAACCTCGGCGGCCACGGCAGCGGCAGCATCCTCGGCGAGAAGGTCCGTCTCTTCGCGTCCCGGTACACGCCCGTGGACGCCGCGCTCATCCCGACGGGGCGGCTCGCGCCCGTGGCCGGCACGCCCTACGACTTCCGCAAGCCGGCGGCCGTGGGCGCGCGGATCGGCGGGCTCCTGCACCGCGGCGTCACGGGGTACGACACCAACTACGCGCGCGGTGGACGGCGGGGAGCGCGGCGGGCTGCGGCGGCAGCTGAGGCGGGTGGCGGTGGTCCGTGACGGCGCGTCCGGCAGGGCGATGGAGCTGTGGGCCGACCAGCCCGGGGTGCAGTTCTACACGGCCAACGGGCTGAGCGGGGTGAGGGGGAAGGGCGGCAAGGTGTACGACCGGCACGACGCGCTGTGCCTGGAGACGCAGGGGTTCCCCGACGCCGTGAACCGCCCCAATTTCCCGTCGCAGATCGTCAGGCCCGGGCAGGTGTACAGCCATGACATGGTGTTCAAGTTCTCCTTCTAGCTAGTGCTAGTAGTGGTGCTAGAACTCCACTGTTGGCCAGGTTTTGGTGCATGCACCTGAATCGCTTTGTTAACGTGTACCTTCAGAATTTGATCGCTTGAGTTTGAGCTTGAATGAGAGGAATAACAGCATGCATGCTGCAGGTTTCAGGCTAGTTTTGCGTAGATGGCGATTAGGCACCTCGATCACTTTGGGGAGCAGCGAAATTGGGGAAGCTGCCCTTGTTGCCGATCCGATAACTAGCATATAAAACATTGACTATCCCTTACAAGCCCCGGTGATCCAGATAAGAGTAGCTATAGTTGATTCAAGTTCGAGGCTTGCTCTAACCCTTGATGAGTTTGAGTTTGCGGGAAGAGGGTCGTATTGGGCACTAGTAGAAGGAGATAGATTTCGAATGAGCTAATCCAGCAGGATACAATCACTTATTACTGTGTCCATGGACCAATTTCCACCATACATGCAGCTAGCACAATAGAAGCACAAGCTAAATATCATAGGCCATTGATAGATAGAACCCAGGTAAGCTACACTATCTGGGTGCCAACTCACCCACAGACATGGCTAGTTAGCTTGGCCAAAGATAACTTTTGAGAACATGTGACGGACACCTAGATCGCTAGCTCCGGCGGAGACCTTGCGAGGCAGGGCACCTGCCGTGGCCGGTCCTGCGGCGGCGATGAGAGGGGCGTCCCCGGGGCCACAGCATTCGCGGTCGCCGTTGCAACAGTTGAAGCGGCAGCAAGGGGGCGGCAACACCTGGCCATCGCTGTGGGTGAGCGCCAGCAGGAGGACCAGGAAGAGGGCGCCGATCATCTTGGAAGCCATCGCCGTCCCAGTGGTAGCCTTCACAGGTGGTTTTGTTATAACTTGCTTGTGCTACGGGGCTAAAACCTCTCTGTGATGTGAGCGGCGTTGGTATGTGTGTGGTGTGCTCACTCTTGGTCCGCTTCCTCTTTATAGGCCTGAGCAGCAGGTCCTCTTGGTCACATTGATGGAAGAAATTGAACCGGAGATCTGAAGCATTAAAGATCCGTAATCCAGCCATCATAGCATTAAGATTACACCTCAATGAATGAGTACAAATAGATGGTTGATATCCATGACCAGGTGGGCACAAGCTATCATGGATCGTCCGAAGATTTGTATGGCCAATTACTGCACCATTTATATTAGAAGTAAAAAAAACAAAATATTGGCATATCCCATTAACAGAGGGATACCAAATATAGGCAATAATTAATGATTGCAAATCTTTTGGCAGATATTTTGATGCCAGACATTTAAAGCTAAGGAAGCACTAAGGCTGATCATAATGGGGAGTAACTTATACTAGTAACATATATCATGTTACTAGTCTAGGTACTACCTTCATAGTGTGTACTAACTTATATGTGGTGTCATGCATTGTATCATTTATTATGTTGTAGACTCATCTTGCCTTGAGGTGTGTGATGTTATGGTAACATAGCTAGTTACCACCTCATTCTCTTTCTTTATTTATTAGCATGTCATGTCACCAAAATGTCTTGAGATGTGTGATGTTACTAGCTATGTTACTCCCACTATGAGCAGTCTAAACGTCCCCGGTATTTGGTGCGGGTACAGAACGTAGAGAAACCCTAGGTGCATGTGGCTGGACCCCACCGCCCACATGACCGCACAAGTTTATAGAGAAAGGAAAAAATCCCCGTCGTCTCCGCAAGCTTGCAACGCCCGTACACTTTCATCAGCAATAGCAACTCCGGCGAGATTGCCGCTGCTCGGAGCAGTGTCGCCGCGCTAGCAGCACCATGACCCTTTCCTCACGCCGCCGCCTTCAGCTGGTAGCAACCTCGCAACACCACAACCTTGTCAATGGCAGCTTCTCGCCCAGCCCACCCGTGATAGCACCGTCGACACCGACGGCGGCACTCATGCCCTTACCTGGTAGCACGGCCGCATACCTAGGGTAGAAATGACGCCTTTCGATCACTGTCGGTCGCCGGACAAGACGTCGCTGGTCGTCGAGAAGACGTTTTTGCAACATCGTGGAACGCTCTTAGCACCGCTGGTCAATGGTCGTGCATCACAACACATCTACAAGCATTCCACGGTGGACTTGAAAAAAAAGCCTGAAATCCCTGCTAAAATTGTCATTCAAATTTGCATTAAAACAAAAATAAATCTGCTACAAGACTGTAGAAGGATTTGCATCTCCCGGAGATAAATTGCGCCATAAGAAGGAAATTCCCGCTACAATTATTATGTAGATTTGCACCAAAGGGGCCAAATTTCGACTACAAAACATTCAATGGATTTCCACCTAAATTGCAGCATATGAAGAAAATCGCTACAATTTTATGTAAATTTGTATCAAAAGAGTAAAAAATCTGCTACACAAAACTTCACAGGATTTTGCATCTCAATTACAGAATAAGAAGAACAATTTTTCTACAATAGTTCTGGGACTTGCATCAAATGGACAAAAAATCTGCTTCAAAACCTTCATCGTGCTCTCCATGGCAGCATCGGCGAGGAGATAGGGACATGTGCTTGAGGGACCAGCGGCGGCGTGGTTGAGGGACTAGCGGTTGCGCCTGGCCGAGGCTGCGACCTCGCTGCTATTCCCCCTCCGGTAGCTAGATCTCGGCACGAAGATGAGGCTGCTGGAGAAAGGTCGGTTGGTGGAGGTTGTGGTGATGGTTGGTTTGTTCCTGGATGCGCTGCTCTTCGCTAGCCCGCTCTCACGCTCGCACAACCCACCGTCGACAGCCCTGTCCGACCTTGTCATGTCGTTCGACGCCGACGCCACCACCTACACCTACTCGTCCGGGAACTCTTCGTCGCCCGAGAGAAACTACAACAGTGGCACACCCTCGGTGGAAGCATAACTGCAAAAAGCCGCAGCGGAGAAGCTAGGCCCCAAGAGCGGAGCTACGGAGATAGTTAGGACATCTCCAACACCGCGACGCATTTTAATGTCCGGTATCGTCCGTTTGTGTCGCGCTGCGGACGCTAAAATAACCGTTTTTGTTCGCGCGTCCGTTTGCGTCTGGGGTCTGCTCCAGTGGGGCGATGCATTAATTTTTTTTTCTTTTTTCCCTCTTCTCCATTAATTAAACATAGTTTCAAATATTACATTTTGAAACATGATTTTATACAAACTAATACATAGTTTGGAACATGGTTTACACAAACTAACACATAGTTTGAACCATGGTCGACACAAATATAAAAATTTTTAAAAAAGAAGTAAGTTGTGTTGATTTCCGTATGTTCGCTGCCAAGAAAGAACATTCGAGGGCACACCCAATCACCCAAACTGGAAAATCCAGCGGGTGGAGATGGTGCCCTTGTTGGTTCTACCGATGAGGCGAACATCCAGAAACCTCGACTACTGGCTTCGTCTGGCCCGTAGCCAGATTCGTCGCAAAGAAAGAACACTCGACATTCTAACTATCGGTGTCGGAGCCGGAGTCGTCGGTGTGGTAGTGCCTGCGGCAGGCTGTGTCGTCGAACACCTTGAGGAAGGTGAGCTGGCAGCCGGGCTCGAGCTCGAGGTCACGGGCGAACTTGTCCCACCCCGTGTGCAGGTACATCTTGCCCTGCCTGTCGAACTGGACCTCCACGGTCCAGCGGCAGAAGTTGCAGCTGGCCTCCCGTAGCTGCAACTGCGCCGGCTCGACGCCGTCGACGAACTCGGCGAACTTGTCCGGTAGCCTCTTGATGCCGAGTGGGTCGTCGTCGATGCGGAGGAGAAACTCGAAGCAGCGCTCCTCCTGCGAGGACGAGGAGAGCGCAGGCAACGGCGAGCGTGGGGCCGTAGCTGCTCCACCACGGCGGCCCCTGCCCTTGCCACGGTGGCACCCAGGGCCGCGGCCTCGATCGCCTCGCCGGCCACCAGGACCGGCCATGGACTTCCTCGCGGGCTTGGCTGCGTCGCAGGAACACCTAGTGTAGGGATTCGTTGCATAGAAAACAAAAAATTCCTACCGCGAACACGCAATCCAAGCCAAGATGCAATCTAGAAGATGGTAGTAACGAGGGGATTATCGAGTCTCGCTCTTGAAGAGATTCCAAAGCCTACAAGAAGAGGCTCTTGTTGCTGCGGTAGACGTTCACTTGCCGCTTGCAAAAGCGCGTAGAAGATCTTGATCACGACGCCACGAACGGGCAGCACCTCCGTACTCGGTCACACGTTCGGTTGTTGATGAAGACGACGTCCACCTCCCCGTTCCAGCGGGCAGCGGAAGTAGTAGCTCCTCTTGAATCCGGCAGCACGACGGCGTGGTGTTGGTGGTGGTGGAGAAACCCGGCGGAGCTTCGCTAAGCGTGCGGGATGTGGTGGAGGAGAGAGGGCCGCTAGGGTTTGGGAGAGGGGGGGCGCCGGCCACTAAGGGGTGCGGCCACCTTGTGGTCTTAGGGTGGCCGGCCCCCTCCCCTTGGCCCCTCATTATATAGGTGGAAGCCCCAAGTGTTGGACTACAAGTCTCCGAATAAGACCCGAACCCAAAAACCTTCCATGTGATAGGGAAACCTACCCAAGGTGGGAATCCCACTTGGGGTGGGATTCCCCCCTTCCATGTGGGGGGGGTGGCCGGCACCCTTGGTGGAGACCAAGGTGGACTCCCCCTTCCTAGGGTTGGCCGGCCATGGTGGTGGAGTCCCTTTGGGACTCCGCCTTCCAAAGTGGTTTCTTCCGGACTTTTCTAGAACCTTCTAGAACCTTCCATAGAACCTTCCGGATCATTTTAAATCTTATAAAATGACTTCCTATATATGAATCTTATTCTCCGGACCATTCCGGAACTCCTCGTGATGTCCGGGATCTCATCCGGGACTCCGAACAAATATTCGAACTCCATTCCATATTCAAGTTCTACCAATTCAACATCCAACTTTAAGTGTGTCACCCTACGGTTCGCGAACTATGCAGACATGGTTGAGTACTCACTCTGACCAATAACCAATAGCGGGATCTGGAGATCCATAATGGCTCCCACATATTCAACGATGACTTTAGTGATCGAATGAACCATTTACATACGATACCAATTCCCTTTGTCACGCGATATTTTACTTGTCCGAGGTTTGATCATCGGTATCACTCTATACCTTGTTCAACCTCGTCTCCTGACAAGTACTCTTTACTCGTACCGTGGTATGTGGTCTCTTATGAACTTATTCATATGCTTGCAAGACATTAGACGACATTCCACCGAGAGGGCCCAGAGTATATCTATTCTTCATCGGGATGGACAAATCCCACTGTTGATCCATATGCCTCAACTCATACTTTCCGGATACTTAATCCCACCTTTATAACCACCCATTTACACAGTGGCGTTTGATGTAATCAAAGTACCTTTCCGGTATAAGTGATTTATATGATCTCATGGTCATAAGGACTAGGTAACTATGTATCGAAAGCTTATAGTAAATAACTTAATGACGTGATCTTATGCTACGCTTAATTGGGTGTGTCCATTACATCATTCATACAATGATATAACCTTGTTATTAATAACATCCAATGTTCATGATTATGAAACTAATCATCCATTAATCAACAAGCTAGTTAAGAGGCATACTAGGGACTCTTTGTTGTTTACATATCACACATGTATCAATGTTTCGGTTAATATAATTATAGCATGGTATGTAAACATTATCATAAACACAAAGATATATAATAACCATTTATTATTGCCTCTTGGGCATATCTCCAACAGTCTCCCACTTGCACTAGAGTCAATAATCTAGTTTACATTTACAATGATATAACACCTTGGCCTTCTGGTGCTTTATCATGTTTTGCTCACGGGAGAGGTTTCAGTCAACGGATCTGACATGCTCAGAAACGTATGTATTTTGTAATTCATTTGCGTCTCAACGCATCACTCATTTCCAAATGAGTCGGCATTAAATATGTTTGGTCTTCTGGTGGAACCTTAATTCCGCGGTCTGAAATATGTCACTAATATTGTCACACACAATATAGCTTCAAAGTTCTGACTCTGTCGGAACTACACCAAGTTCTCAAAGAACCTCTTGACTTTAACATCCTTTGTAATTGTCAAAACAATGACATACTCTGCCTTCTTTTGTAGAATCCGTCATAATATTTAGAACTCTTCTAAATCTAGCATAGACAACTTCTAGCTCATTGTGCTACCTTTTAAACAACACTTAGTCTAATTTGAGATTGAAATTTTATTTTCATATGTGACAAAAACAAATATCGGTGCAACACCTTACAGCGATTTGTTTGTCATTTCTCCATACAAAACTATATATATATATATATATCCTTGGTTCTTCTTAAGTACTGAAGAATATTCTTACTGTTTTTCAATGATCATCACATGAATCATTCTGGTACATGCTCATAACATTTTTAAGAGTACGTGACATCTGATTGTGTACATATTATTTGTGATCTATAGTCATTCATGTGTTTTTACTCATTGAGTGTCAGATACACTCAAGTCTTGTAAAAACTTCACATGACAAGAACATTTTCTTAATATTTCTATATTGAACTACTTCAATATCCATTCTATGTACTTTGACTTAAACTTATTATGTGTTTCAATCTATCTTCATAGATCTTGACACTAAATTTGTTTCAGTCCATATCTTTTCATTGAAGTTAATTTCTCAATGAAACCTTTTTAATCAAGTATATAATTACATCATTTATAACCAACTATATGTCATCTACATAAAGTATTATAAATATGTCTCAGCACTCCCACTTCATTTCTTGCAAATGCAAGCCTCTTCATTGTTTCTGATGAAATCAAAAACTCTTTGACTATTTCATCTGGGGAAGATTCCAACTCCGTGATACTCACTTCATCCAATTGAAGTTCGTATACCTATCTAGTATTCTACGGACTAGCAAAACAATTGGTTGTATCTTGTATACACCTTTAATACACACTTCTGTTAAGTAGTGTATTTTCCATCCTACTAGCATATCTCATAAAAGAAATATGTAGTGATTACTAGAATAATCCAATAGACTATAAGCATTGCTACGGAAGATCTAATCTCTTTGAACTTTGTCGTAAACAACTTTTCGACAAGTTGAGCTTCTTCAAGGATATTTCATCCAAGTCCATCAATTTCATAGATCCATTTACTTTCAAAAAATATTCATCTATCTTGGATTTCATGGCGTATAGCCATTTTAACGGAGTCAGGGCCCATCATAACTTCTTTGTTTGTAGTTGGTTTATCATTGTTCAAAATCAATCCTTTGTCCACAAATCATTTATTTGATCACAAAGTAAACCATACCTACAAGGTTCAATATGTACTTCGATCTCCATGGCTAAAACACTTTGTAGTCATGGGAGCCATGATCGTCGTGGCCGCTTCCGAAACCAATTCCGATGCTGCGCTACTCTGATCATTATGCTCAGGTTCATAAACCTTATCAAATTATATTGTCCTCCCACTCAAATACTTCACTAGAAACAATTTCTCGGAAATAAGAAACATTGACAAACACTTTTGTCTTTGTCTCGTGGGAAGAATTCCCAATTAAATCTTTGGGATAACCAACAAATACATTCATCCGATTTCGGTTGTAAACTCTTAGACCAAAATTTAAAGAAAAGACTATTAGGGTTTATACCCATACCATAACTTGTATGGTGTCATTTCAACGGATCATGATGATGCTCTATTCATTGTAAAAGTGGTAGTCTCTAAAGCATAATCCACAAAAATATAATGGCATTAATATTTTATCTCATCAATGACCCAACAAGGTTTGGATACATCTCTCGGATACTTCATCATCACTATGATACTCCAAGAAACGTGAGTTGTAGAACAATTTCATAACTCTCTTAGATGTTCGCTAAAACTAGTAATTCAAATATTTCCACTATGATCCAATCATAGATATTTGACTTTTTCTATTACGATGATTTCCACTTCATGCTGAAATTTATTTGAATCTATTCAAATGTTTCAAACTTCTTCCTTATCGAATATATCCACATATATATACTCAATTCATTGTTTGAAGTTTTCATGAAGTAGAAGAATCTCCCGCACACAACTATGTCCAGTGAACCACATACATCATCATGTATGTTTTTACTAAGTTAGTTGTCCGTTCAACTCTTGGCCTATGAACGATATTTTAGTCATTACTTTTAGAAAAGATTTTGCAAGCGCCAAACGATTCAAAAATCAAATGACTCCAAAAATCCATTTGCATGGAGTTCCTTCATGCGTTCCTTTCTAACATGACCTAAATGGCGGTTCCACAAATAAGTGGAATTCAAATCATTTGCCTTATGGCATTTTAGCGTCAGTGTTATGTATGTGTGTTTCACCATTAAGATTTATAATAACTTATCCATCGTACATGGAGTAATGTCATAATTTGAACAACTCATTGTTTTCATTTGACCAGAGCAAAATAACAATTATTAAGTTCTTTATTATAAATTCTAAGGGCTAGATGGAATGCTAACGACGAACATAATAACACTTTATTTTGTTCCAGACGTGCATTCCTATAATATTCCTTGTCAGTCACTTGGCCATTGTATTCTTGTATTGCATTGTTTTGTATGACACTTCATACCAACCAATATAGTACTAATACCCAAGAATTTCATAGTGTGACTTAACTAGGAATACAACCATAACATGTATATCATTTATATACACCTGAGCTAGACTTTCTAGTCTTTCCTTTTCTTTTTGCCAAAATATCTTTTGCAGTTTCTCTTTTAGCTTTCCTCATTATTCAGAAAAACACTTTAACATTATTAACTTCTAGGTTTGTTGGTCAAATACCAATAACCTTGAGGTTCTTACTTTAAGTTGATCATCATATGACAAGTGTTTCAGATTTCACTATTAGTAACTTTGTAATATGATGAACAATTTCACTCATAATTTTATCCATCATATCATGACGACTTTCCGAGACCATGTCTGTACATGCTAGGCTCGTAAAGTTTTAACCTTGGTATTCGCATGTGCAAATCTGGCTTGCACCCGTTGTATGCACACGTAGAATCTATCACACCCGATCATCACGTGATGCTTCGAAACGACGAGTCTTAGCAACGATGCATACTAAGGACGATTACTTCATGGATATGCGAATATCGTTAGTTCCCCAATAGTTGGAGGATTGGGACGCCTTGCGTCTTCAACCTTCGTACATTCCCATAAAACTTATGAGTTTATGTAGTCTCACCAAATTATATTGTATCATCTTGCAATAAGGTCTTAGATATCACATATATCTCATACCTTGATTATTTCTGAAAACTAAATTTTCAGCTCCTTACTTTTCAAACATATTTGAACTTTCAAGTTTCACGTAGACAAGATAACTTTAGGTACTAATTGAAACCATAGTTCTTTGAATCAACAATGTGAGGTTTACTAAAAGTTTGCAATAGAACTTAATCAATTCTTGATTCTTTAACAATACGGTACCAATCCGTAAAGTTTCTTGTCAGATTTTAACAGTATTTCTATCTCAATAACAAGACTAGCGCATGGTAGAAAGCGGATGCCAATACTACAAAAATTAATTCAAAATACTACTCAGACTATGTTTATGATAATTAGTTCATGTTTTAATCTAATTACTAATGAACTCCCACTTAATACAACATCCCTCATAGTTGTTAAGTGGTATACGATCCAAATCCACTACACCAAAACCGATCATCACGTGAGATGATGTAGCTTCAATGGTGAACATCAACATGTTGATCATATCATCCATATGACTCGTGTTCAACCTTTCGGTTTCCGTTGTCCCGAGGCTATGTCTGTACATGCTAGGCTCGTCAAGCAAACCCAAGTATTTCGCGTGTGCAGCATGGCTTACACCCGTTGTATGTGAATGTTGAGTCTATCACATCCGATCATCACGAGATGCTTCAAAACGACGAACTGTACAATGGTGCATATGAGGGAAGAACACTTTATTATCTTGATATTAATGTGAGGGATCATCTTATAATGCTACCGTCGCGTTCTAAGCAAAATAAGATGCAAAAAGGATTAACATCACATGCAATTCATATGTGATATGATATGGCCCTTTAGTCTTTGCGCCTTCGATCTTCATCACCAAAGCACGGACATGATCTCCATCATCAACGGGCATGATCTCCATCATCGTCGGCGTAGCGTCAAGGTCCATGGCGCCGTATTCATGGTTGTTCACCTCATGTAGCAACTATTACAACTACTTTGAAATACTACTCAATATGAAATTAAAAGACAACCATAAGGCTCCCGCCGGTTGCCACAATACAATAATGATCATCTCATACATATTCATCATCACATCATGGCCATATCACATCACCAAACCCTGCAAAAACAAGTTAGACGTCTCTAATTTGGTTTGCATATTTTACGTGGTTTAGGGTTTTCGAGTAAGATCTAATCTACCTACGAACATGAACCACAACGGTGATACTAGTGTTGTCAATAGAAAGAGTAAATTGAATCTTCACTGTGGTGGGAGAGACAGACGCCCGCAAAACCACTTATGCAATACAAGTTGCATGTCGAACGTGGAGCAAGTCTCATGAACGCGGTCATGTAAAGTTAGCCCGAGACGCTCCATCCCACCATGCCACAAAGATGCAAAGTACTCGAACTAAAGACAACATAAGCATCAACGCCCACAAAACCAATGTGTTCTACTCGTGCAACCATCTATGCATAGACACGGCTCTGATACCACTGTAGGGATTCGTTGCATAGAAAACAAAAAAATTCCTACCGCGAACACGCAATCCAAGCCAAGATGCAATCTAGAAGACGGTAGTAACGAGGGGATTATCGAGTCTCACCCTTGAAGAGATTCCAAAGCCTACAATAAGAGGCAATTGTTGATGCGGTAGACGTTCACTTGCCGCTTGCAAAAGCGCATAGAAGATCTTGATCACGGCGCCACGAACGGGCAGCACCTCCGTACTCGGTCACACGTTCGGTTGTTGATGAAGACGACGTCCACCTCCCCGTTCCAGCGGGCAGTGGAAGTAGTAGCTCCTCTTGAATCTGGCAGCACGACGGCGTGGTGTCGGTGGTGGTGGAGAAACCCGGTGGAGCTTCGCTAAGCGTGCGGGATGTGGTGGAGGAGAGAGGGCCGCTAGGGTTTGGGAGAGGGGGGGCGCCGGCCACTAAGGGGTGCGGCCACCTTGTGGTCTTAGGGTGGCCGCCCCCCTCCCCTTGGCCCCTCATTATATAGGTGGAAGCCCCAAGTGTTGGACTACAAGTCTCCGAATAAGACCCGAACCCAAAAACCTTCCATGTGATAGGGAAACCTACCCAAGGTGGGAATCCCACTTGGGGTGGGTGATACGTCCAATTTGCATCACTATTTTATATCATAATTTGCTGTTATTCATTGATATATTTCATATTGGGACACAATACTTATGTTATTTCATCTATTTTGCATGTTTCATCATTATTGGAGGATCAAACACCGGAGCCAGGATTCTGCTGGAAAAAGCACCGTCAGAACGCAATATTTCGGAAGATCAACTGTGGAAGGAAATTATACCAAAAATCCTATTTTTCAAGATGACGAAGGAAGCCAGAAGGAGGAGCCAGCTGGACCCAGGGTGGGCCCACACCATAGGGCGGCGCGGCCCCTTGGCTGGCCGCGACAACATGTGGGGTGGGGGCCGCACAGCCCCTTTCGCCTCAATTTATTCGCGAAACCCTTCGTCCCGAAACCTAAGCCACGTAGGGTCCCTCGCGAAGAGTTACAGCCGCCTCTGCGGGGCGGAGAACACCAGAGAGAAAAGAGCTCTCCGGCGGGCAGGAATCCGCCGGGGAAATTCCCTCCCGGAGGGGGAAATCGACGCCATCGTCACCGTCATCGAGCTGGACATCATCTCCATCACCATCATCATCATCTCCACCATCATCACCGCCATCTCCACCGCTGGACACCGTCACCGCCGTAGCAATTTGGGTTTGATCTTGATTGTTTGATAGGGGAAACTCTCCCGGTATCGATCTCTACTTGTTGTTGATGCTATTGAGTGAAACCATTGAACCAAGTTTATGTTCAGATTGTTATTCATCATCATATCACCTCTGATCATGTTCCATATGATGTCTCGTGAGTAGTTCGTTTAGTTCTTGAGGACATGGGTGAAGTCTAAATGTTAGTAGTGAACTATGGTTGAGTAATATTCAATGGTATGATATTTAAGTTGTGGTGTTATTCTTCTAGTGGTGTCATGTGAACGTCGACTACATGACACTTCACCATTTATGGGCCTAGGGGAATGCATCTTGTATTTGTTTGCCAATTGCGGGGTTGCCGGAGTGACAGAAACCTAAACCCCCGTTGGTATATCGATGCAGGAGGGATCGCAGGATCTCAGAGTTTAAGGCTGTGGTTAGATTTATTCTTAATTACTTTCTTGTAGTTGCGGATGCTTGCAAGGGGTATAATCACAAGTATGTATTAGTCCTAGGAAGGGCGGTACATTAGCATAGGTTCACCCACACAACACTTATCATAACAATGAAGATTATTTAGCCGTATGTAGCGAAAGCACTAGACTAAAATCCCGTGTGTCCTCGAGAACGTTTGGTCATTATAAGTAAACAAACCGGCTTGTCCTTTGTGCTAAAAAGGATTGGGCCACTCGCTGCAATTGTTACTCTTGCACTTTACTTACTCGTACTTTATTCAACTGTTACATCAAAACCCCCTGAATACTTGTCTGTGAGCATTTACAGTGAATCCTTCATCGAAACTGCTTGTCAACACCTTCTGCTCCTCGTTGGGATCGACATTCTTACTTATCGAAAATACTACGATACACCCCCTATACTTGTGGGTCATCAGTGGGATTCCCCCCTTTCATGTGGGGGGGTGGCCGGCCCCCTTGGTGGAGACCAAGGTGGACTCCCCCTTCCTAGGGTTGGCCGGCCATGGTGGTGGAGTCCCTTTGGGACTCCGCCTTCCAAAGTGGTTTCTTCCGGACTTTTCTAGAACCTTCTAGAACCTTCCATAGAACCTTCCGGATCATTTTAAATCTTATAAAATGACTTCCTATATATGAATCTTATTCTCCGGACCATTCCGGAACTCCTCGTGATGTCCGGGATCTAATCCGGGACTCCGAACAAATATTCGAACTCCATTCCATATTCAAGTTCTACCAATTCAACATCCAACTTTAAGTGTGTCACCCTACGGTTCGCGAACTATGCGGACATGGTTGAGTACTCACTCCGACCAATAACCAATAGCGGGATCTGGAGATCCATAATGGCTCCCACATATTCAACGATGACTTTAGTGATCGAATGAACCATTCACATACGATACCAATTCCCTTTGTCACGCGATATTTTACTTGTCCGAGGTTTGATCATCGGTATCACTCTATACCTTGTTCAACCTCGTCTCCTGACAAGTACTCTTTACTCGTACCGTGGTATGTGGTCTCTTATGAACTTATTCATATGCTTGCAAGACATTAGACGACATTCCACCGAGAGGGCCCAGAGTATATCTATCCGTCATCGGGATGGACAAATCCCACTGTTGATCCATATGCCTCAACTCATACTTTCCGGATACTTAATCCCACCTTTATAACCACCCATTTACGCAGTGGCGTTTGATGTAATCAAAGTACCTTTCCGGTATAAGTGATTTATATGATCTCATGGTCATAAGGACTAGGTAACTATGTATCGAAAGCTTATAGCAAATAACTTAATGACGTGATCTTATGCTACGCTTAATTGGGTGTGTCCATTACATCATTCATACAATGATATAACCTTGTTATTAATAACATACAATGTTCATGATTATGAAACTAATCATCCATTAATCAACAAGCTAGTTAAAAGGCATACTAGGGACTCTTTGTTGTTTACATATCACACATGTATCAATGTTTCGGTTAATACAATTATAGCATGGTATGTAAACATTATCATAAACACAAAGATATATAATAACCATTTATTATTGCCTCTTGGGCATATCTCCAACAGTCTCCCACTTGCACTAGAGTCAATAATCTAGTTTACATTTATAAAGATATAACACCTTGGCCTTCTGGTGCTTTATCATGTTTTGCTCACGGGAGAGGTTTCAGTCAACGGATCTGACATGCTCAGAAACGTATATATTTTGTAATTCATTTGCGTCTCAACGCATCACTCATTTCCAAATGAGTCGGCATTAAATATGTTTGGTCTTCTGCTGGAACCTTAATTCCGCGGTCTAAAATATGTCACTAATATTGTCACACACAATATAGCTTCAAAGTTCTGACTCTGTCGGAACTACACCAAGTTCTCAAAGAACCTCTTGACTTTAACATCCTTTGTCATTGTCAAAACAATGACATACTCTGCCTTCTTTTGTAGAATCCATCATAATATTTAGAACTCTTCTAAATCTAGCATAGACAACTTCTAGCTCATTGTGCTACCTTTTAAACAACACTTAGTCTAATTTGAGATTGAAATTTTATTTTCATATGTGACAAAAACAAATATCGGTGTAACACCTTACAGCGATTTGTTTGTCATTTCTCCATACAAAACTATATATATATATATCCTTGGTTCTTCTTAAGTACTCAAGAATATTCTTACTGTTTTTCAATGATCATCACATGAATCATTCTGGTACATGCTCATAACATTTTTAAGAGTACGTGATATCTAATTGTGTACATATTATTTGTGATCTATAATCATTCATGTGTTTTTACTCATTGAGTGTCAGATACACTCAAGTCTTGTAAAAACTTCACATGACAAGAACATTTTCTTAATATTTCTATATTGAACTACTTCAATATCCATTCGATGTACTTTGACTTAAACTTATTATGTGTTTCAATCTATCTTCATAGATCTTGACACTAAATTTGTTTCAGTCCATATCTTTTCATTGAAGTTAATTTCTCAATGAAACCTTTTTAATCAAGTATATAATTACATCATTTATAACCAACTATATGTCATCTACATAAAGTATTATAAATATGTCTCAGCACTCCCACTTAATTTCTTGCAAATGCAAGCCTCTTCATTGTTTCTGATGAAATCAAAAACTCTTTGACTATTTCATCTGGTGAAGATTCCAACTCCGTGAGAAGTGAGCGAACGCTTCCGGACGACCGCAGAGACGCATCTGAGACGCATATTTAGGCCAGGTTTGCGCCTCCGTGGATGGCCTGGTCACTTTACGTCGCCCCGCTGAAAGTGGTGCCAGACGCATTTCCGATCACGGCGGACGAAAATGGTCGCTGAGCGTCCGTTTGCGTCGCGGTACTGGAGATGCTCTTAGGTATTGGGAAATGGAGAAGGGAGTGACGCTCGCGAGAAAGATAAAGTCGAAAGAGAAAAAGTGATGGTGGGGCCAACATCGGCGGCGGGGTGCGTGGCTGACGGGCTGAGTGTGTGGCGATCCGGACGATCCATCGTCCGGGATATGCAACGTTTTCCCCAAAGATAAGCTCCACGTGCTATATCCGTTTTAGGCACATGACATATATCACGCGAACTTAGGTAAACATCAATGACAAGAGATCTTTTGTCACGAAGAGTTGAAAATAAAATACCACATGCTTCATATTTACTTTTAGATTACCTAAAAGTCACGCTGGGAATTCGGGTAACCCGAATTTTCCGGGTCAGATTTTTATGGTTTTGGCAATTCGGGTTTCCAAAATCAAGACCCGATATTCCCCTAAAACTAACAAGACCTGAAGAATTAGGTGCCCAAAAATTCGGGTTTGGGATCGAGCCTCTAGAAGGTTCTACCCAAGATGCACAAGCAGAGCTAGAGGGTCGAGAGGTGGCTAGTGGTCGGCAGGAAACGAGGAAGGCGACTGGCGCAGGCATTGTCGAAGGGGCGACGGTCGGTGCATCGGATTGTGAGGGAGGCGGCCGGCGCAGGGTGCTATCGAGGAAGGAAGCCAGCATGCCGAGGGAGGTGGCCGGAGCAGGGCGCTGTCGAGGAAGGAAGCCAACATGTCGAGGGAGGCAGCTGATGGCAACAACTCCGTGTGTACCAACTCGGTGGGACTCCAAGTACAGAGTGTTGTAGAAAGCTTCTTTTCCCCACAAGGCTGACTAAAAAGGTTTATATCAAATTCTCGTGAATTGGTAAGGAGTTGATTCTTCTTGTCCTCTTCTAGCAACCTACAAAACAAAGTTTTTGTCTTGTGTCCCCAACTCCATCGTGTGATCATGCACAACCTTTCTTATTATTAATATGAAATATAAAAACAAATAAAGTAAAATAAAGCAAGTAAATTAGGCAAACAAGATAAAAGCAATGAAAGGATGGTTGTTTTGGGGTTTTGTGTGTGTTTGCAAGTGGAGAAAGTATTTTTGTATTTTTAAAATAATAAATGGCAGAAAATGTATGTGATAGTTGTGATGGAAAGGATTTTTTATGGTTTAAGATCGACCAGGGTTTGTCACATCCCGAAATTTTATAAATTTTGGAATGTAATATAAAAATGAATTTAATGCTTAATTGTTTGAACTTGATTGAAAATCCACAAAGAATTAAAATTTTTGGAGTTATTTAAACGTATTTTCCAAACTATTGGTTTACAAATACTTTTGGTATCAAGTATTTTCAAAATCAAACATATTTTGATTTTCAATGTTTTCATATCCTTAATAGATTTTTATTTAAGAAAATAAGACTATAGAAAACTCTATTTGCAAAATATAGGCCAAGTACATATAATTATTATTTTATTTTCACAGATGAATTTTAAAAAGGTTTCTTGATTGTCCTAAAACATTATTTTGATTTTCACAAATTTTTATAAACTGGTTTGGTAGGCATTTGTTGAAACCATCTCATATAGCCATAGTGGCATAATTATAATAAAAATGATAAAAAAATAATTTATAAAATTTTGAGTATTTATGTTATCCTATAATGAGAAAAATAATTTTACAAACTTACAGAAATTTGATTCACTTAAATAAAAGTTACGAAACTAATTTTATAAAAGAAACAAGTAAAAAAAGTAAAAAAACAAAGTGGGCCGGCCAGCCGGACCGAGCGAGGGACAACCGAGTCGGTAGTGTCCACTGTGAACCACGCGCGATTTTGGTTTTGGGCAAAACTTAGCTCCACTTAAACGTACTTTTCTTGGATTATATAATTTCGATTTTAGATCCGTTTGTTTCCACGTGTCCCTAACTTCGAGTCCACCTTTTCTACCAACCTATGATCTATAGAAACTCACCACCACGTCGCAGTTTCGTTTTTCTTTTGCTACTCTCAAAACTCTAGATCAACGAAATCTTAACTCGTTGTTTTGATCACCAAAACCACCTCAAATTGCTTTGGGCTCTACATGAAAGTTGTAGATCTCGTCGAGATCTTTCAATCCCGATCAATCTCATCTCTTTTCGATGACTATACACGGAGATTTTCGCATCGGAAGGCGTCAGGTCTGATAAAAGAAATCCTCAATTAGTTCGTGATCAATCCACGAAATTCAAATTCCTTTGGTGAGTATGTAGATCCGATCATCCTCTACAACTTTCATGTTGAAAGTTTTTCGATTTGAAGTACCGATTTGTCACTCATCTACAGATCTATTTCGAGTCAACCGGAGCCAAATCGAGTTTCAAAACGATCCCGAATCATCGTGCGTTCAACCGGGGAAGTTGTTCCTCTCGTCAAGATATTTCAATTACCGGAAGTCTCACCTTGTTTTGTTCATCGAGCAAGGAGAAAAACGTATTACAAGATTCAGATCTTATAAGGTATAACCCAGATCTTGTCAACCTCATTTTGCTGATGTAAATGACATGATAAGTGAGCTTGCATGCTTGTATTATGACAGGATAAGTTGTTTTGATGCATGTTTAGTCCTCTTATAAGTCTCCATAGGGTTCTCCTTCATTTGTTTGTATTAAAATCATTTTTATGAGGTTTGTTAAAAATTTCAGAGATGGAAGGCAATGCATATCAACTCAACCAACATGAATTGGAGTTGAATGAAGTCATGAAGGTCCACCGGGAATAACGAGTTTTTCCTTCTCTTTATCCATGCGTGGAATTCATGAGTGCTGCAGGGATTCTGCAGGATTTCTGGACTTTGGTTTGCAATGCAGGGTTGGAAAGTTTTGTTGATGGTGAACCATACCAACATGTTAAGCTAACTATGTCTGTGGTGCAGGACTTCAGATATAGTTGGAAATTGCCTAACCCCTATAGCTATCGATTTGCCTCTCGATGATTTCTGTCCAGCTATTAGAGTGCCACAATCGAGATCATGCGGAAAAATCATGGAGAGACCCAACCCATTGCTGGAACTCTATAAAGAAATTTGTCATGGGAGGAGTTTCTCAGATGTGGATGGTAAAATCCGAAGCATTCAACTTCCCTCTATTCGGTATTTTGCATATTTTATTACTAAGTGTGTTCTACCTAGAAAGGTTGCAAGTAAATTATCCTCCCATGATTTAGCCTTCCTAGTTGTTGCCTTGAAACAAGATAGAGAATATAATTTGGGTGCTTTGATAGCCTCCCGTCTTACTATTAACCGTGATAAAGGGGGAGTTTGTGGAGGCATCTTTGCCTCTCGTTTATTAGCCTTACACGGTCTAGTTCCACATGTTTTGGACTTTCAATTTCCATTAGAGAGGCTTGATCTTAATTCAATGATACAACATCAATTTGTTTCTTACCAAGCTAACATTGGCTACCTACCATATGAAATTATCTTTTTCAAGAGAAAATCATTATCTCGGTGGGTAACTAAGACTGATCGCCTAGTCAATTTGCATCCGCCCCTTTTGATTAATCTTGATGTCAGGGAAGGATGGTCACTCACGGGACAAGAGCTTGACACATACATAGGGGTCAGGGGTGACATGTACATGACGATGGAGGGGAGGCCGAAGATAACTTCGTCCAACCCTCCAACACTGTTGGGTTCCCATATCAGCAACCTGACTATGACTATGGGCCTTCAGCTTCTTCCTCACGAGGGCCGGGTATGATCATGCTAGGGATGACCCACCATCCTGGAGCCACTACTCACCATGGGGTTGATCTCCACTTAGGACAAAAGCCTAAGCTTGGGGGGAGGTATACCGACATCTCGCTCATCTACATATCATATTCCGTCGGAACTTTGTATATCCATGCTTCACTTTATTTTTGTTCTTGTTAATTTATTTCTGTAATTTCTCTTTTATTGAATCTTGGAAGTTTTTACTACTGTAATAACCTATCTTTAGCCTATTTATTTCGTTTTTATACCAAGGATGCCCTCTAATAGGAAGGAGGTAAGAATTTGGGAAGTTGCTACCTAAAACCGGATTCTGTGTTGTCAACATAAAAATTCGTATCAATAGCCAGAACTGAATTTTGAGCTGCCAATTTTTGAGCATATGCCCCAGGTTGTTATCTAACTTTCGTTAGTTGAGCACTTTTCGAGCTGAGCTACATAACATTTTAAAAAAACAATCTCTGCTTGTTGTTCTAGGTTGGCGGATTTCTGCCACTTGTTGCATTTGCGTGTTTATGTTAGTTTTCTTTCTTTTTGATTGTTCTTACTTTTGTTTATACTTTCCAAAACACAACGAAAGTATAGAGATGGTAAACCTAGAGGGGGGGTGAATAGGTTTCTACAGATTTTAATTCTTTCTTCACAATATTAGGCTTTGCGGAATATAAAGGTGAGCCTAATGCAAACTAGGTGAAGCAACCTATATGAAGATACAACTAACTCGAGCACGAAGGCTCTCTCAGGCAGTTAAATCACAAGTAAGGAGTTCGGTTAGAGATAACCGATAGCACGCGGAGACGAGAATGTATTCCCGTGTTCCCTTCCTTTGCAAGAAGGTACGTCACGTTTGGAGGGGTGGAGGTCCCACGAAGGATTCCCCACGCCACGAAGGCTCACCCTATTCTCCGGAGCCTATCCCACGAAGGAATAGCTCACTCACTTGTGGTAGACTTTGAGGTAGCCTCCAAACCTTCACAATCTTGCCCGGAGCAAATCCACAGCCCGGATGCTTCCGGACTCCTCTTGCCCACCTAGGGTTTCCAAGGAACCCTAGGAAGCAAGCTTCTCGATGAATACAAGGGGGAATGAGATTTGGCTTGGTAAAATAGTAGATCGGGTCCTCCTCTAGTGATTCCCTGGAGGGATTTGAGTTTGGGTGGAGGAGGAGGGAGATCGGAGGCTTTTGGTGTTTGTAATAATGGACTAAGAGAGAGAGAGCTCAAGAACATCTTGTAGTATAGTGCCTAAGTGTTCTGAGGTAGGAGAAGGCATATTTATAGTGTACTTCGAAATATGGCCGTTGGTCACTTGCCACCTCAGCTTTCTTCTCGTCAAACCCGGTCAACCGGAGCAGTGACCGGACTGTCCGGTCTGTAGTCCGGTCCGACCGGACCAGTGACCGGATGCTGGGCCGGATCCTCTTTTTCTTTGTCCAGGGGCTCCTCCGGTTGGCGCCCGGTTGGCGCCCGGTCGACCGGACCATGCGCCGGACCAGCCGGTCTGTGGCCCGGCTGACCGGGCGGCAAACCGGATTCTTCTGGCGTTGGTTTGCAGCCCGGTTGGCGCCCGGTCAACCGGACCGTGCGCCGGACCAGCCGGTCTGTGGCCCGGTCCAACCGGATGACCGACCGGATTTCTTCTGTAGACCCCTTTTCGATTGTTGTTGAAGTGGGGGGGTCTCCTTTAGCCTTCTTGTTCCTTTGATACACCATTTATGCCTCATTGCCTAATACCTGAGATAATCCTTATAAACGTATTAGGACAAATACTCTAACACAGTGTCATTGTTACCAAAATAATGGATAAGGGTAAAATACCCTTACACACAATCAGACCAAAAATGTTTATGTTGTTTCTTTTCATTTGCTTCTTAGTTTTCTTCATGTTCTCATTATGGTTTGCTATGTGAAAATCCAAAAAGATTTTGCTTTGTGTGTTGATTAAAAATCAAAAACCAAAAATATTTGTTGTTCTTCTTTGGTTTTGTAAATTTGGTGCGCATTTCAACGGTCTTATGTGACTTCATTGGAGCTTGGTTATCATTTCATATTATTCAAGTCACAGAAGTGAAGAGCAATAATGATGGTCACGACAATTCGAGTTGTGGTGAGAGGCTGATATGAACTCTATTTGTTTTCATTTTTGTACATATACTCATTTATGTGGACATGCTTAGCTTGTGTGTGTAAGGGGGGGTGTATGTGATACGCGTACAACACGCGTCCATTGGGAACCCCAAGAGGAAGGTGTGATGCGTACATCGGCAAGTTTTCCCTCAGTAAGAAACCAAGGTTTATCGAACCAGTAGGAGCCAAGAAGCACGTTGAAGGTTGATGGCGGCGGAGTGTAGTGCGGCGCAACACCAGGGATTCCGGCGCCAACGTGGAACCTGCACAACACAACCAAATTACTTTGCCCCAACGTGACAGTGAGGTTGTCAATCTCACCGGCTTGCTGTAACAAAGGATTAGATGTATAGTGTGGATGATGATGTTTGCAGGAAACAGTAGAACGAGTATTGCAGTAGATTGTATTCGATGTAAAAGAATGGACCGGGGTCCACAGTTCACTAGAGGCGTCTCTCCCATAAGAATAAGCATGTTGGGTGAACAAATTACAGTTGGGCAATTGACAAATAAAGAGAGCATGACCATGCACATACATGTTATGATGAGTAGTGTGAGATTTAATTGGGCATTACGACAAAGTACATAGACCGCTATCCAGCATGCATCTATGCCTAAAATGTCCACCTTCAGGTTATCATCCGAACCCCCTCCAGTATTAAGTTGCAAACAACAGACAATTGCATTAAGTATGGTGCGTAATGTAATCAACGAATATATCCTTAGACATAGCATTGATGTTTTATCCCTAGTGGCAACAGCACATCCACAACCTTAGGGGTTGTTGTCACTCCCCCAGATTTAATGGAGACATGAACCCACTATCGAGCATAAATACTCCCTCTTGGAGTTACAAGTATCAACTTGGCCAGAGCCTCTACTAGCAACGGAGAGCATGCAAGATCATAAACAACACATAGATGATATTGATAATCAACATAACATAGCATTCACTTATTCATCGGATCCCAACAAACACAACATATAGCATTACAGATAGATGATCTTGATCATGTTAGGCAGCTCACAAGATCCGACAATGATAGCACAATTAGGAGAAGATGACCATCTAGCTACTGCTATGGACCCATAGTCCAGGGGTGAACTACTCACTCATCACTCCGGAGGCGGCCATGGCGGTGAAGATTCCTCCGGGAGATGATTGCCCTCTCCGGCAGGGTGCCGAAGGCGATCTCCTGAATCCCCCGAGATGGGATTGGCGGCGGCGGCGTCTCTGGAAGATTTTCCGTATCGTGGCTCTCGGTACTCGAGTTATTATCGACGAAGGCTTCTTATAGTCGGAGAGGTAGGTTTAGGGGCGCCAAGAGGGGCTCACACAGCAGGCCGGCGCGGCCAGGGCTTGGGCCGCGCCGCCCTGTTGTGTGGCCGCCTCGTCGCCCCACTTCGTTTCTCCCCCGGTGTTCTGGAAGCTTCGTGGAAAAATAAGATCCTGGGCGTTGATTTCGTCCAATTCCGAGAATATTTCATTACTAGGATTTCTGAAACCAAAAACAGCAGAAAACAGCAACTGGCTCTTCGGCATCTCGTTAATAGGTTAGTGCCGGAAAATGCATAAATATGATATAAAGTATGCATAAACCATGTAGGTGATACGTCTCCGACGTATCGATAATTTCTTATGTTCCATGCCACATTATTGATGATATCTACATGTTTTATGCACACTTTATGTCATATTCGTGCATTTTCTGGAACTAACCTATTAACAAGATGCCGAAGTGCCGCTTGTTTTTCATTGTTTTTGGTTTCAGAAATCCTAGTAAGGAAATATTCTCGGAATTGGACGAAATCAACGCCCAGGGTCCTATTTTGCCACGAAGCTTCCAGAAGACCGAAGAGGAGACGAAGTGGGGCCAGGAGGTGGCCAAACCACAGGGCGGCGCGGCCCAGGTCTTGGCCGCGCCGACCTAGGGTGTGGGCCCCTCGTGACGCCCCTCGACCTGCCCTTCCGCCTACAAATAGCCTTCGTCGCGAAACCCCCACTACCGAGAGCCACGATACGGAAAACCTTCCAGAGACGCCGCCGCCGCCAATCCCATCTCGGGGGATTCAGGAGATCGTCTCCGGCACCCTGCCGGAGAGGGGAATCATCTCCCGGAGGACTCTACGCCGCCATGGTCGCCTCCGGAGTGATGTGTGAGTAGTCTACCCCTGGACTATGGGTCCATAGCAGTAGCTAGATGGTTGTCTTCTCCCCATTGTGCTTAATTGTCGGGTCTTGTGAGCTGCCGAACATGATCAAGATCATCTATCTGTAATTCTATATGTTGTGTTTGTTGGGATCCGATGAATAGAGAATACTATGTTATGTTGATTATCAATTTATATCTATGTGTTGTTTATGATCTTGCATGCTCTCCGTTACTAGTAGATGCTGTGGCCAAGTAGATGCTTGTAACTCCAAGAGTGAGTATTTATGCTCGATAGTGGGTTCATGTCTCCGTGAATCTGGGGGAGTGACAGAAACCTCTAAGATTATGGATGTGCTGTTGCCACTAGGGCTAAAACATTGGTGCTATGTTCGAGGATGTAGTTACTAATGACATTACGCGCAATACTTAATGCAATTGTCTGTTGTTAGCAACTTAATACTGGAGGGGGTTCGGATGATAACCTGAAGGTGGACTTTTTAGGCATAGATGCATGCTGGATAGCGGTCTATGTACTTTGTCATAATGCCCAATTAAATCTCACTATACTCATCATAATATGTATGTGCATGGTCATGCCCTCTTTATTTGTCAATTGCCCAACGGTAATTTGTTCACCCAACATGTTGTTTATCTTATGGGAGAGACACCTCTAGTGAACTGTGGACCCCGGTCCAATTTTCTTTACTGAAATACAATCTACTGCAATACTGTTCTACTGTTTTCTACAAACAATCATCATCCACACTATACATCTAATCCTTTGTTACAGCAAGCCGGTGAGATTTACAACCTCGCTGTTTCGTTGGGGCAAAGTACTTGGTTTGTGTTGTGCAGGTTCCACGTTGGCGCCGGAATCCCTGGTGTTGCGCCGCACTACATCTCGCCGCCATCAACCTTCAACGTGCTTCTTGACTCCTACTGGTTCGATAAACCTTGGTTTCTAACTGAGGGAAACTTACTGCTGTACGCATCACACCTTCCACTTGGGGTTCCCAACGGTCGCGTGCTGTACGCGTGTCAGGCTAAATTTCTGGCGCCGTTGCCGGGGAGATCAAGACACGCTGCAAGGGGAGTCTCCACATCCCAATCTCTTTACTTTGTTTTTGTCTTGCTTAGTTTTATTTACTATTTTGTTTGCTGCACTAAATCAAAATACAAAAAAAAATTAGTTGCTAGTTTTACTTTATTTGCTATCTTGTTTGCTATATCAAAAACACAAAAAAATTAGTTACTTGCATTTACTTTATCTAGTTTGCTTTATTTACTGTTGCTAAAATGGGTACTCCTGAAAATACTAAGTTGTGTGACTTCACAACCACAAATAATAATGATTTCTTATGCACACCCATTGCTCCACCTGCTACTACAGCAGAATTCTTTGAAATTAAACCTGCTTTACTGAATCTTGTTATGCGAGAGCAATTTTCTGGTGTTAGTTCTGATGATGCTGCTGCCCATCTCAATAATTTTGTTGAATTGTGTGAAATGCAAAAATATAAAGATGTAGATGGTGACATTATAAAATTAAAATTGTTCCCTTTCTCATTAAGAGGAAGAGCTAAAGATTGGTTGCTATCTCTGCCTAAGAAGAGTATCGATTCATGGACTAAATGCAAGGATGCTTTTATTGGTAGATATTATCCCCCTGCTAAAATTATATCTTTGAGGAGTAGCATAATGAATTTTAAACAATTGGATACTGAGCATGTTGCATAAGCATGGGAAAGAATGAAATCTCTGGTTAAAAATTGCCCAACCCATGGACTGACTACTTGGATGATCATCCAAACCTTTTATGCAGGACTGAATTTTTCTTCGCGGAACCTATTGGATTCAGCTGCTGGAGGTACCTTTATGTCCATCACTCTTGGTGAAGCAACAAAGCTTCTTGATAATATGATGATCAATTACTCTGAATGGCACACGGAAAGAGCTCCACAAGGTAAGAAGGTAAATTCTGTCGAAGAAACCTCTTCCTTGAGTGATAAGATTGATGCTATTATGTCTATGCTTGTGAATGATAGGACTAATGTTGATCCTAATAATGTTCCGTTAGCTTCATTGGTAGCTCAAGAAGAACATGTTGATGTAAACTTCATTAAAAATAATAATTTCAACAACAATGCTTACCGGAACAATTCTAGTAACAACTATAGGCCATATCCTTATAATAATGGCAACGGTTATGGTAATTCTTATGGGAATTCTTACAACAATAATAGGAATTCACCCCCTGGACTTGAAGCCATGCTTAAAGAATTTATTAGTACACAAACTGCTTTTAACAAATCTGTTGAAGAAAAGCTTGGGAAAATTGATATACTTGCTTCTAAAGTCGATAGTCTTGCTGCTGATGTTGATCTTTTGAAATCGAAAGTTATGCCTAATGAAAATCATCATAATAAATTTTTTACTACAGCAAATGCCATCCAAGTTAGAATTAATGAGAATATAAGATTGATGGCCGAATTGCGTGCTAGGTGGGAAAGAGAAGAAAATGAAAAAGAAGATAATATAGCTAAAGTTTGGACTATTACCACCACTAGTAATGCTAATGCTACACAAGTTGCCGCACCCCCTACTATTACTAATAAAAGAATTGGTGTTAGCAATGTTTCCACTTCTAATGCAAAGCGCGAGAAACTGCCTGAAACTGCTAAAACTGCTGAAACTGTCTGTGATAAAACTGCTGAAATTTTTTCCAACATTGGGGATGATGATCCCATTGCTTTAGATTATAATGGTTTGAATTTTGATGATTGCCACATCTCTGAAGTTATAAAGTTCTTACAAAAACTTGTTAAAAGTCCTAATGCTAGTGCTATAAATTTGGCTTTCACGCAACATATTACAAATGCTCTCATAAAAGCTAGAGAAGAGAAACTAGAGCGCGAAGCCTCTATTCCTAGAAAGCTAGAGGATGGTTGGGAACCCATCATTAAGATGAAGGTCAAAGATTTTGATTGTAATGCTTTATGTGATCTTGGTGCAAGTATTTCCGTTATGCCTAAGAAAATTTATAATATGCTTGACTTGCCACCGCTGAAAAATTGTTATTTGGATGTTAATCTTGCTGATCATTCTACAAAGAAACCTTTGGGGAAAGTTGATAATGTTCGCATTACCGTTAACAATAACCTTGTCCCCGTTGATTTTGTTGTCTTGGATATTGAATGCAATGCATCTTGTCCCATCATATTGGGAAGACCTTTTCTTCGAACTGTTGGTGCTATCATTGATATGAAGGAAGGTAATATTAAATATCAATTTCCTCTCAAGAAAGGTATGGAACACTTTCCTAGAAATAGAATGAAGTTACCTTTTGATTCTATTATTAGAACAAATTATGATGTTGACACTTCATCTCTTGATAATACTTGATACACACTTTCTGCGCCTAGCTGAAAGGCGTTAAAGAAAAGCGCTTATGGGAGACAACCCATGTTTTTACTACAGTACTTGGTTTTTATTTTGTGTCTTGGAAGTTGTTTACTACTTTAGCAACCTCTTCTTATCTTAGTTTAGTGTTTTGTTGTGCCAAGTAAAGTCGTTGATAGTAAAGTTCATACTAGATTTGGATTACTGCGCAGAAACAGATTTCTTTGCTGTCACGAATCTGGGCTGTTTTCTCTGTAGGTAACTCAGAAAATTATGCCAATTTACGTGAGTGATCCTCAGATATGTAAGCAACTTTCATTAAATTTGAGCATTTTCATTTGAGCAAGTCTGGTGCCTCGATAAAATTCGTCAATACGAATTGTTCTGTTTTTGACAGATTCTGCCTTTTATTTCGCATTGCCTGTTTTGTTATGTTCGATGGATATTTCGATTCCATTGACTCTCAGTAGCTTTGTGCAATGTCCAGAAGTGTTAAGAACGATTATGTCACCTCTGAACATGTATATTTTGATTGTGCACTAACCCTCTAATGAGTTGTTCTAAGTTTGGTGTGGAGGAAGTTTTCAAGGATCAAGAGAGGGAGATGATACAACATGATCAAGGAGAGTGGAAGCTCTAAGCTTGGGGATGCCCCAGTGGTTCACCCCTGCATATATCAAGAAGACTCAAGTGTCTAAGCTTGGGGATGCCCAAGGCATCCCCTTCTTCATTGACAACATTATCAGGTTCCTCCCCTGAAACTATATTTTTATTCCATCACATCTTATGTGCTTTGCTTGGAGCGTCGGTTTGTTTTTGTTTTTGTTTTGTTTGAATAAAATGGATCCTAGCATTCTTTGTGTGGGAGAGAGACACGCTCCACTGTAGCATATGGACAAGTATGTCCTTAGGCTCTACTCATAGTATTCATGGCGAAGTTTCTTCTTCGTTAAATTGTTATATGGTTGGAATTGGAAAATGATACATGTAGTAATTGCTATAATGTCTTGGGTAATGTGATACTTGGCAATTGTTGTGCTCATGTTTAAGCTCTTGCATCATATACTTTGCACCTATTAATGAAGAAATACGTAGAGCATGCTAAAATTTGGTTTGCATATTTGGTCTCTCTAAGGTCTAGATAATTTCTAGTATTGAGTTTGAACAACAAGGAAGACGGTGTAGAGTCTTATAATGTTTACAATATGTCTTTTATGTGAGTTTTGCTGCACCAGTTCATCCTTGTGTTTGTTTCAAATAGCCTTGCTAGCCTAAACCTTGTATCGAGAGGGAATACCTCTCATGCATCCAAAATCCTTGAGCCAACCACTATGCCATTTGTGTCCACCATACCTACCTACTACATGGTATTTCTCCGCCATTCCAAAGTAAATTGCTTGAGTGCTACCTTTAAATTTCCATTCTTCACCTTTACAATATATACCTCATGGGACAAATAGCCTAAAAACTATTGTGGTAATGAATATGTACTTATGCACTTTATCTCTTATTAAGTTGCTCGTTGTGCGATAACCATGTTCACTGGGGACGCCATCAACTACTCTTTGTTGAATTTCATGTGAGTTGCTATGCATGTTCGTCTTGTCTGAAGTAAGAGCGATCTACCACCTTATGGTTAGAGCATGCATATTGTTAGAGAAGAACATTGGGCCGCTAACTAAAGCCATGATCCATGGTGGAAGTTTCAGTTTTGGACAATATCCTCAATCTCATATGAGAAAATTAATTGTTGCTACATGCTTATGCATAAAAGAGGAGTCCATTATTTGTTGTCTATGTTGTCCCGGTATGGATGTCTAAGTTGAGAATAATCAATAGCGAGAAATCCGATGCGAGCTTTCTCCTTAGACCTTTGTACAGGCGGCATAGAGGTGCCCCTTTGTCACACTTGGTTAAAACATGTGCATTGCGATGATCCCGGTAGTCCAAGCTAATTAGGACAAGGTGCGGGCACTATTAGTATACTATGCATGAGGCTTGCAACTTGTAAGATATAATTTACATGATACATATGCTTTATTACTACCGTTGACAAAATTGTTTCTTGTTTTCAAAATCAAAGCTCTAGCACAAATATAGCAATCGATGCTTTCCTCTTTGAAGGACCATTCTTTTACTTTTATTGTTGAGTCAGTTCACCTATTTCTCTCCACCCCAAGAAGCAAACACTTGTGTGAACTGTGCATTGATTCCTACATACTTGCATATTGCACTTGTTATATTACTCTATGTTTACAATATCCATGAGATATACATGTTACAAGTTGAAAGCAACCGCTAAAACTTCATCTTCCTTTGTGTTGCTTCAATGTCTTTACTTTGAATTATTGCTTTATGAGTTAACTCTTATGCAAGACTTATTGATGCCTGTCTTGAAGTACTATTCATGAAAAGTCTTTGCAATATGATTCACTTGTTTACTCATGTCATATACATTGTTTTGATCGCTGCATTCACTACATATGCTTACAAATAGTATGATCAAGGTTATGATGGCATGTCACTCCAGAAATTATCTTTGTTTATCGTTTACCTGCTCGGGACGAGCAGGAACTAAGCTTGGGGCTGCTGATACGTCTCCGACGTATCGATAATTTCTTATGTTCCATGCCACATTATTGATGATATCTACATGTTTTATGCACACTTTATGTCATATTCGTGCATTTTCTGGAACTAACCTATTAACAAGATGCCGAAGTGCCGATTCTTTGTTTCTGCTGTTTTTGGTTTCAGAAATCCTAGTAAGGAAATATTCTCGGAATTGGACGAAATCAACGCCCAGGGTCCTATTTTTGCCACGAAGCTTCCAGAAGACCGAAGAGGAGACGAAGTGGGGCCACGAGGTGGCCAAACCACAGGGTGGCGCGGCCCAGGTCTTGGCCGCGCCGACCTAGGGTGTGGGCCCCTCGTGACGCCCCTCGACCTGCCCTTCCGCCTACAAATAGCCTTCGTCGCGAAACCCCCAGTACCGAGAGCCACGATACGGAAAACCTTCCAGAGACGCCGCCGCCGCCAATCCCATCTCGGGGGATTCAGGAGATCGTCTCCGGCACCCTGCCGGAGAGGGGAATCATCTCCCGAAGGACTCTACGCCGCCATGGTCGCCTCCGGAGTGATGTGTGAGTAGTCTACCCCTGGACTATGGGTCCATAGCAGTAGCTAGATGGTTGTCTTCTCCCCATTGTGCTTAATTGTCGGGTCTTGTGAGCTGCCGAACATGATCAAGATCATCTATCTGTAATTCTATATATTGTGTTTGTTGGGATCCGATGAATAGAGAATACTATGTTATGTTGATTATCAATTTATATCTATGTGTTGTTTATGATCTTGCATGCTCTCCGTTACTAGTAGATGCTCTGGCCAAGTAGATGCTTGTAACTCCAAGAGGGAGTATTTATGCTCGATAGTGGGTTCATGTCTCCGTGAATCTGGGGGAGTGACAGAAACCTCTAAGATTATGGATGTGTTGTTGCCACTAGGGATAAAACATTGGTGCTATGTTCGAGGATGTAGTTACTGATTACATTACGCGCAATACTTAATGCAATTGTCTGTTGTTAGCAACTTAATACTGGAGGGGGTTCGGATGATAACCTGAAGGTGGACTTTTTAGGCATAGATGCATGCTGGATAGCGGTCTATGTACTTTGTCGTAATGCCCAATTAAATCTCACTATACTCATCATAATATGTATGTGCATGGTTATGCCCTCTTTATTTGTCAATTGCCCAACTGTAATTTGTTCACCCAACATGATGTTTATCTTATGGGAGAGACACCTCTAGTGAACTGTGGACCCCGGTCCAATTCTCTTTACTGAAATACAATCTACTGCAATACTGTTCTACTGTTTTCTGCAAACAATCATCATCCACACTATACATCTAATCCTTTGTTACAGCAAGCCGGTGAGATTGACAACCTCGCTGTTTCGTTGGGGCAAAGTACTTGGTTTGTGTTGTGCAGGTTCCACGTTGGCGCCGGAATCCCTGGTGTTGCGCCGCACTACATCTCGCCGCCATCAACCTTCAACGTGCTTCTTGACTCCTACTGGTTCGATAAACCTTGGTTTCTAACTGAGGGAAACTTACTGCTGTACGCATCACACCTTCCACTTGGGGTTCCCAACGGTCGCGTGCTGTACGCGTGTCAGTAGGTATCATCAATAAAGTGGCATGGAACATAAGAAATTATCGATACGTTGGAGACGTATCAGCATCCCCAAGCTTAGTTCCTGCTCGTCCCGAGTAGGTAAACGATAACAAAGATAATTTCTGAAGTGACATGCCATCATAATCTTGATCATACTATTGTAAGCACATGTAATGAATGCAGCGATCCAAGACAATGGTAAATGTAATGAGTAAACAACTGAATCATATAGCAAAGACTTTTCATGAATAGTACTTTCAAGACAAGCATCAATAAGTCTTGCATAAGAGTTAACTCATAAAGCAATAATTTCATAGTAAAGGCATTGAAGCAACACAAAGGAAGATTAAGTTTCAGCGGTTGCTTTCAACTTATAACATGTATATCTCATGGATATTGTCAACATAAAGTAATATAATAAGTGCAATATGCAAGTATGTAGGAATCAATGCACAGTTCACACAAGTGTTTGCTTCTTGAGATGGAGAGAAATATGTGAACTGACTCAACATAAAAGTAAAAGAAAGGCCCTTCGCAGAGGGAAGAATTGATTGCTATATTTGTGCTAGAGCTTTGATTTCATAAAGAGAGTATAAAAGTAAAGTTTTGAGAGGTGTTTGTTGTTGTCAACGAATGGTAGTGGGCACTCTAACCCCCTTGCCAGACAAACCTTCAAAGAGCGGCTCCCATTAAACATTTTTATTTTTGGGTGGCACTCCTTCCAACCTTGCTTTCACAAACCATGGCTAACTGAATCCTCGGGTGCCTGCCAACAATCTCATACCATGAAGGAGTGCCTTTTTATTTTAGTTTTAATTAGATGACACTCCTCCCCACCTTTGCTTTCTCAAGCCATGGCTAACCGAATCCTCGGGTGCCGTCCAACAATCACATACCATAGAGGAGTGTCTATTTTTGTAACATTATGAAGGTTAATTAATTTGGGACTGGGAATCCCATTGCCAGCTCTTTTTGCAAAATTATTGGATAAGCGGATGAAGCCACTAGTCCATTGGTGAAAGTTGCCCAACAAGATTGAAAGATAAACACCACATACTTCCTCATGAGCTATAAAACATTGACACAAATAAGAGGTAATAACTTTTGAAGTGTTTAAAGATAGCACTCAAGCAATTTACTTTGGAATGGCGGATAAATACCATGTAGTAGGTAGGTATGGTGGACACAAATGGCATAGTGGTTGGCTCAAGGATTTTGGATGCATGAGAAGTATTCCCTCTCGATACAAGGCTTAGGCTAGCAAGGTTATTTGAAACAAACACAAGTATTAAGCGGTACAGCAAAACTCACATAAAAGACATATTGTAAGCATTACAAGACTCTATATCGTCTTCCTTGTTGTTCGACCCTTACTAGAAATTATCTAGACCTTAGAGAGACCAATTATGCAAACCAAATTTTAGCAAGCTCTATGTATTTCTTCATTAATAGGTGCAAAGTATATGATGCAAGAGCTTAAACATGATCACAACAATTGCCAAGTATCAAATTATTCAAGACATTCTACCAATTACTACATGTAGCATTTCCCGTTTCCAACCATATAACAATTTAACGAAGCAGTTTCAACCTTCGCCATGAACATTATGAGTAAAGCCTAAGGACATATTTGTCCATATGCAACAGCGGAGCGTGTCTCTCTCCCACACAATGAATGCTAGGATCCATTTTATTCAAACAAAACAAAAACAAAAACAAAAACAAACAGACGCTCCAAGCAAAGTGCATAAGATGTGACGGAATAAAAATATAGTTTCACTAGAGGAACCTGATAATGTTGTCGATGAAGAAGGGGATGCCTTGGGCATCCCCAAGCTTAGACGCTTGAGTCTTCTTGAAATATGCAGGGGTGAACCACCGGGGCATCCCCAAGCTTAGAGCTTTCACTCTCCTTGATCATATTGTATCATCTCCCTCTCTTGATCCTTGAAAACTTCCTCCACACCAAACTCAAAACAACTCATTAGAGGGTTAGTGAACAATCAAAATTCACATGTTCAGAGGTGAAATAATCATTCTTAACACTTCTGGACATTGCACAAAGTTACTGAAAGTTAATGGAATAGAAAAATCCATCAAGCATAGCAAAACAGGCAATGCGAAATAAAAGGCAGAATCTGTCAAAAACAGAACAGTCTGTAAAGACGAATTTCTAAGAGGCACCAGACTTGCTCAAATGAAAATGCTCAAATTGAATGAAAGTTACGTACATATATGAGGATCACTCAAGTAAATTGGAATAATTTTCTGAGTTACCTACAGAGAATTAGGCCCAGATTCATGACAGCAAGAAATTTGTTTCTGCGCAGTAATCCAAATCTAGTATGAACCTTACTATCAAAGACTTTACTTGGCACAACAATGCAACAAAACTAAGATAAGGAGAGGTTGCTACAGTAGTAACAACTTCCAAGACTCAAATATAAAACAAAAGTGCAGTAGTAAAATCATGGGTTGTCTCCCATAAGCGCTTTTCTTTAACGCCTTTCAGCTAGGCGCAGAAAGTGTGTATCAAGTATTATCAAGAGACGAAGCATCAACATCATAATTTGTTCTAATGATATAATCAAAAGGTAACTTAATTCTCTTTCTAGGGAAGTGTTCCATACCTTTTTTGAGAGGAAATTGATATTTAATATTACCTTCCTTCATATCAATAATAGCACCAACAGTTTGAAGAAAAGGTCTTCCCAATATAATGGGACAAGCTGCATTGCATTCAATATCCAAGACAACAAAATCAACGGGGACAAGGTTATTGTTAACGGTAATGCGAACATTATCAGCTCTCCCCAAAGGTTTCTTTGGAGAATTATCAGCAAGATTAACGTCCAAATAACAATTTTTCAATGGTGGCAAGTCAAGCATATTATAGATCTTTCTAGGCATAACGGAAATACTTGCACCAAGATCACATAAAGCATTACAATCAAAGTCATTGACCTTCATCTTAATGATGGGCTCCCAACAATCCTCTAACTTCCTAGGAATAAAAGTTTCGCGATTTAATTTCTCTTCTCTAGCTTTTATGAGAGCATTTGTAATATGTTTTGTGAAAGCCAAATTTATAGCACTAGCATTAGGACTCTTAGCAAGTTTTTGTAAGAACTTTATAACTTCAGAGATGTGACAATCATCAAAATACAAACCATTATAATCTAAAGCAATGGGGTCATTGTCCCCAATGTTGGAAAAAAATTCAGCAGTTTTATCACAAGCAGTTTCAGCAGGTTTAGCAGTTTCAGGCAGTTTTTCACGCTTTGCTTTAGAAGTGGAAACATTGCCAACACCAATTATTTTACCATTAATAGTAGGAGGTGCAGCAACATGTGGAGCATTAGCGTTACTAGTGGTGGTAATAGTCCAAACTTTAGCTACATTATCTTCTTTAGCATTTTCTTCTCTTTCCCACCTAGCACGCAATTCGGCCATCAATCTTATATTCTCATTAATTCTAACTTGGATGGCGTTTGCTGTAGCAAATGACTTAATATCATTATTTTCATTAGGCATAACTTTCGATTTCAAAAGATCAACATCAGCACTAAGACTATCGACTTTAGAAGCAAGTATATCAATTTTCCCAAGCTTTTCTTCAACAGATTTGTTAAAAGCAGTTTGTGTACTAATAAATTCTTTAAGCATGGCTTCAAGTCCAGGGGGTGAATTCCTGTTATTGTTGTAAGAATTCCCATAAGAATTACCATAGCCGTTGCCATTATTATAAGGATATGGCCTATAGTTGTTACTAGAATTGTTCCGGTAAGCATTATTGTTGAAATTATTATTTTTAATGAAGTTTACATCAACATGTTCTTCTTGGGCAACCAATGAAGCTAACGGAACATTATTAGGATCAACATTTGTCCTACCATTCACAAGCATAGACATAATAGCATCAATCTTATCACTCAAGGAAGAGGTTTCTTCGATAGAATTTACCTTCTTACCTTGTGGAGCTCTTTCCATGTGCCATTCAGAGTAATTAATCATCATATTATCAAGAAGCTTTGTTGCGTCGTCTAGAGTGATGGACATAAAGGTACCTCCAGCAGCTGAATCCAATAGGTTCCGTAAAGAAAAATTCAGTCCTGCATAAAAGGTTTGGATGATCATCCAAGTAGTCAGTCCATGGGTTGGGCAATTTTTAACCAAAGATTTCATTCTTTCCCATGCTTGGGCAACATGCTCAGTATCCAATTGTTTAAAATTCATTATGCTACTTCTCAAAGATATAATTTTAGCAGGAGGATAATATCTACCAATGAAAGCATCCTTGCATTTAGTCCATGAATTAATACTATTCTTAGGCAGAGATAACAACCAATCTTTAGCTCTTCCTCTTAATGAGAAAGGAAACAATTTTAATTTTATAATGTCACCATCTACATCCTTATACTTTTGCATTTCACATAATTCAACAAAATTATTAAGATGGGCAGCAGCATCATCAGAACTAACACCAGAAAATTGCTCTCGCATAACAAGATTCAGTAAAGCAGGTTTAATTTCAAAGAATTCTGCTGTAGTAGCAGGTGGAGCAATAGGTGTGCATAAGAAATCATTATTATTTGTGGTTGTGAAGTCACACAACTTAGTATTTTAAGGAGTACCCATTTTAGCAATAGTAAATAAAGAAAACTAGATAAAGTAAATGCAAGTAACTAATTTTTTGTGTTTTTAATATAGCAAACAAGATAGCAAGTAAAGTAAAACTAGCAACTAATTTTTTTGTATTTTTTTTAGTGCAGCAAACAAAGTAGTAAATAAAAGTAAAGCAAGACAAAAACAAAGTAAAGAGATTGGAAGTGGAGACTCCCCTTGCAGCGTGTCTTGATCTCCCCGGCAACGGCGCCAGAAAAAGAGCTTGATACGCGTACAGCACGCGTCCGTTGGGAACCCCAAGAGGAAGGTGTGATGCGTACAGCGGCAAGTTTTCCCTCAGTAAGAAACCAAGGTTTATCGAACCAGTAGGAGCCAAGAAGCACGTTGAAGGTTGATGGCGGCGAAGTGTAGTGCGGCGCAACACCAGGGATTCCGGCGCCAACGTGGAACCTGCACAACACAACCAAATTACTTTGCCCCAACGTGACAGTGAGGTTGTCAATCTCACCGGCTTGCTGTAACAAAGGATTCAATGTATAGTGTGGATGATGATGTTTGCAGAAAACAGTAGAACGAGTATTGCAGTAGATTGTATTCGATGTAAAAGAATGGACCGGGGTCCACAGTTCACTAGAGGTGTCTCTCCCATAAGAATAAGCATGTTGGGTGAAAATATTACAGTTGGGCAATTGACAAATAAAGAGAGCATGACCATGCACATACATGTTATGATGAGTAGTGTGAGATTTAATTGGGCATTACGACAAAGTACATAGACCGCTATCCAGCATGCATCTATGCCTAAAAAGTCCACCTTCAGGTTATCATCCGAACCCCCTCCAGTATTACATTGCAAACAACAGACAATTGCATTAAGTATGGTGCGTAATGTAATCAACGAATATATCCTTAGACATAGCATTGATGTTTTATCCCTAGTGGCAACAGCACATCCACAACCTTAGGGGTTGCTGTCACTCCCCTAGATTTAATGGAGACATGAACCCACTATCGAGCATAAATACTCCCTCTTGGAGTTACAAGTATCAACTTGGCCAGAGCCTCTACTAGCAACGGAGAGCATGCAAGATCATAAACAACACATAGATGATATTGATAATCAACATAACATAGCATTCACTTATTCATCGGATCCCACAAACACAACATATAGCATTACAGATAGATGATCTTGTTCATGTTAGGCAGCTCACAAGATCCGACAATGATAGCACAATTAGGAGAAGACGAGCATCTAGCTACTGCTATGGACCCATAGTCCAGGGGTGAACTACTCACTCATCACTCCGGAGGCGACCATGGCGGTGAAGAGTCCTCCGGGAGATGATTCCCCTCTCCGGCAAGGTGCCGGAGGCGATCTCCTGAATCCCCCGAGATGGGATTGGCGGCGTATCTGGAAGGTTTTCCGTATCGTGGCTCTCGCTACTGGAGTTATTATCGACGAAGGCTTCTTATAGTCGGAGAGGTAGGTTTAGGGGCGCCACGAGGGGCCCACACAGCAGGCCGGCGTGGCCAGGGCTTGGGCCGTGCCGCCCTGTTGTGTGGCCGCCTCGTCGCCCCACTTCGTTTCTCCCCCGGTGTTCTGGAAGCTTCGTGGAAAAATAAGATCCTGGGCGTCGATTTCGTCCAATTCCAAGAATATTTCCTTACTAGGATTTCTGAAACCAAAAACAACAGAAAACAGCAACTGGCTCTTCGGTATCTCGTTAATAGGTTAGTGCCGGAAAATGCATAAATATGACATAAAGTATGCATAAAACATGTAGGTATCATCAATAAAGTGGCATGGAACATAAGAAATTATCGATACGTTGGAGACGTATCAGTATGCTACTTAAGGATGCTCATCAGTTTATGCTCTCTCATTATTAGTCCCAATTTACTAATATTAGGTAACATGTCATATAGATGTTTCCTGACATTGCTCTATTCATATAACGGTATGACAATGTGGTATCCTCCTCTGAATGTTTCACCTGAATCGACTTGGCACATGCTCAATAATGCATAAGACCAAAACAAAAGTCATTTAAGCCTGTATGATTTATCTTGCCTCGGAGTTCTTGTATTACTTTTATGCTTCCGTTAATTTCATCTGTCGCGAGTATGATTATGATAGCTACTGCTTTCTTGATTGTCGCTTCCCAGTCTATTGCTAGCCTTCACTTGTACTGAGTATGAGCTTTATTCGTGCATCCAACCACTAAAAAATCAAAGTGCCAATTGTGTCCACCATATCTACCTATATGTGGTATTTCGCTTCCACTCCAAAGTGAATTACTTGTGTGCTACCTTTAAACCTTCAAAAAATTATCACTTGTTTTGTGTAATTTATAGCTAATGGAAAAGTAGTCTAAAAAACTATTGTGGTAAGGATTATGTTACTTATGCATTATTAGTTCTTATAAGTTGCTCATGTTGTCATGGGGAACACCATCAATATGCCCTTGTTGAGTATCGTGTGAATTACTATGCATGCTCATCTTGTTTGAAGTAAGGAAGATTTATCATGAGTTGCAAAGATTGGAGTATGCATATTGTTAGAGAGTAACATTGGGCCGCCAACTAAAGCCATGTTCACATGGTGGAAGTTTCAGCTGTACAAAAGTCCAAATATATGTTGTCCTTGTTTTCCCGGTATGGATGTCCAAAAAGTTGAGATTCATCAAAATTGAGAAATCAAATAAGATTCATCACCTAGGACCTTTGTACAGGAGGCAAGGAGGTACCCCTTTGTGACACTTGGTTGAAACATATGTATGCGACGAAAATCCATGGAAATCCAAGCTAATTAGGACAAGGTGTGAGCACTATTAGTATATTATATATGAGGAAAGCAAACTTATAGGAAGTTTTATGCATGAGCCTCACTACTGTTGACATGAGTCGCACTTCTCAAAATGTATTTTTTCAACACTCCTATTGCATTCAAAATGAAAAGCTCTAGCACATGAGCAATCTTACTTCCCTCTGCGCAGGGCCAATATTATACTTTCATGTTGAGTCACCATCCATTCTCCGAGCATTTTCTGAAAGCATAGTTGTCATTCTTAGTTTAATGTGCTTGTCCCGGAATAGGATTAATTGTGGTATAACTGTGATGCTTGAATCTTTCGATATTTTTAATTCTAGTCTTCTCTTGATCTTCAGAGGTGCCCCGACATTTATGTTTTGTTCCACAAATATGGCAAGCGATATACCACTTTATCATATCATATTATGAACATTGCAATCCTGCAAATACTTATGTTTCATGTTGCTTATTATTGTGTTGGTATCCTTTCATGACTTGCATAAGTATTGAGTATTCTTAGTTGCATGCTTCTTATTATTAATTGTCTGAGCATTTGATCATGTAGTGAGAATATATACATCATATGAAGGAAATAGGTTCGTGAAAGTTTCTTTTATCGCACTCAGTTGTCACTGAATTGCTTGAGGACAAGCAATAATCTAAGCTTGGGGGGAGTTGATACGTCCAAGACGTATCTACTTTCCCGAACACTTTTGTTGCTATTTGCCCTCTATCTTGTGTGTTTTGAATATAAATAACGCGAACTAATGTTGTTTTTAGCAGAATTGCCATGGTGTCTCATTTTTGTGCAGAAATCCAACTTTCAGGAAATTCCCAGAAAATATAGAAAAACCCATATTTCACCTGAAGACTCCTGAAGCCAGAAGACGGGACGGAGGGGGCCACGAGGGGCCCACACCTACCCTTGGCGCGGGCCAGGCCTTGGCCGCACCAAGGGGTGGTCTGACCGCCTCGGGCACCCCCTCGACCTCTCCTTCACACTATATAAGCCTCCTGACCTGAAAACCGAGGGGGGTTCGACGTTTTTCCAGAAATGGTTCCGCTGCTCCTCCGCCACCAGAAACCCCAATCCGGGACCAGAAAATCCGTTCTGGCACACTGCCGGGACGGGGATTTGGAGGAGATCATCGCCATCACCATCACCGATGCCTCTCCATCAACCATCCATGATTCCCCCATCCATGTGTGAGTAATTCCCCACTGTAGGTTGTAGGGGATGGTAGGGACTGGATGAGATTGGTCATGTAATAACTATAAGACTGTTATGGGCATAGTGCCTAGTATCCGTTGTTAATATTTTTGACATTGTTGCAACTTGTTATGCTTAATGCTTGTCACTTTGGGCCTGAGTGCCATGATCTCAGCTTTGAACATGTTATTGAATCATGAGGATAATTATTGTTTTTATCATATCTGCAAGTTGTATACACATATTGTTGTCCGGAACCCGAGGCCCCAAACTGACAATAATTGGGATAACCGGAGGGGATGGCTATGATGTGAGAATCACGTGTGTTCATTGAGTGTTAATGCTTTGCTCCGATACTCTATTAAAAGGAGTACCTTAATTACCAGTAGTTTCCCTAGAGGCCCCGCTGCAACGGGCTGGTAGGACAAAAGATGTCGTGCAAGTTTCTCATTGCGAGCACGCACGACTAAATAGGAACACACGCCTATGGTTATATTATGCTAGGATGCTTATATCATTATTACTTGCAATGCCTATGTCTTGATATTATATGGACTCTCTCATTCATGCAACGCCGGTTCATCCATCCATGTGCCTACAATATTTTAATCATGTTGTCTACTGCAATCATCGCTACTGTTGTTTTTATTTCTTTATTGTTGTTACTTCACTACTACCACTGCTATAAAATTGTTACTACTGATAAACTGTTGTGAGCAAGTCTATTTCCAGGTGCAGGTGAATTGACAACTCGTCTGTTAAAGCTTGTAAATATTCTTTGGCTCCCCTTGTGTCGAATCAATAAATTTGGGTTTTACTTCCCTCGAAGACTGTTCCGATCCCCTATACTTGTGGGTCATCACTCTCCTCGTGATAACTCTTCTAGGCCATATATATAGTGATTTTTAGGTCATAATACATCGGTGGGCAAAAGAATTAGGTCAATTGGGAGATCGACGGCCGAAAGAGGTGTAGTTGCGTGCCCACCATGTTTGGGCGCCACCTGCCCTCTTTTGGGCCTCGGGCCCATCCAGGTTTCCTCTAAAGCTACAGAGTGCTTCTTCCGATGAAAAAGTGACGCTCCAAAAATCCTAGGTCAATTTGACTCCGTCTAGGTCTCTAAAAGTGAAAAATACACGAAACAGGGATTTCCGATTCTGCAGAGTTATAAACCAAACAAATGGGATCATTGGTAAATCCCCATAAATCAATGTAAAACATGTTATTATCATCATATATGTTGCAAATATGTGGGAATTAAATATGATAAAAGACAAAGTTCATGTATGCATTTTACATGCATTAGTTGCTTGTTTGTGTCTTATGCTTTAAAATCCAAGAGCTTGTGCACTTACCCCTTTCTTTCTTCAATCTATGATATCTCTTGTACAGGTTCAGGTTCCTCCCATCCTCGAGCTCCAAATAAGAGGAACCCTCCCGTTTATCGATCACGGCGGGAGGTCGAAGAAGAAGAAGAAGAAGAAGAAGAAGAAGAAGAAGAAGATATGCCCACTCGTAGCACCAAGAGACAACGAGCAATGACAGCAAAGAAGACCACCACAGGGCCAACCAACACAATGAACAAACTCACTTTGAGGAAATTCCTTGAGATTCGGAATGTCAACCCTTTTGTGGTGGATAAGAACATCTGCTTGTGCCTCAATTCCTATTTCTACTCCAAGAATCGAGAGAGGATCTACACCGAGATATACAGAGCCAAGAACTTTCCTTGTTGTCCCCAATGTACCATCAACATAGAGAAGATGAATGCCAACCTTGAGTACTTTGGAGAAGCAAAGGCCATTTGCGAAGAGTTTGGGATCGTGTCGTTGATGACTTCCAACCATGCCTTCAACGATGAGATCATTTTCCAATTCTACGCCACCATCAACTTTGAGCAAGATGAGAATGAATTCCGCTCTCTCACTTGGATGACCAAGGAATTCCAAATGCATGCCACTTGGGAGGACTTTGCCAATGGACTTGCGTACACCATTCTTCCACCCAACACCCCAACCGCATTCCATGGTCATCTTCGCAACAAGCCTATGTCCAAGGACAAGATGATTGGCTTCTACATCGCCGGAAGAGCTTGCTGTGGCAGCGCATATGATCTTCTTCCCACCTATGACATCATGAACCGAGTCTTCCACAATACCTTTGACCCCAAGAAAGGCAATCTTGATGAAGTTCATGGCTTCCTTGTGGATCTGCTAATGCCCACTCACCTCAACCAGGGTTGTGGCAAGCAAATTGACTCCATGTACTACATTTGGCACGAAATTCGTGATTGCTCTCTAGTGAGAAAGCTTCCGGCCTTCTCCACATACATCATGCGCCTCATTTGCCTCAAGTGTGATGCTGAAGGGTGTGGTGATCTTCTCACTCAATGTGGTCGCCTTCTTCCTCACCCCGTTCGAGACCCATTGATCAAGCATCAAGAGAAGCCAAGGTATGGTCCCGGTGCTGCGGAAGAGGAAGAATATGAAGAGGACCCCGACTATGAAGTGCCCCTCGCCAAGACCAAGGATTGGTTTGCCAAGCTTACCTCTAGACTCAAGAAGTCATTTTGCCTGAAGGTTGACCTCCAAGACAAGATGTACTATGAGCATGAGCAAAAAAGGAAGATCCGCCAACGCCAAAAGGCCATGATGTCACATATGGGGCTTGAAATCTCCGAAGGTTCCGATAATGTCATCACGCCTCGAGAGGAATGGATCTCCAAGCACAAGTGTACTAGCTCCGAAGACTCTATTCCCGAAGCTCATGAACCTTGGATTTGCGCTTTTCCAACTCACCCTCAAGGTATGCCTCCAAGTGACGATGAAGACGAAGATGAGGATGATGAAGACTAGGAGGAGGATGAAGATGACAACGAGGATGAGGAGTGACTCCTTGGGATACTATCATGCTCCTTCTCCCTTTTTGGTGTTCCGATGCCAATGGGGGAGAAGTTGATCTATTAGGAGCGGGAATTTGCATGGGTTGCTGCCAAGGGCTTGGTGTTTCCTTTTTGGTCTTTTCGGCCTTGGCACCACTTTACCGCTAGTTATGTTGAACTCTATTCCTATTCGTGCTTGAACTTCGTTCTATTCGTGGACTCCGGTTTGTAATAGCTACTTAAGTATGGTGTGCTTAAATTTCGGATTTTGGTATTCATATATATTGGCTACTCTACACCATCTCGAATGAGGCATATTAGTTGTAGTTTGGGAATTCTAAAGGCTAAGGTGTGATTCTTCAACCCAAACTATACTTATCTATTTGTGTTGCCTCATGTATGGGAGTGGTGTTTTGGAACATGGGAGCATATGCTCCATCTATTTTGAAATTCATCTTACACATATTTTGAATTTCGAAAAAATTGAAACGAAAAATTCGCATGTACATCTTCACGTTGTACGCACTCACAAAGTTGTTTCATAAAAAATGGACTTGTCATGTGACGTGTGTAAAAAAGACAAAACTCAGTGCTAAAAATAATGTTTTTTCTAAGATAAATTTTCTCTCTTTTACATAGACCACAAAAAATATTGATTTTTCGTGAAACTTGACGAATGCACATATATTATGGAGATGTACATGTAGAATTTTTTGTCAAAAAATTTTGACAACTCGAAATATAATTTTTCGGCATAGGGAGCATACGCACCCGGGAGCCGAATTGAATTTCCGCTCATGTTGTGCATATGCTATATCTTTATATATATCCTTGTGTTGCATATGCCATTGGTTTGTAAAATCTAGGGGGAGCTTTTGTCCCTATGTTGTTGTGCATTTGTATTCAAATGCATATTTTAGGTATGCACACATCTAGGGGGAGCTCTGTCAAATTTTTGCAAATCTCAATCTTATCATAATATCTTGTGCCCTATTGCAAATTCTTGTGTTGTCATCAAACACCAAAAAGGGGGAGAAGGGGAGATTAAAATATCAAAGTTTTCCCTTGAGGTTTTGTGTTTTTGATCACAACACTAAAATCTAATTTTACCGTGTGCATCGTTGTTGAAATATTTGTAGGTACACGGTGTTCTCGTTGACCCACTCAAGATCGGAAGACCAAGATCGTAGATAAGTTTAGTTGGTAGTCTTTTCGGTTATTTGTGTGTGTGTTGATGCGTGTGGTTGGCACGTCCGTTGGGAACCCCAAGAGGAAGGTGTGATGCGCACAGCGGTAAGTTTCCCTCAGTAAGAAACCAAGGTTTAATCGGACCAGTAGGAGTCAAGAAGCACGTTGAAGGTTGATGGCGGCGAGATGTAGTGCGGCGCAACACCAGGGATTCCGGCGCCAACGTGGAACCTGCACAACACAACCAAAGTACTTTGCCCCAACGAAACAGTGAGGTTGTCAATCTCACCGGCTTGCTGTAACAAAGAGTTAACCGTATTGTGTGGAAGATGATTGTTTGCAGAAAACAGTAGAACAAGTATTGCAGTAGATTGTATTTCAGTAAAGAGAATTGGACCGGGGTCCACAGTTCACTAGAGGTGTCTCTCCCATAAGACGAACAACATGTTGGGTGAACAAATTACAGTTGGGCAATTGACAAATAAAGAGGGCATGACCATGCACATACATATCATGATGAGTATAGTGAGATTTAATTGGGCATTACGACAAAGTACATAGACCGCCATCCAACTGCATCTATGCCTAAAAAGTCCACCTTCAGGTTATCATCCGAACCCCCTCCAGTATTAAGTTGCAAAGCAACAGACAATTGCATTAAGTATGGTGCATAATGTAATCAACAACTACATCCTTAGACATAGCATCAATGTTTTATCCCTAGTGGCAACAGCACAACACAACCTTAGAACTTTCTCACACTGTCCTGTGTCAATGCAGGCATGAACCCACTATCGAGCATAAGTACTCCCTCTTGGAGTTACAAGCATCTACTTGGCCAGAGCATCTACTAGTAACGGAAAGCATGCAAGATCATAAACAACACGTAGATATAACTTTGATAATCAACATAACAAGTATTCTCTATTCATCGGATCCCAACAAACGCAACATATAGAATTACAGATAGATGATCTTGATCATGTTAGGCAGCTCACAAGATCCGACAATGATAGCACAATGGGGAGAACACAACCATCTAGCTACTGCTATGGACCCATAGTCCAGGGGTAGACTACTCACACATCACACCGGAGGCGACCATGGCGACGTAGAGTCCTCCGGGAGATGATTCCCCTCTCCGGCAGGGTGCCGGAGGTGATCTCCTGGATCCCCCGAGATGGGATCGGCGTTGGCGGCGTCTCTGGAAGGTTTTCCATATCGTGGCTCTCGGTACTGGGGGTTTCGTCACGGAGGCTTTAAGTAGGTGGAAGGGCAAGTCAGGAGGGGGAACAGGGGCCCCAGATGACAGGGCGGCGCGGCCAAGGGGGGGCCGCGCCGCCCTAGGGTTTGGGCTCCCTGTGGCCCCACTTCATTTCGTCTTCGGACTTCTTGAAGCTTCGTGGAAAAATAGGCCCCTGGGCGTTGATTTCATCCAATTCCGAGAATATTTCCTTACTAGGATTTCTAAAACCAAAAACAGCAGAAAACAGCAACTGGCACTTCGGCATCTTGTTAATAGGTTAGTTCCAGAAAATGCACGAATATGACATAAAGTGTGCATAAAACATGTAGATAACATCAATAATGTGGCATGGAACATAAGAAATTATCGATACGTCGGAGACGTATCAGCATCCCCAAGCTTAGTTCTGCTCGTCCCGAGCAGGTAAAACGATAACACAGATAATTTCTGGAGTGACATGCCATCATAATCTTGATCATACTATTTGTAAAGCATATGTAGTGAATGCAGCGATCAAAACAATGTATATGACATGAGTAAACAAGTGAATCATAAAGCAAAGACTTTTCATGAATAGCACTTCAAGACAAGCATTAATAAGTCTTGCATAAGAGTTAACTCATAAAGCAATAATTCATAGTAAAGGCATTGAAGCAACACAAAAGAAGATTAAGTTTCAGCGGTTGCTTTCAACTTGTAACATGTATATCTCATGGATATTGTCAACATAGAGTAATATAATAAGTGCAATAAGCAAGTATGTAGGAATCAATGCATAGTTCACACAAGTGTTTGCTTCTTGAGATGGAGAGAAATAGGTGAACTGACTCAACATTGAAAGTAAAAGAATGGTCCTCCATAGAGGAAAAGCATCGATTGCTATATTTGTGCTAGAGCTTTGATTTTGAAAACATGAAACAATTTTGTCAACGGTAGTAATAAAGCATATGCATCATGTAAATTATATCTTATAAGTTGCAAGCCTCATGCATAGTGTACTAATAGTTCCCGCACCTTGTCCTAATTAGCTTGGACTACCGGATCATCACAATGCACTGTTTTAACCAAGTGTCACAAAGGGGTACCTCTATGCCGCCTGTACAAAGGTCTAAGGAGAAAGCTCGCATTGGATTTCTCGCTATTGATTATTCTTCAACTTAGACATCCATACCGGGACAACATAGACAACAGATAATGGACTCCTCTTTTATGCATAAGCATGTAACAACAATTAATAATTTTCTCATTTGAGATTGAGGATATATGTCCAAAACTGAAACTTCCACCATGGATCATGGCTTTAGTTAGCGGCCCAATGTTCTTCTCTAACATTATGCATGCTTAACCATAGGGTGGTAGATCTCTCTTACTTCAGACAAGACGGACATGCATAGCAACTCACATGAAACTCAACAATGAATAGTTGATGGCGTCCCCAGTGAACATGGTTATCGCACAACAAGCAACTTAATAAGAGATAAAGTGCATAATTACATATTCAATACCACAATACTTTTTAAGCTATTTGTCCCATGAGCTATATATTGCGAAGGTGAATGATGGAATTTTAAAGGTAGCACTCAAGCAATTTACTTTGGGATGGCGGAAAATACCATGTAGTGGGTAGGTATGGTGGACACAAATGGCATAGTGGTTGGCTCAAGTATTTTGGATGCATGAGAAGTATTCCCTCTCGATACAAGGTTTAGGCTAGCAAGGTTTATTTGAAACAAACACAAGGATGAACCGGTGCAGCAAAACTCACATAAAAGACATATTGAAAACATTATAAGACTCTACACCGTCTTCCTTGTTGTTCAAACTCAATACTAGAAATTATCTAGACCTTAGAGAAACCAAATATGCAAACCAAATTTTAGCATGCTCTATGTATTTCTTCATTAATGGGTGCAAAGCATATGATGCAAGAGCTTAATCATGAGCACAACAATTGCCAAGTATCACATTACCCAATACATTAATAGCAATTACTACATGTATCATTTTCCAATTCCAACCATATAACAATTTAACGAAGGAGAAACTTCGCCATGAATACTATGAGTAGAAACTAAGGACATACTTGTCCATATGCTACAGCGGAGCGTGTCTCTCTCCCATAAAGTGAATGCTAGGATCCATTTTATTCAAACAAAACAAAAACAAAAACAAACCGACGCTCCAAGAAAAAGCACATAAGATGTGATGGAATAAAAATATAGTTTCAGGGGAGGAACCTGATAATGTTGTCGATGAAGAAGGGGATGCCTTGGGCATCCCCAAGCTTAGACGCTTGAGTCTTCTTAATATATGCAGGGGTGAACCACCGGGGCATCCCCAAGCTTAGAGCTTTCACTCTCCTTGATCATGTTGCATCATACTCCTCTCTTGATCCTTGAAAACTTCCTCCACACCAAACTCGAAACAACTCATTAGAGGGTTAGTGCACAATAAAAATTAACATATTCAGAGGTGACACAATCATTCTTAACACTTCTGGACATTGCATAATGCTACTGGACATTAGTGGATCAAAGAAATTCATCCAACATAGCAAAAGAGGCAATGCGAAATAAAAGGCAGAATCTGTCAAAACAGAACAGTTCGTATTGACGAATTTTAAAATGGCACCAGACTTGCTCAAATGAAAATGCTCAAATTGAATGAAAGTTGCGTACATATCTGAGGATCATGCACGTAAATTGGCTTAATTTTCTGAGCTACCTACAGGGAGGTAGACCCAGATTCGTGACAGCAAAGAAATCTGGAACTGTGCAGTAATCCAAATCTAGTACTTACTTTTCTATCAACGGCTTAACTTGGCACAACAAAACACAAAACTAAGATAAGGAGAGGTTGCTACAGTAGTAAACAACTTCCAAGACACAAAATAAAAACAAAGTACTGTAGGTAAAAACATGGGTTGTCTCCCATAAGCGCTTTTCTTTAACGCCTTTCAGCTAGGCGCAGAAAGTGTGTATCAAGTATTATCAAGAGACGGTGTGTCAACCTTACCTTGGGCTTTACCCTTACCTTTCTTATTGTTTTTCTTTCCTTTGGGTTTAGGAAATATATGATTTCCCCCCGGTATAGAGGTGAATTTCAGAGTGCCTTCTCCAACATCAATGACTGCTCCCAATAGTTTCAGCAGGGATCTTCCGAGTGTGAGTTTTCCTGTTTCAATAACAAGATAATCAATGGATATTGTCCTTCCAAGAATGGTTGTATGCACACCTGCGGCTATTCCTTTAGGAATTATAGTAGAGTTATCAATGAGAGTTATTTCTTCTCCTCCTTCATCAACTCCCCAAAGTTTCAAAGATTTATAAATACTTTCAGGCATAAGGCAAAATTCATACATAATATCACAGTAGGCATGGAGAGTTCGATCACCGATAACAATTTTAACAGCAGGATCCCACAATGAGAGTTTAGAGTTCACTAAAACTTGTTCAAGACGATTACGAACGTGGCAATAGTTATCATTCAAGCGAGATGTACTTATCTCGAGATTATTTAATCTACTATATATGCTAGTGAGGGCTGAATCAAAGTTATTAGCTGAATCATGTGATGCAACCAACTTCTTTATGGCATTAAAAGCTTGATCCCCATTGCAATGAAGGAAATCTCCTCCCACTAAAGTATCCAAAGCATATCTATAGCGAACCATAAGACCAAAATAAAAATTACTAAGGAGCAAACTTAGAGTCATTTGAGGTTCAGTTTTACGATAAGAAGTAAAAATTCTAGACCAAGCATCCTTAAAACTCTCCTCATCCCCTTGTTTAAAAGTGAAGACTAATTCTTCAGGCGAAGAAGTAACAGGTTCAGAGCTAGACATGGTAACAAAAGTAACAAAAAAATTTTGTGTTTTTTGATATAGCAAACAAGATAGCAAATAAAGTAAAACTAGCAACTAATTTTTTTGTATTTTGATTTAGTGCAGCAAACAAAGTAGTAAATAAAACTAAGCAAGACAAAAACAAAGTAAAGAGATTGAGAAGTGGAGACTCCCCTTGCAGCGTGTCTTGATCTCCCCGGCAACGGCGCCAGAAATTTGCTTGATGCGTGTGGTTGGCACGTCCGTTGGGAACCCCAAGAGGAAGGTGTGATGCGCACAGCGGCAAGTTTCCCTCAGTAAGAAACCAAGGTTTAATCGGACCAGTAGGAGTCAAGAAGCACGTTGAAGGTTGATGGCGGCGAGATGTAGTGCGGCGCAACACCAGGGATTCCGGCGCCAACGTGGAACCTGCACAACACAACCAAAGTACTTTGCCCCAACAAAACAGTGAGGTTGTCAATCTCACCGGCTTGCTGTAACAAAGAGTTAACCGTATTGTGTGGAAGATGATTGTTTGCAGAAAACAGTAGAACAAGTATTGCAGTAGATTGTATTTCAGTAAAGAGAATTGGACCGGGGTCCACAGTTCACTAGAGGTGTCTCTCGCATAAGACGAACAACATGTTGGGTGAACAAATTACAGTTGGGCAATTGACAAATAAAGAGGGCATGACCATGCACATACATATCATGATGAGTATAGTGAGATTTAATTGGGCATTACGACAAAGTACATAGACCGCCATCCAACTGCATCTATGCCTAAAAAGTCCACCTTCAGGTTATCATCCGAACCCCCTCCAGTATTAAGATGCAAAGCAACAGACAATTGCATTAAGTATGGTGCGTAATGTAATCAACAACTATATCCTTAGACATAGCATCAATGTTTTATCCCTAGTGGCAACAGCACAACACAACCTTAGAACTTTCTCACATCGTCCCTGTGTCAATGCAGGCATGAACCCACTATCGAGCATAAGTACTCCCTCTTGGAGTTACAAGCATCTACTTGGCCAGAGCATCTACTAGTAACGGAAAGCATGCAAGATCATAAACAACACGTAGATATAACTTTGATAATCAACATAACAAGTATTCTCTATTCATCGGATCCCAACAAACGCAACATATATAATTACAGATAGATGATCTTGATCATGTTAGGCAGCTCACAAGATCCGACAATGATAGCACAATGGGGAGAAGACAACCATCTAGCTACTGCTATGGACCCATAGTCCAGGGGTAGACTACTCACACATCACACCGGAGGCGACCACGGCGGCGTAGAGTCCTCCGGGAGATGATTCCCCTCTCCGGCAGGGTGCCGGAGGCGATCTCCTGGATCCCCCGAGATGGGATCGGCGTTGGCGGCGTCTCTGGAAGGTTTTCCGTATCGTGGCTCTCGGTACTGGGGGTTTCGTCACGGAGGCTTTAAGTAGGCGGAAGGGCAAGTCAGGAGGGGGCACAGGGGCCCCAGATGACAGGGCGGCGCAGCCAAGGGGGGGGCCGCGCCGCCCTAGGGTTTGGGCTCCCTGTGGCCCCACTTCGTTTCGTCTTCGGACTTCTGGAAGCTTCGTGGAAAAATAGGCCCCTGGGCGTTGATTTCGTCCAATTCCGAGAATATTTCCTTACTAGGATTTCTGAAACCAAAAATAGCAGAAAACAGCAACTGGCACTTCGGCATCTTGTTAATAGGTTAGTTCCAGAAAATGCACGAATATGACATAAAGTGTGCATAAAACATGTAGATAACATCAATAATGTGGCATGGAACATAAGAAATTATCGATACGTCGGAGACATATCAGTGTCGCTGATACGTCTCCGACGTATCGATAATTTATTATGTTCCATGCTTGTTTTATGACAATACCTAGATGTTTTGTTCACACTTTATGATGATTTTATGCGTTTTCTGGAACTAACCTATTGACGAGATGCCGAAGTGCCAGTTCCTGTTTTCTGCTGTTTTTGGTTTCAGAAATCCTAGTAAGGAAATATTCTTGGAATTGCACGAAATCAACGCCCAGCATCTTAGAATTCCACGAAGCTTCCAGAACACCCGAGAGAGACCAGAGGAGGGCCACAGGGGGCCCACACATGTGGCTGGCGCGGCCCAGGCCTTGGTCGCGCCGCCCTATTGTGTGGCGGCTCCGTACCCCCTCCGACTCCGCCTCTTCGCCTATTTAAAGGTCCCTAACCTAAAACTTCGATACGGAAAAGCCACGGTACGAGAAACCTTCCAGAGACGCCGCCATCGCGAAGCCAAGATCTGGGGGACAGGAGTCTCTGTTCCGGCATGCCGCCGGGACGGGGAAGTGCCCCCGGAAGGCTTCTCCATCGACACCACCGCCATCTTCATCACCGCTGCTGTCTCCCATGAGGGGGGAGTAGTTCTCCATCGAGGCTAAGGGCTGTACCGGTAGCTATATGGTTAACCTCTCTTCCTATGTACTTTAATACAATGATCTCATGAGCTGCCTTACATGATTGAGATTCATATGAGTTTTGTATCACTATTCATCTATGTGTTACTCTAGTGATGTTATTAAAGTACTCTATTCCTCCCGCACGGTGTAATGGTGACAGTGTGTGCATCGTGTAGTACTTGGCGTAGGTTATGATTATGATATCTTGTAGATTATGAAGTTAATTATTGCTATGATAGTATTGATGTGATCTATGCCTCCTTCATAGTGTGATGGTGACAGCGTGCATGCTATGTTAGTACTTGGTGTAGTTGTGTTGATCTATCATGCACTCTAAGGTTATTTAAACATGAATATCGAATATTGTGGAGCTTGTTAACTCCGGCATTGAGGGTTCGTGTAATCCTACACAATTAGTGGTGTTCATCATCCAACAAGAGAGTGTAGAGTATAGCATTTATCTATTCTGTTATGTGATCAATGTTGAGAGTGTCCACTAGTGAAAGTATAATCCCTAGGCCTTGTTTCCAAATACTGCAATCATCGCTTGTTTACTGTTCTACTGCATCTGTACTACCTGCAATATTACCACCATCAACCACACGCCAGTTGTAGCATCAAGTATTTTCTGGCGCCGTTACTGCTGCTCATATATTCATACCACCTGTATTTCACTATCTCTTCGCCGAACTAGTGCACCTATACATCTGACAAGTGTATTAGGTGTGTTGGGGACACAAGAGACTTCTTGCTTTGTGGTTGCAGGGTTGCATGAGAGGGATATCTTTGACCTCTTCCTCCCTGAGTTCGATAAACCTTGGGTGATCCACTTAAGGGAAACTTGCTGCTGTTCTACAAACCTCTGCTCTTGGAGGCCCAACACTGTCTACAAGAATAGAAGCACTCGTAGACAACAAGCACTTTTTCTGGCGCCGTTGCCGGGGAACGAAGGAAAGCTACACCATTTCCTCCCTCGTCAACCACGCGCCAGTCCTGGGCAGTAAGCACTTTTCTGGCGCCGTTGCCGGGGAGGAAAGGTAAAAGGTACTCACACTCCGGATCTCGGCTACTAAGCTATTTTCCGGCGCCGTTGTAAGTACTCGAAGCTATTTCCTTTAGATCCTGCAATCGCATCTTTTTTTTCTTGTTTTACACTAGTTTGGCATAATGGAAAGCAACATGGAGCTTTTTATTCTATTTCCTGAGTTAAGACATGGATGGTTTGATGCGAAAATTAAAAAACCCATGGAACATATTAGTATGAACACTTTGAACACCATTGTTGCTAATGATATGGAAAATTCTAAACTTGGGGAAGCTGGTTTTGATGAGCATGATCTTTTTAGTCCCCCAAGCATTGAGGAGAAAATTTACTTTGATGATACTTTGCCTCCAATTTATGATGATTATAATGATAGTAGCCTTTTGGTGCCACCTGTTATGGAGGATAAATTTGATTATGATTACAATATGCCTCCTATATTTGATGATGAGAATAATGATGATAGCTACTTTGTTGAATTTGCTCCCACTACAACTACTAAAATTGATTATGCTATTGTGCAGAGTAATAATTTTATGCATATAGCTCATGATAAGAATGTTTCATTTGATAGTTATATTGTTGAATTTGCTCATGATGCTACTGGACATTATTATGAGAGAGGAAAATATGGTTGTAGAAATTTTCATGTTACTAAAACACCTCTCTTTTTGCTGAAAATCTTGAAGCTGCACTTGTTTTATCTTTCTATGCTTGTTGCATTATGCTTCTTGAATTTATTTATTTACAAGAATCCTTTGCATAGGAAGTGGGTTAGACTTAAATGTGTTTTTAATTTGCTTCTTGATGCTCTCTTTTGCTTCAACTCCTATTTCTTGCGAGTGCATCATTAAAACTGCTGAGCCCATCTTAATGGCTATAAAGGAAGCAACTTCTTGGGAGATAACCCATGTGTTTTTTTTACTACATTACTTTTGTTTTATATTTGAGTCTTGGAAGTTGTTACTACTGTAGCAACCTCTCCTTATCTTAGTTTTGTTGCATTGTTGTGCCAAGTAAAGTCTTTGATAGTAAGGTTCATACTAGATTTGGATTACTGCGCAGAAACAGATTTCTTGCTGTCACGAATCTGGGCCTAATTCTCTGTAGGTAACTCAGAAAATTATGCCAATTTACGTGAGTGATCCTCAGATATGTACGCAACTTTCATTCAGTTTGAGAATTTTCATTTGAGCAAGTCTGGTGCCTCAATAAAATTCGTCTTTACGGACTGTTCTGTTTTGACAGATTCTGCCTTTTATTTCGCATTGCCTCTTTTGCTATGTTGGATGGATTTCTTTGTTCCATTAACTTTCAGAAGCTTTGTGCAATGTCCAGAAGTGTTAAGAATGATTGTGTCACCTCTGAACATGTGAATTTTTGATTATGCACTAACCCTCTAATGAGTTTGTTTCGAGTTTGGTGTGGAGGAAGTTTTCAAGGGTCAAGAGAGGAGGATGATACAATATGATCAAGAAGAGTGAAAGCTCTAAGCTTGGGGATGCCCCGGTGGTTCATCCCTGCATATTTCAAGAGGACTCAAGCATCTAAGCTTGGGGATGCCCAAGGCATCCCCTTCTTCATCGACAACATTATCAGGTTCCTTCTCTTGAAACTATATTTTTATTCGGTCACATCTTGTGTACTTTGCTTGGAGCGTCTGTATGTTTTTGTTTTTGTTTTTGTTTGAATAAATGCTTGTGTGGGAGAGAGACACGCTCCGCTGGTTCATATGAACACATGTGTTCTTAGCTTTTAATGTTCATGGCGAAGGTTGAAAACTGCTTCGTTCATTGTTATTCGGTTGGTTTAGGAAATGTTGCATGTGGTAGTGGTATAATGAAACACTTGCATAATCTTGTAGATCATTGAGCTTTGATAACTTGATTCTTTGCAAATGTTTTGAGGTATTTAGATGGTAAAGCTTGCTGGATGAATAAGTTAAAATTAGTAGTGGATTGTTGTCTTTAAAGCTTGTGCCGCACTACAAACTCTATTTAAATAGTTGAAGGTGTAGTTGGACTTGATAGCTTTTCATGTCTGAGAGTTCATCGTAATAACTAAGTTGTGCTGAAGGTCGAGGGAGCTAGCGGGGTACTTGTGCCACCGTGAACGGCCCTCCTTGGAGTAAATTTTAATCATGCTCTTAATGATGAACCTGCTAGTTGTTTGCAATAAGCTTGTGAGTTCTTTTTGACTAATGTTAAGCTACGGTTTTTGGCACTTCCACCATCCAAATTTGCTAGCCTCTTCGGTACTGTGCATTGCCTTTTGCTCACATTGAGAATTGTGCATACTTCGCCGGTACATCCAAACCCGTGGGAGGACTTTCTCTTGTCCTCCTACACATAAGCCCATACATCTCCTCAAAACAGCCACCATACCTACCTACCACAGCATTTCCATAGCTGTTCCGAGATATATTGCCATGCAACATCCATTTTACATTACATGTCATGTTGTCATTTATTATTTATATATTGCTTTGCATGATCATATAAAGCTGATGTGTGGTTTACCCATGTTACGCTAGATCATTTCACATCCTGCTACACTAGCAGAGGCATACAGTTTCATACATCATGTTTTATTCATTATGAGTTATTTGTACCAAAAAGTGTGTTGTCATATTAGGATGTTGCCCCTAAAAGTGAAAAGAGCCATGGAGGCCATCAAAAAGAGAAAAAGAAAAGAAAGAAAAAAATAGAAAAGAAAAAAGAAAAGAAAAAAGAGAATAAAGAAAAAGGGGGCAGCATTACTATCTTTTATCCACACTTGTGCTCATGTTTTAGCACCTGCAGTATTCATAGTCATCATTTGTGCTCATGTTTAGCACCTATATTCCATATGAGAGAGTTTTCATGTTTTACTAGTATAACTATGTGGGGAATTTACACTATAGAACTTGGGTTGTATATTCCAATGATGAGCCTCCTCAAAAGTGCTCTAGGTCTTCGTGAGCAATCAAGTTGGATGCACCCCCACTAGTTCCATTGGAGAGCTTTCATACACATATAACTCTATGTGTATCCGTTGCACGGCAATCACTACTCCTTGCATAGCTTCGATCATAAGGCTTCCTCTTGTCTAATGGTCACTTATAGCTTTGCAAGCCTTTCTTCCATTTGGCCTTCCAAACCCCCATTAACGTTCTTTATGCCATAACATCCTGGTGCTAATACCAAATGCTTGCGCTCACCAGTTGAGTAGACTTCGAAACAGTTGATTCATGACGTTCATGTTTATGTTTACTTGACTGAATCCTTCTTATGTTGTGAAAATTTACTTGATGCTTGGGACGAAGGATAGAACTTCTACACTGAATACTTAACACATCTTTAATGAACTTTGTACGGTTTCATGTCTTTGAAGCAATAGTTCATGAAAACTTCTAGCTTATTTAACTCTTGCATTATCATCTCTTATATCAATATAGACATTTGCTTTGAGTGATTTGATCTCAGTTCATATGCTTTACATTATTATTGGATCAAGATTATGTTGGTAGCATGTCACTTCAGAAATTATCTTTGTTATCGTTTACCTACTCGGGGACGAGTAGGAACTAAGCTTGGGGATGCTGATACGTCTCCGACGTATCGATAATTTCTTATGTTCCATGCTTGTTTTATGACAATACCTACATGTTTTGTTCACACTTTATGATGATTTTATGCGTTTTCCGGAACTAACCTATCGACGAGATGCCGAAGTGCCAGTTCCTGTTTTCTGCTGTTTTTGGTTTCAGAAATCCTAGTAAGGAAATATTCTCGGAATTGGACGAAATCAACGCCCAGCATCTTAGAATTCCACGAAGCTTCCAGAACACCCGAGAGGGACCAGAGGAGGGCCACAGGGGGCCCACACATGTGGCTGGCGCGGCCCAGGCCTTGGCCGCGCCGCCCTACTGTGTGGCGGCTCCGTACCCCCTCCGACTCCGCCTCTTCGCCTATTTAAAGGTCCCTGACCTAAAACTTCGATACGGAAAAGCCACGGTACGAGAAACCTTCCAGAGCCGCCGCCATCGTGAAGCCAAGATCTGGGGGACAGGAGTCTCTGTTCCGGCACGCCGCCGGGACAGGGAAGTGCCCTCGGAAGGCTTCTCCATCGACACCACCACCATCTTCATCACCGCTGCTGTCTCCCATGAGGGGGGAGTAGTTCTCCATCGAGGCTAAGGGTTGTACCGGTAGCTATGTGGTTAATCTCTCTTCCTATGTACTTCAATACAATGATCTCATGAGCTGCCTTACATGATTGAGATTCATATGAGTTTTGTATCACTATTCATCTATGTGTTACTCTAGTGATATCATTAAAGTACTCTATTCCTCCTGCACGGTGTAAAGGTGACAGTGTGTGCATCGTGTAGTACTTGGCGTAGGTTATGATTATGATCTCTTGTAGATTATGAAGTTAATTATTGCTATGATAGTATTGATGTGATCTATGCCTCCTTCATAGTGTGATGGTGACAGTGTGCATGCTATGTTAGTACTTGGTGTAGTTGTGTTGATCTATCATGCGCTCTAAGGTTATTTAAACATGAATATCGAATATTGTGGAGCTTGTTAACTCCGGCATTGAGGGTTCGTGTAATCCTACACAATTAGTGGTGTTCATCATCCAACAAGAGAGTGTAGAGTATAGCATTTATCTATTCTGTTATGTGATCAATGTTGAGAGTGTCCACTAGTGAAAGTATAATCCCTAGGCCTTGTTTCCAAATACTGCAATCATCGCTTGTTTACTGTTCTACTGCATCTGTACTGCCTGCAATATTACCACCATCAACCACACGCTAGTTGTAGCATCAAGTATTTTCTGGCGCCGTTACTGCTGCTCATATATTCATACCACCTGTATTTCACTATCTCTTCGCCGAACTAGTGCACCTATACATCTGACAAGTGTATTAGGTGTGTTGGGGACACAAGAGACTTCTTGCTTTGTGGTTGCAGGGTTGCATGAGAGGGATATCTTTGACCTCTTCCTCCCTGAGTTCGATAAACCTTGGGTGATCCACTTAAGGGAAAGTTGCTGCTGTTCTACAAACCTCTGCTCTTGGAGGCCCAACACTGTCTACAAGAATAGAAGCACCCGTAGACATCAGTCGCGAGGCAATATTTCAAGAGGTTGTGAAAATCTGTTGAAAACATGTGTTTTCTGCATGACTGGTAGTACCGGTGTTGGGAGTGGTAGTACCGCTACCACCTTCAACACCCGGTACACACCAGCTAGAACATTTGTGACGGTACTACTGCTTCTCCCGCGGAACCGGTACTACCGCTGGCGGTACCGGCCAAGTGTCCTGAGCTACTGGAAAATCTTTAGTACCAGAGCAGTACCGAGACCTGCACAACCGCTTGATTCACTCTTCCGAGTGAATCACGGTAGTACCGGTCGCGGTACCGGTCCGGTACTATTACAAGTTCCTCACGTGCGGAACTACCGGAGGTAGTACCACCTTGGTACCGCCCTGGAGCCAGTACCCGAACTACCTAGACAGGTACCGCGAGCGCTACCAGGACCGGTAGTACCGATCAGGCGGCATGTGCCCTAAGTTGGGTATCAACTGTCACAATGACCCACTAGTACCTCGTGCGGGATGAGAGGAACGGCTGGATTTTGAACGCCCCCTATATAAAGGGGTCTTCTTCCCCAGCTCGCCCAAGCATATGTTCACTCTCTCTCCTCCATTTTTGCGGAGCTCAAATATTGAGGATCTCCTTCCATAGCAAATCAATCAAACCCATATTTTTAGGAGTGAAGGAGGAGGTCCCGATCTACACTTCCACCAAGAAAGATTTCGCCAATCCCAGCCAATCCTTTGTGGATCTTGTAACCCTAGGATTCCTTTTGTGGGATCCCTTGAGATGAGCCCGTATGGAGGCTAGCTTGGTGTTGTACTATCCCTACACGGTGTTGGGATCCTCTGGCTGTTGTGGAGCTTCCCCAACCTTGTGTGAAGGAACTGCCGCCTCAACCGGCCTAGATAGTGGAGAAGTGAATAAACCATTGTGGGGTGTTCATGAGGAATAAGGTGACGCCTTCGTGGCGGTTGGTACCTTTGTGGTCAACACCTCCTCAACATAGACGTACCTCCTTTTGTGGAGGGAACTACAGTAAACACATCATGCATCGTCTACACTACCGTCTGCCTGGTTGTCTCGCTTCCCTTATACTTGCTTGTTACTTGTTCTATTTGCTTGTGTGCATTGCATCATTGTAGGAACACCTTACCATTGAAAAACACTCACCTTTACATCCTGCTTCCGTCTAAAATTGAAAAAGCCTAAAACTTACATAGCTCCTATTCACCAGCACCCTCAAGTCGCGCCTCTATACACATTCAACAAGTACTTAAGAATGGGGTATATATATGATATGCATCTATCAATACATCTTACACATAATAGGTTCCAATATCATATATCAAATCATAGAATAAAGATCCACCACAAACATGCTCAAATCCTTCACTCTCAAGTCTCAAATTCCAACAAAGCTACTAAAACTATTCGGGAATAAGAGGGGAAGAACAAATTGGAGGAGGAACAACAAATTTCTCCAAGATCCAGATCTAGTGGATTCCCTCACAAAGATGGGATTTTGATTGGTAGGATCGTAGATCTAGATTTCTTCTCTCTTTCCCTAAAATGGGTCCAAGAATCATGGAGGGATTGAGGATAAAGATAAAGCTACTCAAGATCAACAATGGAAGAGAGAGAAAATGAATAGTAACAACCCATGGGGAAGAAGGGGCCTTTTTTAAGTTTTTATATGTCCCTCCACGAAATCTGACCATTAGAGCCATTTTACACCAGAGACTCTGGCCTTCAGGGCCAGAGAGCAAGGCACACTTGGAAACAAAGAAAAAAGGGTTCGTACTAGAGTCTCCGGCCCCTCGATGCCAGAGCCTCCGGCCCTGGAAAAGACAGAAAAAACTGAAATGAACATAACTTAAGCATCCGAACTCCGATTTTGATGAGATCGACAAGATAATGTAGAGAAAAATCATATTAAAACAAAGGATGGTACAACTAAATGAAGAACGACTTAACCTATCTACAAGAGACAAACAGGTAAAACCTTCAACATCGAAAATGCAACAACTTGAGTTAAAGAACTCTGATTAGGTGAAACCAATTTTGTTCGAAATAGGATGACAAGAGATACCCCAAAAAGAGTTAAAAACTTAAGAACAAGTGGATTATATTTTTCCATGAACTTAGAGGTGGAACCTCTCAATACGAAGAACCGGGAAAAACTCCAATATCGAAAATGCAACAAGTATTTCATGTGAAATCCGTTTTCGATTAAGTGTAGAGCTTGTCATGATAAAAAGGAAAATCTCTAAAACACCATATGTATAAGATCCAAATAACAACAAATAAATATGATGCAAGAATGCAAAGGTTTGACATCTCTTTGAAGGATATGATTTAGTTGCTCGCTTGAGAGCTCCCTTGATAGTACGACAACTAACCTATAAACCGGCCTCCCAACTAAACCACCAGACCGGTAATAAAGAAACTCTATCAAGAACAAACCTTAACATTGCACATTCCACTTGAGCTATATTATGACGATCTTGACCGCAACAAGATGAAACACCTTTATTGATTGTTGTTGCTTGATGAAGTATTGCAGATTGCTCCCCGATAGTCCACTATGGGAGACCTTATTATCTGGGAATTTTCACATATCCATGATCACCATATGGATGGAAAGCTTCAAGCTCGTGATTCCCTCGGGATGGCTCATCTTGAACTTGCACATTGTTTCCTACTTCTTCATCTTATTGATCTCTTGAAGATACACATGAGAGCTCACTCAATCTTCTTCTTCAAGACATACTTGTCACTTGATTTTCTTCTTTCAACCTTGAAGCCAACATATGGTTCAAGCATTTCTATGAATAAATCCTACAAATATAACTCAAAGCAAACATTAATCCATAGGGATTGTCATTAATTACCAAAACCACACACGGAGGGCTCCATGCACTTTCAACTATGCCCACCCCACACACCGATGTTTGAATCCATCTCCCCTATCTTATTTCCATCAAATGAGCATATTTGAGAATACCCCTAAGGGAAATCACATTGAAAATCCGGTCATTCGCTATTTGTACGATGTTATTGCTGACAGCTTCCTGACACGTGCTAACTATGCAAGAGTCAATGGGGATGACATGATCATCCTTGCCAAAGTTGTCATCCCAAACTGTAACATGATGCCAAACTTGGGGACAATTCTTCTATTCCACCTTGAACGCCAAGCTCATCAAGCTTGTGACTGCATCACCTGTGGAGGTATTCCAACCGTGTTGCCACCACCCTTGCTATCAATGTAAGTGGGTTGCGACCTTTGCATGACGAGAGACGGGTTTTTTATACAACCCTTCGAGTTGTTGGCATGCTTTATAAAAAGCGAGGTTCTTTCTTTGTTCATATTCCGGGAGCAGAGCGCTTTCTACGTGTTCCTTTACCTAACAACCTATTCTCCCTTCAGGATAGTCGACTCCATTATGTTGAGCATGAAGAAAAAGAGGAACCGTACCTTGACGAAGCCAATGAGGAAGAGATGGAAGAAATTGAGGCCGGCGTTGAGCTCCCGGTTGAAGTAGTCCACATCCTCGAGGTAACCCGCGCAGCGGCGCGGGTGGAACTCCCATAGTCCTAAAGGTGACCCAGTTGTAGGAGTTGAGGGCGTAAGGCGGATCGTCGTGTGGAACCAGCGACGGGATGAATCGGCGGCGGAGGATCTCATCATGGCACTCGTGCAGCACTGGCGCATGCCGGGAGTTGAGGTACCAGTCGCCCGACAGGCTTACATCCCGCCAGGGCGCCGACTGGTTCCCGTCTAGCACGTGAAGTCCACCGGGACATAGTGGCACTTCCGCGCTTTCTTCTTGCCGCCCCGGGACGAGCGGGCCTCGTGGTCATACTTCATCTCGCGGAACTGACAACCCTTGCCCATGGCGCTGGTGCTCGATGGATTTTTTGGGTGCGGGCATCAACGAGGTTGGTAGCTATTGGCGAAGGGGTGGCCACAACCAAGGTAGCCTGTTCCACTTACAAGGGCCAGGGCGTTGCCTCACCTTCAATGCCTACCGTAGATGCCCAAGTGCCACGCGTGGAAGGCGGGGCAACTCCATCAGTCTGTCCGGGCACAAAAAACCGAAACCGAAGACCGAAGCCGAAATAACCGGGACCGAAACCAAAATACAAGAAATTTTGGTGTTCGGTCATGCAATCGGTCTTGCCTAGTAACTGACCGAAATAATCCAGTACTGCTCGGTTGTGCCGAGCGAACGACCGAAGCGACCGATAATTTCAGCCCAACAACCCATCTATATTTTTCTAGCTCCACTCCAGGCCTCTTCTCACTAAGCTACAAAGTAATGCTACCAGTGGTGGTAGTAAATCTGAGCTTGATAAATACCTTGCTGAAGATTGTGAAGATCCCCAGACAAAACTAGACATCCTAGCATGGTGGAGCGTGAATTCATCAAGGTTTCCAACCCTGGGGAAGATGGCTCGTGATATCTTGGCAGTTCCCATCTCAACATCTCAACAGTGGCTTCGGAGTCTTCCTTCAGCACAAGTGGACGCATACTTGATGACTTCAGGACATCTCTTATTCCATTCATGATACAAGCTTTAGTGTGTACACAAGATTGGTTGAGACGCTCCACTGACCCGTCGACATCCAAGAGGACATGGAGGCATTACAAGAGCTAGAAAATGGTATGATTTGATGCCTATGTGCCATCTAATTAACATACGGTAGATGCCCATCTCATTTACATACTACTCCTGCCCTGTTGTTTACATAAAATTATTCATATGACATCTTATTTACATACTACTAATGCCCATATTATTTATATACAATCAATCATCTTATTTACATACTATTGTTGCCCATTTTATTTATGTACAACCAGAGTTGCTTGAAGAACTTGGTGACAAAGGGAAAGAGAAGTGCAAGGCTGATGCTGCTGCATCCCCAGCCGTGGGAAAGTCAAGCAAAGTCCACTAACAAGTGCAACAACTCTATGTTATATATGTTCTATTGTGCCTGTCATCCGTAAGATGTTATTTGTCAAGTTGTGAGTTGTGAGTGTGAGACTATGAGATTGAGACTTGCTATTTGTTGTAAGAATTAATGTTCTCTTATTTGTTTTGAATTATAAACCGCTATCTGTGAGCTGCTGCCATTTCCTGTTGCTCTACTGTAACGTGTTGTGAACTTGTGATAGACGGTTAGTTTTCTCATTTGTGTGCTCCCATTTTTATGTACATGTGCTATCAGCCTGCCATGTTGTGCTAGTTTATTCTTCTTCTAGAAATTATGAAGTGAAATGCCTGAAATAATAACTTGTTGTGCTTCCATTTCTTATATATATATATATATATATATATATATATATATATATATATATATATATATATATATATATATATATATATATATATATTATACACTTTCTCTATTCGGTCTATATGATCATGACCAAAGACCGGATCGAAAAGACCGAAAACCGAATACAGAAAGCCCGGAAAGACCAAACGTATTTTGGGTAGCATTTATGGATGATCGAAATTTGTGAAGACCGAAAAGTTGGACCGAGCAAACCAAACAGACCGAACGCCCGGGTAGAGCCATCATTGTGACGCCGAATGGTGAAACTGTATCATCCATCGGTACTGACGCCTAAAAGGAGAAACACGTGATCGGTGGCAGGCGGGTGATACGTCTCCAACGCATCTATAATTTCTGATGTTCCATGCTTGTTTTATGACAATACCTACATGTTTTATACACACTTTATGATGATTTTATGCATTGTACGGAACTAACCTATTGACGAGATGCCGAAGTGCTAGTTCCTGTTTTCTGCTGTTTTTGGTTTCAGAAATCCTAGTAAGGAAATATTCTCGGAATTGGATGAAATCAACGCCCAGTATCTTATAATTCCACGAAGCTTCCAGAACACCGAAGAGGGGCCAGAGGAGAGGCCCAGGGCCACCACACGTGGTGGCGGCGCGGCCCAGGGGGCGCGCCCCCTGTTGTCTGGCTGCCCCGTAGCCCCTCCGACTCCGACTCTCCGCCTATAAAAGCCTTCCTGACCTAAAAACTTCGGGGGAATAAGCCACGGTACGAGAAACCTTCCAGAGCCGCCGCCATCGTGAAGCCAAGATCTGGGGGACAGAAGTCTCTATTCCGGCACCCTGCCGGGACGGGGAAGTGCCCCCGGAAGGCATCTCCACCATCACCACCGCCATCTTCATCACCGCTGCTGTCTCCCATGAGGAGGGAGTAGTTCTCCATCGAGGCTAAGGGTTGTACCGGTAGCTATGTGGTTAATCTCTCTCCCATGTACTTCAATACAATGATTTCATGAGCTGCCTTACATGATTTAGATTCATATGATGAGCTTTGTATCACTATTAATCTATGTGCTACTCTAGTGATGTTATTAAAGTACTCTATTCCTCCTCCATGATGTAATGGTGACAGTGTGTGCATCATGTAGTACTTGGCGTAATTTATGATTGTAATCTCTTGTAGATTATGGAGTTAACTATTACTATGATAGTATTGATGTGATCTATTCCTCCTTTCATAGCCTGATGGTGACAGTGTGCATGCTATGTTAGTACTCGGTATAATTGCGTTGGTCTATCATGCACTCTAAGGTTACTTAAATATGAACATCGATTGTTGTGGAGCTTGTTAACTCCGGCATTGAGGTGCTCTTGTAGCCCTACACAATTAATGGTGTTCATCATCCAACAAGAGAGTGTAGAGTGGTTTTATTATGTGATCAATGTTGAGAGTGTCCACTAGTGAAAGTACGATCCCTAGGCCTTGTTTCCAAATACTGCAATCATCGCTTATTTACTGTTCTACTGCATCTTTACTTCCTGTAATATTACCACCATCAACTGCACGCCAGCAAGCTATTTTCTGGCACCGTTATTACCACTCATATTCATACATACCACTTGTATTTCACTATCTCTTCGCCGAACTAGTGCACCTATACATCTGACAAGTGTATTAGGTGTGTTGGGGACACAAGAGACTTCTTGTATCGTGATTGTAGGGTTGCTTGAGAGGGATATCTTTGACCTCTTCCTCCCTAAGTTCGATAAACCTTGGGTGATCCACTTAAGGGAAAACTTGCTGCTGTTCTACAAACCTCTGCTCTTGGAGGCCCAACACTGTCTACCGGAAAAGAAGCCAACAGTAGACATCAAGTTATTTTCTGGCGCCGTTGCCAGGGAGGAAAGGTAAAAGGCATTCACACTCCGGTCCCAGGTAACTAAGTTATTTTCTGGCGCCGTTGTAAGTGCTCGAACCTATTTCCTTTAGATCCTGCAATTGCATCATTTTGTTTCTTGTTTTTCACTAGCTAGGCATAATGGAAAGTAATAGTGAGCTTTTTAAGTTATTTCCTGAGCTAAGACAAGGATTGTTTGCTGCGAAAATTAAAAAACCTATGGAATCTTATTTGCATGCTAGTAGCATTAATATTAGTATGAACGCTTTGAACACCATTGTTGCTAATGATATGGAAAATTCTAAGCTTGGGGAAGCTGGTTTTGATGAGCATGATATTTTTAGTCCCCCAAGCATTGAGGAGAAAATTTTCTTTGATGATACTTTGCCTCTTATTTATGATGATTATAATGATAGTAGTCTTTTGGTGCTGCCTACTATGGAGAGTAAATTTTATTATGATTATACTATGCCTCCTACACTTGATGAGAATAATAATGATAGCTACTTTGTTGAATTTGCTCCCACTACAATTAATAAGAATGACTATGCTTATGTTGGGAGTAGTAATAATTTTATGCATGAAGCTCATAATAAGAATGTTTCATTTGATAGTTATATTGTTGAGTTTGTTCATGATGCTACTGAAAATATTTATGAGAGAGGAAAATATGGTTGTAGAAGTTTTCATGTTACTAAAACACCTCTCTATATGCTGAAATTTTTGAAATTACACTTGTTTTATCTTTCTATGCTTGTTGCATTATGCTTCATGAATTTATTTGTGTACAAGATTCCTTTTCATAGAAAGTGGGTTAGGCTTAAATTTGTTTTTAATTTGCTTATTGATGCTCTCTTTTGCTTCAACTCTTATTTCTTGGGAGTGCATCATTAAAATTGCTGAGCCCATCTTAATGGCTATAAACAAAGCACTTCTTGGGAGATAACCCATGTTTTTATTTTACTACAGTAATTTTGTTTTATATTTGAGTCTTGGAAGTTGTTACTACTGTAGCAACCTCTCCTTATCTTATTTTATTGCATTGTTGTGCTAAGTGAAGTCTTTGATAGTAAGGTTCATACCAGATTTAGATTTCTGCGCAGAAACAGATTTCTTGCTGTCACGAATTTGGGCAGGGTTCTCTGTAGGAAACTCAGAAAAATCTGCCAATTTACGTGAGTGATCCTCAGATATGTACGCAACTTTCATTAGTTTTGAGTTTTCTCATCTGAGCAAATCTGGTGCACCTAAAAAATTCGTCTTTACAGACTGTTCTGTTTTGACAGATTCTGCCTTTTATTTCGCATTGCCTGTTTTGCTATGTTTGATGGATTTCTTTGTCCCATTAACTTTCAGAAGCTTTGTGCAATGTCCAGAAGTGTTAAGAATGATTGTGTCACCTCTGAACATGTGAATTTTTGATTATGCACTAACCCTCTAATGAGTTTGTTTTGAGTTTGGTGTGGAGGAATTTTTCAAGGATCAAGAGAGGAGGATGATACATGATCAAGACGAGTGAAAAGTCTAAGCTTGGGGATGCCCCCGTGGTTCATCCCTGCATATTTCAAGAAGACTCAAGCGTCTAAGCTTGGAGATGCCCAAGGCATCCCCTTCTTCATCAACAAATTATTAGGTTTCCTCTATTGAAACTATATTTTTATTCGGCCACATCTTATGTACTTTACTTGGAGCGTCTGTGTGTTTTATTTTCGTTTTGTTATTTTCATTCTCTGAATAAATGCTTGTGTGGGAGAGAGACACGCTCTGCTGGTTCATATGAAAACATGTGTTCTTAGCTTTTAATGTTCATGGCGAAGGTTGAAACTGCTTCGTTAATTGTTATATGGTTGGAAACAGAAAATGCTACATGTGGTAATTGGTATAATGTCTTGAATAATTTGATACTTGGCAATTGTTGTGCTCATATAGATCATGTTTAAGCTCTTGCATCATGTACTTTGCACCTATTAGTGAAGAAATACTGTAGAGCTTGTTGACATTTGGTTTGCATGATTGGTCTCTCTAAGGTCTAGATATTTTCTGGTAAAGGTGTTTGAACAACAAGGAAGACAGTGTAGAGTCTTATAATGCTTGCAATATGTTCTTATGTAAGTTTTGCTGTACCGGTTCATACTTGTGTTTGCTTCAAACAACCTTGCTAGCCTAAGCCTTGTATTGAGAGGGATTACTTCTCATGCATCCAAAATCCTTGAGCCAAATACTATGCCATTTGTGTCCACCATACCTACCTACTACATGGTATTTCTCTGCCATTCCAAAGTAAATTGCTTGAGTGCTACATTTAAAATTCCATTTTTTGTCTTTGCAATATATAGCTCATGGGAAAAATAGCTTAAAAACTATTGTGGTATTGAATATGTACTTATGTATCTTATTTCTTATTAAGTTGCTTGTTGTGCGATAACCATGTTCCTGGGGACGCCATCAACTATTCTTTGTTGAATATCATGTGAGTTGCTATGCATGTTCGTCTTGTCTGAAGTAAGGGTGATTTATCATGAGTTCAATGGTTTGAGTATGCATATTGTTAGAGAAGAACATTGGGCCGCTAACTAAAGCCATGATCCATGGTGGAAGTTTCAGTTTTGGACAACAATCCTCAATCTCTTATGAGAATATTGTCTGTTGTTGAATGCTTATGCATTAAAGAGGAGTCCATTATCTGTTGTCTATGTTGTCCCGGTATGGATGTCTAAGTTGAGAATAATCAAAAGCGAGAAATCCAATGCGAGTTTTCTCCTTAGACCTTTGTACAGGCGGCATAGAGGTACCCCTTTGTGATACTTGGTTAAAACATATGTATTGCGATGATAATCCATGTAAATCCGAGCTAATTAGGACAAGGTGCGGGCACTATTGGTATACTATGCATGAGGCTTGCAACTTATAAGATATCTTATACATAACACATATGCTTTATTACTACCGTTGACAAAATTGTTTCTTGTTTTCAAAATAAAAGGTCTAGCACAAATATAGCAATCTATGCTTCCCTTTGCGAAGGGCCATTCTTCTACTTTTATGTTGAGTCAGTTTGCCTACTTCTTTCTATCTTAGAAGCAAACACTTGTGTTAACTGTGCATTGATTCTTACATGTTTACCTATTGCATTCATCATATTACTTTGTATTGACAATTATCCATGAGATATGCATGTTGAAGTTGAAAGCAACCGCTGAAACTTATATCTTCCTTTGTGTTGCTCCAATGCCTTTACTTTGAATCTATTGCTTTATGAGTTAACTCTTATGCAAGACTTATTGATGCTTGTCTTGAAAGTACTATTCATGAAAAGTCTTTGCAATATGATTCAGTTGTTTAATCATTATCTTTATCATTGCTTTGAATCGCTGCATTCATCTCATATGCTTTACATCATTATTGGATCAAGATTGTGTTGGTAGCATGTCACTTCACAAATTATCTTTGTTATCGTTTACCTACTCGAGGACGAGTAGGAACTACGCTTGGGGATGCTGATACGTCTCCAACGTATCTATAATTTCTGATGTTCCATGCTTGTTTTATGACAATACCTACATGTTTTATACACACTTTATGATGATTTTATGCATTTTCCGGAACTAACCTATTGACGAGATGCCGAAGTGCCAGTTCCTGTTTTCTGCTGTTTTTGGTTTCAGAAATCCTAGTAAGGAAATATTCTCGGAATTGGACGAAATCAACGCCCAGTATCTTATAATTCCACGAAGCTTCCAGAACACCGAAGAGGGGCCAGAGGAGAGGCCCAGGGCCACCACACGTGGTGGCGGCGCGGCCCAGGGGGCGCGCCCCCCTGTTGTCTGGCTGCCCCGTAGCCCCTCCGACTCCGACTCTTCGCCTATAAAAGCCTTCCTGACCTAAAAACTTCGGGGGAATAAGCCACGGTACGAGAAACCTTCCAGAGCCTCCGCCATCGCGAAGCCAAGATCTGGGGGACAGAAGTCTCTGTTCCGGCGCCCTGCCGGGACGGGGAAGTGCCCCCGGAAGGCATCTCCACCATCACCACCGCCATCTTCATCACCGCTGTTGTCTCCCATGAGGAGGGAGTAGTTCTCCATCGAGGCTAAGGGCTGTACCGGTAGCTATGTGGCTAATCTCTCTCCCATGTACTTCAATACAATCATCTCATGAGCTGCCTTACATGATTGAGATTCATATGATGAGCTTTGTATCACTATTAATCTATGTGCTACTCTAGTGATGTTATTAAAGTACTTTATTCCTCCTCCATGATATAATGGTGACAGTGTGTGCATCATGTAGTACTTGGCGTAGTTTATGATTGTAATCTCTTGTAGATTATGGAGTTAACTATTACTATGATAATATTGATGTGATCTATTCCTCCTTTCATAGCCTGATGGTGACAGTGTGCATGCTATGTTAGTACTCGGTATAATTGCGTTGGTCTATCATGCACTCTAAGGTTACTTAAATATGAACATCGACTGTTGTGGAGCTTGTTAACTCCAGCATTGAGGTGCTCTTGTAGCCCTACACAATTAATGGTGTTCATCATCCAACAAGAGAGTGTAGAGTGGTTTTATTATGTGATCAATGTTGAGAGTGTCCACTAGTGAAAGTATGATCCCTAGGCCTTATTTCCAAATACTGCAATCATCGCTTATTTACTGTTCTACTGCATCTTTACTTCCTGCAATATTACCACCATCAACTGCACGCCAGCAAGCTATTTTCTGGTGCCGTTATTACCACTCATATTCATCCATACCACTTGTATTTCATTATCTCTTCGCCGAACTAGTGCACCTATACATCTAACAAGTGTATTAGGTGTGTTGGGGACACAAGAGACTTCTTGTATCGTGATTGCAGGGTTGCTTGAGAGGGATATCTTTGACCTCTTCCTCCCTGAGTTCGATAAACCTTGGGTGATCCACTTAAGGGAAAACTTGCTGCCGTTCTACAAACCTCTGCTCTTAGAGGCCCAACACTATCTACAGGAAAAGAAGCCAGCAGTAGACATCAGCGGGCTCGACGAGAATGGGATTGCATTATAAGGGCATCTCGAATGGGGTGACACAAACGGACGCTGAGCGACCGTTTGCGTCCGCCGGGCCGAAAAATGCGTCTGATACCACCTCCAGCGGGGCGACTCAAAGTGACTGGGCCGTCTTCGGCGACGCAAACCTGGCCCAAATATGCGCCTCGGATGCGTCTCTGCGGACGTTATACAGACGCGCTCAGTGTCCACTCGCGTCTGGTGGACGTTTCGTCGGGCTCGCCTAGCAGCGACCCTGCGTCGATGCGTCTTCCCAGGCGCGTCAGCGACTGGCGCCGCTGCGTCGCTTCGGCAGTCTACGCCACGTTAATGGCGATGCCTCGGCTGCCGAGCGGCCGCCGCCCACCTTCACCAACGGAGTAATGGCGACGCCACGCATCCCGCGGCCGTCGCCTGCCTTCAGCATATATAAAGAGGGCGCGCGTTCTTCTTCCTCATTCACTCCTCCAAACAAACTCTAGCCGCCACAAGCTCCACCGTAGCACCGCCTAGATCTTCATGCGATGCAGCCAGGCCCGCGAGGAAATCCATGGCGGGTCTTGGTGGCCGGCGAGGCAGTCGAGACCGCGGGCCTGGGCGCCTGATACGTCCATTTTGCATCACTATTTTGTATCATAATTTGCTGTTATTCATTGATATATTTCATATTTGGAGATGATACTTATGTTATTTCATCTATTTTGCATGTTTCATGATTATTGGAGGATCGCGCATCGGAGTCAGGATTCTGCTGGAAAAAGCACCGTCAGAATGCAATATTTCGGAAGATCAACAATTGACGGAATTTATATGAAAAATCCTATTTTTCCAGAAGACGAAGGGAGCCAGAAGGGGGAGCCGAGGAGGGCTGCCATGGGCCCACCTCACAGGCCGGTGCGGCCCAAGGCCTGGCCGCGCCGCCTTGTGGGGAGGGGGCCCACAGCCCCCTCTGGCCTCCTCTCCTTCGCGTATTTCTTCGTCCCGAAAACCTAAGCTCCAGGGGGACAGTCGCGAAGAGTCACAGCCGCCTCTGCGAGGCGGAGAACACCAGAGAGAAAAGATCTCCCCGGCAGGCTGAGATCCGCCGGGGAAATTCCCTCCCGGAGGGGGAAATCGACGCCATCGTCACCGTCATCGAGCTGGACATCATCTCCATCACCATCATCATCATCTCCATCATCATCACCGCCGTCTCCACCGCTGCACATCATCACCGCTGTAACGATTTGGGTTGAATCTTGATTGTTGATAGGGGAAACTCTCCCGGTATTGATTTCTACTTGTTATTGATGCTATTGAGTGAAACCATTGAACCAAGGTTTATGTTCAGATTGTTATTCATCGTCATATCACCTCTGATCATGTTCCATATGATGTCTCGTGAGTAGTTCGTCTAGTTCTAGAGGACATGGGTGAAGTCTAAATGTTAGTAGTGAAGTATGGTTGAGTAATATTCAATGTTATGATATTTAAGTTGTGGTGTTATTCTTCTAGTGGTGTCATGTGAACGTCGACTACATGATACTTCACCTTTATGGGCCTAGGGGAATACATCTTGTACTCGTTTGCTAATTGCGGGGTTGCCGGAGTGACAGAAACCTGAACCCCCGTTGGTATATCGATGCAGGAGGGATAGCAGGATCTCAGAGTTTAAGGCTGTGGTTAGATTTATCTTAATTACTTTCTTGTAGTTGCGGATGCTTGCAAGGGGTATAATCACAAGTATGTATTAGTCCTAGGAAGGGCGGGGCATTAGCATAGGTTCACCCACACAACACTTATCAAAACAATGAAGATTAATTAGCTATATGTAGCGAAAGCACTAGACTAAAATCCCGTGTGTCCTCAAGAACGTTTGGTCATTATAAGTAAACAAACCGGCTTGTCCTTGGTGCTAAAAAGGATTAGGCCACTCGCTGCAATTGTTACTCTCGCACTTTACTTACTCGTACTTTATTCATCTGCTACATCAAAATCCCCTGAATACTTGTCTGTGAGCATTTACAGTGAATCCTTCATCGAAACTGCTTGTCAACACCTTCTGCTCCTCGTTGGGATCGACATTCTTACTTATTGAAAATACTATGATACACCCCCTATACTTGTGGGTCATTGATACGTCTCCAACGTATCGATAATTTCTTATGTTCCATGCCACTTTATTGATGATACCTACATGTTTTATGCATACTTTATGTCATATTTATGCATTTTCCGGAACTAACCTATTGACGAGATGCCGAAGGGCCAGTTCCTGTTTTCTGCTGTTTTTGGTTTCAGAAATCCTAGTAAGGAAATATTCTCGGAATTGGACGAAATCAACGCCTAGAGTCTTAGAATTACACGAAGCTTCCAGAACACCCGAGAGCCACCAGAGGGGAGCCCTGGGGGCCCCACACGCCACCCTGGCGCGGCCAGAGGGGGGGGGCGCCCCCCTATTGTGTCACCGCCTCGTCAGCCCTCCGACTCCGCCTCTTCGCCTATTTAAAGGTCCCTGACCTAAATCTTCGATACGGAAAAGCCACGGTACGAGAAACCTTCCAGAGCCGCCGCCATCGCGAAGCCAAGATCTGGGGGACAGGAGTCTCTGTTCCGGCACGCCGCCGGGACGGGGAAGTGCCCCCGGAAGGCTTCTCCATCGACACCGCTGCCATCTCCACCGCCATTTTCATCACCGCTGCTGTCTCCCATGAGGAGGGAGTAGTTCTCCATCGAGGCTAAGGGATGTACCGATAGCTATGTGGTTAATCTCTCTCCCTATGTACTTCAATACAATGATCTCATGAGCTGCCTTACATGATTGTGATCCATATGATGATGCTTGTAATCTAGATGTCGTTATGCTAGTCAAGTGGATTTTACTTATGTGATCTCCGGAGACTCCTTGTCCCACGTGTGTAAAGGTGACAGTGTGTGCACCGTGTGGGTCTCTTAGGCTATATTTCACAGAATACTTATTCACTGTTATGAATAGCATAGTGAAGTGCTTATTTATATCCCTTTATGATTGCAATGTGTTTTGTATCACAATTCATCTATGTGCTACTCTAGTGATGTTATTAAAGTAGTCTATTCCTCCTGCACGGTGTAATGGTGACAGTGTGTGCATCGTGTAGTACTTGGCGTAGGTTATGATTGTAGTCTCTTGTAGATTATGAAGTTAATTATTGCTATGATAGTATTGATGTGATCTATGCCTCCTTCATAGTGTGATGGTGACAGTGTGCATGCTATGTTAGTACTTGGTTTAGTTGTGTTGATCTATCATGCACTCTAAGGTTATTTAAACATGAATATCGAATATTGTGGAGCTTGTTAACTCCGGCATTGAGGGTTCGTGTAATCCTACACAATTAGTGGTGTTCATCATCCAACAAGAGAGTGTAGAGTAAAGCATTTATCTATTTATTCTGTTATGTGATCAATGTTGAGAGTGTCCACTAGTGAAAGTATAATCCCTAGGCCTTGTTCCCAAATACTGAAATCGCTGCTTGTTTACTGTTTTACTGCATCTGTACTGCCTGCAATATTACCACCATCAACCACACACCAGTTGTAGCATCAAGCTATTTTCTGGTGCCGTTACTACTGCTCATATTCATTCATACCACTTGAATTTCACTATCTCTTCGCCGAACTAGTGCACCTATACATCTGACAAGTGTATTAGGTGTGTTGGAGACACAAGAGACTTCTTGCTTTGTGGTTGCAGGGTTGCATGAGAGGGATATCTTTGACCTCTTCCTCCCTGAGTTCGATAAACCTTGGGTGATCCACTTAAGGGAAACTTGCTGCTGTTCTACAAACCTCTGCTCTTGGAGGCCCAACACTGTGTACAAGAATAGAAGCACCCGTAGACATCAAGCACTTTTCTGGCGCCGTTGTCGGGGAGGAAAGGTAAAAGGTACTCACACTCCGGATCTCGGCTACTAAGCTATTTTCCGACGCCGTTGTAAGTGCTCGAAGCTATTTCCTTTAGATCCTGTAATTGCATCTTTTTGTTTCTTGTTTATCACTAGTTTGGCATAATGGAAAGCAACATGGAGCTTTTTAATCTATTTCCTGAGTTAAGACATAAATGGTGTGGTGCAAAAATTGTAAAACCTATGGAACCTTATTTGCATGCTAATGGCAATATTATTAGTATGAACACTTTGAACACCATTGTTGCTAATGATATGGAAAATTCTAAGCTTGGGGAAGCTGGTTTTGATGAGCATGATCTTTTTAGTCCCCCAAGCATTGAGGAGAAAATTTACTTTGATGATACTTTGCCTCCTATTTATGATGATTATAATGATATTGGTATTTTGGTGCCGCCTACTATGGAGAGTACATTTTATGATGATTATACTATGCCTCCTACACTTGATGAGAATAATAATGATAGCTACTTTGTTGAATTTGCTCCCACTATAACTAATAAAATTGACTATGCTTATGTGGAGAGTAATAATTTTATGCATGAGACTCATGATAAGAATGCTTTATGTGATAGTTATATTGTTGAGTTTTCTCATGATGCTACTGGATATTATTATGAGAGAGGAAAATATGGTTGTAGAAATTTTCATGTTACTAAAACACCTCTCTATGTGCTGAAATTTTTGAAGCTACACTTGTTCTATCTTCCTATGCTTGTTACTTTGCTCTTCATGAACTTGTTTATTTACAAGATTCCTATGCATAGGAAGCATGTTAGGCTTAAATGTGTTTTGAATTTGCCTCTTGATGCTCTCTTTTGCTTCAAATACTATTTCTTGCGAGTGCATCAATAAAACTGCTCAGCCCATCTTAATGGCTATAAAGAAAGAACTTCTTGGGAGATAACCCATGTGTTTATTTTACTACAGTAATTTTGTTTTATATTTGTGTCTTGGAAGTTGTTACTACTGTAGCAACCTCTCCTTATCTTAGTTTTGTTGCATTGTTGTGCCAAGTAAAGTCTTTGATAGTAAGGTTCATACTAGATTTGGATTACTGCGCAGAAACAGATTTCTTGCTGTCACGAATCTGGGCCTAATTCTCTGTAGGTAACTCAGAAAATTATGTCAATTTACGTGAGTGATCCTCAGATATGTACGCAACTTTCATTCAATTTTAGCATTTTCATTTGAGCAAGTCTGGTGCCTCTTAGAAATTCGTCTTTACGGACTGTTCTGTTTTGACAGATTCTGCCTTTTATTTCGCATTGCCTGTTTTGCTATGTTGAATGGATTTCTTTGTTCCATTAACTTTCAGAAGCTTTGGGCAATGTCCAGAAGTGTTAAGAATGATTGTGTCACCTCTGAACATGTGAATTTTTGATTATGCACTAACCCTCTAATGAGTTTGTTTCGAGTTTGGTGTGGAGGAAGTTTTCAAGGGTCAAGAGAGGAGGATGATACAATATGATCAAGAAGAGTGAAAGCTCTAAGCTTGGGGATGCCCCGGTGGTTCATCCCTGCATATTTCAAGAAGACTCAAGCATCTAAGCTTGGGGATGCCCAAGGCATCCCCTTCTTCATCGACAAAATTATCAGGTTCCTCCCTCGAAACTATATTTTTATTCGGCCACATCTTATGTACTTTACTTGGAGCGTCTGTATGTTTTTATTTTTGTTTTGTTTGAATAAAGTTGGATCCTAGCATGCTTGTGTGGGAGAGAGACACGCTCCGCTGGTTCATATGAACACATGTGTTCTTAGCTTCTAATGTTCATGGCGAAGGTTGAAACTGCTTCGTTAATTGTTATATGGTTGGAAACAGGAAATGCTACATGTAGTAATTGGTATGATGTCTTGAATAACTTGATACTTGGCAATTGTTGTGCTCATGATTAAGCTCTTGCATCATATACTTTGCACCTATTAGTGAAGAAATACATAGAGCTTGCTAAAATTTGGTTTGCATGATTGGTCTCTCTAAGGTCTAGATATTTTCTAGTAAAGTGTTTGAACAACAAGGAAGACAATGTAGAGTCTTATAATGCTTGCAATATGTTCTTATGTAAGTTTTGCTGTACCGGTTCATACTTGTGTTTGCTTCAAATAACCTTGCTAGCCTAAGCCTTGTATCGAGAGGGAATACTTCTCATGCATCCAAAATCCTTGAGCCAAAAACTATGCCACTTGTGTCCACCATACCTACCTACTACATGGTATTTCTCCGCCATTCCAAAGTAAATTGCTTGAGTGCTACCTTTAAACACTTCAAAATTTATTACCTCTTATTTGTGTCAATGTTTTATAGCTCATGAGGAAGTATGTGGTGTTTATCTTTCAATCTTGTTGGGCAACTTTCACCAATGGACTAGTGGCTTCATCCGCTTATCCAATAATTTTGCAAAAAGAGCTGGCAATGGGATTCCCAGTCCCAAATTAATTAACCTTCATAATTTTACAAAAATAGACACTCCTCCATGGTATGTGATTGTTGGACGGCACCCTAGGATTCGGTTAGCCATGGCTTGAGAAAGCAAAGGTGGGGAGGAGTGTCATCTAAATAAAACTAAAATAAAAGGCACTCCTTCATGGTATGAGATTGTTGGTAGGCACCCGAGGATTCGGTTATCCATGGTTTGTGAAAGTAAAGGTTGGAAGGAGTGCCACCCAAAAATAAAAATGTTTAATGGGAGCCGCTCTTTGAAGGTTTGTCTGGCAAGGGGGTTAGAGTGCCCATTACCATTCGTTGACAACAACAAACACCTCTCAAAATTTTACTTTTATGCTCTCTTTATGTTTTCAAAATAAAAGCTCTAGCACAAATATAGCAATCAATGCTTCCCTCTGCGAAGGGCCATTCTTCTACATTTATGTTGAGTCAGTTTACCTATTTCCTTCTGTCCTGAAAGCAAACACTTGTGTTAACTGTGCATTGATTCCTACTTACTTGCATATTGCACTTATTATATTACTTTGCATTGACAATTATCCATGAGATATACATGTTACAAGTTGAAAGCAACCGCTGAAACTTAATCTTCCTTTGTGTTGCTCCAATGCCTTTACTATGAATCTATTGCTTTATGAGTTAACTCTTATGCAAGACTTATTGATGCTTGTCTTGAAAGTACTATTCATGGAAAGTCTTTGCTATATGATTCAATTGTTTACTCATTACATTTACCATTGCTTGGATCGCTGCATTCATTACATGTGCTTACAATAGTATGATCAAGATTATGATGGCATGTCACTTCAGAAATTATCTTTGTTATCGTTTACCTACTCGGGACGAGCAGGAACTAAGCTTGGGGATGCTGATACGTCTCCAACGTATCGATAATTTCTTATGTTCCATGCCACTTTATTGATGATACCTACATGTTTTATGCATACTTTATGTCATATTTATGCATTTTCCGGAACTAACCTATTGACGAGATGCCGAAGGGCCAGTTCCTGTTTTCTGCTGTTTTTGGTTTCAGAAATCCTAGTAAGGAAATATTCTCGGAATTGGACGAAATCAACGCTTAGAGTCTTAGAATTGCATGAAGCTTCCAGAACACCCGAGAGCCACCAGAGGGGAGCCCTGGGGGCCCCACACGCCACCCTGGCGCGGCCAGAGGGGGGCGCGCCCCCCTATTGTGTCACCGCCTCGTCAGCCCTCCGACTCCGCCTCTTCGCCTATTTAAAGGTCCCTGACCTAAATCTTCGATACGGAAAAGCCACGGTACGAGAAACCTTCCAGAGCCGCCGCCATCGCGAAGCCAAGATCTGGGGGACAGGAGTCTCTGTTCCGGCACGCCGCCGGGATGGGGAAGTGCCCCCGGAAGGCTTCTCCATCGACACCGCTGCCATCTCCACCGCCATCTTCATCACCGCTGCTGTCTCCCATGAGGAGGGAGTAGTTCTCCATCGAGGGTAAGGGATGTACCGATAGCTATGTGGTTAATCTCTCTCCCTATGTACTTCAATACAATGATCTCATGAGCTGCCTTACATGATTGAGATCCATATGATGATGCTTGTAATCTAGATGTCATTATGCTAGTCAAGTGGATTTTACTTATGTGATCTCCGGAGACTCCTTGTCCCACGTGTGTAAAGGTGACAGTGTGTGCACCGTGTGGGTCTCTTAGGCTATATTTCACAGAATACTTATTCACTATTATGAATAGCATAGTGAAGTGCTTATTTATATCCCTTTATGATTGCAATGTGTTTTGTATCACAATTCATCTATGTGCTACTCTAGTGATGTTATTAAAGTAGTCTATTCCTCCTTCACGGTGTAATGGTGACAGTGTGTGCATCGTGTAGTACTTGGCGTAGGTTATGATTGTAATCTCTTGTAGATTATGAAGTTAATTATTGCTATGATAGTATTGATGTGATCTATGCCTCCTTCATAGTGTGATGGTGACAGTGTGCATGCTATGTTAGTACTTGGTTTAGTTGTGTTGATCTATCATGCACTCTAAGGTTATTTAAACATGAATATCGAATATTGTGGAGCTTGTTAACTCCGGCATTGAGAGTTCGTGTAATCCTACACAATTAGTGGTGTTCATCATCCAACAAGAGAGTGTAGAGTAGAGCATTTATCTATTTATTCTGTTATGTGATCAATGTTGAGAGTGTCCACTAGTGAAAGTATAATCCCTAGGCCTTGTTCCCAAATACTGAAATCGCTGCTTGTTTACTGTTTTACTGCATCTGTACTGCCTACAATATTACCACCATCAACCACACGCCAGTTGTAGCATCAAGCTATTTTCTGGTGTCGTTACTACTGCTCATATTCATTCATACCACTTGTATTTCACTATCTCTTCGCCGAACTAGTGCACCTATACATCTGACAAGTGTATTAGGTGTGTTGGGGACACAAGAGACTTCTTGCTTTGTGGTTGCAGGGTTGCATGAGAGGGATATCTTTGACCTCTTCCTCCCTGAGTTCGATAAACCTTGGGTGATCCACTTAAGGGAAATTTGCTGCTGTTCTACAAACCTCTGCTCTTGGAGGCCAACACTGTCTACAAGAATAGAAGCACCCGTAGACATCAGTCATCAAGACTATTTTCTGGCGCCGTTGCCGGGGAGTGAAGCGCTATTGGTAAGTGGAATTGGTAAGGGAAACTTTTACTGTTAGTGCTGATTTTATTCCTGCCTGCTGCCATAATTCATTATGGAGAGATCTTCTCTTGAATTTTTATTTGGAAAATCTACTACTACTGCAAAGGTAGTGGATGAGGTGCCAGGTGAGGAAGAAATACCATACAAAATACCTATGAAAATTATTGAACGTGTAGTGGATAACCGTTATACAGGGGATGGAACTGTCCACCGTGGAGATCATTTACTGTTCTTACATGAATTATGCGGTTTATTCAAGTGTGCAGGTATTGCTATGGACGAAGTGAGGAAGAAGCTATTCTCTATATCGTTGTCTGGTAAAGCGGCGCATTGGTATAAATTACTGGATAATGAGGATTCTCTTGAATGGAATGATATTGTGCCCCGGTTTTATTCTAAGTTCTATCCTCCAAGTGAAATTCACAAAGACCGAAACCGCATATATAACTTTTGGCCTCATGATGGAGAGAGTATTGCCCAAGCGTGGGGGAGATTGAAGTCTTTAATGCTCAAATGCCCCATTCATGAGCTCCCTGGTAATATTATTATTGATAATTTCTATGCAAGACTTTCTTTTCAAGACAAGACCTTGCTGGATACTTCTTGTTCTGGATCATTTACACGCAACAAAGAAGAGTTTAAAAGGGACCTTCTTAATCGGATCCAGGAGAATACTGAAGGATGGGAGAACGACAAGGATAGAGAATCAGTGCTATTCCTTATGAGCTTTACACGGAGATTATGCACGAAATTGGTTCTTGTGAACTTGAAGATATTGATGTGGTTATTCGGCTGGCTAATAGAGAAACTATCTCTCCAATTGGTATTGTTCGAGATGTGGAAGTTCTATGTGGTAAGATTAAATATCCTGCTGACTTTTTGGTACTTGGTTCTGCTGCTAGTAAATATTGTCCTATCATTTTTGGTAGACCTTTTCTAAATACTTGTGGAGCTGTTATAGATTGCAAGAAAGAGAAAATTTTGACTAAATTTGCTGGTGAATCTTATGAGTTTAATTTCTCTAAATTTGCCAAAACTCCTTATAAAGCTGATTCGCCTAATAAAGATTTTAGAGTTGAACAATGTGCATCTATTGCTCTTGCTCCTAATAATCCTTTGCAGCAACATTTGGAGAATAGTGAGAGTGAAGTTTTTAGGGAAGAAAGAAATGAGCTTGATGAAATTTTCCTTCGTCAACCTATTCTTAAGCATGATTTACCGGTAGAAGATCTGGGTACAACGCCACCACCAAAGGAAGATCATGTCTTTGATTTAAAACCAATGCCTGATAATTTTAAATATGCTCATATTGATGATAAGAAAATATATCCTGTTATTATTAGTTCTAAGCTTTTAGAGTTTGAAGAAGAAAGGTTACTGGAAATATTGAAGAAACACCGAGGAGCTATTGGCTACACTCTTGATGATTTGAAGGGGATTTCTCCCTCTAATTGCCAACATGCCGTTAATATGGAAGATGATGCAAAGCCTGTTGTTGAACATCAGCGTCGTCTAATTCCTAAGATGAAGGATGTGGTAAGAAATGAGGTATTAAGACTTCTTGAAGCTGGTATTATATATCCTATTGCTGATAGTAGATGGGTTAGTCCTGTGCATTGTGTTCCTAAGAAAGGAGGAATGACTGTTGTGCCTAATGATAATGATGAGCTCATCCCTCAAAGAGTAGTTGTAGGGTATAGAATGTGCATTGATTATCGAAAAGTTAATAAGGTTACTAAGAAAGATCATTACCCTTTGCCTTTTATTGATCAAATGTTAGAAAGGTTATCCAAAAATACTCATTTTTGCTTCCTTGATGGTTATTCTGGGTTTTCACAAATTGCTGTTAAAACTAAGGATCAAGAGAAAACCACTTTCACTTGTCCCTATGGAACTTATGCTTATAGACGTATGCCTTTTGGTTTATGTAATGCCCCTGCTACTTTCCAAAGATGCATGTCTGCTATTTTTCATGGCTTTTGCGAGAATATTGTAGAGGTATTCATGGACGATTTTTCTGTCTATGGGAATTCTTTTGATAATTGCTTGCGGAACCTTGATAAAGTTTTGCAGAGATGTGAAGAAACTAACCTTGTTCTTAATTGGGAGAAATGCCACTTTATGGTTAATGAAGGAATTGTATTGGGACATAAAATTTCCGAGAGAGGTATTGAAGTTGATAGAGCTAAAGTTGAAGCAATTGAGAAGATGCCCTATCCTAGGGATGTTAAAGGTATTCGTAGTGTTCTTGGTCACGCTGGGTTTTATAGGAGGTTTATTAAAGATTTCTCCAAGATTTCAAAGCCACTTACTAATCTTCTTCAAAAAGATGTACCTTTTGTTTTTGATGATGATTGTAAGGAAGCTTTTGAAACTCTAAAGAAAGCCTTAACAACTGCTCCTATAGTCGAACCTCCTGATTGGAACTTACCATTTGAAATTATGTGTGATGCTAGTGATTTTGCTGTAGGCGCTGTTCTTGGACAGCGAGTAGATAAAAAATTGAATGTTATTCATTATGCTAGTAAAACCCTTGATGCTGCTCAAAGAAATTATGCTACTACTGAAAAAGAATTGTTAGCTGTAGTCTTTGCTTGTGATAAGTTTAGATCTTATATTGTTGATTCAAAAGTTACAATTCATACTGATCATGCTGCAATTAGATACCTTATGCAAAAGAAAGATGCTAAGCCAAGGCTTATTAGATGGGTGCTTCTGTTACAAGAATTTGATTTGCATATTGTAGATAGGAAAGGTGCTGATAATCCTGTTGCTGATAATTTGTCTAGATTGGAAAATATTGCTTATGATCCTGTTCCTGTTAATGATAGTTTTCCAAATGAACAATTGGCTGTAATAAAGGTGAGCTCGCGAGACAGTCCTTGGTATGCTGATTATGCTAACTTTATTGTTTCCAAGTACTTGCCTCCAACCTTTTCAGCCCAGCAAAGGAGGAAATTCTTTATGACTTGAGGCATTATTTCTGGGATGACCCACACCTATATAAAGAAGGAGTGGATGGTATTCTGCGAAGATGTGTTCCCGAATATGAACAACAAGAGATATTGAGTAAATGTCATGGTAGTGCTTATGGAGGACATCACGCCGGAGATAGAACCGCGCAAAAGGTTCTACAATCAGGTTTTTATTGGCCAACTCTCTTCAAAGATGCAAGGAAGTTTATTTTATCTTGCGATGAATGTCAAAGGGTTGGTAATATCTCCAGACGCAATGAAATGCCTATGAATTATACTCTTGTTATTGAACCGTTTGATTGTTGGGGATTTGACTTCATGGGACCTTTTCCCTCTTCAGAAGGTAACAGTCATATACTTGTCGATGTTGATTATGTTACTAAATGGGTGGAAGCCATACCTACAAAAAGTGCTGATGGTGAGACCTCTTTAAGAATGCTTTCCTCGATTTTTCCTCGATTTGGAGTTCCTAGATATATTATGACTGATGGAGGTTCTCATTTTATTCATGGTGGTTTTAGAAAAACTCTTGCTAAATATGGTATTAATCATAGAATTGCTTCTGCTTATCATCCTCAAACTAGTGGGCAAGTAGAACTATCAAATAGAGAGATTAAATCTATCTTGGAAAAGACTGTTAATAAAACTAGAAAGAATTGGGCTAGTAAATTGAAGGAAGCACTATGGGCTTATAGAACTGCTTATAAAAATCCCATGGGTATGTCACCGTATAAAATGGTCTATGGAAAGGCTTGTCATTTACCTCTAGAACTAGAGCACAAAGCTTATTGGGCTGTAAGAGAATTAAATAAAGATCCTAAACTAGCCGGTAAGAAGAGGTTGCTGCAATTGAGTTCTCTAGATGAATGGAGAAGTGAAGCTTATGAAAATGCTAAACTCTTTAAAGAGAAAGTTAAGAAATGGCATGATAGAAGAATTATCAAAAGAGAATTTAATATTGGGGATAAAGTCCTATTGTATCGGTCTCGTCTCAGATTCTTTGCAGGGAAATTACTCTCGAAATGGGAAGGACCATATGTTGTTGAGGAGGTGTATCGTTCAGGAGAAATTAAAATTATCTCTCTCCAAGGCGATGCCACACAAGTAGTGAATGAACAAAGACTCAAGCATTATATCTCAGGTGATTCTTATAATGAAGATGTTGATGTTATTCGAGTGGAAACACCGGAGGCTTTCATCAAAGGTCAAATTGACAAATTCACTGAACTCGACTTTGAATAGGTAACAGTACTGGTAATAAAAAGTTCGCAATTTACTTTTCGAACAATATTTTTGCTGTTTTTGGAAAATATGAAAAATTACGAGATCGAAACGGAGTGGAGGAGACGCATGAGGGCGTGCCCCCATAGGCCGGCGCGGGCCCTAGCCTGGCCGCGCCGCCCTATGAGGTGGCCACCTCGTCGCCCCTCTCCGACTCTTGTTCGACCTGGTACTTTCCTTATGTCGTAAAAATTCCTGCTATATAATATCCCGGACCCCTGGAGGTCTGTATATCGTTTTCTCGACGTGCTTTGTTTCGAGCTGTTTCTGCCAGGATCTGTCTTTGATCTAGGAGCACTATGGCCTCCAACAACAAGGGCAAAGGGCTTTCGGAGGAAGAAGTGAAGAGGGTGTCGTCAAAACAAGAGCAACAAGCCGTTGGGACTAAGCAAATCTTGGTGGGATCTGTTGACACTCGACGTTCTTTCTCTCATAACTTGCAGGGACCCTTACCACCCGCTCTTAGCCTCGACTCTTTCCCTGTGTTGGAAGAAGCTCTACGGGCTACCGATGAGTTTTGTGATCAATACCGTGCTCTAAGAAGAGAAGTGGAGATACTTCAGGAGGAGAATTACCGACTTCGTAGAATGCTGGAATATTACTCAATTCCCATCACAAGGCTGCCACCGCCACTTTCAGATAACAATGAATCTCTTCGAGTCTTAGTGCAGAACTGCCAAACTGAGAAGCTGAAGCTGAAGGAGATCTGTAAGAATCGCGGGAAGGATTCATCACCACCATCGCCGAAGGAGTAATTCATCATCGGTATTGGCATCCCCTTGGTTTGTTCCAAGCTTGGGGGAGTGCCGCGGTATCACATCATCACTATCTTTTACTTTTTACTATCAAGTAGTGTCATATCATGAGTAGGGAAGTTATCATATAAGATGGGTTGCAGTGTGGAAGTATCTCTCCTTTAGTTGGTTGTCTATGTATCCCTTGGTGTGAGTTATCATTATGGAATATTAATGAGAAGTCTTATCATTTACATATTGCACATATTATTTTAGTTTGCAATCTCTATTATATGATTGATCTTGTTATTAGTATTGGTATCACTTTGGGAGCATTGAATAAATCTATTTGGTTTTGGCAAACTTAGCATTGGTCAATAGCAATAACACTTTGAGGTTTAAGTAGAAAAGAGAAATACATGTAGTTGTTTCATTGTCTTCCTTTCTTGTTAGCTCATAGCTTATTATTCTGAAGATAAATTGTTTGTGCTTATAAGGAAGATGCATGATTGTTTCTATCACATGTATATTTGTTTGTTTTCCTCAACTCTTGTGCTTGCTAATTAACCTTGCTAGCCAAAGACATGTACCGAGAGGGAATGCTTCTCGTACATCCAAACTTGAACCCAAACCTATGCCATTTGTGTCCACCATAACTACCCACTACATGGTATTTCCTGCCATTCCAAGTAAATACTTCGTGTGCTACCTTTAAACAATTCAAAATTTACTATCTCTTATTTGTGTCAATGTTTTATAGATCATGAGGAAGTATGTGGTGTTTTATCTTTCAATCTTGTTGGGCAAATTTCACCAATGGACTAGTGGCTTCATCCGCTTATCCAATAATTTTGCATAAAGAGCTGGCAATGGGGTTCCCAGCCCCGATTAATTAACCTTCATAATTTTATAAATAGACACTCCTCCATGGTATGTGATTGTTGGAAGGCACCCGAGGATTCGGTTAGCCATGGCTTGAGAAAGCAAAGGAGGGGAGGAGTGTCACCTAAATAAAACTAAAATAAAAAGGCACTCCTTCATGGTATGAGATTGTTGGCAGGCACCCGAGGATTCGGTTAGCCATGGTTTGTGAAAGCAAAGGTTGGGAGGAGTGCCAACCTAAAATAAAACTTTATGGGAGCCGCTCTTCGAGAGTTTGTCTGGCAAGGGGGTTAGAGTACCCGCTACCAGTCGTTGACAACAACAAACACCTCTCAAAATGTTACTTTTACTCTCTTTATATGATTTCAAAACTGAAAAAGCTCTAGCACATGATTTAATCCCTGCTTCCCTCTGCGAAGGGCCTGTCTTTTACTTTATGTTGAGTCAGTAAACCTATTTCTCTCCATCTTAAGCAAGCATTTGAGTTGTTGTGATCAAACCATCTATATTGTGATTTACTTCATCATGTCTTTTACTCTTCCTTGTTTAGTACAAGTTTTATCCGAATGAATATAGCTTTGAAAGTTATCAATGATTATGAGGAGATTATTATGATTGAGTATGCAAGTTGTGCCATATAAACTTTAACATGAGAGCGCTGCTCGATAGATAAGTATAACCTGTTAGTTGTTCTCTGACCAAGAATGAAGTTTGCCATCACCAATTATGATTTCTTATGCACCTTTATTTGTGATTACCTTCTACTTGTTCCAAGTTGAATTATATGAGGAAGTTGTTTACTAGAATGTCTTGTGTGAATGAATATGAAGCTTCTTGTCCGTATTTTATTTATCGACTCTTCACTCCATAAACATGTGGTCCTGTTTACCGAGTTCAGTTTCGCTTGGGGACAAGCGAAGTCTAAGCTTGGGGGAGTTGATATGTCCATTTTGCATCACTATTTTGTATCATAATTTGCTGTTATTCATTGATATATTTCATATTTGGAGATGATACTTATGTTATTTCATCTATTTTGCATGTTTCATGATTATTGGAGGATCGCGCACCGGAGTCAGGATTCTGCTGGAAAAAGCACCGTCAGAATGCAATATTTCGGAAGATCAACAATTGACGGAATTTATATGAAAAATCCTATTTTTCCAGAAGACGAAGGGAGCCAGAAGGGGGAGCCGAGGAGGGCCGCCATGGGCCCACCTCACAGGCCGGCGCGGGCCAAGGCCTGGCCGCGCCGCCTTGTGGGGAGGGGACCCACAGCCCCCTCTGGCCTCCTCTCCTTCGCGTATTTCTTCGTCCCGAAAACCTAAGCTCCAGGGGACAGTCGCGAAGAGCCACAGCCGCCTCTGCGAGGCGGAGAACACCAGAGAGAAAAGAGCTCCCCGGCAGGCTAAGATCCGCCGGGGAAATTCCCTCCCAGAGGGGGAAATCGACGCCATCGTCACCGTCATCGAGCTGGACATCATCTCCATCACCATCATCATCATCTCCATCATCATCACCGCCGTCTCCACCGCTGCACATCGTCACCGCTGTAATGATTTGGGTTGAATCTTGATTGTTTGATAGGGGAAACTCTCCCGGTATGTATTTCTACTTGTTATTGATGCTATTGAGTGAAACCATTGAACCAAGGTTTATGTTCAGATTGTTATTCATCATCATATCACCTCTGATCATGTTCCATATGATGTCTCGTGAGTAGTTCGTTTAGTTCTTGAGGACATGGGTGAAGTCTAAATGTTAGTAGTGAAGTATGGTTGAGTACTATTCAATGTTATGATATTTAAGTTGTGGTGTTATTCTTCTAGTGGTGTCATGTGAACGTCGACTACATGATACTTCACCTTTATGGGCCTAGGGGAATACATCTTGTACTCGTTTGCTAATTGCGGGGTTGCCGGAGTGACAGAAACCTGAACCCCCGTTGGTATATCGATGCAGGAGGGATAGCAGGATCTCAGAGTTTAAGGCCGTGGTTAGATTTATCTTAATTACTTTCTTGTAGTTGCAGATGCTTGCAAGGGGTATAATCACAAGTATGTATTAGTCCTAGGAAGGGCGGTGCATTAGCATAGGTTCACCCACACAACACTTATCAAAACAATGAAGATTAATTAGCTATATGTAGCGAAAGCACTAGACTAAAATCCCGTGTGTCCTCAAGAACGTTTGGTCATTATAAGTAAACAAACCGGCTTGTCCTTTGTGCTAAAAAGGATTGGGCCACTCGCTTCAATTGTTACTCTCGCACTTTACTTACTCGTACTTTATTCATCTGCTGCATCAAAACCCCCTGAATACTTGTATGTGAGCATTTACAGTGAATCCTTCATCGTGTAGGATAACGTTGCATAGAAAAAAAAATTCCTACCGTGAACACGCAATCCAAGCCAAGATGCAATCTAGAAGACGGTAGCAACGAGGGGTTTATCGAGTCTCACCCTTGAAGAGATTCCAAAGCCTACAAGATGAGGCTCTTGTTGCTGCGGTAGACGTTCACTTGCCGCTTGCAAAAGCGCGTAGAAGATCTTGATCACCGGCGCCACGAACGGGCAGCACCTCCGTACTCGGTCACACGTTCGGTTGTTGATGAAGACGACGTCCACCTCCTGTTCCAGCGGGCAGCGGAAGTAGTAGCTCCTCTTGAATCCGATAGCACGACGGCGTGGTGTCGATGGCGGTGGAGAACTCCGGCGGAGCTTCGCTAAGCGTGCGGGAGCTATGGAGGAGAGGGGGGCGGCTAGGGTTTGGGAGGGGGTGGCTGGCCACTTAGGGGGTGCGGCCAGGCTGTGGTCTTGGGGTGGCCGGCCCCCTCCCCTAGGCCCTCATTATATAGGTGGAACACCCAAGAGTTGGTCTACAAGTCTTCGAATAAGACCCCAAACCAAAACCTTCCATAACTCATGAAACCTACCCGAGCTAGGACTCCCACTAGAGGTGGGAGTTGTTCCACCTTCCTTGGGAGGGGGTGGCCGGCCCCCCTTGGGGAGTCCACTTGGGACTCCTCCCCCTTAGGGTTGGCCGGCCATGGGAGGTGGAGTCCCACCGGGACTCCGCCTTCCTTGGTGGTTTCTTTCGGACTTTTCTAGAACCTTCTAGAACCTTCCATGGAACCTTCCGAATCATTTTAAATCACATAAAATGACATCCTATATATGAATCTTATTCTCCGGACCATTCCGGAACTCCTCGTGATGTCCGGGATCTCATCCGGGACTCCGAACAAATATTCGAACTCCATTCCATATTCAAGTTCTACCATTTCAACATCCAACTTTAAGTGTGTCACCCTACGGTTCGTGAACTATGCGGACATGGTTGAGTACTCACTCCGACCAATAACCAATAGCGGGATCTGGAGATCCATAATGGCTCCCACATATTCAACGATGACTTTAGTGATCGAATGAACCATTCACATACGATACCAATTCCCTTTGTCACGCAATATTTTACTTGTCCGAGGTTTGATCTTCGGTATCACTCTATACCTTGTTCAACCTCGTCTCCTGACAAGTACTCTTTACTCGTACCGTGGTATGTGGTCTCTTATGAACTTATTCATATGCTTGCAAGACATTAGACGACATTCCACCGAGAGGGCCCAGAGTATATCTATCCGTCATCGGGATGGACAAATCCCACTGTTGATCCATATGCCTCAACTCATACTTTCCGGATACTTAATCCCACCTTTATAACCACCCATTTACGCAGTGGCGTTTGCTGTAATCAAAGTACCTTTCTGGTATAAGTGATTTACATGATGTCATGGTCATAAGGACTAGGTAACTATGTATCGAAAGCTTATAGCAAATAACTTAATGACGAGATCTTATGCTACGCTTAATTGGGTGTGTCCATTACATCATTCATACAATGACATAACCTTGTTATTAATAACATCCAATGTTCATGATTATGAAACTAATCATTCATTAATCAACAAGCTAGTTAAGAGGCATACTAGGGACTCTTTGTTGTCTACACATCACACATGTACTAATGTTTCGGTTAATACAATTATAGCATGATATATAAACATTTATCATAAACATAAAGATATAAATAATAACCACTTTATTATTGCCTCTAGGGCATATCTCCTTCAGTCTCCCACTTGCACTAGAGTCAATAATCTAGATTACATTGTAATATACCTAACACCCATGGCATTCTGGTGTTGGTCATGCTTTGCCCTAGGGAGAGCTTTAGTCAACGGATCTGCTACATTCAGATCAGTGTGTACTTTGCAAATCTTTACTTCTCCATCTTCGATGTACTCGCGAATCGAGTGGTAACGCAGCTTGATATGCTTCAGCCTCTTGTGTGACCTTGGCTCTTGTGCATTGGCGATGGCACCCATGTTATCACAGTAGATGATTAATGGGTCCAATGCACTAGGAACCACACCGAGCTCTACAATGAACCTCTTCATCCATACCGCTTCTGATGAAGCCTCTGAAGCCGATATGTACTCTGATTCTGTTGAAGACTTCGCCACCGTGCACTGCTTCGAGCTTGCTCAGCTTACTGCAGCACCATTCAATATAAACACGTACCCAGACTGTGACTTAGAGTCATCAGGATCAGTGTTCCAACTTGCATCGGTGTAACCACTTACAACGAGCTCTTGGTCACCTCCATAACAAAGAAACATATCCTTAGTTCTTTTCAAGTACTTCAGGATATTCTTGACCGCTGTCCAGTGTTCCATTCCTGGATCACTTTGATATCTGCTAGTCAAACTAACAGCATGTGCTATATCCGGTCTAGTACATAGCATGGCATACATGATAGATCCTACTGCCGAGGCATAGGGGATATTACTCATCCTTTCTCTTTCTTCTGCCGTCCTTGAGTCTTACTCAAGACCTTGCCTGGTAACATAGGTAAGAACCCTTTCTTACTTTCGTCCATTCTAAACTTCTTTAGAATCTTGTCTAGGTATGTACTCTGTGATAGCCCTATTATGCGTCTTGATCTATCTCTATAAATCTTGATGCCTAATATATACGATGCTTCACCAAGGTCTTTCATTGAAAAACTATTATTCAAATAACCTTTTACACTGCTTAATAGTTCTATATCATTCCCGATCAATAATATGTCATCTACATATAATATCGTGAATGCTACAGTAGCTCCCACTCACTTGCTTGTAAATACAGGCTTCTCCATGACACCGTATAAACCCGAAGTCTTTGATCACCTTATCAAAGCGTCGGTTCCAACTTCTTGATGCTTGCTTCAGTCCATAGATTGAACGCTGAAGTTTGCATACTTTGTCAGCATTTTTAGGATCGACAAAACCTTTGGGTTGTACCATATACAACTCTTCCTCAATGTCTCCATTAAGGAACGCCGTTTTGACATCCATCTGCCAAATCTCATAATCGAAAAATGCAGCTATTGCTAACAAAATCCTCACAGATTTTAGCTTTGCTACAGGTGAGAAAGTCTCATCGTAGTCAACTCCTTGAATTTGTCGGAAACCCTTTGCGACAAGTCGAGCTTTATAGACAGTAATATTACCATCAGCATCTGTTTTTCTCTTGAAGATCCATTTATTCTCGACAGCCTTTCGGCTATCAGGTAAGTCTACCAAAGTCCATACTTTGTTATCATACATGGATCCCATTTCGGATTTCATGGCTTCTTGCCATTTGTTGGAATCTGGGCACATCATCGCTTCTTCATACGTCGCAGGGTCCTCATCATTGTTATCCACAATCATGACATTTAGACAAGGATCATACCAATCAGGAGTGGCACGCTCCCTTGTCGATCTGCGAGGTTCAGTAGTTTCCTCGTTCGAAGTTTCATGATCATTATCATTAGCTTCCTCTGTTGCCGGTGTAGGCGGTACAGGTACAACTTCCGGCATCGCGCTACTCGATCAACGAGTATAGATTCATCAATCTCATCGAGTTCTACTTTTCTTCCAGTCACTTCTTTAGTGAGAAATTCTTTCTCAAGAAAGGTTCCGTTCTTAGCAACAAAGATTTTGCCTTCGGATCTGTGATAGAAAGTGTACCCTATAGTTTCCTTAGGGTATCCTATGAAGACGCATTTCTCCGCTTTGGGTTCTAGCTTGTCCGGTTGTAACTTCTTTACATAGGCTTCGCAACCCCAAACTTTCAGGAACGACAGCTTAGGTTTCTTATTAAACCATAATTCATATGGTGTCGTTTCTACGGATTTTGATGGTGCTCTATTTAAAGTTAATGCGGCTGTCTCTAATGCATAACTCCAAAATGATAACGGCAAATCAGTAAGAGACATCATAGAACGAACCATATCTAAGAGAGTTCGATTACGATGTTCGGACACACCATTTCGTTGTGGTGTTCCCGGCGGTGTCAATTGTGAAAGTATTCCGCATTTCTTTAAATGCATGCCAAACTCATAACTCAGATATTCACCTCCACGATCAGATCGTAGAAATTTAATCTTCTTGTTACGTTGATTTTCTACTTCACTTTGGAATTCCTTAAACTTCTCGAAAGTTTCGGATTTATGTTTCATGAAATAGATATACCCATATCTACTCAGATCATATGTGAAGGTTAGAACATAACGATAACCACCGCGCGATGCTACGCTCATTGGTCCGCACACATCGGTATGTATGATTTCCAATAAGTCAGTAGCTCGCTCCATCATAGCAGAAAATGGAGTCTTAGTCATTTTTCCCATTAGACATGCTTCGCATCTATCAAGTGACTCAAAGTCAAGTGATTCAAGTAATCCATCAGTATGGAGTTTCTTCATGCGTTTCACTCCAATATGACCAAGACGACAGTGCCACATATAAGTAGAATTATCATTCAATTTAATTCGCTTAGCATCAATGTTATGTATATGCGTATCACTACTATCGAGATCTAACAGAAATAAGCCATTCTTTTCAGGTGCTTGATGACGCGTAAAGCACACGCTCGTTGGGAACCCCAAGTGGAAGGTGTGATGCGTACAGCAGCAAGTTTCCCTCAGTAAGAAACCAAGGTTTATCGAACCAATAGGAGTCAAGAAGCACGTTGAAGGTTGATGGCGGCGGGATGTAGTGCGGCGCAACACCAGGGATTCATGCGCCAACGTGGAACCTGCACAACACAACCAAAGTACTTTGCCCCAACGAAAAAGTGAGGTTGTCAATCTCACCGGCTTGCTGTAACAAAGGATTAACCGTATTGTGTGGAAGATGATTGTTTGCAGAAAACAGTAGAACAAGTATTGCAGTAGATTGTATTTCAGTAAAGAGAATTGGACCGGGGTCCACAGTTCACTAGAGGTGTCTCTCCCATAAGACAAACAGCATGTTGGGTGAACAAATTACAGTTGGGTAATTGACAAATAAAGAGAGCATGACCATGCACATACATATCATGATGATTATAGTGAGATTTAATTGGGCATTACGACAAAGTACATAGACCGCCATCCAACTGCATCTATGCCTAAAAAGTCCACCTTCAGGTTATCATCCGAACCTCCGGTATTAAGTTGCAAAGCAACAGACAATTGCATTAAGTATGGTGCGTAATGTAATCAACAACTACATCCTTAGACATAGCATCAATGTTTTATCCCTAGTGGCAACAGCACAACACAACCTTAGAACTTTCTCACACTGTCCTGTGTGTCAATGCAGGCATGAACCCACTATCGAGCATAAGTACTCCCTCTTGGAGTTACAAGCATCTACTTGGCCAGAGCATCTACTGGTAACGGAAAGCATGCAAGATCATAAACAACACGTAGATATAACTTTGATAATCAACATAACAAGTATTCTCTATTCATCGGATCCCAACAAACGCAACATATAGAATTACAGATAGATGATCTTGATCATGTTAGGCAGCTCACAAGATCCGACAATGATAGCACAATGGGGAGAAGACAACCATCTAGCTACTGCTATGGACCCATAGTCCAGGGGTAGACTACTCACTCATCACACCGGAGGCGACCATGGCGGTGTAGAGTCCTCCGGGAGATGATTCCCTCTCCGGCAGGGTGCCGGAGGCGATCTCCTCGGATCCCCGAGATGGGATCGGCGTTGGCGGCGTCTCTGGAAGGTTTTCCGTATCGTGGCTCTCGCACCGGGGGTTTCGTCACGGAGGCTTTAAGTAGGCGGAAGGGTAGGTCAAGAGGCGGCGCGAGGGGCCTGGACCATAGGGCCACGCGGCCGTGCGAGGGCCGCGCCGCCCTATGCTCTGGCTGCCTCGTGGCCCCTCTTCGTTTCGTCTTCGGACTTCTGGAAGCTTCGTGGAAAAATAGGCCCCTGGGCGTTGATTTCGTCCAATTCCAAGAATATTTCCTTACTAGGATTTCTGAAACCAAAAACAGCAGAAACAAGAATCGGCACTTCGGCATCTTGTTAATAGGTTAGTTCCGGAAAATGCACGAATATGACATAAAGTGTGCATAAAACATGTAGATAACATCAATAATGTGGCATGGAACATAAGAAATTATCGATACGTCGGAGACGTATCAGCATCCCCAAGCTTAGTTCTGCTCGTCCCGAGCAGGTAAAACGATAACACAGATAATTTCTGGAGTGACATGCCATCATAATCTTGATCATACTATTTGTAAAGCATATGTAGTGAATGCAGCGATCAAAACAATGTATATGACATGAGTAAACAAGTGAATCATAAAGCAAAGACTTTTCATGAATAGCACTTCAAGACAAGCATCAATTAAGTCTTGCATAAGAGTTAACTCATAAAGCAATAATTCAAAGTAAATGCATTGAAGCAACACAAAAGAAGATTAAGTTTCAGCGGTTGCTTTCAACTTGTAACATGTATATCTCATGGATATTGTCAACATAGAGTAATATAATAAGTGCAATAAGCAAGTATGTAGGAATCAATGCACATTTCACACAAGTGTTTGCTTCTTGAGGTGGAGAGAAATAGGTGAACTGACTCAACATTGAAAGTAAAAGAATTGTCCTCCATAGAGGAAAAGCATCGATTGCTATATTTGTGCTAGAGCTTTGATTTTGAAAACATGAAACAATTTTGTCAACGGTAGTAATAAAGCATATGTATCATGTAAATTATATCTTATAAGTTGCAAGCCTCATGCATAGTGTACTAATAGTGCCCGCACCTTGTCCTAATTAGCTTGGACTACCGGATCATCACAATGCACATGTTTTTACCAAGTGTCACAAAGGGGTACCTCTATGCCGCCTGTACAAAGGTCTAAGGAGAAAGCTCGCATTGGATTTCTCGCTATTGATTATTCTTCAACTTAGACATCCATACCGGGACAACATAGACAACAGATAATGGACTCCTCTTTTATGCATAAGCATGTAACAACAATTAATAATTTTCTCATTTGAGATTGAGGATATATGTCCAAAACTGAAACTTCCACCATGGATCATGGCTTTAGTTAGCGGCCCAATGTTCTTCTCTAACATTATGCATGCTTAACCATAAGGTGGTAGATCTCTCTTACTTCAGACAAGACGGACATGCATAGCAACTCACATGAAATTCAACAAAGAGTAGTTGATGGCGTCCCCAGTGAACATGGTTATCGCACAACAAGCAACTTAATAAGAGATAAAGTGCATAATTACATATTCAATACCACAATAGTTTTTAAGCGATTTGTCCCATGAGCTATATATTGCAAAGGTGAATGATGGAATTTTAAAGGTAGCACTCAAGCAATTTACTTTGGAATGGCGGAAAATACCATGTAGTAGGTAGGTATGGTGGACACAAATGGCATAGTGGTTGGCTCAAGTATTTTGGATGCATGAGAAGTATTCCCTCTCAATACAAGGTTTAGGCTAGCAAGGCTTATTTGAAACAAACACAAGGATGAACCGGTGCAGCAAAACTCACATAAAAGACATATTGAAAACATTATAAGACTCTACACCGTCTTCCTTGTTGTTCAAACTCAATACTAGAAATTATCTAGACCTTAGAGAAACCAAATATGCAAACCAAATTTTAGCATGCTCTATGTATTTCTTCATTAATAGGTGCAAAGCATATGATGCAAGAGCTTAATCATGAGCACAACAATTGCCAAGTATCACATTACCCAAGACATTTATAGCAATTACTACATGTATCATTTTCCAATTCCAACCATATAACAATTTAACGAAGGAGAAACTTCGCCATGAATACTATGAGTAGAAACCAAGGACATACTTGTCCATATGCTACAGCGGAGCGTGTCTCTCTCCCATAAAGTGAATGCTAGGATCCATTTTATTCAAACAAAACAAAAACAAAAACAAACCGACGCTCCAAGCAAAGCACATAAGATGTGATGGAATAAAAATATAGTTTCAGGGGAGGAACCTGATAATGTTGTCGATGAAGAAGGGGATGCCTTGGGCATCCCCAAGCTTAGACGCTTGAGTCTTCTTGATATATGCAGGGGTGAACCACCGGGGCATCCCCAAGCTTAGAGCTTTCACTCTCCTTGATCATGTTGCATCATACTCCTCTCTTGATCCTTGAAAACTTCCTCCACACCAAACTCGAAACAACTCATTAGAGGGTTAGTGCACAATAAAAATTAACATATTCAGAGGTGACACAATCATTCTTAACACTTCTGGACATTGCATAATGCTACTGGACATTAGTGGATCAAAGAAATTCATCCAACATAGCAAAAGAGGCAATGCGAAATAAAAGGCAGAATCTGTCAAAACAGAACAGTTTGTATTGACGAATTTTAAAATGGCACCAGACTTCCTCAAATGAAAATGCTCAAATTGAATGAAAGTTGCGTACATATCTGAGGATCATGCACGTAAATTGGATTAATTTTCTGAGTTACCTACAGGGAGGTAGACCCAGATTCGTGACAGCAAAGAAATCTGAAACTGCGCAGTAATCCAAATCTAGTACTTACTTTTCTATCAACGGCTTAACTTGGCACAACAAAACACAAAACTAAGATAAGGAGAGGTTGCTACAGTAGTAAACAACTTCCAAGACACAAAATAAAAACAAAGTACTGTAGCAAAATAACACATGGGTTATCTCCCAAGAAGTTCTTTCTTTATAGCCATTAAGATGGGCTCAGCAGTTTTAATGATGCACTCGCAAGAAATAGTATTTGAAGCAAAAGAGAGCATCAAGAAGCAAATCCAAAACACATTTAACTCTAACATGCTTCCTATGAAAAGGAACCTTGTACACAAATAAATTCATGAAGAGCAAAATGACAAGATCAGGAAGATAAAACAAGTGTAGCTTCAAAAATTTCAGCACATAGAGAGGCATTTTAGTAACATGAAAATTTCTACAACCATATTTTCCTCTCTCATAATAATTTTCAGAGGCATCATGAACAAACTCAACAATATAAGTATCACATAAAGCATTCTTATTCACATGCATAAAAGTATCATTACTCTCCACATAAGCATAATCAATTTTATTAGTTGTAGTGGGAGCAAATTCAACAAAGTAGCTATCATTATTATTCTTATTATCAAATATAGGAGGCATATTGTAATCATAATCAAATTTATCCTCCATAACAGGCGGTACTAAAAGACCAATATCATTATCATAAATAGGAGGCAAAGTATCATCAAACAAAATTTTCTCCTCAATGCTTGGGGGACTAAAAAGATCATGAAAACCAGCTTCCCCAAGCTTAGAACTTTCTATATTATTATCAACAATGGTGTTCAAAGCGTTCATACTAATATTACTACCAGCACGCAAATAAGATTCCATAGGTTTTTTAATTTTCGCATCAAACAATCCATGTTTTAAATCAGGAAATAGAATAAGAAGATCATTCTTGTCCATTATGCCAAACTAGTGAAATAAAAACATGCATGATATTAAGTAAAGAAAAACAAGTAACTAATTTTTTTGTGTTTTTGATATAGTGCAGCAAACAAAGTAGTAAATAAAACTAAGCAAGACAAAAACAAAGTAAAGAGATTGAGAAGTGGAGACTCCCCTTGCAGCGTGTCTTGATCTCCCCGGCAACGGCGCCAGAAATTTAGCTTGATGACGCGTAAAGCACACGCTCGTTGGGAACCCCAAGTGGAAGGTGTGATGCGTACAGCAGCAAGTTTCCCTCAGTAAGAAACCAAGGTTTATCGAACCAATAGGAGTCAAGAAGCACGTTGAAGGTTGATGGCGGTGGGATGTAGTGCGGCGCAACACCAGGGATTCCGGCGCCAACGTGGAACCTGCACAACACAACCAAAGTACTTTGCCCCAACGAAACAGTGAGGTTGTCAATCTCACCGGCTTGCTGTAACAAAGGATTAACCGTATTGTGTGGAAGATGATTGTTTGCAGAAAACAGTAGAACAAGTATTGGCAAGAGATTGTATTTCAAGAAAGAGAATTGGACCGGGGTCCACAGTTCACTAGAGGTGTCTCTCCCATAAGACAAACAGCATGTTGGGTGAACAAATTACAGTTGGGCAATTGACAAATAAAGAGAGCATGACCATGCACATACATATCATGATGATTATAGTGAGATTTAATTGGGCATTACGACAAAGTACATAGACCGCCATCCAACTGCATCTATGCCTAAAAAGTCCACCTTCAAAGTTATCATCCGAACCCTCCAGGTATTAAGTTGCAAAGCAACAGACAATTGCATTAAGTATGGTGCGTAATGTAATCAACAACTACATCCTTAGACATAGCATCAATGTTTTATCCCTAGTGGCAACAAGACAACACAACCTTAGAACTTTCTCACATCGTCCTGTGTCAATGCATGAACCCACTATCGAGCATAAGTACTCCCTCTTGGAGTTACAAGCATCTACTTGGCCAGAGCATCTACTAGTAACGGAAAGCATGCAAGATCATAAACAACACGTAGATATAACTTTGATAATCAACATAACAAGTATTCTCTATTCATCGGATCCCAACAAACGCAACATATAGAATTACAGATAGATGATCTTGATCATGTTAGGCAGCTCACAAGATCCGACAATGATAGCACAATGGGGAGAAGACAACCATCTAGCTACTGCTATGGACCCATAGTCCAGGGGTAGACTACTCACTCATCACACCGGAGGCGACCATGGCGGTGTAGAGTCCTCCGGGAGATGATTCCCCTCTCCGGCAGGGTGCCGGAGGCGATCTCCTGGATCCCCCGAGATGGGATCGGCGTTGGCGGCGTCTCTGGAAGGTTTTCCGTATCGTGGCTCTCGGTACTGGGGGTTTCGTCACGGAGGCTTTAAGTAGGCGGAAGGGTAGGTCAAGAGGCGGCGCGAGGGGCCCAGACCATAGGGCCGCGCGGCCAGGGCAGGGGCCGCGCCGCCCTATGCTCTGGCTGCCTCGTGGCCCCTCTTCGTTGCATCTTCGGACTTCTGGAAGCTTCATGGAAAAATAGGCCCCTGGGCGTTGATTTCGTCCAATTCCGAGAATATTTCCTTACTAGGATTTCTGAAACCAGAAACAGCAGAAAACAGCAACTGGCACTTCGGCATCTTGTTAATAGGTTAGTTCCAGAAAATGCACGAATATGACATAAAGTGTGCATAAAACATGTAGATAACATCAATAATGTGGCATGGAACATAAGAAATTATCGATACATCGGAGACGTATCAGTGCTCGACCATAAAAGATATTATTCATAAAAATAGAACAACCATTATTCTCAGACTTGAATGAATAACTGTCTTGCATTAAACAAGATCCAGATATAATGTTCATGCTCAACGCGGGTATAAAATAACAATTATTTAGGCTTAAAACTAATCCCGAAGGTAGATGTAGAGGAAGTGTGCCGACAGCGATCACATCGACTTTGGATCCGTTTCCAACGCGCATCGTCACTTCATCTTTCAGTAGTCTTCGTTTATTCTTTAGTTCCTGTTTCGAGTTACAATTATGAGCAACCGAACCAGTATCAAATACCCAGGTACTAGAACGAGAACCAATGAGATAAACATCTATAACATGTATATCAGATATACCTTCTTTCTTCTTCTTGACAAGGCCGCTCTTCAGATCAGCCAGATACTTGGAGCAATTACGCTTCCAGTGTCCCTTCTCCTTGCAGTAATAGCACTCAGCATCGTGCTTAGGGCCGTTCTTAGGTTTCATAGGAGGCGTGGCAGCTTTCTTGCCACCCTTCTTGAATTTTCCCTTAGACTTGCCCTGTTTCTTGAAACTGGTGGTCTTGTTGACCATCAACACTTGGTGCTCTTTCTTGATCTCAATCTCAGCAGCTTTTAGCATGCCAAAGAGTTCAGGTAACTCCTTGTTCATGTTCTGCATATTGTAGTTCATCACAAAGTTCTTGTAACTTGGTGGCAGTGATTGAAGGACACGATTAATCCCCAGTCTGTTAGGAATCACTATTCCCAAGTCACTGAGTTTCTTCGCATGCCCGGTCATGGCGAGCATGTGCTCACTAACGGAGTTGCCTTCTTCCATCATGCAGCTGAAGAAATGTTTCGATGCTTCATAGCACTCCACGGCCGCATGAGTCTCAAAAATAGCTTTCAGCTCTTTCATCAACTCATGAGAATCGTGGTGCTCAAAACGTTTTTGAAGATCGGATTCCAGACTGCACAGGATGGCACACTGAACTTGAGAGTACCGAGTTTTCCGAGTCTCGTAAACAGCTTTTACTTCATCGGTTTCAGTTTCTGCAGGAGGGTCACCTAGCGGTGCATCAAGCACATATTGCAGATTTCCGCCAGAGAGGAAGATCCTCACATGACGGAACCAGTCGGTGAAGTTGCTACCGTTGCTCTTAAGTTTTTCTTTCTCTAGGAACTGGTTAAAATTGATTGGGGACGCCATCTCTACAACATATATTTGCAAAAGTTTAGACTAAGTTTATGACAAATTGAGTTCAAATTTTAATTCAACATAATTAAAAATCTAGGTGAACTCCCACTCAAAACAATATCCCTCGCATTGTCTTAGTGATCACACGAACCAAATCCACCGCACCTAAGTCCGATCATCACGAGACAAGGTGTGATTTCAATGGCGAACACTCAAAGTGTTCATCATATCAACCATATGATTCATGCTCTACCTTTCGGTATCACGTGTTCCGAGACCATGTCTGTACATGCTAGGCTCGTAAAGGCCACCTTAGTATCCGCATGTGCAAAACTGTCTTGCACCCGTTGTATGCACTTGTTGATTCTATCACACCCGATCATCACGAGATGCTTCGAAACGACAAGTCTTGGCAACGGTGCTACTAAGGATGAACACTTTATTATCTTGAGATTTTAGTGAGGGATCATCTTATAATGCTACCGTCGCGATCTAAGCAAAATAAGATGCATAAAAGGATTAACATCACATGCAGTTCATATGTGATATGATATGGCCCTTTTGTCTTTGCGCCTTTGATCTTCATCTCCAAAGCACGGACATGATCTCCATCATCTTCGGGCATGATCTCCATCATCGTCGGCGTAGCGTCAAGGTCAATGGCGCCGTCTTCATGATTGTCCTCCATGTAGCAACTATTACAACTACTTTGAAAAACTACTCAACATGAAATTTAAAGACAACCATAAGGCTCCTGCCGGTTGCCACAATACAATAATGATCATCTCATACATATTCATCATCACATTATGGCCATATCACATCACCAAACCCTGCAAAAACAAGTTAGACGCCTCTAATTTGGTTTGCATATTTTACGTGGTTTAGGGTTTTCGAGAGAGATCTAATCTACCTACGAACATGAACCACAACGTTGATACTAATGTTTTCAATAGAAGAGTAAATTGAATCTTCACTATAGTAGGAGAGACAGACACCCGCAAAGCCTCTTATGCAATACAAGTTGCATGTCGAACGAGGAACAAGTCTCATGAACGCGGTCATGTAAAGTTAGTCCGAGCCGCTTCATCCCACTATGCCACAAAGATGCAAAGTACTCAAACTAAAGATAACAAGAGCATCAACGCCCACAAAACCATTGTGTTCTACTCGTGCAACCATCTATGCATAGATACGGCTCTGATACCACTGTAGGATAACGTTGCATAGAAAACAAAAAATTTCCTACCGCGAACACGCAATCCAAGCCAAGATGCAATCTAGAAGACGGTAGCAACGAGGGGTTTATCGAGTCTCACCCTTGAAGAGATTCCAAAGCCTACAAGATGAGGCTCTTGTTGCTGCGGTAGACGTTCACTTGCCGCTTGCAAAAGCGCGTAGAAGATCTTGATCACCGGCGCCACGAACGGGCAGCACCTCCGTACTCGGTCACATGTTCGGTTGTTGATGAAGACGACGTCCACCTCCCGTTGCAGCGGGCAGCGGAAGTAGTAGCTCCTCTTGAATCCGACAGCACGAATGGCGTGGTGTCGATGGCGGTGGAGAACTCCGGCGGAGCTTCGCTAAGCGTGCGGGAGCTATGGAGGAGAGGGGGGCGGCTAGGGTTTGGGAGGGGGTGGCCGGCCACTTAGGGGATGCGGCCAGGCTGTGGTCTTGGGGTGGCCGGCCCCCTCCCCTTGGCCCTCATTATATAGGTGGAACACCCAAGAGTTGGTCTACAAGTCTTCGAATAAGACCCCAAACCAAAACCTTCCATAACTCATGAAACCTACCCAAGCTAGGACTCCCACTAGAGGTGGGAGTTCCACCTTCCTTGGGAGGGGGTGGCCGACCCCCCTGGGGGAGTCCACTTGGGACTCCTCCCCCTTAGGGTTGGCCGGCCATGGGAGGTGGAGTCCCACCGGGACTCCGCCTTCCTTGGTGGTTTCTTCCGGACTTTTCTAGAACCTTCTAGAACCTTCCATGGAACCTTCCGAATCATTTTAAATCACATAAAATGATATCCTATATATGAATCTTATTCTCCGGACCATTCCGGAACTCCTCGTGATGTCCGGGATCTCATCCGGGACTCCGAAGAAATATTCGAACTCCATTCTATATTCAAGTTCTACCATTTCAACATCCAACTTTAAGTGTGTCACCCTACGGTTCGTGAACTATGCGGACATGGTTGAGTACTGATGTCTACGCCCCCTCCTTTTCCTGTAGACAGTGTTGGGCCTCCAAGAGCAGAGGTTTGTAGAACAGCAGCAAGTTTTCTCTTAAGTGGATCACCCAAGGTTTATCGAACTCAGGGAGGAAGAGGTCAAAGATATCCCTCTCATGCAACCCTGCAACCACAAAGCAAGAAGTCTCTTGTGTCCCCAACACACCTAATAGGTGCACTAGTTCGGCGAAGAGATAGTGAAATACAGGTGGTATGAATAAATATGAGCAGTAGCAACGGTGCCAGAAAAGTGCTTTGCCCAGGACAGTAAACAAGCAGTAGTAACGCAGTAGTAGTAACGGAGTAAAACAGTAAACAAGCAGCGATAGCAGTATTTAGGAACAAGGCCTAGGGATTAGACTTTCACTAGTGGACACTCTCAACTTTGATCACATAACAGAATAGATAAATGCATACTCTACACTCTCTTGTTGGATGATGAACACCACTAATTGCGTAGGATTACACGAACCCTCAATGCCGGAGTTAACAAGCTCCACAATATTCGATGTTCATATTTAAATAACCTTAGAGTGCATGACAGATCAACACAACTAAACCAAGTACTAACATAGCATGCACACTGTCACCTTCACACTATGTAGGAGGAATAGATCACATCAATACCATCATAGCAATAGTTAACTTCATAATCTACAAGAGATCACAATCATAGCCTACGCCAAGTACTAACACGGATGCACACACTGTCACCATTACACCGTGCAGGAGGAATAAAACTACTTTAATAACATCACTAGAGTAGCACATAGATAAATTGTGATACAAAACACATTGCAATCATAAAGGGATATAAATAAGCACTTCACTATGCTCTTCATAACAGTGAATAAGTATTCTGTGAAATATAGCCTAAGAGACCCACACGGTGCACACACTGTCACCTTTACACACGTGGGACAAGGAGTCTCCGGAGATCACATAAGTAAAATTCACTTGACTAGCATAACGACATCTAGATTACAAGCATCATCATATGAATCTCAATCATGTAAGGCAGCTCATGAGATTATTGTATTGAAGTACATAGGAGAGAGATGAACCACATAGCTACCGGTACAGCCCCGAGCCTCGATGGAGAACTACTCCCTCCTCATGGGAGACAGCAGCGTTGATGAAGATGGCGGTCGTGTCGATGGAGAAGCCTTCCGGGGGCACTTCCCTGTCCCGGCGGCGTGCCGGAACAGAGACTCCTGTCCCCCAGATCTTGGCTTCGCGATGGCGGCGGCTCTGGATGGTTTCTCGTACCGTGGCTTTTCCGTATCGAGGTTTTAGGTCTGGGACCTTTATATAGGCGAAGAGGCGGCGTCAGAAGGTCAATGAGGCGACGACACCATAGGGGGGCGCGGGCCACCCCCAGGCCGCGCCGGCCTATGGTCTGGTGGGCCTGTGGCCCCCCTCTGACGACTCTCGGGTGTTCTGGATGCTTCCGGGCAAAATAGGACCCTGGGCGTTCATTTCATCCAATTCCGAGAATATTTCCTTACTAGGATTTCTGAAACCAAAAACAGCAGAAAACAGCAACTGGCCCTTCGGCATCTCGTCAATAGGTTAGTTCCGGAAAATGCATAAATATGACATAAAGTGCGCATAAAACATGTAGATATCATCAACAATGTGGCATGGAACATAAGAAATTATCGATACGTCGGAGACGTATCAGCATCCCCAAGCTTAGTTCCTGCTCGTCCCGAGCAGGTAAACGATAACAGAGATAATTTCTGGAGTGACATGCCATCATAACCTTGATCATACTATTTGTAAGCATATGTAGTGAATGCAGCGATCAAAACAATGTATATGACATGAGTAAACAAATGAATCATATAGCAAAGACTTTTCATGAATAGTACTTCAAGACAAGCATCAATAAGTCTTGCATAAGAGTTAACTCATAAAGCAATAATTCATAGTAGAGGTATTGAAGCAACACAAAGGAAGATTAAGTTTCAGCGGTTGCTTTCAACTTGTAACATGTGTATCTCATGGATATTTGTCAATGCAAAGTAATATAACAAGTGCAATATGCAAGTATGTAGGAATCAATGCACAGTTCACACAAGTGTTTGCTTCTTGAGGTGGAGAGAAATAGGTGAACTGACTCAACAGTAAAAGTAAAAGAAAGGTCCTTCAAAGAGGAAAGCATCGATTGCTATATTTGTGCTAGAGCTTTGATTTTGAAAACAAGAAACAATTTTGTCAACGGTAGTAATAAAGCATATGTATCATGTAAATTATATCTTACAAGTTGCAAGCCTCATGCATAGTATACTAATAGTGCCCGCACCTTGTCCTAATTAGCTTGGACTACCGGGATTATCGCAATGCACATGTTTTAACCAAATGTCACAAAGGGGTACCTCTATGCCGCCTGTACAAAGGTCTAAGGAGAAAGCTCGCATCGGATTTCTCGCTATTGATTATTCTCAACTTAGACATCCATACCGGGACAACATAGACAACAGATAATGGACTCCTCTTTTATGCATAAGCGTGTAGCAACAATTAATTTTCTCATATGAGATTGAGGATATATGTCCAAAACTGAAACTTCCACCATGGATCATGGCTTTAGTTAGCGGCCCAATGTTCTTCTCTAACAATATGCACGCTCTAACCATAAGGTGGTAGATCGCCCTTACTTCAGACAAGACGAACATGCATAGCAACTCACATGAAATTCAACAAAGAGTAGTTGATGGCGTCCCCAGTGAACATGGTTATCGCACAACGAGCAACTTAATAAGAGATAAAGTGCATAAGTACATATTCAATACCACAATAGTTTTTAAGCTATTTGTCCCATGAGCTATATATTGTAAAGGTGAAGAATGGAAATTTTAAAGGTAGCACTCAAGCAATTTACTTTGGAATGGCGGAGAAATACCATGTAGTAGGTAGGTATGGTGGACACAAATGGCATAGTGGTTGGCTCAAGGATTTGGATGCATGAGAAGTATTCCCTCTCGATACAAGGTTTAGGCTAGCAAGGCTATTTGAAACAAACACAAGGATGAACCGGTGCAGCAAAACTCACATAAAAGACATATTGTAAACATTATAAGACTCTACATCGTCTTCCTTGTTGTTCAAACTCAATACTAGAAATTATCTAGACCTTAGAGAGACCAAATATGCAAACCAAATTTTAGCATGCTCTATGTATTTCTTCATTAATAGGTGCAAAGTATATGATGCAAGAGCTTAAACATGAGCACAACAATTGCCAAGTATCAAATTATTCAAGACATTCTACCAATTACTACATGTAGCATTTCCCGTTTCCAACCATATAACAATTAACGAAGCAGTTTCAACCTTCGCCATGAAAATTAAAAGCTAAGAACACATGTGTTCATATGAACCAGCGGAGCATGTCTCTCTCCCACACAAGCATTTATTCAAACAAAAACAAAAACAAAAGCACACAGACGCTCCAAGTAAAGCACATAAGATGTGACCGAATAAAAATATAGTTTCAAGAGAAGGAACCTGATAATTTATCGATGAAGAAGGGGATGCCTTGGGCATCCCCAAGCTTAGACGCTTGAGTCTTCTTGAAATATGCAGGGATGAACCACCGGGGCATCCCCAAGCTTAGACCTTTCACTCTTCTTGATCGTAGTATATCATCCTCCTCTCTTGACCCTTGAAAACTTCATTCACACCAAACTCGAAACAAACTCATTAGAGGGTTAGTGCATAATAAAAATTCACATGTTCAGAGGTGACACAATCATTCTTAACACTTCTGGACATTGCCTAAAGCTACTGGAAGTTAATGGAACAAAGAAATCCAACCCACATAGCAAAAGAGGCAATGCGAAATAAAAGGCAGAATCTGTCAAAACAGAACAGTCCGTAAAGACGAATTTTATTGAGGCACCAGACTCGCTCAAATGAAAATGCTCAAACTGAATGAAAGTTGCGTACATATCTGAGGATCACTCACGTAAATTGGCATAATTTTCTGAGTTACCTACAGAGAATTTTGCCCAGATTCGTGACAGCAAAGAAATCTGTTTCTGCGCAGTAATCCAAATCTAGTATGAACCTTACTATCAACGACTTTACTTGGCACAACAAAACACAAAACTAAGATAAGGAGAGGTTGCTACAGTAGTAAACAACTTCCAAGACACAAATATAAAACAAAGTACTGTAGCAAAATAAACACATGGGTTATCTCCCAAGAAGTTCTTTCTTTATAGCCATTAAGATGGGCTCAGCTGTTTTAATGATGCACTCGCAAGAAATAGTATTGGAAGCAAAAGAGAGCATCAAGAGGCAAATTCAAAACACATTTAAGTCTAGCATGCTTCCTATGAAGAGGAATCTTGTAAATAAACAAGTTCATGAAGCGCAAAGTAACAAGCATAGGAAGATAAAACAAGTGTAGCTTCAAAAATTTCAGCACATAGAGAGGCATTTTAGTAACATGAAAATTTCTACAACCATATTTCCCTCTCTCATAATAATATCCAGTAGCATCATGAGCAAACTCAACAATATAACTATCACATAAAGCATTCTTATCATGAGTCTCATGCATAAAATTATTACTCTCCACATTAGCATAATCAATTTTATTAGTTGTAGTGGGAGCAAATTCATGAAAGTAGCTATCATTATTATTCTCATCATCAAATATAGGAGGCATATTGTAATCATAATCAAATTTATCCTCCATAACAGGTGGCACCAAAAGGCTACTATCATTATAATCATCATAAATAGGAGGCAAAGTATCATCAAAGTAAATTTTCTCCTCAATGCTTGGGGGACTAAAAATATCATGCTCATCAAAGCCAGCTTCCCCAAGCTTAGAATTTTCCATAGCATTAGCAACAATAGTGTTCAAAGCATTCATATTAATAACATTCCCATTAGCATGCATATAAAGTTCCATGGGTTTTTTAATTCTCTCTTCAAACACATCATGTCCTAATTCAAGATAAAGTTCATAAAGATCTCTCATATTTTTGTTGTTTTCCATTATGCCTAACTAGTGTAAATAAGAAACAAAAAGATGCAATTGCAGGATCTAAAGGAAATAGCTTCGAGCACAAACACAATGGCGCCAGAAAAGTACTGTTACCTGGAACCGAAGTATGAGTGCCTTTTACCTTTCCTCCCCGGCAACGGCGCCAGAAAATAGCTTGATGTCTACGCCCCCTCCTTTTCCTGTAGACAGTGTTGGGCCTCCAAGAGCAGAGGTTTGTAGAACAGCAGCAAGTTTTCCCTTAAGTGGATCACCCAAGGTTTATCGAACTCAGGGAGGAAGAGGTCAAAGATATCCCTCTCATGCAACCCTGCAACCACAAAGCAAGAAGTCTCTTGTGTCCCCAACACACCTAATAGGTGCACTAGTTCGGCGAAGAGATAGTGAAATACAGGTGGTATGAATAAATATGAGCAGTAGCAACGGTGCCAGAAAAGTGCTTTGCCCAGGACAGTAAACAAGCAGTAGTAACGCAGCAGTAGTAACGCAGTAAAACAGTAAACAAGCAGCGATAGCAGTATTTAGGAACACGGCCTAGGGATTAGACTTTCACTAGTGGACACTCTCAACTTTGATCACATAACAGAATAGATAAATGCATACTCTACACTCTCTTGTTGGATGATGAACACCACTAATTGCGTAGGATTACACGAACCCTCAATGCCGGAGTTAACAAGCTCCACAATATTCGATGTTCATATTTAAATAACCTTAGAGTGCATGACAGATCAACACAACTAAACCAAGTACTAACATAGCATGCACACTGTCACCTTCACACTATGTAGGAGGAATAGATCACATCAATACCATCATAGCAATAGTTAACTTCATAATCTACAAGAGATCACAATCATAGCCTACGCCAAGTACTAACACGGATGCACACACTATCACCATTACACCGTGCAGGAGGAATAAAACTACTTTAATAACATCACTAGAGTAGCACATAGATAAATTGTGATACAAAACACATTGCAATCATAAAGGGATATAAATAAGCACTTCACTATGCTCTTCATAACAGTGAATAAGTATTCTGTGAAATATAGCCTAAGAGACCCACACGGTGCACACACTGTCACCTTTACACACGTGGGACAAGGAGTCTCCGGAGATCACATAAGTAAAATTCACTTGACTAGCATAACGACATCTAGATTACAAGCATCATCATATGAATCTCAATCATGTAAGGCAACTCATGAGATTATTGTATTGAAGTACATAGGAGAGAGATGAACCACATAGCTACCGGTACAGCCCCGAGCCTCGATGGAGAACTACTCCCTCCTCATGGGAGACAGCAGCGTTGATGAAGATGGCGGTGGTGTCGATGGAGAAGCCTTCCGGGGGCACTTCCCCGTCCCGGCGGCGTGCCGGAACAGAGACTCCTGTCCCCCAGATCTTGGCTTCGCGATGGCGGCGGCTCTGGATGGTTTCTCGTACCGTGGCTTTTCCGTATCGAGGTTTTAGGTCTGGGACCTTTATATAGGCGAAGAGGCGGCGTCAGAAGGTCAACGAGGCGACGACACCATAGGGGGGCGCGGGCCACCCCCAGGCCGCGCCGGCCTATGGTCTGGTGGGCCTGTGGCCCCCCTCTGACGACTCTCGGGTGTTCTGGATGCTTCCGGGCAAAATAGGACCCTGGGCGTTGATTTCGTCCAATTCCGAGAATATTTCCTTACTAGGATTTCTGAAACCAAAAACAGCAGAAAACAGCAACTGGCCCTTCGGCATCTCGTCAATAGGTTAGTTCCGGAAAACGCATAAATATGACATAAAGTGTGCATAAAACATGTAGATATCATCAACAATGTGGCATGGAACATAAGAAATTATCGATACGTTGGAGATGTATCAAGTACTCACTCCGACCAATAACCAATAGCGGGATCTGGAGATCCATAATGGCTCCCACATATTCAACGATGACTTTAGTGATCGAATGAACCATTCACATACGATACCAATTCCCTTTGTCACGCGATATTTTACTTGTCCGAGGTTTGATCTTCGGTATCACTCTATACCTTGTTCAACCTCGTCTCCTGACAAGTACTCTTTACTCGTACCGTGGTATGTGGTCTCTTATGAACTTATTCATATGCTTGCAAGACATTAGACGACATTCCACCGAGAGGGCCCAGAGTATATCTATCCGTCATTGGGATGGACAAATCCCACTGTTGATCCATATGCCTCAACTCATACTTTCCGGATACTTAATCCCACCTTTATAACCACCCATTTACGCAGTGGCGTTTGGTGTAATCAAAGTACCTTTCCGGTATAAGTGATTTACATGATCTCATGGTCATAAGGACTAGGTAACTATGTATCGAAAGCTTATAGCAAATAACTTAATGACGAGATCTTATGCTACGCTTAATTGGGTGTGTCCATTACATCATTCATACAATGACATAACCTTGTTATTAATAACATCCAATGTTCATGATTATGAAACTAATCATCCATTAATCAACAAGCTAGTTAAGAGGCATACTAGGGACTCTTTGTTGTCTACACATCACACATGTACTAATGTTTCGGTTAATACAATTATAGCATGATATATAAACATTTATCATAAACATAAAGATATAAATAATAACCACTTTATTATTGCCTCTAGGGCATATCTCCTTCACATCGGAACTGCTTGTCAACACCTTCTGCTCCTCGTTGGGATCGACATTCTTACTTATCGATATGATACACCCCCTATACTTGTGGGTCATCAGCGCCCCCGGGGCCTGGGCAGGGGCCACCGTGGTGGAGCAGCTACGGCCCCACGCTCGTCTTCAGCGCCCTCCTCGTCTTCGCAGGAGGACCGCTGCTTCGAGTTCCTCCTCTGCATCGACGACGACCAACTAGGCATCAAGCGGCTCCCAGACAAGTTCGCCGAGTTCGTCGATGGCGTCGAGCCGGCGCACTTGCAGCTACGAGAGGCCAGCTGCAACTTCTGTCGGTAGACTATCGAGGTCTTGTCCGACAGGCAGGGCAAGATGTACCTACACACGGGGTGGGACAAGTTCGCCCGCGACCTCGCGCTCGAGCTCGGCTGCCAGCTCACCTTCCTCTACGAGGGGGACGACGAGATGATCGTCAAGGTGTTTGATGACACAGCGTGCCGCAGGCACTACCACACCGGCGAATCCGGCTCGGACACCGATAGTTAGAACTTAGAGTGTTCTTTCTTTGCAGCGAATATGGCTACAGGCCAATTGAAACAAGTAGTGAATGTTTTTGGTTGTTCTTTCTCGGAAGAAACAACAGGGACATTGTCACCAGCTAGATTTTCCAGTTTGGGTGACTGGGTGTGCCCTCGAGTGTTCTTTTTTGGCAGCGAACATACGGAAATCAACACAACTGGTTTTCTTTTTTTTACAATGTTTTTATTTGTGTCAATCATGGTTCAAACTATGTATTAGTTTGTGTAAAGCATGTTCCTAATTATGTATTAGTTTGTCTAAAACTATGTTCCAATATGTAAACGGTATTTTCACGTCCACGGAGCGACGCAAAACGGACGCTCACGGAGATGCCCTAAGGCTATCCGTGTTCAAAATGCTTTGGACATTGTTCAAACTAGCTTTAGAAGGCGCGGCGGCACGCCGCGCCGACCAAGTACCAGTAAGCTGAAGAATAGAGAGTACCTATTTTAACTTATGCCAACAACATGGGGGTGTGGTAGGATCTAAGGAATAAAAAACATAAAAAAGTATGGCTAGGAAAATATCAGCATTAAATTGCATGCTGGATGCGTGTCTGGATTTCTTCTTTGGTCGTAAGCAGGCCTCATTGCCTCTAGGTCAGCGCACAGTACATGTTGGCCATGTGGGTGTTAGCCGACTCCGTCGGTCCCTCCTCCCTAGACGGAAGAAGCCAAGACCACCTTTTTTCATGAAGTGCCAAGACCACCTGAGGATGAACTGTCTTGATTTGGCGAGCAGTTGACAGTGGGTGGCTGCTCATCTAGCACACACCAGCAGTTATCTTGCATAATATACTGAAATTTTAATTTCATTAACGAAACAATGTCAAGATACTGAACAGAGCATACACACTTCACACTTAACTTATGTGGCACTCTCAAGGAACGATACTCTAAGTGCCCCTTATAACGTCATCCAAGTGCTGGAAGTAGTTGTTAAGAGTTATTAAAAAGAACGTTTTTTTGGATAACTTATAATATGGTCAGCTTCTGGTCGAACTCCTCCATGTCAGATCCCGGTTGAACTCTATGCAAGGGAAATCACAAGCAAGATGGCAGAAAATTCGAACGATACGACAGCGGACTTTGATATTCACCGTGATGTAATTCACCGTGAGGTAAGTTACATGTTTTACCAACAACCTCTTAGATAAGGCATGCCCAAATTATGCACCACCTCAAATTTCTAGATATTACAAGGGACACTGGTTATACTGGAACCTTCATGGCCAGGAGAGTTTGAGGAACAATCAAACCCAACAGAGATGCAAATCAGTCCAACAGTTATACTGGAAAGTCGTATTATTTAGTAGCTCATGTCAACCTTTCATCATGCACAATTAAGTCGTAGTATTCAGTTGAAGGCATGGGATTAACCTGGTAATGAATGAAAGAGGTGGAACTGATACATCACACCTTTCTATTTTGCTTGTTAACAATTTTTAAATAATTAATGAGATATAGACAGATCAATCACATGAATGGAATACATTGGTGACAATAAATTATATGCCAATAGGGCAATAACTTCTATTAAAATATTGACCATGCATAGATTTGAAATAAAAACACTTCAGGGAACCGTCCTTGCTCTTCTACTTGAACATCCTCCAAAAGCTAAGTGACGGTTTTCAAGTCCACTGCAATCCTCAAACTCCAACAGAAGGAAGTGGATGTATAAGGCACTCCTAAAAATCAATCGAAGAAGACAAAACCACAAGAACTGGAAACAATCAAGTTTGACTACTTATTTGATGTTATGTGACTTATGTCCCTCTATTTTGTTAGAAAAAAAAACTATTGATCATGTTCTGAAGCGGAATTTAATACTGTAATACATCTAACATGACACAACACCAATAAGACCGACAGTAATGAGCTGGCTCGGTGGTGTTCACCGTTCACGATACATGCAGATCACAAGGAAATTTTGCACAGAAATACCACAATAATCACGTGGCTCTGAAGATCAAAATTCATGTTCTCACCTTCTCGTGCACTCTGATCCAAGTATCCAACAGCTCGCACATGTACCTCGTCAAGATCAGTAAATCAAAAGAAGTTCACATGTAATAATGCAATAAAAAGAGTAGATCCAAAAAAGACAAATATTAGAGCTAAGTTTATTCTATAATAACTCTGCAAGCAAGGTTTCCATCATCTTGTGACATTACAATTTGACTAATTAAATACCGAGAGATAAGCTTAATGTCAAGAGTAACCACCTATCTGGCAAGTACATGGACACAAATCCATTCGACAAAGAACACAAAAGCTTTTGTGTAGAAATACAGATTTCATTTCTAACATCCAAGGTGACGGTCAGATATTTTTGCAGGTGAAGAAATAAGAAAGTAGACCTCAGTAATTATATTGTTACAGAGCTATACAACAAAAATTATGAAAAAACAATACCAATATACCAAAACTTTGGACAAATAAACAATAATACACTCTCTTGATCCCACGAGAAAACTACTCACAACAAAACAAAACAGAAAATAACAATATTCTGGCAGATCTTGATATTAAGCTTACAAAGCAAAGTGGCAAGTTCACTATAGCAATGGAAGGGCAACCTTGGATCAGTTACGGAGACAAAGGCTAGTCTCCTATCTCCACCCAAGGGAAATGCTTTAAAACCTATCTCCACAATTCCAACTCAAAACCTGTCAGCACTACATTCTACTATTTTTTACACCATGAAACTAATTATGCTCCTTATATATCTGCAACATCAAACTAATTTTGAATCTAAAAAGCAGTTCGAAAATAACATGAAAGAAAAACTCCAGGAAGAAAATGAAGGAAAAAAACTTAAAATGTTCAATGATTGGTTACCCTTGTCTATTACTACACTGTATGGACCATCGTCATGAGCTGAAATTTTAAAAATAAGAAAACTTGGCACAGACCTAGGACAGGGAAGAGATGTCAGCAGGGAGAGCTAGGGGCAGGGAGGAGATCAGGCTGGGGGAGAAACCGGTGGAGTTTGAGATTGGTGGAGGTCGGCTGAAAAGCATACAATCAGCTCAGCATGAACTATTCCTTAAGCAAGCAATAGCCTTTTTTACAGCAGCATTGATGTTGCACTACCAAACTGTAACTGAAGTTAAAAAGAGAATCATCTATTTTCTTAAGAGAGATGTATAGAAAGCACACAATCATCTTGGAACTGTTACTTAAGCGTCGTATATTAAATGTGTGTATATAAGTGCATATACTTGAGAGATTTCTATATGAGAGGAACACCAATTTCAGTGAGCATAGATATTCCATATGAAAAGAAAGATAAGCAACTTTGAATACAGAAACAAATCATCCGCACCAGTCCTGGCTAAAGTTCTCATCAGATTGATTCAGTTTGCCTTCAATCCACAAATTTCAAAGAAACTAATGTGAATATAGAGCAATCATGAAATATTATTTTCTGTTTCTGTACCTCATCGTAAAAAGAATTGGTTCTTTGGCAGAAAGTGCAACAAGGTCGATCCAATCATCAGTATGCTGCCAACACAGACTGCTACATTCGTCTAAACCTATTTGCATCTGGAAAAAAAACACACCATAAAAGGTAATGATCAGAATAAGGAATCTAGCTACCAGGAAGAAAAGTAAATGGGCCTAAGGGGGGAAATGAAGCGAAAATATAGCAGAGATAAGATCCATACAGTCTCTTGGCTGAGAACTACAACATCACTCCACAGTATGATGTAGTGAATGTGTAGTCAGAGTAAAGTATCACTTGATCAGAAGGATTACTGCAAGAAACAGAAACAGCAACTAAACGAACCTCATCTTGACTCTTTGCTTACTAAACCCACAACACATGAAATTTCTAGCTAATTCTTCTAAAACATATTTTCCTAAAGAAATCAACCTTTTGGCGGAGACTGGAGTAAACATATGTGCACATCAAGAAATAAGAAATGCATGAATTGTCATAAAGAGTAAGTGAAGCCATCTTGTTACTATGTCTTGATCCTGCTGAGACAAATAGCTATACTTTCATATAATGGTGACACCAAAGAAACCCAGAAGCCTTTACAAACACTTTCTGGCATGCTGAAGTAACAAAGTAAAGATATAGAAGAACCTTCTGAATTTCCATTTCGTTGTTGTAGGAACTTGAACAGGCGTCAATACCTCTTGTTTCCATTCCCTGAAAGCCCCAAGCACATTGAAATGCAATCTGATGCCAGTTTGAGCGTGTTGAACAGACATGAAAAAAAGTTAATCTTCAGATCTGAAGAACATAGCAGAGATAGATTAAAGCACAATCTCACTATAGTGATTGCATACCTCATCGCGCTGCCACGGCCATTCTCACCGTCACTTCTCCAGCAACCGGTGCCTCCACTCCTTGGTTCTCCCGAGCAGCTAGCTTTTTTGGACCCTCGATACCGCGGCCCTGGACAGCGCACCGACCGTAAACAGTTTGAAGGCCGAGTTCATGAGGTTGATGGAGACAGCGACCTGGGGTAGGTGCGGATGGGGGCAAAGGCGACGACCGCGGCGGAAGTAGCTCAGCCAAGGGGGAGGTCGGGGCTGGCCACCGCTTGGCCCTTGCAGTTCGTCCCCGTTGACTATGAACTGAGGACGATGAGGGAGAAGTGGCGGTGTGGACGGCGATGCATATTCCGGGTGCAGATGGATCCGGAAGGGGGCACCAGCCGCGTCGGCTCCTCCCATGGCCCCCGCCTCAAGATGCCGAGGAGGGCGTCGATCTCCTACTCCGTGCCGCCTAATGCCATGGGAGGGAGAGGCGGGCATCGGGCTGCTGCTCCACGCCGCCAGCCGCCTTGGGTGGGAGAGGAGGGAGTGCCGCGCTGATGGCCACCTCGGTAGGAGCCATGGTGCGGTGGCCAAGCAGGAAGAGGAAGGCGGCAGCAAGGGACAGGTGGATTCGTGGAAGAGATCGTCGGTGGGGAAGAGTCGGGAGAGGTACCACGTATCGGGGACAGATGCACGTGTTGATACCACGAATCAGGACAGACCAACACAACTTTGACCGGTTTGGACCAAATCCCTCAACAGATCAAATCGTGAACATCTTTGCTAGGGCCACACAGCCAAATCACAGAAAGCCAACCCACCGTGCAAGGTACCAGCCAAGGAAAACAAAGGAATTGTACACGTGTTGGTTAGAAAACAAACCGTAAATCACCACCAAAAACGTTACCTAGCACCAAATCTACACACATGAAAAATGCTGCGGAAAGCAAACCACTCCAGCGCATACGTGTTAGCTCAAAGTTTTTTTTTTTGAGGAAGCAACGGGGGGCGATTTGCCCCCCGTTGCTAGCTCAAAGTTAATCCACAAATAGATCCAAAATTAGGAGAAAAATCGAAGTGGTTAAGGTTTAATATAGTAGTTATGGGGTCAATTCGAATCCTAAGCAAAAGATTTTTCTTCCCGACTGTGGAGAAAGTAGAACCAGCTGTCAAAAAGTAAAGGAAAGAGCAAACCAGTCTCGTGCAATCCTCGGTCCTCGGGCCACTGCCCCCGTCCTCTCTACAAGTACCCCCTCTCCACACCCAAACCCCTCACGTCATCACTCACCACCCTCTCCCCCTTCTCTCTCTCTCTCTCTCACCACACCTCACGCGCACACGCACCACCCTACAGGCAACATGGTGAGTTCTCCCGCCCCCGCCCTCGCCGCCGCGCCGCCGGCCAGCGCCTGCTAACCGGAGTACCCCGTTGTTCCCGTGGACGCAGGTGATGGCTCAGAAGACCAAGGAGGCGGAGATCACGGAGCAGGACTCGCTGCTTCTAGTAAGTTCCCCTCCCTCCCGCGCCCCCCGTCTCTGGTCGGAGTCCGCGCGATTCGAGTTGATTCCGCCGCTGGGTTTCGTGCCGGTCCACCCACATTTCCTCTTGCGATTTCTGATGAGCGAATCGGTTCGGCGTAGCGATTGCGAGGTGCTGGTTCGATTTGGGCGGGTTCGAGGGTCGGGAGCGCTCGGGGTACCGGGATCGTTTCAGGTTTTGGGGGTGGATTCTGGGTGCTTGTACGGGGATTTTTTTCACCGATTTTGCGCGCGGTTTGGGGTGATTAGCGGTGGGGTTTTGGGGAGGTTTCTGCTCCGGTGTTTGCTAGTGGATAGTTCGTTCCTAGTTTTCTCCCCCGCCTCTCGGGTGCTTTTGGGTCTCTACTCGAACGGGCCGTTCCGCTAGTAGTGCTGGTGTATTTCTTACGGTTTTTCTTCCTTCATGCTACTTGCTTGCTCGTTTTCAGTCGAATCTGCTTTTGGGAGGCTTCGCTCGCTGTTTCTCTCGATTTCGCGGGCAACTAGCGGGGAAATCCACCTTTGTGGTTTGATCTCTGCGATTCCCTAATTGGGGGAGCTGTTGAACCGATCCCATCGCTTTTGTTTTTCTACTCCACTGGTTGTTCGTTCGTCAAATCGTAGATGCGCTAGTTGTTCAGTTATATGCTTCGAATTCTCGGCTGGAAATGTTGGTACCTGCTCTTAGTTGTTTGCGGCGATGTACTCGGATTTGAAGCGGCCTGATAGAAGCGTCGAGAAATTATCAGTACTTCGTGTTGGTACCTGCTCTTAGTTGTTTGCGGCGATTTACTCGGATTTGAAGCGTCCTGATAGAGGCGTCGAGAAATTATCAGTACTTCGAATTCTCTCTTTGCGTGTGGGATTTTCTCTGTACGTGTGGATTTAGGTTAGTTTCATTTCCGATATAATTTCGGAGGTTTTGGTAGCAGCAGATTGTTCATCGCAACTTCATGCCCCTTTCGAAATGTTTTGTCTACGTGGAACATGGAGATATGTAATGTTTACTAACTCTTACGTATCTAGAAATTAGCTTGGAACATCAGCACAAACTTCTGTCATCTGAGGTTGAGTTAGACTGTACTAGTCCCTCTTTCTAGGAGATCTTCTGTTGTTTAAATGCTTCAAGTGGTGTAGTAACGTTGCTATATTCCAGTTTCTTCTGTAGTTTCGAAATGGTTGTTTTCTTTTGCTGTGCTGTGAAATTTTGAATCTATGTTCTGCCTTCAGGAGTTATATGAGGTAAGCAAACCTCTCTTGGCGTGTTGGGAAACTACCCAAAAACTGTGCTCTCCCTCGTGTTAGATATTACTAGTTTTAAGTTACTAGAGAGTGTTTTGACAAATACTATGCAGGATTATTGGTTGTCACTACCAAGGGTCTGCTAGCTTTTCATTTGAAAATGTGGGTCGTTTATTCCCTATAAAATATTTCTTTGCATTTCTCGCATACCTGTTCGCCCTCAGTTGCAATGTTTTGCTCTCTGTAAACTTGACAGATTTTATGATCAATGGCCATACTGATCTCTATTTTCAATTGGTGCAATATTTTTACACGATCCGTCAGTCCACTCTTATTGTGAACTTTGTGATTAACTTTGAGATCATTTTTCAGTAACACAATTCTGATGATTTGAGCTGTTTCTTTGGGTATCAGCATCATCTGATGGAATTCATAGCGTATTGCATAGTTTTAAGTTATTCATATAGCTATTTGAATTGATATTGGTGACCTGTTTGACCAAACAGACAAGGAATTTGCTCCGGATTGCTATATACAACATCAGCTACATCAGAGGCTTATTCCCTGAGAAGTACTTCAATGATAAGTCTGTTCCGGCTCTAGGTCAGGACCAAACCCAGTATCTGCATGCAAAATCTGTAAGTCAATGTGATATTTATGAGCTCAAAGCCTCAAACAAACTTTTATTTGTCGCAGAGATGAAGATTAAGAAGCTGATGCCCATGGATGATGAGTCAAGGAGGTTGATTGATTGGATGGAGAAAGGTTAAATATGTTCTAGACAGCTTTAGCTCATTCATTATATTCACTGTTTTATGGTATATATTTTAGATCTGAAGGTGTGGTTTTCCTATTTATTTGTTTGTTTAACTTTGTGATGAAATTTAGGTGTCTATGATGCTTTACAAAAGAAATATCTCAAGACCCTTCTGTTTTGCATATGTGAGAAGGAAGAAGGCCCAATGATTGAGGAGTATACCTGTGAGTATCACTTGTGAAGTTTGGCTGATTTGTAGCATATTAAGTTGAATTCGCATCATTGATGGATCATCTGTCGTTTATTTGCTCATTATGTTGCATAATCATCTTGCAGTCTCATTTACCTACCCCTCGAAGGGTGAGGATGTTTCAATGAACTTGAGTCGCACAGGGAGCAAGAAGAACAGTGCCACATTCAAATCAAACGCAGCAGAGGTCACTCCTGATGAGATGAGGTGATATCCCTTCTGGCTGCTATGATTCTTTTCTATTCAGTCTTTTTTGGTTCTTAGCATTAGGGTGTTCTTCGATTTAGCTGTAGTATTTGTACAGAAGTAATGTTGTCATAAATTCATGTTTGTATATGTGCATGCTATTGACAAAATAAAAGACGTCAGTTGTAACTTGTAACCAATCAATGGTAGACTAGCAATGTCCTGATGTTGCATCGGTTTTCCTTTCAGGAGTTCTGCTTGTAAGATGATCAGAACGCTGGTTTCACTTATGAGGACCTTGGACCAAATGCCAGACGAGGTAATTTTACAATGCTGTAATTTGGCTAGAGTTGATTGTGCCGAGCTGATTTTATCACCTGTTTGTTGTTCAGCGAACCATTCTAATGAAGCTGCTATACTATGATGATGTAACAGTGAGTGCCTTTTGTTCTAGTTATTTATTGAAACTTGCAGCTGCCATTGTATGGAGTAGATAACATAATTATTTTGCTCTCTATGAGAAATGATCCAGTCTTGGTGGAAGCTTTGACATTTTATTATGTTGCCAGCCTGAGGATTACGAGCCTCCCTTTTTCAAGGGCTGTGTTGACAATGAGGCCATAAATATATGGAACAAGAACCCCTTGAAGATGGAAGTGGGGAGTGTCAATAGCAAGCATCTTGTGTTAGCTCTGAAGGTAGTGAAGAATTGCAGGCATTTGGACAGAACTTTTTGCTGTGTTGTTCAATTGAATTTCTCACTTTCTGTTTCATTGTGCAGGTTAAGAGTGTCCTTGACCCTTGTGAAGCTAACGATGGTAACAGTGAAGATGACAACATGAGCTTGGGTCATGAGTCTGATGAAGATGATGACTCTTCTGACACTGAGGTAAAGGCCAGTAGAATCACATAAATGATATCCCCTAATATAAAATGCATGGCTGAGAAAAAAATGCAACTGATAAGTTTCAGTGAATTGTCTTAAAATTTCTCTCCATTCTGTTAAGCACTTGGATGACATTACATAATCCCTGATTTTATTAGGTTCGCCCATCGGAAGGGGATCGTTACGTTGTTGCTCCTAATGGTAACATATACTAAATGATTCTCTTGTTGTATCTATTGTTTTTTGTGCTAATGTACTTACTAAAACAGATGGAAATTGCAAAGGTCAAAGTGGTTCAGTTTCAGAAGGTCAGCTGATTTTGTTTGAAGAATCTTTATTTGCTCATTCATATATGTACCACCTTTCATACAGAACCAGACTATGTCAATTAGTTTGCTCTTTTCTAACCTTTGTATATTTGCAGAGGATACTCAAGATCCTGCTCACGAGGAAGCGATAACAGCTCAAGTAACAGAATGGATATGCTCAAGAGACATCAGTAATGTCCATGCTTCAGATGTCCTTTCTAACTTCCCTGACATATCAATGGTAATTCTTGCTCTGATTTTCCTTTTCAATGATTATTGATATTTTGCACCAATTAATTTCCTATTCTAATCGCTAAACTTGCACGCAAGTGCCAAATTATAATTACGCACTGCATGTAAAACAGACTGTACCTTGATTGATACACTTTATGAGTTTTATATCCAGCTGCTAACAACTGCCTGTTGAATGTTTTGCAGGAAATGGTGGAAGGTAATGCAAGGAAAAACTTTTCTGTGTCCTCATCAGCTTGATTCCGTCCTTGATAAACGCAGGCATTCATTATAGACTATATTTAATTACTAGACTAACGGATCACCTTTCAGATATTCTGGAGAAGCTACTTAAAGATGGTTTACTTTCCAGGGCAAGCAAGGATAGTTATGCTGTTAACAAGGTCAACCTAAGTAACATTATTGTTTACCATGTGCTGTATTCACTTATGCAACATGAATACATGACCATTTTATGATTTCAGATTACTGATCCCAGAACTCCACATATAAAGAAAGAGGTCCTGATGCAAGATGTTTCACCTCCTGAAGGAACTAAAAGCAACAATGTTGATACGATGTATATGAAGGTGACCCTCCTTCTACCCTTGACTTGTTAATGTATCTCGCTTTCCCTAACATATTGTTGTTGTTACAGGCATTGTACCATGCACTTCCAATGGATTATGTGACCATAGCCAAGCTTCAGGGAAAGCTAGACGGGGAAGCCAACCAGAGCACAGTCCGGAGGTTAATTGACAAAATGGTGCAAGATGGATACGTTAAGAATTCAGGCAACCGAAGATTAGGTAACTATTTGAACCTTTAAGTCTAAGTTGCCTTTTCATGGATTCTAGCCTCTGTGTTTCTGGATGGGTTCACATGTTATGTTATTTTTTGTGAAGTTGACCAGTTAATGGAGAAGAATAAGTCAATAATCCAGCCCCCTAATCTCTGTCCCTTACTTTTTTTTACTGAAGCTCAAGTGATCACTTTATGCATGTTGACACTACTCTTTTGGAAAACTGTTGAACAGCTCCCTTGAAAGAGTCCCATTTCTTCATGAAAAATGCTTTAGCAGTAAGAATTGCTTGTGGATCTTGCTTGGATATGCATTAGCTGGAATGCTTCATAAGTTGTTTTGACTCATTGATACAATTGATTTTTAGGATAACTTTTCATGTCATTTTCATGTCTCTGGTATATTGCAGTAGTCAATAATACTTGCATGTATCTTCTAAAGTTGATGAGCTTGATTATGCTACTAGTATTATTATGATCTGTTATGCGGGTTTACTAGGTTAGTCTTTTACGAAATTCATGTCACTTTGTGTTACAGGCAAAGCTGTGATTCACTCTGAAGCCTCCAACAGAAAGCTCCTTGAGATAAAAAAGATACTGGAAGTTGATTTTGACAAAGAATTGGTATGCTGTAATTTCTCTAATACTTTCAGATGACTGGCTCTTAAGATTTGTGCACTACTTCTGTAGTAATTCTACCACTCACTTATGGAGTATATATTCCCAGTTGATCTCATATTCTGCTATATCATGCAGCCCACTGATACCAACCCAGGAGGTGCTGAGTTTGAACGCAGAGACCACCCTATGACTGGTAAGTAGCAAGTAATGGCTTCGTTCCCTTGTCCAATAGATTTGGTGGTAGTCTCTGTTGCAGCAACACCGCGACATTACCCACTTGTGTCTTTCAACAGACCAAGAAATGAAAGATGGCTCGACAAACGGCTGCCTCCACTCTGTCGGATCTGATCTTACACGCACTCGGGAGCTACCGGAGGCAGAGCAGAATATGTCCACGCAGAAGGACCCCAGCAGGACTCCGACCAGCATTCGCGAGGTACGACCAAAGCCTGATCTCCAATTAGTCAACAATCATGCACACCTAAGAAATTGGGTAGCCAGACATAGAGTTGAACGTGATGAATCGTGGATGCCTTCTTGCAGCCGGCTACATCCCTGGAGAGTGGGGTGCTCGGACAGAGGACCAGAAAGCCCTTGGCTGGCGGGGACGTGTCGCAGTGCAACCAGCAAGCAAAGCGAGCCAAGAAGGCCAGCATGGTAAGAACTTCATGTCAATTCCTCCACTAGGCTTCTCTCTTCCCTTAATACAAAGATCAGTTAGCAGAATTCCTCCACTGAGCTAAAATTATTTGATCCATAAATTGAGTGCATTTGGCATGCTGGTCACACCTGGTATCTTGCATCGACTATCGATCGGTTAGCAGTTTGGTGCTCTGCACGAATATTGAGCCTTGGTTTCTGTGAAATGATAATGCAGGCCAAGGAGCCGATCCTCCAGTACGTGAAGCGCCAGAAGACCCTTGTTCAGTGAGTCGCGGAATCCGGCAGAGCAACTAACCTTCGTAGCTCAGGTGAAGAAGCAGATATCCCTAGTTCGGTGAAGAAGCACATGTCCCCAGTTCAGTTCGTCCAGGTGCTTTGCAACTTGTGAAGATAGTGAGAGAGAGCACCCGAGGCAGATGTAGATCTTTTGTCCTAGGCTCTTGGTCCTTGGTAGTAAAACGTAAAAGAGAGACTTGTCCATGATGTTGTTTCACGCAAGACTGTACTGAGATCACTTTGCCTTCTGCTGAAACGTGACAGTACCATCTTCTACACATTTGGTTGGATCGTTATTATTCGCTTCACACCAATCACATGTTTGATGCATTTCTGTACTGACAGTACATAGGACTAGGAGTAAGTTCTTCCGCTCTCCTGGTACTGCACTGCTTGTTTGCTCTGGAAGGGAAACCTGACTGCCTAGCTTTGATAGAACACATACATTGCTTTTATTTTGCTCGTTATAGAAAAGATTGCTACATTTGGCCGTGCTGCACGATGCACTGCCAGTGCCAGTTTACAGATTACCACCGTGTTGACTATGCTAGTCTGTGGCATTATCCATAGTTACGTGGGAAAATTATGTTCACCTATTAATTCTTTAAAAACGTCTTTTCTCTTCCTTCATTCTCTCCTAAATTTTTTCTGTGAATGAAGCTATTTGGCCTCTGGTTTCCGGAAAGGAAAGTACTCCTATGTTTGAGCAAGTGCTCACCGTGAGACCATGACACGCAAGACGGCAAAGGTGTATATATTTTCATAGAAGCAGAGAGAACAAATGTTGATATTGCTAGAATGCTGTGAGAGGTTCTCTGGCCTGCTAAAACATGGCGACCAGGGAACATCTCTCTGTCCTCTAAAAAAAGAAACACTGCATTGCAGTTTAAACTGTCAACTCGGATCACGAATGTAGGAACGGTGGTGTAAATAAAAGCAGAAACACGATCTCAGCACAGATATAAACAAACTAGCTAGTGTAACCCAAGTGTGCAACCAAAAGTTCCTGGCTGAACTGTCACGACGCGACGACGGGCGGCAGAGAGCAGTTGGTGCCAGGAGACGTATCATTTCAGTGCCCACCGCCGATGACGGCGCTGGACGTGCCTCTTGTCTTGGGGAGAAGGACGAGTGCGAGTATAGCGCAGATGAAGGCGAATGCGCCGCCGATGCCGAATGCGGGCGTGTTGTCCTTGCCGAAGGCTTTGTCGATCGGACCGGCGGTGAGGGCGATGATCAACTGAACAAAGAGCAACGAGTAAGCAAAGTTAAGAATATGACAGACGGGCGTGTGTGCCTTTGGGCTAAAAAAAAATCCAATGGCGGGCACATAGTAACAGCCTGACGATCGAGTTGCCAATAGAAACTACTGCGCTTGCTTTCTGTTTATTACCTGTGGCACGACGATGGCTATGTTTAGGACACCAATGGCGAGGCCTTGGCCACCGTCCTCGTTAGCGACAACCTCAGAAGCAATAGCCCATGGTATACTGAACAGCACCTGCAAGAATGGGATTTTGCCAACAATATTTTAAGCATGCAACCCGGATCAAACAGTATGAAAGAATTAACAGACGAGCAGCTAGAACCAATGTACTCGTGTCAACTCACGGCTTGTGGAATTCCGATGAGCGCGAAGAGGGTCAGCGCGGTGGCCTTGAGCTTGGGGTCGGGCCCGGTGAGGCTGTCAGTGTACGACGTGTTGTACCCCTTGGTGGAGATCAATCCGACGACGACCATGGCCGTCATGATGCCGAACACCATGAAGTTGCTGATGGACCAGACGACCTTGGAGGTCAGCTTGCGGCACAGCTTGGGGATGAGGAAGGAGCTGACCGCGAGGCAGACGGAGCAGAGGAGCAGGCCGATGGCGCCCTCGCGGACGCCGGCGTCGTAGATGTCCTGCTTGGGGCCCTGCGGCACGCCGTGGTAGATCTCCCGGCCCATCCAGTCCGTGTCGTACTGCAGGAAGGGGAACCACGCCAGCTGAAAGAATAGAAACAGAGTGATGTCAGGTTAGTTAGGTGCTCGATGATGCGTGCATTACATGAACATGAAGTCGATAGATGATGCGTACCCAGGTGACGGCCGTGACGGCGAGCACTTTGAACATGGCGGGGGGCAGGTTCTTCAAGCTCTTGAAGAGGTCGCCGAAAGCGGAGCAGCAGCCGCGACCGGAGGCGGCCTCGACGTCGGCCTTGTCGAGCTTCTTCTCGTCCGCCAGTAACAAGGTCACCGACATGCTGATGGCGATGAGGATCTGACCAAAAGAAATTTCGACGCACGAGCGACAGCAAAGATTAAGTAGCCGTGACATTAAGCAACCACGGAAGAGATATCAGAGTGTGTTCGAGTGCTCACCACGGCGGTGAGGAAGGCGCCCTTGAGATTTGCGCAAGCGTCGCAGCACGCCGCAGTTTTCAGCCAGGGGAACCACCTACAACCAACGAACAACGTGATAAGTCAGTCAGTCAGTCAGTCAACATGCATAGCATAGATGTCCCAGAAGTCGAAAAAAGGACTATTTTGACTACAGCGCAAGGCGTAGCCGAGAACGTACTCGTGCCATTTCCCGTTAGCGCCGGCCGTGTAGCCGAGGATGTTGCCGATAGCCATCCATAGGCAGAAGATGGCCTGGCCGACGTTGGGGCCATGGTTTCCAGCTGCAACGAAAACAGTGAGTCACCGATCTTATTCCCTTCTCGTTTTGAGTAGAATCACAAAGTCAAAATAGACAGATAAATTGCACGCATGCTCACCAGATAGATCGGCCATCATAGCGCGAGCCGGTCCCTGGACGGTGTTGTTGGCGAAGTCGAGGAACCAGAAGCCAACGATGTACACCGCGGCGGCAGCCCAACGAGGACCGGTGGTCGCGCTGCAACAAAATCCACACAAATATTTTCAGTGCTACCTCGGAAACAAGAAGATGAAAGGAACACGAGTCCACTCTAGTCAACTCATGCAAGTCAGTCAGACTCATCAGACTGATGGACAGAAGGTGCTGACCTGCAGTGCTCCTTGGTGTCGCCGAGGCGCCGGCCGATGTCCGCCGAGAAGCCGATGAGCATCACCTGTTGCACCGAACCAGCACAGATCGTCAGAAACAGAAATCGGTGCATGGTGGTAGTTGCGAATTATCGGTGAGCTTAGTTACATACGGATAGGCAGATGATGAGGCATCCGACGAGGATGAAGGGCCGCCTCCGGCCCATCTTCGCCGTGCACCGGTCACTGTAGTACCCCACGATGGGTTGAACCTGGCGAATCAATCATCAGCACATTACTAACGGTCTTTCGCGCGTTCATAGCGCTTTTCTGTTTGTTCCCCATTTTTTTAGCAACGCGGCGTTGGAAAAATGTCAGCATACGAAAATAAGACCATCTAGATCTATCTATAAATTATCTAAATTCCTGGCTTATTCAGATTCTACGGTACGAATTAAAGACAGAGGAAAGGAAACGGAAACAAACGGGGTGAAATCGCAGTACGAAATTACTCACCACAAATCCAGCTATCGGCCCGCAGATCCAAGTCAAAGAAACGTACTGGTGAGGAATCCCAAGAGTCTGCAACAAAAACATCGATGAAATCAGAGATGAACAGAGCAGCATGACAGAAGATTGACAGGAACATCTACAGAGGGTCCAACGAACGGAGAGAAAGGGGGAAACAAGAAGCAGTAATGACGTACCTGGGAGTAGGGCGAGAGGAGGGACAGCTGCAGCGCCCAGCCGTACTGGATGCCGCCGGAGACCATGCAGGCCATGAACAGCCTGAGGAGGCTACTGACCTTCTTCTGTCCATCGACATTGTTCTCGCCGGAGCCCTCCATCTGGCGGACCTTCTCCATGTCCACGAACAAGGCCGACCCGACCTTGCCGGCGGCCTCCTTGGGATTGGGATCGCTCCGGCCTTCCTCCATTGTTCGTTGGGAGAAAAGCGGCGGTGGTTTCGCAGCACAGAGATGGGAGAGAAAGGGAGATGGGAAGTGTGCGAGCAAAAACCCCAGGTTGAAGGGGGTTTTAAAGAGGACGCGCGGGGCAGAAGCCGCGTGGAGTGGGTTAATGGCGGGTGGCCCACCGGCAGTGACACGCATGGGAGGTTTTATCTCGTTTTATCCGTTCGGGTTTGGGCTAACCTTCCGGCTATGGATCCTATCCTTTCTTGTTTTCTTGTTGAAGGAGGTTGGGAATTGGGAGGGCACGGTATACGTGGAAATTAATTACGGCCCCTGACTATGATGCCGTTACCAGTTTTGTGCGTGTGAGTTGGTCTTATCCATTTAATTAAATTGTTTTCATGTATATACCATATATATTTTATACCATTGAAATGTGTATATATCTCTTCTACCCTTATGCCAACTGTCTTTGTATTGTACGGCTGGTTGAGAGTGGATCGATGTATTTCTTGAGAAAAATGAGTTTAGCTCAAAAAATTGTTGAAAATTTCACCAAAAGATAATTGAAAGAATTATCTTTGTGTCAAAATGTAGGGGTAAGAGCATCTGCAGTCACGTCACCCAAACCGTCCCCCAAACGGCGCCGGATCGAGCGTTTGGGGGACGTCGCTCCCCAGCTGCGTCCCCCAAACGCCGCGCCCAAACATTAAAGTACTCTTTTCTATTTTTTTTGCATTTTTATTTCAATAAAGAGAAGAAACATTCCACAAACTAATAAATAATTGGGAACGTGGTTTTACACGAAGACATGGTTTGGAACATGGTTTCTCCACAAACTAATACATAGTTTGAACCATGGTTGACACAAATATAAAATATTGTAAAATAACTAAACCTAACTAGGCCGAGCATCGAAGGTTTCGTGTGTTCGCTGCCAAGAAACAACACTCGAGGGCACACCCAGTCACCCAAAATGGAAAATCCAGCTGTTGACGGTGCCCCTGTTGGTTCTTCCGAGGAAGAACAACCAGAAACCTTCGTGCATAATTTCGCTGCGAAGAAACAACGCTCATCAGTCGTCGTCCTCCTCGGCGATGTCGTCGTGGTAGTGTCGGCGGCAACGCGTCTCGTCGAACACCTTGACGCTCATGTCCCTGTCGCCAAAGTAGGAGAACACGAACACGAAGCCGACTTTGAGGTGGTGGTAGTGCGCGAACTTCTCCCAGCCGATGTGGAGGTACATCTTGCCGCACGCATCGTAGATGACGTCCACGATCCACCGGCAACAGCCACAATCATCCTCCCGCAGATGCAGTGAGCCCGGGCGCTCGTCGCCGGCGACGAAGTCGGCGAAGGTGTCCGGCAGCCTATGGATGCCGTGTGGGTCGCCCTTGAGGACGACGATGAACTCGAACAGCACGGGCCCCTCCTCGTCCTGCATGTCCGAAGATGAGGACGACGACGGCGTCGCAGGCGACGGCGAGCGTGCAGCTCTGCCGCGGCCACGACCACGACCACGACCGCAAGCTCGGCCTCCGCCTCTACCAGTCATGGCGTTGACTCTTGAGATGGTGGCGGCTAGGGTTGGAGAGAGAGGCGCTAGTGTTTACGTGTGAAAGGGACGATGAGAGGCGGCCCTTTTTATAGGCCGGAGGGAGGCGGGGGAGCGGTGGCGCTCATTAACGCCGGCACGCAGAGCTAGGCGTGACAAGACGCTTCGATGCGCCTCTGCGGGAACTGCACCGTCGTTGTGCGCCAATAACTTCCGTCGCGAGGTAGGCGACGGTTAGATTAAAATTCAATGTGCCGCTGACGCGTCGGTCCCGCCCCTTCCCGCCTCGCTTTTCGGTGTGTCTGGTGTCCCATAATGCTAGTATCTTAGAAACATGATGTTTGGGTAAGGATAGACATAGTGCTAGTATCTTAGATAGTATCATGCATCTTAGGCCCACAAAAATGCTTATATGGCATCAAATTAAGGAGGAGAGATAAGTAGAGTAACATAGGTGGATATTGTATCATAGTGCATGTTACGGGAAAATTTAATGCTAAATAGATCTTGTACACATATTTGTATTGAGATTCTACAAAACAATAAATTTAGAAGATTATGATATTACTCTGTAATACCACCCACTATAGTGATAGTACCATAGACAAGTACCATATGCATGATACTACTATATGATACTATGCACTATGACCAGCCTAAGAATTGTGTTACTAGGAGCAAGTGTCATGCTAGCTGTACAGGCATGAGTTTGGTGTTGACTACTTGTCAGGGGTGAAGCCCCCAGTGGGATAAGGCAGGGCAGCCGTCCTATCTTGATTTTTGGTGAATACATTCAGACGCAAATATTTTATTTGAACAATTTGAGTGGTTTTATGTTGAAAAAGAACTATATATGATAAAGTTATGCTTGTTTTAGTGAACATTGCGCAAACCCTTCTTCGAACCAAAAATTAGGACTAGATACCAAAAATATATACTCATTTTCAAGGTTCAATGTGAATAAAATTGCCTTCACATGTACCATGGAGATTTATCATGGATCTTACTATATACTACAAGATAACATTTAGCTATTCATCATTCGTACATGGAGAATTGGAGAATTTTTAGATTTATTGATATTTGAAAGGCACTTTCGGCGATATTATCACCTCTGAGTTGGCGTTGCTTTCAAGTGTGGAAAAGACAACAAGTGAAAGGAATTTCCCGGTGACAAAGAGCATCAACACTGAGGCGGGCATCAAGCGAGGGATATTCAAAAGTTTTGGTCTATAGAATTATTTTCATAAAGAAAATGTGCCTAGATATATCTAAATTTTTAAAAAAAATCTAAAACATCTACTTATGAACGGATGGAGTACCGATAATGTCACCTCAATGGTAAGGCTTGACCCTTTTTATGGACATAGGAGTATTGTCTAAGAATTATGAGTGCACGACTTCAACAAACAAGTGTCAAATCTTACTGCCTACATTATGACAGACAGAAATGTCCTGGTGTTGAAATATAGATATGTGCTAATAGTGTTACGGTGGTAGGCTGCCAGAAAATCTCGAGGCTCATGAGTGGCTAAGGGCATCTCCAGCGGCGCGACGTAAACGGACGTTGAGCGATCGTTTTCGTCCGTCGTGACCGAAAATGCGTCTGGGGCCTGGTCCAGCAGGACGACGCAAAGTGACCGGACCGTCCGCGGAGACGGAAACCTAACTCAAATATGCGCCAGGTTTGCGTCTCCGCGGACGCTCGGCGGTCGCGCGGAGAGTTCTCCATTTCTTACCCGGTCCCGCATGTCAGGGCCAGCGAAATCGACCGCTTCGATTTGCTTCTTTTTCCCCTTCTTTGCTGCCCTAGTGCGACGCCACCACCCCAACCCCACCCGCCGCCGTCCGGCCGCAGCGCCGCAGTAGTCGCCGTCGGCTCCGTTCTTGCCGCGCGGGAGAGCAGGAGCGCACTCGGCACTCGGGGCTTGGCTCCGCCGCGTACCTGCCGGCTGTTTTCGGGCGAAACGCTCCCGGTTGCGCCGCCCTTCCGCGCCGCCCACGACCTGTTCGGTCAATTGCATCGGTAGGTTTCTTACTCGTGTTTTCGGTGCTATTGTGTGCGGCCATTGATCCACAGTTTGTACCCACACAGATGGACATGTGGCAGATGTTGGACAAGTTCCGCGCGGAGGTCGTCGACTCCTCTTCCGACGAGAAGTCCGATCCGTCGACGCTGACATTGGCAACTACTGCGGCCTCCATGATCCACGAGTTCACCTCTAACCCGGGGCCGCAGCACCGGGGCTCTGTGAAGGGGCGCTCCAAAAACCTGCCGCGCAACAGAGTGGAAGGGCAGGCCCACCTCCACAAGGACTACTTCCACCTCACCAATCCGATCTTCCCGGAAAAACTGTTCCAGCGCCGATACAGGATGTCAAGGGACATGTTTGAAGGAGATATGCCCTAGAGGCAATAATAAAGTGGTTATTATATATCTTTATGTTTATGATAAATGTTTATATGTCATGCTATAATTGTATTAACCGAAACATTAGTACATGTGTGATATGTAAACAACAAAGAGTCCCTAGTATGCCTCTTAACTATCTTGTTGATTAATGGATGATTAGTTTCATAATCATGAACATTCGATGTTATTAATAACAAGGTTATGTCATTATATGAATGATGTAATGGACACACCCAATTAAGCGTAGCATAAGATCACGTCATTAAGTTATTTGCTATAAGCTTTCGATACATAGTTACCTAGTCCTTATGACCATGAGATCATGTAAATCACTTATACCGAAAAGGTACTTTGATTACACCAAACGCCACTGCGTAAATGGGTGGTTATAAAGGTGGGATTAAGTATCCAGAAAGTATGAGTTGAGGCATATGGATCAACAGTGGGATTTGTCCATCCCGATGACGGATAGATATACTCTGGGCCCTCTCGGTGGAATGTCGTCTAATGTCTTGCAAGCATATGAATAAGTTCATAAGAGACCACATACCACGGTACGAGTAAAGAGTACTTGTCAGGAAACGAGGTTGAACAAGGTATAGAGTGATACCGATGATCAAACCTCGGACAAGTAAAATATCGCGTGACAAAGGGAATTGGTATCGTATGTGAATGGTTCATTCGATCACTAAAGTCATCGTTGAATATGTGGGAGCCATTATGGATCTCCAGATCCCGCTATTGGTTATTGGTCGGAGTAAGTACTCAACCATGTCCGCATAGTTCGCGAACCGTAGGGTGACACACTTAAAGTTGGATGTTGAAATGGTAGAACTTGAATATGGAATGGAGTTCGAATATTTGTTCGGAGTCCCGGATGAGATCCCGAATATCACGAGGAGTTCCGGAATGGTCCGGAGAATAAGATTCATATATAGGAAGTCATTTTATGAGATTTAAAATGATCCGGAATGTTCTATGGAAGGTTCTAGAAGGTTCTAGAAAAGTCCGGAAGAAACCACTAAGGAAGGCGGAGTCCCTGTGGGACTCCACCTCCCATGGCCGGCCAACCCTAAGGGGGAGGAGTCCCAAGTGGACTCCCCAAGGGGGGCCGGCCACCCCCTCCCAAGGAAGGTGGGAATCCCACCTCTAGTGGGAGTCCTAGCTTGGGTAGGTTTCATGTGTTATGGAAGGTTTTGGTTTGGGGTCTTATTCGAAGACTTGTAGACCAATTCTTGGGTGTTCCACCTATATAATGAGGGCCAAGGGGAGGGGGCCGGCCACCCCAACAACCACCAAGGTGGCCGCACCCCTTGAGGCCGGCGCCCCCCTCTCCTCCATAGCTCCCGCACGCTTAGCGAAGCTCCGCCGGAGTTCTCCACCGCCACCGACACCACGCCGTCGTGCTGTCGGATTCAAGAGGAGCTACTACTTCCGCTGCCCGCTGGAACGGGGAGGTGGACGTCGTCTTCATCAACAACCGAACGTGTGACCGAGTACGGAGGTGCTGCCCGTTCGTGGCGCCGGAGAGATCGTGATCAAGATCTTCTACGCGCTTTTGCAAGCGGCAAGTGAACGTCTACCGCAGCAACAAGAGCCTCATCTTGTAGGCTTTGGAATCTCTTCAAGGGTGAGACTCGATAATCCCCTCGTTGCTACCGTCTTCTAGATTGCATCTTGGCTTGGATTGCGTGTTCGCGGTAGGAAAATTTTTGTTTTCTATGCAACGTTATCCTACAGTGGTATCAGAGCCGTGTCTATGCATAGATGGTTGCACGAGTAGAACACAATGGTTTTGTGGGCGTTGATGCTCTTGTTATTTTTAGTTTGAGTACTTTGCATCTTTGTGGCATAGTGGGATGAAGCGGCTCGGACTAACTTTACATGACCGCGTTCATGAGACTTGTTCCTCGTTCGACATGCAACTTGTATTGCATAAGAGGCTTTGCGGGTGTCTGTCTCTCCTACTATAGTGAAGATTCAATTTACTCTTCTATTGACAACATTAGTATCACCGTTGTGGTTCATGTTCGTAGGTAGATTAGATCTCTCTCGAAAACCCTAAACCACGTAAAATATGCAAACCAAATTAGAGACGTCTAACTTGTTTTTGCAGGGTTTGGTGATGTGATATGGCCATAATGTGATGATGAATATGTATGAGATGATCATTATTGTATTGTGGCAACCGGCAGGAGCCTTATGGTTGTCTTTAAATTTCATGTTGAGTAGTATTTCAAAGTAGTTGTAATAGTTGCTACATGGAGGACAATCATGAAGACGGCGCCATTGACCTTGACGCTACGCCGACGATGATGGAGATCATGCCTGAAGATGATGGAGATCATGTCCGTGCTTTGGAGATGAAGATCAAAGGCGCAAAGACAAAAGGGCCATATCATATCACATATGAACTGCATGTGATGTTAATCCTTTTATGCATCTTATTTTGCTTAGATCGCGACGGTAGCATTATAAGATGATCCCTCACTAAAATCTCAAGATAATAAAGTGTTCATCCTTAGTAGCACCGTTGCCAAGACTTGTCGTTTTGAAGCATCTCGTGATGATCGGGTGTGATAGAATCAACAAGTGCATACAACGGGTGCAAGACAGTTTTGCACATGCGGATACTAAGGTGGCCTTGACGAGCCTAGCATGTACAGACATGGTCTCGGAACACGTGATACCGAAAGGTAGAGCATGAATCATATGGTTGATATGATGAACACTTTGAGTGTTCGCCATTGAAATCACACCTTGTCTCGTGATGATCGGACTTAGGTGCGGTGGATTTGGTTCGTGTGATCACTAAGACATTGCGAGGGATATTGTTTTGAGTGGGAGTTCACCTAGATATTTAATTATGTTGAATTAAAATTTGAACTCAATTTGTCATAAACTTAGTCTAAACTTTTGCAAATATATGTTGTAGAGATGGCGTCCCCAATCAATTTTAACCAGTTCCTAGAGAAAGAAAAACTTAAGAGCAACGGTAGCAACTTCACCGACTGGTTCCGTCATGTGAGGATCTTCCTCTCTGGCGGAAATCTGCAATTTGTGCTTGATGCACCGCTAGGTGACCCTCCTGCAGCTACTGAAACCGATGAAGTAAAAGCTGTTTACGAGACTCGGAAAACTCGGTACTCTCAAGTTCAGTGTGCCATCCTGTGCAGTCTGGAATCCGATCTTCAAAAACGTTTTGAGCACCACGATCCTCATGAGTTGATGAAAGAGCTGAAAGCTATCTTTGAGACTCATGCGGCCGTGGAATGCTATGAAGCATCGAAACATTTTTTCAGCTGTATGATGGAAGAAGGCAGCTCCGTTAGTGAGCACATGCTCGCCATGACCGGGCATGCGAAGAAACTCAGTGACTTGGGAATAGTGATTCCTAACAGACTGGGGATTAATCGTGTCCTTCAATCACTGCCACCAAGTTACAAGAACTTTGTGATGAACTACAATATGCAGAACATGAACAAGGAGTTACCTGAACTCTTTGGCATGCTAAAAGCTGCTGAGATTGAGATCAAGAAAGAGCACCAAGTGTTGATGGTCAACAAGACCACCAGTTTCAAGAAACAGGGCAAGTCTAAGGGGAAATTCAAGAAGGGTGGCAAGAAAGCTGCCACGCCTCCTGTGAAACCTAAGAACGGCCCTAAGCCTGATGCTGAGTGTTATTACTGCAAGGAGAAGGGACACTGGAAGCATAATTGCTCCAAGTATCTGGCTGATCTGAAGAGCGGCCTTGTCAAGAAGAAGAAAGAAGGTATATCTGATATACATGTTATAGATGTTTATCTCACTGGTTCTCGTTCTAGTACCTGGGTATTTGATACTGGTTCAGTTGCTCATATTTGTAACTCGAAACAAGAACTAAAGAATAAACGAAGACTACTGAAAGATGAAGTGACGATGCGCGTTGAAAATGGATCCAAAGTCAATGTGATCGCTGTCGGCACACTTCCTCTACATCTACCTTCGGGATTAGTTTTAAGCCTAAATAATTATTATTTTGTACCCGCGTTGAGCATGAACATTATATCTGGATCTTGTTTAATGCAAGACGGTTATTCATTCAAGTCTGAGAATAATGGTTGTTCTATTTTTATGAATAATATCTTTTATGGTCGAGCACCAGAAAAGAATGGCTTATTTCTGTTAGATCTCGATAGTAGTGATACGCATATACATAACATTGATGCTAAGCGAATTAAATTGAATGATAATTCTACTTATATGTGGCACTGTCGTCTTGGTCATATTGGAGTGAAACGCATGAAGAAACTCCATACCGATGGATTACTTGAATCACTTGACTTTGAGTCACTTGATAGATGCGAAGCATGTCTAATGGGAAAAATGACTAAGACTCCATTTTCTGGTATGATGGAGCGAGCTACTGACTTATTGGAAATCATACATACCGATGTATGCGGACCAATGAGTGTAGCATCGCGCGGTGGTTATCGTTATGTTCTAACCTTCACAGATGATCTGAGTAGATATGGGTATATCTATTTCATGAAACATAAATCCGAAACTTTCGAGAAGTTTAAGGAATTCCAAAGTGAAGTAGAAAATCAACGTAACAAGAAGATTAAATTTCTACGATCTGATCGTGGAGGTGAATATCTGAGTTATGAGTTTGGCATGCATTTAAAGAAATGCGGAATACTTTCACAATTGACACCGCCAGGAACACCTCAACTAAACGGTGTGTCCGAACGTCGTAATCGAACTCTCTTAGATATGGTTCGTTCTATGATGTCTCTTACTGATTTGCCGTTATCATTTTGGAGTTATGCATTAGAGACAGCCGCATTCACTTTAAATAGAGCACCATCAAAATCCGTAGAAACGACACCGTATGAATTATGGTTTAATAAGAAACCTAAGCTGTCGTTCCTGAAAGTTTGGGGTTGCGAAGCTGATACGTCTCCGACGTATCGATAATTTCTTATGTTCCATGCCACAATATTGATGATATCTACATGTTTTTTGCATACTTTATGTCATTATTATGCGTTTTCCGGAACTAACCTATTGACGAGATGCTGAAGGGCCAGTTCCTGTTTTCTGCTGTTTTTGGTTTCAGAAATCCTAGTAAGGAAATATTCTCGGAATCGGACGAAATCAACGCCCAGCATCCTATTTTTACACGAAGCTTCCAGAACACCCGGGAAGGGCTAGAGGTGGGCCACAGGGGCCCTAGGAGGGTGGCTGGCGCGGCCCAAGCCCTGGCCGCGCCGCCATACCCCCTCACCGCCTCGTCGCCCCTCCGACTCCGCCTCTTCGCCTATATAAAGGTCCTCGACCTAAAACCTCGAGACGGAAAAAGCCACGGTACGAGAAACCTTCCAGAGCCGCCGCCATCGCGAAGCCAAGATCTGGGGGATAGGAGTCTCTGTTCCGGCACGCCGCCGGGACGGGGAAGTGCCCCCGGAAGGCTTCTCCATCGACACCGCTGCCATCTCCACCGCCATCTTCATCAACGCTGCTGTCTCCCATGAGGAGGGAGTAGTTCTCCATTGAGGCTCGGGGCTGTACCGGTAGCTATGTGGTTAATCTCTCTCCTATGTACTTCAATACAATGATCTCATGAGCTGCCTTACATGATTGAGATTCATATGAGTTTTGTATCACAATTCATCTATGTGCTACTCTAGTGATGTTATTAAAGTATTCTATTCCTCCTGCATGATGTAAAGTGGACGAAAGGTGTGCATCATGTAGTACTTGGCGTAGTTTATGATTGTGATCTCTTGTAGATTGTGAAGTTAACTATTACTATGATGGTATTGATGTGATCTATTTGGTTATGTTGATCTATCTTGCACTCTAAGGTTATTTAAATATGAACATTGAATATTGTGGAGCTTGTTAACTCCGGCTTTGAGGGTTCGTGTAATCCTACGCAATGGTGTTCATCATCCAACAAGAGAGTGTAGAGTATGCATTTATCTATTCTGTTATGTGATCAATGTTGAGAGTGTCCACTAGTGAAAGTATGATCCCTAGGCCTTGTTCCTAAATACTGCTATCACTGTTTGTTTACTGTTTTACTGTTTTACTACTGCCTGCAATATTACCACCATCAACCACACGCCAGTCCTGGGCAAAGCACTTTTCTGGTGCCGTTGCTACTGCTCATATATATTCATACCACCTGTATTTCACTATCTCTTCGCCGAACTAGTGCACCTATTAGGTGTGTTGGGGACACAAGAGACTTCTTGCTTTGTGGTTGCAGGGTTGCATGAGAGGGATATCTTTGACCTCTTCCTCCCTGAGTTCGATAAACCTTGGGTGATCCACTTAAGAGAAACTTGCTGCTGTTCTACAAACCTCTGCTCTTGGAGGCCCAACACTGTCTACAAGAATAGAAGCACCCGTAGATATCAAGCACTTTTCTGGCGCCGTTGCCGGGGAGGAAAGGTAAAAGGCACTCATACTTTGGTTCCGTGTAATGATGCTTTCTCGGCGCCATTGTGTTTGTGCTCGAAGCTATTTCCTTTAGATCCTGCAATTGCATCTTTTTGTTTCTTGTTTACACTAGTTAGGCATAATGGAAAACAACAAAAATATGAGAGATCTTTATGAACTTTATCTTGAATTAGGACATGATGTGTTTGAAGAGAGAATTAAAAAATCCATGGAACTTTATATGCATGCTAATGGGAATGTTATTAATATGAATGCTTTGAACACTATTGTTGCTAATGCTATGGAAAATTCTAAGCTTGGGGAAGCTGGTTTTGATGAGCATGATCTTTTTAGTCCCCCAAGCATTGAGGAGAAAATTTACTTTGATGATACTTTGCCTCCTATTTATGATGATTATAATGATAGTAGTCTTTTGTTGCCGCCTGTTATGGAGGATAAAATTGATTATGATTACAATATGCCTCCTATATTTGATAGCTACTTTGTTGAATTTGCTCCCACTACAACTAATAAAATTGATTATGCTTATGTGGAGAGTAATAATTTTATGCATGAGACTCATGATAAGAATGCTTTATGTGATAGTTATATTGTTGAGTTTGCTCATGATGTCACTGAATATTATTATGAGAGAGGAAAATATGGTTGTAGAAATTTTCATGTTACTAAAACACCTCTCTATATGCTTAAAATTTTGAAGCTACACTTGTTTTATCTTCCTATGCTTGTTACTTTGCTCTTCATGAACTTGTTTATTTACAAGATTCCTATGCATAGGAAGCATGTTAGGCTTAAATTTGTTTTGAATTTGCCTCTTGATGCTCTCTTTTGCTTCAAATACTATTTCTTGCGAGTGCATCATTAAAACTGCTGAGCCCATCTTAATGGCTATAAAGAAAGAACTTCTTGGGAGATAACCCGTGTGTTTATTTTGCTATAGTACTTTGTTTTATATTTGTGTTTTAGAAGTTGTTACTACTGTAGCAACCTCTCCTTATCTTAGTTTTGTGTTTTGTTGTGCCAAGTAAAGTCTTTGATAGCAAGGTTGATACTAGATTTGGATTACTGCGCAGAAACAGATTTCTTTGCTGTCACGAATCTGGGCAAAATTCTCTGTAGGTAACTCAGAAAATTATGCCAATTTATGTGAGTGATCCTCAGATATGTACGCAACTTTCATTCAATTTGAGCATTTTCATTTGAGCAAGTCTGGTGCCTCTTAGAAATTCGTCTTTACGGACTGTTCTGTTTTGACAGATTCTGCCTTTTATTTCGCATTGCTTCTTTTGCTATGTGGGATGGATTTCTTTGTTCCATTGACTTCCAGTAGCTTTGAGCAATGTCCAGAAGTGTTAAGAATGATTGTGTCACCTCTGAACATGTGAGTTTTTGATTATGCACTAACCCTCTAATGAGTTTGTTTCGAGTTTGGTGTGAAGGAAGTTTTCAAGGGTCAAGAGAGGAGGATGATACAATGTGATCAAGGAGAGTGAAAGCTCTAAGCTTGGGGATGCCCCGGTGGTTCATCCCTGCATATTTCAAGAAGACTCAAGCATTTAAGCTTGGGGATGCCCAAGGCATCCCCTTCTTCATCGACAAATTATCAGGTTCCTTCTCTTGAAACTATATTTTTATTCGGTCACATCTTATGTACTTTACTTGGAGCGTCTGTATGTTTCTTGTTTTTGTTTTTGTTTGAATAAATGCATGCTTGTGTGGGAGAGAGACACGCTCCGCTGGTTCATATGAACACATGTGTTCTTAGCTTTTAATTTTCGTGGCGAAGGTTGAAACTGCTTCGTTAATTGTTATATGGTTGGATACGGAAAATGCTACATGTAGTAATTGGTATGATGTCTTGAATAACTTGATACTTGGCAATTGTTGTGCTCATGTTTAAGCTCTTGCATCATATACTTTGCACCTATTAGTGAAGAAATACATAGAGCTTGCTAAAATTTGGTTTGCATAATTGGTCTCTCTAAGGTCTAGATAATTTCTAGTATTGAATTTGAACAACAAGGAAGACGGTGTAGAGTCTTATAATGTTTACAATATGTCTTTTATGTGAGTTTTGCTGCACCGGTAAATCCTTGTGTTTGTTTCAAATAACCTTGCTAGCCTAAACCTTGTATCGAGAGGGAATACTTCTCATGCATCCAAAATCCTTGAGCCAACCACTATGCCATTTGTGTCCACCATACCTACCTACTACATGGTATTTCTCCGCCATTCCAAAGTAAATTGCTTGAGTGCTACCTTTAAATTTCTATCCTTCACCTTTACAATATATAGCTCATGGGACAAATAGCCTAAAAACTATTGTGGTAATGAATATGTACTTATGCACTTTATCTCTTATTAAGTTGCTTGTTGTGCGATAACCATGTTCCTGGGGACGCCATCAACTACTCTTTGTTGAATACCATGTGAGTTGCTATGCATGTTCGTCTTGTCTGAAGTAAGGGAGATTTACCACCTAATGGTTAGAGCATGCATATTGTTAGAGAAGAACATTGGGCCGCTAACTAAAGCCATGATCCATGGTGGAAGTTTCAGTTTTGGACAAATATCCTCAATCTCATATGAGAAAATTAATTGTTGCTACATGCTTATGCATAAAAGAGGAGTCCATTATCTGTTGTCTATGTTGTCCCGGTATGGATGTCTAAGTTGAGAATAATCAATAGCGAGAAATCCGATGCGAGCTTTCTCCTTAGACCTTTGTACAGGCGGCATAGAGGTACCCCTTTGTGACACTTGGTTAAAACATGTGCATTGCGATAATCCCGGTAATCCAAGCTAATTAGAACAAGGTGCGGGCACTATTAGTATACTATGCATGAGGCTTGCAACTTGTAAGATATAATTTACATAACACATATGCTTTATTACTACCGTTGACAAAATTGTTTCTTGTTTTCAAAATCAAAGCTCTAGCACAAATATAGCAATCGATGCTTTCCTCTTTGAAGGACCATTCTTTTACTTTTATTGTTGAGTCAGTTCACCTATCTCTATCCACCTCAAGAAGCAAACATTTGTGTGAACTGTGCATTGATTCCTACATACTTGCATATTGCACTTGTTATATTACTTTGCATTGACAACTATCCATGAGATATACATGTTACAAGTTGAAAGCAACCGTTGAAACTTAATCTTCCTTTGTGTTGCTTCAATACCTTTACTTTGAATTATTGCTTTATGAGTTAACTCTTATGCAAGACTTATTGATGCTTGTCTTGAAGTACTATTCATGAAAAGTCTTTGCTATATGATTCATTTGTTTACTCATGTCATTTACATTGTTTTGATCGCTGCATTCATTACATATGCTTACAATAGTATGATCAAGGTTATGATGGCATGTCACTCCAGAAATTATCTTTGTTTATCGTTTACCTGCTCGGGACGAGCAGAAACTAAGCTTGGGGATGCTGATACGTCTCCGACGTATCGATAATTTCTTATGTTCCATGCCACATTATTGATGATATCTACATGTTTTATGCATACTTTATGTCATGTTTATGCGTTTTCCGGAACTAACCTATTGACGAGATGCCGAAGGGCCAGTTCCTGTTTTCTGCTGTTTTTGGTTTCAGAAATCCTAGTAAGGAAATATTCTCGGAATCGGACGAAATCAACGCCCAGCATCCTATTTTTACACGAAGCTTCCAGAACACCCGGGAAGGACCAGAGGTGGGCCACAGGGGCCCCAGGAGGGTGGCTGGCGCGGCCCAAGCCCTGGCCGCGCCGCCATACCCCCTCACCGCCTCGTCGCCCCTCCGACTCCGCCTCTTCGCCTATATAAAGGTCCTCGACCTAAAACCTCGAGACGGAAAAAGCCACGGTACGAGAAACCTTCCAGAGCCGCCGCCATCGCGAAGCCAAGATCTGGGGGACAGGAGTCTCTGTTCCGGCACGCCGCCGGGACGGGGAAGTGCCCCTGGAAGGCTTCTCCATCGACACCGCTGCCATCTCCACTGCCATCTTCATCAACGCTGCTGTCTCCCATGAGGAGGGAGTAGTTCTCCATCGAGGCTCGGGCTGTACCGGTAGCTATGTGGTTAATCTCTCTCCTATGTACTTCAATACAATGATCTCATGAGCTGCCTTACATGATTGAGATTCATATGAGTTTTGTATCACAATTCATCTATGTGCTACTCTAGTGATGTTATTAAAGTATTCTATTCCTCCTGCATGATGTAAAGTGGACAGTGTGTGCATCATGTAGTACTTGGCGTAGTTTATGATTGTGATCTCTTGTAGATTGTGAAGTTAACTATTACTATGATGGTATTGATGTGATCTATTTGGTTATGTTGATCTATCTTGCACTCTAAGGTTATTTAAATATGAACATTGAATATTGTGGAGCTTGTTAACTCCGGCTTTGAGGGTTCGTGTAATCCTACGCAATGGTGTTCATCATCCAACAAGAGAGTGTAGAGTATGCATTTATCTATTCTTGTATGTGATCAATGTTGAGAGTGTCCACTAGTGAAAGTATGATCCCTAGGCCTTGTTCCTAAATACTGCTATCACTGCTTGTTTACTGTTTTACTGTTTTACTACTGCCTGCAATATTACCACCATCAACCACACGCCAGTCCTGGGCAAAGCACTTTTCTGGTGCCGTTGCTACTGCTCATATATATTCATACCACCTGTATTTCACTATCTCTTCGCCGAACTAGTGCACCTATTAGGTGTGTTGGGGACACAAGAGACTTCTTGCTTTGTGGTTGCAGGGTTGCATGAGAGGGATATCTTTGACCTCTTCCTCCCTGAGTTCGATAAACCTTGGGTGATCCACTTAAGGGAAACTTGTTGCTGTTCTACAAACCTCTGCTCTTGGAGGCCCAACACTGTCTACAAGAATAGAAGCACCCGTAGACATCAGAAGCCTATGTAAAGAAGTTACAACCGGACAAGCTAGAACCCAAAGCGGAGAAATGCGTCTTCATAGGATACCCTAAGGAAACTATAGGGTACACTTTCTATCACAGATCCGAAGGCAAAATCTTTGTTGCTAAGAACGGAACCTTTCTTGAGAAAGAATTTCTCACTAAAGAAGTCACTGGAAGAAAAGTAGAACTCGATGAGATTGATGAATCTATACTCGTTGATCAGAGTAGCGCAGTACCGGAAGTTGTACCTGTACCGCCTACACCGGCAATAGAGGAAGCTAATGATAATGATCATGAAACTTCGAACGAGGAAACTACTGAACCTTGTAGATCGACAAGGGAGCGTGCCACTCCTGATTGGTATGATCCTTGTCTAAATGTCATGATTGTGGATAACAATGATGAGGACCCTGCGACGTATGAAGAAGCGATGATGAGCCCAGATTCCAACAAATGGCAAGAAGCCATGAAATCCGAAATGGGATCCATGTATGATAACAAAGTATGGACTTTGGTAGACTTACCTGATAGCCGAAAGGCTGTCGAGAATAAATGGATCTTCAAGAGAAAAACAGATGCTGATGGTAATATTACTGTCTATAAAGCTCGACTTGTCGCAAAGGGTTTCCGACAAATTCAAGGAGTTGACTACGATGAGACTTTCTCACCTGTAGCGAAGCTAAAATCTGTGAGGATTTTGTTAGCAATAGCTGCATTTTTCGAATATGAGATTTGGCAGATGGATGTCAAAACGGCGTTCCTTAATGGAGACATCGAGGAAGAGTTGTATATGGTACAACCCAAAGGTTTTGTTGATCCTAAAAATGTTGACAAAGTATGCAAACTTCAGCGTTCAATCTATGGACTGAAGCAAGCATCAAGAAGTTGGAACCGACGCTTTGATAAGGTGATCAAAGACTTCGGGTTTATACAGTGTCATGGAGAGGCCTGTATTTACAAGAAAGTGAGTGGGAGCTCTGTAGCATTCCTGATATTATATGTAGATGACATATTATTGATTGGGAATGATATAGAACTATTAAGCAGTGTAAAAGGTTATTTGAATAATAGTTTTTCAATGAAAGACCTTGGTGAAGCATCGTATATATTAGGCATCAAGATTTATAGAGATAGATCAAGACGCCTAATAGGGCTATCACAGATTACATATCTGGACAAGATTCTAAAGAAGTTTAGAATGGACGAAAGTAAGAAAGGGTTCTTACCTATGTTACCAGGCAAGGTCTTGAGTAAGACTCAAGGACCGGCTACGGCAAAAGAAAGAGAAAGGATGAGTAATATCCCCTATGCCTCGGCAGTAGGATCTATCATGTATGCCATGCTATGTACTAGACCGGATATAGCGCATGCTGTTAGTTTGACTAGCAGATATCAAAGTGATCCAGGAATGGAACACTGGACAGCGGTCAAGAATATCCTGAAGTACTTGAAAAGAACTAAGGATATGTTTCTTTGTTATGGAGGTGACCAAGAGCTCGTTGTAAGCGGTTACACCGATGCAAGTTGGAACACTGATCCTGATGACTCTAAGTCACGGTCACTGGTACGTGTTTATATTGAATGGTGCTGCAGTAAGCTGGGCAAGCTCGAAGCAGTGCACGGTGGCGAAGTCTTCAACAGAATCAGAGTACATAGCGGCTTCAGAAGCTTCATCAGAAGCGGTATGGATGAAGAGGTTCATTGTAGAGCTCGGTGTGGTTCCTAGTGCATTGGACCCATTAATCATTTACTGTGATAACATGGGTGCCATCACCAATGCACAAGAACCAAGGTCACACAAGAGGCTGAAGCATATCAAGCTGCGTTACCACTCGATTCGCGAGTACATCGAAGATGGAAAAGTAAAGATTTGCAAAGTACACACTGATCTGAATATAGCAGATCCGTTGACTAAAGCTCTCCCTAGGGCAAAGCATGACCAACACCAGAATGCCATGGGTGTTAGGTATATTACAATGTAATCTAGATTATTGACTCTAGTGCAAGTGGGAGACTGAAGGAGATATGCCCTAGAGGCAATAATAAAGTGGTTATTATATATCTTTATGTTTATGATAAATGTTTATATGTCATGCTATAATTGTATTAACCGAAACATTAGTACATGTGTGATATGTAAACAACAAAGAGTCCCTAGTATGCCTCTTAACTAGCTTGTTGATTAATGGATGATTAGTTTCATAATCATGAACATTGGATGTTATTAATAACAAGGTTATGTCATTATATGAATGATGTAATGGACACACCCAATTAAGCGTAGCATAAGATCACATCATTAAGTTATTTGCTATAAGCTTTCGATACATAGTTACATAGTCCTTATGACCATGAGATCATGTAAATCACTTATACCGGAAAGGTACTTTGATTACACCAAACGCCACTGCGTAAATGGGTGGTTATAAAGGTGGGATTAAGTATCCGGAAAGTATGAGTTGAGGCATATGGATCAACAGTGGGATTTGTCCATCCCGATGACGGATAGATATACTCTGGGCCCTCTCGGTGGAATGTCGTCTAATGTCTTGCAAGTATATGAATAAGTTCATAAGAGACCACATACCACGGTACGAGTAAAGAGTACTTGTCAGGAAACGAGGTTGAACAAGGTATAGAGTGATACCGATGATCAAACCTCGGACAAGTAAAATATCGCGTGACAAAGGGAATTGGTATCGTATGTGAATGGTTCATTCGATCACTAAAGTCATCGTTGAATATGTGGGAGCCATTATGGATCTCCAGATCCCGCTATTGGTTATTGGTCGGAGTAAGTACTCAACCATGTCCGCATAGTTCGCGAACCGTAGGGTGACACACTTAAAGTTGGATGTTGAAATGGTAGAACTTGAATATGGAATGGAGTTCGAATATTTGTTCGGAGTCCCGGATGAGATCCCGAATATCACGAGGAGTTCCGGAATGGTCCGGAGAATAAGATTCATATATAGGAAGTCATTTTATGAGATTTAAAATGATCCAGAATGTTCTATGGAAGGTTCTAGAAGGTTCTAGAAAAGTCCGGAAGAAACCACTAAGGAAGGCGGAATCCCGGTGGGACTCCACCTCCCATGGCCGGCCAACCCTAAGGGGGAGGAGTCCCAAGTGGACTCCCCAAGGGGGGCCGGCCACCCCCTCCCAAGGAAGGTGGGAATCCCACCTCTAGTGGGAGTCCTAGCTTGGGTAGGTTTCATGTGTTATGGAAGGTTTTGGTTTGGGGTCTTATTCGAAGACTTGTAGACCAATTCTTGGGTGTTCCACCTATATAATGAGGGCCAAGGGGAGGGGGCCGGCCACCCCAACAACCACCAAGGTGGCCGCACCCCTTGAGGCCGGCGCCCCCCTCTCCCAAACCCTAGCCGCCCCCCTCTCCTCCATAGCTCCCGCACGCTTAGCGAAGCTCCGCCGGAGTTCTCCACCGCCACCGACACCACGCCGTCGTGCTGTCGGATTCAAGAGGAGCTACTACTTCCGCTGCCCGCTGGAACGGGGAGGTGGACGTCATCTTCATCAACAACCGAACGTGTGACCGAGTACGGAGGTGCTGCCCGTTCGTGGCGCCGGAGGGATCGTGATCAAGATCTTCTACGCGCTTTTGCAAGCGGCAAGTGAACGTCTACCGCAGCAACAAGAGCCTCATCTTGTAGGCTTTGGAATCTCTTCAAGGGTGAGACTCGATAATCCCCTCGTTGCTACCGTCTTCTAGATTGCATCTTGGCTTGGATTGCGTGTTCGTGGTAGGAAAATTTTTGTTTTCTATGCAACGTTATCCTACAATGTTCTTGGTCATTCTACGGGGCGTCAGAAACTACGACCCCTACTTTCAATGCAGGCTCGATGCAACAGGTGCGTTAGGCTTCACCTCCTACCAAAAATGCTCCGCGGCTATTCGCATGCTCTCATATGGAATGGCTGTTTGCCAAGATGCAAGAGGCTTGCAGGAAAGATGTGGAGCGCGGATTTGGTGTGCTCCAAGCTCGGTGGGCAATTGTCCGTCACCCGACAAGAACATGGTCGCTGAAGACCATGCATGAGGTGATGACATGCTGCGTGATCATGCACAACGTGATCGTTGAGAACGAGCGTCCTGATGGCCGCAATGAGAACCACTGGGAATTCCAAGGTGAGCTGGTTGCGCCACTTCCTGGAGCTTCATCTTGGCAGGACTATCTACATAGGAATGTAGAAGTCACTGACGAGAACGTCTCCAAACAGCTGCAAACGGATCTGATTGAGCATCAGTGGACATTGGCTGGCCATGAAGATCATGCCTAGAGAAATACTATCTTATTTTCATGTCGACTTTTATAAATTTAAATGTAATAACTATGACTTTGTTGATTTCCTTACTTTGGTGTTTGGAAATTTCGTAAATTGATGCAAACGCGAAAATGCGTCGGCCCGCTGGAGCCACCTGATGAGGTCTAAGACCTAGTTTGTGGCCCGATCTCGCGATTGACCCGAAATCCAAAGGGGAAAGAGGGAGAGGATGAAGAACGCGAAGAACACGAAGAACAAACACACGCACACCAACCCGATACAATCGAATCTTACTCTCGTGGCTCGATGGACCACGCCAATAGAATCAACCGGAAGAGACGCGAGGTAGAATTCTGGGTGAGAGATCGGGGTTAGAGACGGAGACCGGTGAGGGAGAGAGAGTGGAGCACACTTGAATCTCACTCACAAGTAGCCAAATCCTCAACAAGAGTAGCCTTGATACAAAGGGGATCTAACCCTAGGGAGACAAAGCTCAAAGTCATGTTTAAGCCATATCTTGTCTAAATTGCAGGGGTGGGCGACCTAGGCACTTATATAGGTTTACAGGGCGACTCGGGCCGAAGAGGTACAAGCAAGACCGACCCAAGAAGGTCTGGTCGAGTCGGATCCGTGCGATCCGGTCAGGGGGCCGGTTGGATCGGGCCTGGGGCCGGCCCATCCAGTCCAAACCGGATGCTGGGCCGGACGGTGACCGGGTGGGGCTCCCCGAGCCCCAGAACTGCTTCCGGTTGGCATCGGCCTGGGATCCGGATTCGACCGGCCGGATCCGGTCTACCACCCGGTCAACCGGACTGGGACCGGATGGTCCGGCCTGGGGCCCGGTTGGACCGGATCCTGGGCCGGGTGGGCCTCCTCCTCTTTCCTCTTCTTCTTCTCTTCTTCTCTTCTCCATCTTCTCTCTTCCTTGCACCATGGGAGTTCCTTCTCTCTTGGTCCTTGTCGACGTTGGCACCTAGAGACACCACGATAATAGGCATGAGGTAGCATACCATTCAAGTTAGTGTTGAGATCGACCATAGAGAGGATAGAGTTCACCTTGACATATATAGCGGGGATTTGTGTTGTTGGTCCACTTGGGGGACTCCTTGGCCATGGTGTAGCGTCGACGATAGGTGGGGCTGCATCATCTCCCCCCCTTGGGGAAGAGTCGTCCTCGACTCTTGTTCCTCCTCATCTCCATGTTGTAGCGAGAGGTCCGAGATGGTGAACGTCTTGCTCACCAAGTACTTGGAAGTTTGTTTGTCGATGATGTAGTCGTTGATCCTTGTAGCTTGGTGAAGGACATGTTCTTGTATAGTTGCCCTTGTATCCTTAGGGATGTTCGTCGTGGTGCGGGCGTCCTTGTTGTAGTCCATGACGGTTCTCCCATGATGTGGTGGAGGGATAAAGTCGCGGTCGAAGAAAAACTTGGGGAAAAGCAACTTGCGAATAGAGAGCTTGTGTATGCCAATTTTGTTATCGGTGAAAAATAAGCTCTCATGCAAATATGAAGCATCAAGTCCTTTCTCAAAGGGACATTTGGCAAAAATGGGAACAAAAAGAGTGTCGATGTATTCAAAATGTGGTAGGGCAAAAATTTGTGCATGTAAAAGTTTCCTTTGTAAGGAGTCAAAAATGTGTTGTGTAGTATTGTCCCAAACAAATGGAACAATCAAAAGGCAAGTCACGGCGGCAAAATTGTGTGCAAAATTGTTATGTGCAATGGAAAAGCTATGGAAACTTTTGGCTTGGGAAAGTATGGTTGGCGTGAGCCGAGTATGAGTATCCTCAAGTTTCAAAGAATCCATTTCAATTGTCATAGATGAAATGAGAAATCCAAAGGAGAGAAACTTTTTGTGTGACATGTGGCACAAGATGCATAAGGTGTCTCTCACATGTATGACATGGTCCTTGAGATTCTCGGAGTGTATGATGATATCATCAAGACATACAACTACCATTGTGCCAACAAGATGTTTCAAGATATGTTGCATAAGAGGCAAAAGAGGTGACGAGGCAGAATACATCATCCATCATGATGATCCATGTCTTGTGCACATCACCATTAGTGTCAAGCAAGATAGTATGAAATGCATGGCGATAGTGCATATGGCATGAAGGTGTATTTGTGGCATGTGGTAACTTGGAGTCATCAAAATTAGAGAAGGCTATGGGGGCCATCTCATGGACAATGAAATAAGCATTTTTGCATACCAAGCATAAGAAAGAGCAATTGTTCACAATCTTGGATGCAAGGATCATGGAATAATGCAAACATTTTGGGAAAATCATGCGGAAGCTAATGTCACCATTTTCAACAACACATGTGAAAGAGCAAGTAGTCCTCATATCGCAAGCAAGAGGAAACAAGTCATCATTTTTCATGTCCACAAGGGGGATCATGGTCTCATCAATACCTTTGGTTTTACCTTGGTAGTCCGACTCATTTGATGTAGGTATTGTGGTAGTTGTATGCTCCACATGGTTGACATCGTCATCTACATGTTCTTGTCCAACATCGGCGCTTCAACATCCATGGAACCTAGTGCATCATGAGGAAACACAAAGGAGGGAGAGGTTAAAGTGTTAGCAAATGCGATGGCCTCCATGGACCTATCAACTACCTCTCGCAACTCACTCGGTGTCTCACTCATCTCCTCCAATTGGAAGCACTCAAACTCACATATGGGGTGGGAGGCACTCAACTCACTATCACTCTCACTCAAGTGGGCTAAGTGGCTCTCATGCTCACTTGGGATTGGTACCAACTCATCAATCAAGCATATAGGAGTAGGCTCGACTTTCTCATCTCCATGCGCCTCCTTGGTTGAAGGGAAATTCCCATGCTCAACCATCTCAACTCCATCGCCTCCCAAGTCGTCCTCAAGCGGTGGCGTCGTGGTGTAGTAGAGAACTAGGCTCGGATCCACATCATCCTTGAGTTGACCTTGTTGATCTTCATCTTGAAGTGTGGGCGCTATAGGCATCTTGGAGACTTGTGCATTTAGCTCGTTGAAGTAGAGCATCTTGGCGCTTGGTGTTGTGCATTTCCATGCCATGTGACCCTTGGCCTTGCAGACCTCACATAGGAGATTGGTACATTCCCGTGGAGGGTGGCCTTGTTGCTTGCACTTGTAGCATCGGAGTCCATAGGCATGTGACGAGGTAGGGGTCATTGTGGTGGTGGCACAAGATGTGAGATTCGCCTTATGAGGGAGGTCCTCTTGATGTGCCCGCTCCACCCTTGGAGTGGTAGACACCCTATGATGGTGTTTGTCACCTTCATGTCGAGGCTCTCGTCGTCATGTTTCATCACCATGTCTTGATGGGTGTCGTCGAAGATCCTTGGAGGATGTTGGTCGATGGCGATCATGAGGTGGCTTGTGGCAGCGAAGATCATGTGGTGACGTATGTCGATGGAGACCATGAGGTGGTAGTGGTCGACGACTATCATGAGATGGTGTGAGTGGATGACGGTCCTTGCCATGCCTAGATGATGGCTCATGCGACTTGGCATGTTGCTTGCAGCGCCTTGCGGAGCTCGGAGAAGAGTGTCGATGACGATCATGTTGGGGACGCTCTTGATGATCCATATGATGAGCTCGCTGTAGATGATCATGTGCATAAGCACTCTCATGGTGGCGCCATCTTGGAGGTCCTCTGTCTTATGTAGCTACATTGGCCAAGTAGGGGTACGTGGGCGCACCGGCGTTGTTCATGGTGGAGTCGAGGTGAGGCTCCGCCATGGTGTCGATGTCGTAGTCGTGGCGTTGCTCCACCATGTCGTCGATGTCGTATTCGTGGCGTTGCTCCACCATGTCGTCCATGCTTGGTGAGCCATTGTCGACGTAGAGCTCCTCGATGTCGGTCATGGCGATGATGCTTGTGGAGCCATAGTCGGTGTAGAGCTCCTCGATGTCGGTCATGTCGATGATGTTTGTGGAACCATAGTCGGTGTCGAGCTCCACATGTTCCTCCACATCCACGGTGCTTGAGGAGGTATCATCCTCGAAGTGCTCCATGTAATCCTCCGTATCCTCTTCTTCGCTATCCATGTTAGCACGACAAGATCTATATGGTGGATGTTAGTGGAAGAACACTACCTCGCAACCTTACAGTGGTATGATAAGATCGGGGTGATCCAACAAACCGAGAGCAAAAACAATTGTATCGGGCACTCACACAAAGGCACACGCAAAAGCTAGCAAATATGGTGTTAGGTGAGTATGGTGGAAAGCCAAAAGATGAAATCCGAAATCAAGTTTGTTGTTAAGAGTGGGTGAAATCCAAAAATCAAATGTCAAAGTGATGATCACTAGAAACACAGAAAAGATGTGGAACTCACACACGAGATGAATGGGGTTAGTGCGACCAAGAAACGAGCGGAAAAGTGTAAGTACCCTTAAGCAAGGGTGCTCGGTGTCACACTAACACAAGGAGAGGCAAAGCTTTGGTTGCAAACGGAGAGACAACAAGATTCACATGCGGCCTCTCTTCTCTTCTCTCTTTTGCTTAAAAGCGTGTGACTCTTTTGTATACAGTGGCACTTGCACTCTTTTGTATCTATGGTGGCACTTGCACTCTTTTGTATCTATGGTGCCACTTGCACTCTTTTTTTTTTGTGTTTTTGCGGCTTTTCTCGCACTATGTTAGCGTTAACTCGCTTTTGCTATTTTGCCACACGAGTTTTGCTTAGAAGCTTGACTCCACACTACACACACACCTCATAATCGGGGCCACGTGCAATGTCTCGCAACACTTGATAAGAAATGCTCGATAGGATAGGTCGCAAAAGAAGAGGGGTTACAAGGGTAAATGCAAGTTATACCTAAGATGTGTAGGCGGTGATGAACACACAACTTGCGATGATGGCGGTGGTGTCAAGAGTACGGTTGCAAGTTTGGGGTGCCTCGGATGTCGTCGCTTGCTTCGGAGCTGCGGGTTAGTTTCACAAACAAGGCACTCAAACCGAAACAAACAAACACAAGTTAGCGGAGAAGTCGGGTCAAAGTAGCTTGGCGGTGGTGGCGGTGGTATGCCGGTGGTGGGTGGTGGCTATGCTCTTGCGGTTGCGGCTGTGGTGGTGGGGCCGCGACGATGTTTACCCGTGGGTTGGGGGGTGGCGGTGCTTGCGGGCGGTGGAGAGGAGTGGTGGTGGTCGGCGGCGGTGGTGGTGTTGTGGCGCCCGGTCCAGGGGCCGGCTGCCCCGATCTAGCGGCCGGTCGGCCGGTTTCTGGGCCGGCCGGTCCGGTCCGTGGGCCAGTCAACCGGTTGCTCAACCGGCTGGTCGTTTTCTCTCTCCTGTTCTTGTGCCAAACCATCCAAATCGACCCAAACCGAAGGAAAACGATGGAATTGGGGGCTAGAAAGTGGGGGAAATAGTAGATCAAGCACAATAACACCGAATTCATGGACCAAAACCACTCAAAACGCAACAAAATCGCAGATCCATCCAAAGAAAATTTAGGGCTATTTTTTGGGGATTTTTTGGAAAAGTTTTTAGAGACGAAATTGGGTGGGTGGGGGGTCAAAATCGCGGTAACCAAATGCTGCTGATACCATATGATGAGGTCTAAGACCTATTTTGTGGCCCGATCTCGCGATTGACCCGAAATCCAAAGGGGAAAGAGGGAGAGGATGAAGAACGCGAAGAACACGAAGAACAAACACACGCACACCAACCCGATACAATCGAATCTTACTCTCGTGGCTCGATGGACCACGCCAATAGAATCAGCCGGAAGAGACGCGAGGTAGAATTCCGGGTGAGAGATCGGGGTTGGAGATGGAGACCGGTGAGGGAGAGAGAGTGGAGCACACTTGAATCTCACTGACAAGTAGCCAAATCCTCAACAAGAGTAGCCTTGATACAAAGGGGATCTAACCCTAGGGAGACAAAGCTCAAAGTCATGTTTAAGACATATCTTGTCTAAAGAGCAGGGGTGGGCGACCTGGGCACTTATATAGGTTTATAGGGCGACTCGGGCCGAAGAGGTACAAGCAAGACCGACCCAGGAAGGTCGGGTCGAGTCAGATCCGTGCGATCCGGTCAGGGGGGCGGTTGGACCGGACCTGGGGCCGGCCCATCCGGTCCAAACCGGATGCTGGGCCGGACGGTGACCGGGTGGGGCTCCCCGAGCCCCAGAACTGCTTCCGGTTGGCATCGGCCTGGGATCCGGATTCGACCGGCCGGATCCGGTCTGCCGCCCGGTCAACCGGACCTGGGACCGGATGGTCCGGCCTGGGGCCCGGTTGGACCGGATCCTGGGCCGGGTGGGCCTCCTCCTCTTTCCTCTTCTTCTTCCCTTCTTCCCTTCTCCGTCTTCTCTCTCCCTTGCACCATGGGAGTTCCTTCTCTCTTGGTCTTTGTCGACGTTGGCACCTAGAGACACCACGATAATAGGCATGAGGTAGCATACCATTCAAGTTAGTGTTGAGATCGACCATAGAGAGGATACAGTTCACCTTGACATATATAGCGGGGATTTATGTTGTTGGTCTACTTGGGGAACTCCTTGGCCATGGTGTAGCGTCAACGATAGGCGGGGCTGCATCATCACCCCTAGGTGCAAACGGATGCACGGACAAAAACGGTCTGTCGAGCGTCCGCCGCGACGCAAACGGACATTTCGGACTCCGAAATGCGTCGCCCGTCGCTGGAGATGCCCTAAAGATCATTCCTTGCCTCTACACGAGATTGAATTGGTCCCTAAATAGGCTCGGTAAAAGGAATTATCCGATCAAGGGTTGTTGCCCAAGCACGGTCCGAGGCCGTTGCCGTGGAGCAAATTCCCACGTCGTCAGCGTCACTCGCCGCTGAATAAGACATGAATGTAGGTATCTTGAAGGGAAATAATTGATCTGTCCCGCCACATGCGGCCTTAGCAAGGAAAGAGTTGTACTCCGTTGTCATTCTCCGATCAAGGGTTCTCAACTTACTCAGATATAGTAGCTAGATAGAATGCGGATGCTAATTTTGTTGCAACAATAATTCTGCCATGGAGCTTGAAACTGCTACCGCACATGCCCTATCTCTCCGGGACAAGCTGTCCTTGTCCGGTGCGATCGTGATCCACTGCAGAGGATGAGCATTATTCATGGCTTGCCTTATAGGGATAGCATAGACACGCTAGGGCGGCAGGCGTCAGTGGTGCGAAAATAAGAAGGTAGCGGCACCCCAGGGTTCCACCTCCACGGAGCGATACACCACACGACGATGGGGAATATTCACCAGCAGATTGTGTTCAGCTGGAGCACAAGCACATACTAACAAGGAGCTACAGGTAAAGTGGGAGGGTTTGATGTCGGGAAGATAGTGATGGACCAGACGTGACAAGCAAAGGCCTGCAGCTACAAGTCCGAAACAGCGCAGTCTTATTCCATCTGCCATGCCGAACAACTGGTGCTGTAGCAGTATTCAGCTCCAAGCAAAGAGCGGTAAGCTTCTTTAATCTTTATAAAGAACGCTAAGCTATATAAGGCAGAGCACTACGAAAAAAATTACAATGGCCGAAAAGCCGAAACAGCTGTTATAAACAGAGGACTGCACTATGATACATAACGAAAGCGCATTACGGCTGCACATCACATAGCATTACAGCAAACAGCACAAGATTGCAGCGCCGACAAGGGCCACAAACAGACATAGCATGTTAAATTTGTCCTCATAATATAGCCAGATTATGATATAGGTCTCCTTTAAGTCGAACATACCCGACAGTACTTCATAAGACATTAAACAGCTCCTAAGGCTAAGTTCCAGCTAAGTCAAGCACAAAAAAGAAAAGAAACCATCACGAAAGGGTCATCACATGACTTCACCCTTCAGACACAGCCACGGCCTCCACAAACTGCAGACAACAGGATCACCAATCCATCTAAGGGCGGGCTCAGTTCTCCTCATCCTCGTCCTCTTCAGCCTCCTCGTCAGATGGCTGCAAACAAAAGGGAACGTTATAAAAAAAATCTGGCCAACAAAACTAACACTAGTTGCTTACTGAACTAGGACATTGTTCAAGTGTTTTAGTAGTCAACTAGTCATTGCTCACAGATGTATGTTTTAGTAACAGCATAAGTGAGAGCAATGCCTTGTTGAAGTGTTTTAGTTGTCATTGCTCACAGATGTATGTTTTAGTAAACAGTATATGTGAGCAATGCCTACTTTAACAATATTCTTTTCTAGAATCAGATGACTGCAAAAGAAAACAGTAAAACTGACATGATAAACTTACCTCTTCATCATCGTCTTCAAACTCTTCAACCTCCTGCAATGAGAGATCTTTTAAGGACCCAGCATAATAAGAATATAAAATAAAACGATGCATCAAATCAAATAGAATACTAACATTGTTGAAATATTTCAAAGGGTTGGGCCACAAATCCTCTTTGATGATCTCCGCAACCTGCACAGTTCAAATCTTATAAACCAACCATACAAGGGATTAACAGCCACTAAGTTGCAAATGATCAAGATAAATCAATCACTGCAAGTTTCCTAAAAAAGCTAACATTTCACACAAGTTTCTGTTACCTCATCTTGCACCCCATCAGCAAGACTCTTGTGCTCAGTATCAGTAAACCAGGTGAAGAAACTGCAAAAAAAGAATAAGAAGAGAAGCTTTTTCAGATCTTGCCTACTAAGGTTTTCTAAATCACAAGACATGCAACAAGGCTTACGCCAGAAAATGTTGTTCAACAACAGACTATCTAACCACAGGGTGATGTTTATTATAAACAAATATACATCTAATATTTAATATAGCAAATTAACATGTATATTGGGAGGCTTTTCCAAACGAGAACACCTACGAAATTCGCAGGGTTCCATTAGATTTCCACAAATTGCTAAACAATGTAAATCACCAACGCATGAAAAGTGTATGTTGTTAATGGGACAAGCAAGAATGCAAATCATTGTGGCAAAAGATAGTGACAAGGAAATGACTTCAAATACATTATGCACCTGGATCTATCATGGCAGAGGCAAGGGAATAAACTAACCTTTCTTCAACCAATGGGCGCTTGTTCCCTTTCTTCTTAATTGCATTTCCATTAACTTCCTATTGGTACATATATATAGTTAAGAGCATTAGACTTTGTCCATCCAAACAGTGCTAAAATACAACTTTAGAAAGAGCAAAATACCATTCCTTCCTTCCACTTAATGGAAGTAGCATTTATTGTGGTTGTTCCATCATCAGCAAAGGCATATGACTTGACAAGCTTGCTGTCTTCAAAGTACGGATTCTCAGAGAAGTTCTGAAAGTTCAAAGTAAAGGGGATAATGAATATAAAGACAAAAGGCTGAACACTTCATCAAAGATAAGATGGTGCTATTTTCTTCCAAGGATACTTATTCCCTTTCTTCACTAGGTACCTTGAGCATAGGTTGTGCTATTGTCAAATAAATCATTCTATCTTTTGCACTTACTATTTGCTTTTGCCCTAGGCACAGTGATGCAATGAAGACATCATAATTCACAAGAGAAAATGATACTTACAAGAGTGATGGAGTAGCCTGACTTGACATCTTTAGAATCATCCACATCAACAGAGTCCAAGTACTTGAACATCTATGATGATTGATGAGAGAGAGATATTCAGAAACATGCATGTTAAATAGGTCCAATAGAAATCTAATAACTGCTCAAGATATTTAGCTTTCTTTCTCATCGTCATGTGCGTGCTTGCACAATATTGCAATAATACAGAAATAAATTCCACACCAAAGAAATAAGATACCTTCTGATCCTCTTCAGTTAAAAGCTCGCTGAGAAGAGGATGACTTAGAAACTGTAAAGAGCAGATGACAGAATACATAAAAATGTGAGCATGTTGATCAACACTTGCAACTATCAAACAAAAAAAAAATGGAAGCTTATATATTGTGCAATATAGTAGTGTGCATACCGCTGTCAGCCAAAAGTCTGGGATTGTTTTGATGATGTCACACCTTCGAAGATAGACAGGTCTGCGAATCTCACTGTACTTCTGCTCGACCTCCAAAACCTTATCACTTGCTTCCTCATTAACCTGTGAGCAAAACGTAAAATTAAAATAAGCCTACAGATATACATGTGCAGAGGGTTGTTCCCACTGGGAATAAAAATAAAATCAAGTAGAAAGAAGGTTTTACGTAACACAAATTTTAAAAACACAAAAGAAATTGGATCAGTTTGAGCAATTATGGATGAAATCAACATTTCCTAAGAGAGAGACGCGTCATACAAAGTGAAAGGTGAAAAGAGACATTGGGGGATTAGACAGTAGCAACAACAAGACAGCAATCAATGAAACTCAACTCCAGGTCAACAACAGGAATCCAACACCCTGTCATGGCCCAGGAAACCATGGAACAGGCTGTTCATGCTGAATTTTGTTGAAAAAATTGCAATATAACTTGGCCAATATAAGCATACCAAGTTTGTAGCAACCAAACAAAATTGAATAACACAAGAAAGTTTGTCATGGAATAATCAGTGGAATTAAGTGTGCACGGGGAGCAAACAGAACATTTGCAAATGAACATAGCGTCGTCGTGAGTGTTGTGTATTGGATTAGATTCCATGGCAGCAAGACAGCTTATGATGGCACCACTAGTCCATGCTTTGTGTATTTGACTGCATATAAAGCACCACATATGCACTTTCTGTAATCAACCTTACCAGTAATAATTGGCTTTTAGATTCAAAATCTGGACACCAGTTTGAAACTGTTTACTAGAGGTTCATTTCAGACAGCCTGGTCAAAATCCTGTTCTTGCCCAGCCTCAGGAACTAATGGGATCGACAAATGAGCCTATTCTTGCCCAACCTCGGGAACTAAACAGCCTCAGGAACTAAGACTGGTCATAGCGGGTAGTATCAAATAGTAGTATCATGCAAATAATACTTGTGTGTGATACTATATCTATAGTGGGTAGTACTATGATACAGTATCCACCTATGTTACTCTAAACTCCTCTCTCCTCCTTAATTAGCTGCCCACATCAGCATTTTTGTAGTACCTAAGATACTAGCACTATGGCTAGCCTAATAGGAATGACAAATGAGGGGCGGATTTAGTTCCGCAGTTACTTTCATCAGGGAACTTAAACTGAACATTGTACCGACGTGAAGCTAGTTCAGTTACTCCAGATATCTGAAATTATGGTTTAAATAGATTGGCAGACATATTATGTACTATAAAACATGCCAAACAAACATAGTGGTCAATGCAATTGAATTTAATGAAATATAGAATATATGTTTTGCATTGTTCAACAAATAAAATGCTTAATGAACATACATGCCACCGTTTGTATAAACCTCCATCATGTGACGAAAATGAAACATCCTAAACACTTGGTCATACAATTGAACACTGTAATATTTAAAACGCAGTCTGCCATAACCTGACGGTGAATCAGCACACACCAGGCGCTGTAAACTAAGAGGTTAATTAAATTGCACTACACAACCTTCAGAGGCTCCGTTTGAGCAACTAGGGTAAATTCGCAGAGCCGAGAGTACAGGGGTCGGGGAATTCTACCATACTCGCAGTCACCAACCCGTCCCGTCAAATTGGTCTCAAATTCGACCCAGCCACCCGCTCCAAGCCTCCTAACCCGCTGCCTAATCCAGCTGTCCAGCCACCCGCGAACCTCTGAGGACGCACCAAACTAGATCGGGGAGCAGAGTAGAGGGGGGTCACCTTCTCGAGCTCGTCCTGGATCTCCTGGAGCCTCTCGATGGACATGACGAGGGCGCCGTCGATCTGGTCGTTGTCGTCGGCGGCGTCGGCGTCGGTCTTGGCCTTCTTCCCCTTGTCCGCCGGCGCCGTCATGGTGGCTTCTCTAGGCTAGGGTTTTAGCCTCGGACCTGCGCCGCGCGAGCGAGAGGAGTGTGGGTTTGTTAGAAGCGGGCAAGCGAGAGGGAGGCGGAGCTGGGGGGAAAACAATGTGGAGCTGCGCGGGTTTTATAGCGGCCGGCGCGGAGATACGCGTCGGCTGGGTGCTGAGACGATTTGGGGTGGGCTGGGCCGTTGGATTCGCGTGGTCTTGTCTCTACTCTACTCGGGGGGTTTTGTAAAACCCTAACCCTAAGGATCGGGGGCGGGGTCTTTGGATCGGAGAATTTTGGCCGCAGGCCCGCCCCATTGCTTGGGCCAGGTACACGCAGGCAACTTAAAATAAATTTATTACGCACGATTTATATATGTCTGTGTAAATTTGAATACTGTATGTTTTTTACAAACAGTGTTTATCAGCTTAGGACACAGGAGCAATACACTTTATTTATCTTCTTACTATATCTATTTTTTTTATTTTCACCTTTCTTTGAGACTTTGATGAAGAAACTAAGAGCATTTCCGGTCGCCCCCTCCCCAAAAGCCCCCCTAAAAGGCTACTGGGTACCGTACACAAATTTAATGTTCGATCCCCCCCCCCCCCCAAGTCTCCTTCACGTCGGCGTGGTCCAATATAGTGTTTGGCGCTACCAGCATGCCCGTCCCATTTAGATTGGCATGGAAGCGTTGGACACAACCAACAAAGTTGCAGTCCATGCCTGTGATAGGCACAATGGAAACCCTATTTCATTCACCTTCTTTTCGCACCATTTCCTTCCCATCCCCGTGTGCCATCGCCATTCCCGCCATTCCACCCCCACACTATCGCTAGCGCAAATTCGCTCGCCCCTCGTCGCCATGTCGCCGAAGACAGCGCAATTTGTTAAAACCATTGTTCAAAAGATCGTCTGATTCAACGGTTAATCGGTTGGTTAATCGCTACTTGATGGTCACTGATTAGCCGATAAACTCACTTATCACCCGATTAACTCATTTATCGGCTGATTTGCCTATTAATCACTAATCGCCAGCCGAGCAAGTTGACACTTATAATCGATTTCCTCAAAATTGGTCAAAATCAGAGGAAGCCAATGTCCAAGGAGCGGAGGGGTGTTCGTTGGAGGCGTGGGATGTGGACTTTGCAGGAAGGGCGTGTGTCACGGCCGACCGCAATGGGCGACGTAGTGTTGCCAGCATCAAGAAGACGGAGATCAAGGCAGCGACGAACATTGCCGCCCTGAGGGAGACCCAAGGGTTCAGTGTTATCCCCAACAACAAAGACAGCATCGCTGATGGAAGCCAAGGGAGCACCACGATGCGCCCTTCAAGGAGCGCATCACCATCTACCCCGTCACTACTAGGAAAAGACTTACAGGCCTCGAGCTACCACCGGCGCACCAAAAAAACGGTGTGTCGGTGCTATATTACCGCCAACGCACCAAATGTAGGGGGTGCCGGTTGATACGTCCAAAACGTATCTACTTTCCCGAACACTTTTGCTATTGTTTTGCCTCTAATTTGTGTATTTTGGATACAACTAACACGGACTAACGGCTGTTTTCAGCAGAATTGCTCTGGTGTCTCATTTTTGTGCAGAAACTCAACTTTCAGGAAAATCCCCGGAATTAATGTCAAAGGGCTTATTTTCCCAGAAGATTCACGGAGCCAGAAGGGCAGGCCAGGGGGGCCCACGGCCCCCACACCATGGGCCGGCGCGGCCTAGGAGGGGGGCGGGCCGCCCTATGGTGAGGCCGCCTCGGCCAGCCTCTGACGCCCCCCTCTGGACTATTTAAGGGTTTCGATCTAAAAACACACGGGGAGAAGTCGAAATCGCCAGAAGACATCCAGAACGCCGCCACCATCGCGAAACTTCGTCTCGGGACCAGAAACTCAATTCTGGCACTCCGCCGGGACGGGGAATTGGAGGATATCATCGCCATCATCAACACCGACGCCTCTCCATCGACCAACCATGTTTCCCCCATCCATGTGTGAGTAATTCCCCCGATGTAGGCTGAAGGGGATGGTAGGGATTGGATGAGATTTGTAATATCCCAGGTAATGGGGTTACAAAAATATAGGAAACAGATGTGTGCATTGCATTCATGCATAGAAAATCTGGGGAATTTTCGCGCTTTAAAGTAAAACAGTCACAATAACTGAAGTTTCACTTGACCTTGGTGGAATTGAAGTCGCTCATCAAGTCAAGCGCTATAAACCTCAATGTGACTTTGATAAAACCTTGTTTTGGGTAGAGATGATTTGATCTAAGGGGTTAGATCAAATGGAACTAATAATCAACACAACAACACTTTACTCAATAATCAATTGTTTGATCTTATAAAAGATTATAGTATGGTAATCATTGTCTTAGCATATGAACATCAATTCAATTGCAAATCAAGTAACAATAAAATGGAGAAACCATTATTGACTTATCTCTTTCATGTCCTAAACTAATCCTTGATCTTACCATGAACCTCATGGTATCCATTTCACTTCATTCATGGAAACAAGACAAGGAGGTAAACTCTATAAATATATATCCTTCTCCATTCCATATTATTATACATCAAACCTAGAGAGGTGAGAGTTCTACAATAATTATTAAGAGAAGTAACAAACCTTGAGCTAAACCTTGGATATACATCCAAGTATTCAAACCATCATCTTTAAGAGGAACCCTAGGATATTATTCAAGACCTTCCCTAGAGAGAGAACCCATTTATGTTAACCATAGGTATTGGTGATTACATCATTATCTTTGGAGAATAACCTTAGGCTAGAATTGAAGTCCTTCCCAAATGAGAGAGACCATTCATACCAATTCTAGATTTACCTATTTAAGAACCAAGAACAAATCTTGAACTAAAGTATTAGGTTGTAAACCATTTCACCTTGGAGGGGTGAGATAACCTAATATCAAATGGAACAAGACTATATCCATGAATAGGTAAAGTAAAGTAGAGACTAATTCAACTAAGCCATCTAGGTAGAGACTTAACCCTTTACTATCTAATGAGATCTTGTGAGTACACCATAAAACCTAGAATAACCACTCCTATAAGAGAGAACTCAAGCTATGGTGTTACACTCAAATTAATTGAGGCAACACTTGGATTTGAGGGAGAGATCTATCCATATACCAGATGATTACATCATCATTGATTAAGTAGAACCCTAACATAATATCTCAGGCATTCTCCTGGGATATAAACTTTAGAGGCAACCATAGTGTTGTGGGTATACTTCATGGGTGTACCATCGACAGTGCCTAGATCCGGCAAGCCCGGGTGGCCCACAGACGGTGATGAGGCATGTGGCCCATCGGGCGGCCCAGTTGCTGTTGATCATGAAGGAAGAAGTCCAGCCCAGGATCAGCAGGCCGGATCCGCACCGACCTAGGAGTGACCCGGATCCAGGGAGGTCCATGAGGAACCCGGATCCAGTACGACATGTATGGAAGGCGGATCCGTGACGTGCACGGCAAGATATTGTACCGTAGCTAGGCTATCTGTAATCCGGCTAGGACTCTTCGTGTAAACCCTAGATCCGTGCGCCTTTATAAGCCGGATCCCGGGAGCCCTAGAGGCACAACCACAACTCATTGTAACAACGCGAAAGCGCCCAGATAATTCCAGACAAGCAGCAGTAGGCCCTGTCATCGTGCAGGTGTTCCGAAGCTGGGTAACTCGCGTACCACCGTCCCGAGAGCACTCCGCCCTATGGCCCCTACTTCTTCTCCCCCTCGTGAGGATCCCTCCGCCGGGGTACCGTCGATTAGGCACCGACAGTTGGCGCCCACCGTGGGGCCTGGGGCGTCTGGAGGCCGGAACCGGGAGGGTTCCGCCATGGGAAGCTACGACGACACCATCGCTGTGGGGCGCGTCCTTTACGCCGGGAATCTGCCGATCGTCCCTCCGGATGAGTGCTGGATTCCGGCTAGGACAAACCCCGTCAAGCTCTCCATCGTCCCAATTGGCGGCATTCACATCTTCATCGGGGAAACCGTCGATTCCGACGGAAACCCACTGGTAAGTAACGCAGACGCGACCGCCGCAGAGCTGGACGCAGTCGCGAAGATCCGATCTGAGATGCAGGAGCTTCCCAAGCAAGATTCCGCCTTGGATCTGGAAATTTCAAAGCCCACCCAATCCGCCCGAGCAGAAACAAAGGTGGAAGACCAATGCGATCCGCCCGGGTCTCCCTGTGTTAGAAAAGCAGAGGTGCCACTTCGTACACTTCTTGGCCCACACCGCCGGAACCGCCCCTCAAGCGGTCGGAGCTGGTCCCGAGCAGTAGAGGCACCGGAGCACAACGCGGATCCGGATCGAGCTCAGCTTGTCGGAGAA